>NC_063171.1:38931967-39555024 GCF_023159225.1 Perognathus longimembris pacificus | reverse complement strand
AGCATACATAAGTTTATACAAGGAGAGTTTTATTATTACATTTCCACACATATATACAGTGTATCCCAATCAATCTTATCTCCTCTTATTACCCGCTCCACTTCTTAATCTCAAGAAGTTTCACTGTTTCATTTTCATACATGCAATAAATTACATCTGACATATTCATCCTCATTCATCCTCTCCATTAGTCACCTGGCTCCACCTCCTCAACAGATCTGGTTTTGCTTTCCTGTCATTTATTTACATTTTATTTAAGTGTGTATAGCACCAAGTGATTTCACAAAGGCATTTCAGATGTATAGGCACAAAATAATCCTTTTCTATCACTTCCTCACCAAGTCTTTCATGAGCACTGGTGGCTCGTGCCTATAGTCCTAATTAGCTACATCAATGTCATAGAGCTTCTTCACAGCCTGTTTGATCTGATGCTTGTTGGCCTTGATATCCACAATGAACACAAGTGTGTTGTTGTCGTCTATCTTTTTCATGGCTGACTCAGTGGTCAGGGGGAACTTGATGATAGCATAGTGATCAAGCTTGTTTCTCCTTGGGGCACTCTTCCGAGGGTATTTAGGCTGTCTCCGGAGCCGCAGTGTCTTGGGCCGCCGGAAGGTGAGTAAAGTGCGTAGCTTCTTCTTTTTGTAGCTGTGGACACCTTTCAGCACTGCTTTCTTGGCCTTCAAAGCCTTTTCCTTGGCTTTGGCTTTAGGAGGGGCCGGAGCTCCGTTCTTCGCTTTCGGCGCCATCTTGGTGAAAAAGCCCAGGCTGGCTTTTAACTGAGATCCTCAGATCTCTTACAGTCACAAGCCATTGGTACTTGATGGTCTCAAGACTCTTATCTCCAATTAGCCAGCAAAATGTCAGAAGTAGAAGTGTGGCTCAAGTAATAAAACATTAGTTATTAGCAGGGTGCTGGTGGCTCACACTTGTAATCCTAGCTATTCAAGAGGCTAAGATCTGAGGATCATGGTTCAAAGCCAGCCCAGGCAGGAAAGTCCATGAAACTCTTTTCTCCAATTACCCACCAGAAAACTGGAAGTAGAGGTTGGCTCAAAATAGTAGAGCACTAGCCTTGAGCAAAAGCTCAGAGACAACATCCAGGCCCTGAGTTCAAGTCCCATGACCACCCCCCACAACCACCAAAAAAAAATTAGCATGATCAGAAAAGTCAAGGGAGACTTAGTTTAAGCCAGCACAAAAAAACAGTCCAAAATTCACAAAATAGGCAAAAGTAGGTAAAGAATCTTTATCCATCATAGTCACCCAGTTCCCTTCCATAGAGACCATCAGTGTCATGGTTTTAATGGGTCCTACCAGAATTATACATAAGAAAATATGTAGTCGGTGCTTTTCTTTCTCTTTTTTTTTTTTTTGGTCTGTCAGTCATAGGGCTTGAACTCAGGGCATGGCTACTGTCCCTGAGCTTTTTTGCTCAAGGCCAATACTCTACCACTTTGAGCCACAGCTCCACTTCTAGTTTTCTGGTGGTTAATTGGAGATAAAATCTCATTAACTTTTCTGCCCAGGCTGGCTTTAAGCCTCAATCCTTGGATCTCAGCTTTCTTAATAGCTAATATTGTACACATGAGCCACCAACTCCCAACAGGAATAATTTTCTATCCATCATATAAAAAGAGTTAGCAAACAAAAAGCTTTTGGAATTCCTTTCTCCAGAGGAATCTTGTCCTGTTTAAGTAACCAAGAAGTCACCAAGATAACTTCTAAAAAGGGCCTGAGATGTATAATGTGAATTTTTGTTGGATGCAGGTAGAAGCAAAGAGAAAGATGTACAGTCCAAGGTAGTGAAGGACCGAGGGCTTGTCATGTTGCAAAGGCTGATGGGTAGAAGCAACTGGCATAGTGAGGGCAGATGGGTGATTCCTCATGTCTTGAGGCATTATCTTTCCTTGGATTCTAGAGCAGCTCTCGTACCTGTGTCCTAAGGAGTGCCCTCACATTGTCTTTCAAGCCGTCTCGGGGCCCATGGCTGCAGCCACTGCCTCCATCCTCACCAATCCCATGGATGTCATCCGAACTCGTGTGCAGGTAATACTGGCCTCTTCCTCCTAGAGAAGCCACTAGATGTATGATCTTTAGGCCCTCCAGGTTCTCCAGACCTCTTTGTGTCATGGCCCAGCCTTCTTCTGATTATCCAAACCCTTCCTCGTGTTTACCATTCACAGAAACTAGCTGAGCCCTTAGAAGCCCCTGGAGTGCTTCTCATACTCTGCCTGCTACCTTGCATGCCTCTACCTATTGCATGCCCAGACTCCGGGGATTCATACTAGTTTCCTCCAGCCATTGCTGAAATCCTGTTCTATAGTCTGCTAGCATAGGCTGGACACTACCCTTTCCTCACTTTGCAGAGTTTTGATTATTAGAAGTATTTTTCTCCAGGTACAAGTATAGCTACTGCTGGCTGCTTTTATTTTTTCCAATTATTTAATTTACCTCATTGTTATAAAGATGATATACAGAGGCATTACAATTACATGAGAAAGGTAACAAGTACATTTCCTTTCATACAGTGTCTTTCCTTCCCTCCCTCTCTCCCAGTCCCTCTCTCCAGTCTCTACTCACACATTGTATAGTTCACTTTCATCACTGTGTCCAGTGTATTAGAAGTATTAATTGTAATTAATTTCATAAGTCTCTGGATTTTCCATTAGACTAACTTGAGTAACTTAGGAAGAAAATGGATCAAGAAAGATGTTTGGGACAATGGGGTCATTGCATTATGATGAAAAGAAGAGAGAAGACAAAGAACCTTTAACAGTTTTAGGATCAAGTGAGTTTTTCTGCCACCAAAGTGTCAGGAGATAGGAGATAGGTAGCAAATACGGGTTTTTGTTGGTTGGTCAGTCATGGAGCTTGAACTCAAAGCATGGCCACTGTCCCTGAGCTTTTTTGCTCAAGGCTAGAACTCTTATCACTTTGAGCCACCGCTCCACTTCCAGTTTTCTGGTGGTTAACTGGAGATAAGAGTCTCAGAGACTTTCCTGCCCAGGCTGACTTTGAACCATGATCCTCAGATCTCAGCCTTCTGAGTAGCTAGGATTACAGGCATGAGCCAGCCACCAGTGCCCAGTTTAAATACAGGTATTTTTGTTCCTAGGAAAGAGTGCTTCCCTCAGCATTTGAAAATGAATACATGGACATTTGATTGGCTTGTAAATAAAGTGCATGTTCCATGAGCCAGGGTCTGTTCCATTCTCTCCTGAGCCTTGTCCCAAGTACCTTTGGGAGGAAACCCAAGGGGAAAGGACAGGTTGTTGTGGGCATTTCTAAATATTATTTTCTTTGCTCAGAACAACCTCATGGCATGGCTTAGGTACTATTATCACTGTTTTTTATTCGAGGAAACTGAGGTAGAAAGAAAGTAAATTACCCAAGGTTATGCTGTTAGCAAGCTGGGCAGCAGACTTCAAACCTAGCCAGTCTGGCACCAGAGTGTATACTGAGTCACCATGCATCTCTTTGAAGCAGGTCTAGCCCTCTGAATCCCAAGTCTAACTCTCCCCACTTGTGCCTAAGGTAACAGACACTCAGCAGAAATGTCGTAACTAAAACTGGTCCTTCACTGTGTTGACTCTTCCAGGTTGAAGGCAAAAGCTCTATCATCTTGACCTTCAGACAGCTGATGGCAGAAGAGGGGCCTTGGGGCCTCATGAAAGGTCTATCGGCACGAATTATCTCCGCCACCCCCTCTACCATTGTAATTGTTGTGGGCTATGAGAGCCTCAAGAAACTCAGCCTCCGTCCTGAGTTGGTGGACTCAAGACACTGGTAGCCAGTGGTGGGCAGAGAACCCTGCTGTTTCCCATACTAATTTGGGTGAGGGCAGAGCAGGAAAGATAGCCATCTCTAATGCTCCCACCACATGCCCAGCTCTGCCCCTGGGATAGGTGGCCTGTCTGGAACAGGGCAGAGATGTTGGACTGCTCTTGCTGAAGAGGATCCATGCCTGGCTCACTTGCCCTCACTATTTTTATTTTTCCTGCTAAACTGGACTTCTTCACTCAGCCCCTGTACTGAGTTGTGGCCTGAAGACTCCTCCTCATCCTTACTCCTACCCTGCAGGCCCATCTGGCTTCCCTTTCCATCTCTCCCTGAGGTTCCAGGAAGAGCTGTACATAGAGTTTGTTTCCCACCACTGGCTCTTCCTATAGTGCTTGTAGCCCACACTAAGCAGCCACCTAGCTCTCTCCTTCATCAGGTATACTTGCTTATTTTAATTTGGAACTGAGCTGCTCTCTGGACTACTCCACTTTTCCTTGCCTCTTGGGGGCAAGTTGCCAGGCACTTTTGTGCAGGGGATAGGAGCAGCAATGCTTCTGGCTCTGCAGAACACTCTTCCTCTCTTTGGAGGAGTAACTAGGATGGGAAGAAATGTTGATACTTTATTTTATGTGTGTGTTTTTTTAAACATCTGTGAACCAGGCTACTGTCATAATCCTGCTAAAGCACCAATCCTGCTGACAGAGCCCACCCCTTTCTCAGATAAGTGGGAAAATGTGTGTAGCTTCTTCCTCAATCCCAGTTCTTTATATCTTCAGCATCCCTTCAGTGCTCCTTCAGTCCTGGCAACTTTCAGAAAATATGAGCTATTGACTTTCCTTGTCCCAGATGGCTACTACCATGGAAGGCATAGTTCGAAGATCAAGCTGAGTGGGATACACTGGACTTGGTACGCTACCCTCATAAGTGAGGTTGGTTGGTTTGGAAAGCTACAAAGGGTTGTGTGTTCCCTATCACCTCTCCTCAATCCAGCTGAGCCAAGACCAGGAGAGGGCAGTAGAGGTTCTCAGCCTTGGGCAGCCATGACAAACATGTATACCCCAGTCACTCAGACTTAAACAGCAACAGATTTTTGAATAACAATGTGAATCTCTGAGATACCAGATTTTTTTTTTCTTCTCCCTGGATGTGAAGAGTCGTCTCAGTCATGGTACCTTGTGCTCACAAGACAAAAAAGAACAGTTTGGGAAGTCACCTAATACCAGGACCACTGCATTTACCAGCCTGATACTGCCGAGATTACCTGTTGAAGCGCTCTCCTTTGGAGCTAAGAGATAGTTCTTCTCTGCTTCATCCTTCCCCACCCCAACCTGCACCATGCCTGTGCTGCACAGAGCTGCAGCAAATGGAATGAGAAGGGTAAAGGCAAACTGCACCTTTCTACTAGACATAGCCTAGGTGATAATTTAAACCTTTTAAATGATCCCGCCCCATAGGAAAAGTCATGGTGCCAATTTGAAAGGTGCTAGATAGCTACCTGGCCATGAGGCCTTGATATTTTTATGGCTGCTCCATATTTTTCCATCCTGGCCAGATCAGAATCTGGAGACCATATTTCTCTATATAAGGATTCCTCGCTTTTAATTACCTTTATTTTCCCCCCCTTGTTCTTCCTACACTCTGTCAAGAGAGTCCTCCAATTGTGGCCCCAGAAGGTTGAATCCACAAATCATTCTGAATTTTCCCTGTCCCTCATCACCTCTTTACTTTAAGAACCACCAATACAATGGAAGCAATGGCTCCTCTCACCTTAAGTTTCTGTCAGTGAGATTTTTTTTCCCTCCACTGGAGTTTGAACTCAGGGTTTTGTGCTTGATAGGCTGGCACTCATAACATTTGAACCACACCTCTGGCCCTACTTCCTGCTGGTTATTTGGGCATGAACTTCTGTGCCCTAGCTGGCCTTGAACCTTGATTCTCCAGATCTCAGCCTCCTGAGTAGGACTGCAGGTGTGAGCCATAGGCATGAGCCACCAGCACCTGGCTAGAGACATTTTTTTTTTTTGTATATATAGCTATATTGGGGTTTGAGCCTTGCATCTTGTACTTGGTAGGTAAGTGTTTTATTACTTGGGCCAACCTCTAGCAAGAACATTGAAAATTGGCTTTCCCAACTCCACACCTACTCTCTTTAGAGACTTACTTTAGATCTTTCCCTAGTGTGGCTTGTTGGGTAGAGTATGGACAGGAGGTAGTCTTATGCCCTTATTCTCCCTCCCAGATCCTATCCTTTATACTTTAGAGGTTTTCCATCTTTATTCTCTCTCCCTATTCCTCCCCTTCCTCTCTCCCTCCTCGCTGTCTTCTCTCTTCACAGTTTGTATGACGTGTATAAAAACTAAAGGAAACCCCTGGTCCGTATTTGTCTTGTTTAGGGGCAGGGTTTTAAGCAGGTCTCGGTGAGGATGGGACGGTGGGCTACTTCTCAAAACTGGAGACCAAAGAAGCTGAAAGCATCGGTGTGGCCATCAGGAGACTGGGCAACACGGGGAACGTGACGAGAGTACTGAGGGACGGGAATGGAAACCAGACTCATTTGGTAAAATGATAAATGTGAATACTAGCAGCGAACATTCACTGTTGCACTGTATGAAGTCTTCAAAGTGTAATTAAAAGTTTTTATGGAGTCCCAGAGCTTCGGTTTGTGCACATTTTTCGAAGTTGCGAACGCAGTGCAGCTGATCTCCCCTAGCCCTGTGGCACTGGCTGCCCTGCCCTGCCCACTTCCGGCACCCTGACCGACATTACCCTAGCCCCAATCGCGAGCCCGAAATTTAGGATCGGCCAATCAGGGTGCCAGGTGGGCGGGACAGGCAGGCCAGTTCGATTTGGCGGTTCGACTTCAACATGGCTGAAGCAAGCAACGCCAGTCCAACAGCGGCTGTGGAAAAAGGGCCTGAGGAGTCACCTCCAGAATCCGACCCACCCGGCGCTACCATTTCGAGGGTAAAGCTCCTCGATACCATGGTGGATACCTTTCTCCAAAAGCTGGTCGCCACTGGGAGGTAAGGAGGGGGGGCCGGAGAAAAGAAAAGGCGTTCTATCGCCACTGAAGCCCAAGTCCCGCGAGATCCGGTCGGCGTGGGGCGGGGTCTCCGTCCGGTTCCGTCTGCCCTGGGCGGTCCCGCACCTAGCTCAGCGGGCGGGCGGTGCCTACGGACGCGGTTTACCTGCTGCTGGCCAGGCGCCACTCGTCCAGTCACTCCCTCCGCCTGAAAGCCTTGCTTTCACCCGAACAAAGAGCCGTGCGAGTATAGCCGTTGCAGTTCGAGTGTATGCTTTATTGCAGTTGGAGCCTTTAATTCTATTTTAACTTGGTTTTGTTCTAAGACACTGGATACCATTCAGGTTTAAAACCATCCACTCAGTTCTTCTTTAGCCGCACGGCAGCAATAGTACCTTTCTTTTTTTTTTTTTTTGGCCAGTCCTGGGGCTTGGGCTCAGGGCCTGAGCACTGTCCCTGGCTTCTTTTTGCTCAAGGCTAGCACTCTGCCACCTGAGCCACAGCGCCCCTTCTGGCTGTTTTCTGTATATGTGGTGCTGGGGAATTGAACCCAGGGCTTCATGTATACGAGGCAAACACTTGCCACTAGGCTGTATCCCCAGCCCCAATAGTACCTTTCTTATATGGCCATTTTGAGAATTAACTGAACAAAATATACAGTAAGGCTCCCAGGCCAGTACTCATCCATAGAAAACTATATTAGCTATTAGGGGAATAATTCCAGCATTGGGGGACTCTGAAGGCTAAACGTACTACCCTAAAAAAATTTTTTTTTGCCTCTCAACTTTATGAATGATATACTGGAACCTGAACTCAGGGCCTGGGCGTTGTCTCAGGTTTTTCACTCAAGGCTGGTGCACTACCACTTGAGCCACAGCTCCACTTCGGGCTTTTTGGTAGATAATTGGAGATAAGAGCCTCACAGACTTACCTGCCTGGGCTGGCTTTGAACTTCAGTCCTCAGATCTCAGCCTCCTGAGTACCTAGAGTTACAGATAGGAGCCACTATGGCCCAGATGGTAATTATTTTTATAGGCCAGTTATGACATATCGTCATTAGATGTCCAAGTAATCTTCTTTATTTTTCTTGCCTTCCTCTCCTCTTTCCACAAAGCTATATGCCCTCCATTTAGTCATGATATGATTTATTGACCATTGACTTATGTCCCAAGCTGTTTTCTAATTGCTGGCTATACACCCATGATAAAGATAAAATCCCTGCCTTTGTGGAGTTCTAGACTTTCTAGTGTTAAGAATAAAAATAGGGGCTAGGGATATGGCCTAGTGGCAAGAGTGCCTGCCTCGTATACATGAAGCCCTGGGTTCGATTCCCCAGCACCACATATACAGAAAACGGCCAGAAGTGGCGCTGTGGCTCAAGTGGCAAGAGTGCTAGCCTTGAGCAAAAAAGAAGCCAGGGACAGTGCTCAGGCCCTGAGTCCAAGGCCCAGGACTGGCAAAAAAAAAAAAAAGAATAAAAATAAATCAGCTGGCTACCATTGCTTCATGACTGTAATCTTAGCTGCTCAGGAAGCTGAGTCCTGCAGTATCTTAATTTGAAAACAGCCTGTGCAGAAAAATCCCCCAGGCTCCATCTCCAAATAAGCAGCAAAAAATAGGGTTGGAAGCATTGTTGAAGTGGTAGAACATCAGCCTAGCAAGCATGAGGCCCTGAGTTCAAACCCCAGTATCTCCAAAGGTGGGGGGGGGGGGAGTTCAAGAAACATACCATAAAATTTCCTCCTTAACCTCCCAGCTGGCTTGCTTTATGCCTTCTTTCCTTCCTTTCCTCTCCTCTCTCCCTCCCTCCCTCCCTCCCTCCCTCCCTCCCTTCCTTCCTTCTTTCCTTCCTCCTTTTCTTCCTTCCTACCTGTTAGGGTTTCACTAACAGTGTTCACATTTTACCATTTATTTTTACTCTAAATCTTTGGATTAAGGTTTAAGGTAGTAGTCGAAAGCCAGTCTTATTTTTCTAGGTTTCTTCAACTAGACTATCAACTAAACACTCATTCCTTGCTTGATGTTACCTCTCTCCATAGGACAAGAGGCCTTGGCCACTGTGCCTTTGGATCTATCTGTGCCTCTGCATATGGCTTCCTAAAACTAGGCTTGTAGAAAACCTTTTGTTAATTTTTTCTTTTTTTTTGGCCAGTCCTGGGGCTTGAATTCGGCCTGGGCACTGTCCCTGGCTTCTTTTCGCTCAAGGCTAGCACTCTACCACTTGAGTCACAGCACCACTTCCGGCTTTTCTGTATATGTGGTGCTGAGGAATTGAAGGGCTTCACGCATGCTAAACAAGCACTCTACCACTAGGCCACAAGCCCACTACTACTAGCATTCCTAGCCTGGAAACCTTATGTTTGTTTACAATGAATCCTCCTTTTTGTCTTCTTTTCAAAATTGGCCACACTTTTGTTTGTTTTGTCAGTACTGGGGCTTGAACTCTGAGCCTGGGCTCTGTCCCTGAGCTCTTCAGCTCAAGGCAAACGCTCTACCACTTGAGCCACAGCACCACTGTTTTCTGGTGGTTGATTGGAGATGAGTGTCACCGACTTTCCTGCCTGGGCTGGCTTTGAACCGCAATCCTCAGAGCTCAGCCTCCTGAGTAGCTAGTAGTATAGGCGTGAGCCACTGGTCCTCATAAACTTTTGGATGTTTTATTTCCTTAAAACATTCAGCTATGATTTAGGCTAGGAGAGTATATGAATCAGAGTTGAGAAGGCTGGTGTCTTCTACAGTAGCAGCACTCAACCACAGAAGTAAGTGGTAGGATCTTTCCACTTAAGTTGTCTTTATATCTTTCAGTCATTTTGAGAAGGTAGTCTTTGTAAGGGACTTAGTTTTTTGAGACAGGGTCTCACTATGTAACTAACCTGGGTGGCTTCCAGGTGTCAATCCACCTGCCTCATCTGAGGTTACAAATATGTATCACTGTACCCACCCTATACATTCTTTATTAGTTCACTACCAATTCTTCATAGCTTTTGTTGCTATTGTGAATTTTCTCTTTTTTTTTAAGTTAGTGACTGATCATTTAGAAAACTTCTGATTTTTGTAAAATAAGTTTGTATTCAACCTTCTCAGCCCCTCTCCTTTATTAGGAAAGATGTGCTAGTTGCTTCTGCCTTCTGGACAGTCTGTGGGACCGATGTTGAGTTAGGGATCAGTTACTGACCTTGGAGGAAGAAGGCAGCCCTGGCTCCCTTAGCACTGCCCACATGTCCGAGCATGAATTTACTTGTTAGCATATTTTACGTTTCCATGGTGTCATGGGCAGTTTATGTGCATATGTAGACCAGGAGATTGACAAACGGCCAAAGCTTGATGTATACTTAAGTTTTTCAGCTAAATTTTTTTTTTTTTTTTTTTTTTTTGGCCAGTCCTGGGCCTTGGACTCAGGGCCTGAGCACTGTCCCTGGCTTCTTCCCGCTCAAGGCTAGCACTCTGCCACTTGAGCCACAGCGCCACTTCTGGCCGTTTTCTGTATATGTGGTGCTGGGGAATCGAACCTAGGGCCTCGTGTATCCGAGGCAGGCATTCTTGCCACTAGGCTATATCCCCAGCCCTCAGATAAATTTTTTTAAAAGATGAAACTTATAACTCAACTTATAAGTAGTTGTTTAGTTGTTTTTTATTGTTGTTTTGTGGTGTTAGGGATTGCCTCAAGCTGCAGTGCATGTTCTAACACTCCGCCTTACAGTGAGGGTTTTTTTAATTGATTTTATTTTTAATAGACAGATTGTTTTTATTTTTTAATGTTTTATTGTTTTAAAGGTGATGTACAGGAGGGTTATAGTTACACAAGTCATGTAAAGAGTATATTTTCTTTCTTTCTTTTTTTGTTTGTTTGTTTGTTTTGGTTTTTTGCCAGACCTAGAGCTTGAACTAAATGCCTAGAGGCCTGGGCACTGTCCCTGAGCCTCTTTGTGCTCAAGGCTAGTGTTCTACCACTTGAGCCACAGGTCTACTTTTGGCCTTTTCTGAGTAGTTTATTGGAAATAAGAGTCTCACAGATTGGTTTCCAATCTTGATCCTCGGATCTCAACCTCCTGAGTAGCTAGGATTACAGGTGTGAGCCAATAGCCCCTGGAAGAGTATATTTTTTTTGGGGGGGGGGAGGGTGTGACATTATATAGCCCAGGTTGATCTTGAACTTGCTATCTAGTCCAGGCTGTTCTTACTATCTTTCTGCCTCAGCTTCTGAGTGATGGCATTCCTATAGTGCATTTTTATTGCAGTAAGTAAAGTGATTTTGCAGTGAGTTCAAAAACAATGAAGGGTTGAGTGCCAGTGGCTCATACTGGTAATCCCAGCTGCTCAGGAGGCTGAGTTCTGAGGAGAAGCCAGCCTAGGCAGGGAAGTCTGTGAGACTCTTATCTCCAAATTAGCCAGCAAAAAGCTAGAAGTGAGGCTGGGAATATGGCCTAGTGGCAAGAGTGCATGCCTCGTATACATGAAGCGCTGTGGCTCAAGTGGTAGAGTGCTGGCCTTGAGCAAAAAGAAGCCAGGGACAGTGCTCAGGCCCTAAATCCAAGGCCCAGGACTGGCCAAAAAAAAAAAAAAAGAAAAAGAAAAAGAAAGCTAGAAGTGAGGTCATGTGCCAGTGACTCACACCTGTAATCCCAGCTACTTAGGAAGCTAAAATCTAAGGATCATGGTTCAAAGCCAGGCCAGGCAGGAAAGATTATGAGTCTCTTATCTCCAATTAGTGACCAAAAAGCAAGAATTGGAAGTATGGCTCTAGTAGAACAACACTAGCCTTGAGCAAAAACGCTCAGAAATAGCCCTTGAGCAAAAAAGCTCAGAAATAGCCCCAGGCCTGTGAGTTCAAGCCCTGGGACTAGAAACCTTCCCCTCCTCCCAAAAAAAAGATTTTTTAGAAGGTTTCCCAAATAATACATAATGTTTCAAAGAAACTTAAACTTGAGTATGATCACTCAAGCCTGTAATCTTAGGAAGTAGAGATATGGAAAATGTGGTTCAAAAACAGCCTAGGCATAAAAGTTCAAGAAACTTGGCTGGGAATGTGGCTTAGTGGTAGAGTGCTTGCCTAGCATGCATGAAGCCTTGGGTTCGATTCCTTAATACCACTTAAACAGAAAAGGAAGTGGCACTGTGGCTCAAGTGGTAGAGTGCTAGCCTTGAGCATGGAGAGGCTCAGGGACAGAGCCCTGGCCCTGCATTCAAGCCCCAGGACCCATAAAAAAAAAAAAAAAAAAAAGTTCAAGAAACTTATCTCAACCAATGGCTGGGCAAGATGGCACTTGTTATTCCAGCAACAGAGGAAAGTACAAATAAGTGGATCACATAAAGCAAGAATCTGTCTTGAAAATAAACTGCCTAAAAGGGACTGGAGCTGTGGCTCACCAGTCATAAGTGAAAAGACTGAGTGAGAATAAGTTCAACTTCTGGTGCCAGCACAGACAAAAAAGGGGGGGGGCGGGGGTCCAAGAGAAAATAATGAAGCCAGGCACTGGTGGCACCCACCTGGAGTCTTAGCTACTCAGGAGGCTGAGATCTGAGCATCACAGTTCAAAGCCAGCCCAGGCAGGAAAATCCATGAGACTCTTGCCTCCAATTAACCACCAGAAAACAAAGTGAAGCTGTGGCTCAAAGTGGCAAAAGAGCTCAGGAACAGCACCCAGGCCCTGAGTCCAAGCCTCACAACTGACCAAAAAAAAAAAAAAAAGGACTACAATCAGTTAATGTTGTTACATGGTTGTTTCAGTTTTAATTTTTATTTATTTATTTATTTATTTATTTTTTTTTTTGGCCAGTCCTGGGCCTTGGACTCAGGGCCTGAGCACTGTCCCTGGCTTCTTCCCGCTCAAGGCTAGCACTCTGCCACTTGAGCCACAGCGCCGCTTCTGGCCGTTTTCTGTATATGTGGTGCTGGGGAATCGAACCTAGGGCCTCGTGTATCCGAGGCAGGCACTCTTGCCACTAGGCTATATCCCCAGCCCTCAGTTTTAAATTTTAGTGATATGACTGTGTGGTATGTGTGTGTGTGTGTATGTGTGTGAGCTAGGACGGGCTTGAAATGAGGGCCTTGAGCTCTCAGCATTTTCACTCACTGCTAGTGCTCTACTTGAGCCATATCTTCTCTTCTGGCTTTTTGCTAGTTAATTGGTGATAGGAGTTCCAGATCTATCTGCCTCAGCTGGCTTTGAACTGCAATCTTCAGATGTCAGCCTCCTGAGGTTCTCTCTCTCTCTCTCTCTCTCTCTCTCTCTCTCTCTCTCTCTCTCTCTCTCTCTCTCTCTCTCTCTCTCATCCTGGGGCTTGGTCTCAGGGCCTGAGCACTGTCCCTGGCTTCTTTTTGCTCAAGGGTAGCACTCTACCACTTGAGCCACAGCACCACTTCTGGCCTTTTCTATATATGTGGTGCTGAGGAATTGAACCCAGGGCTTCATGTATACAAGGCAAGCACTCTTGCCACTAGGCCATATCCCCAGTCCCTGTCAGCCTCCTGAATAGCTAGGATTACAGACATGAACCACCAGTGCCCAGCTTTTGGTGGTTATTTTTGAGATAGGGTATCATGAACTTTCTTGCCAAGCCTGGTCTTGAAATGCAATGCTCTTGCTCTCAGTCTACCAAATAGCTAGGGTTACAGGTGTGAGCCACCAATGCCCACAGAGTAGGGCATTATACCTTTGAGGGTTTGTTGAGGGCTATTATTGTGAAAATAGTTCTGATAATTGTAGCTAATATGGAACGTTTCAAAGTGCTAGGCTGTATAGTAGCTACTTTATAAATGTAATGTGATGTAAAGCTTACAGGAACTTTGTGAGCTACAGATATAGTTATTCTCCCTATTTGACAGAGGAGGAACTGAGGCTTATAGAAATAAAGTTGTTGACAAAGTCATTGAGTTAGTAAAGGTCATTGGACCTAAGCAAAGGACAAGTGGTTTCTCCTAAGGACTAGTACAGCTGAGTGGCCACCTGTGTACCCTCAGAAGGCCAAAGCCAAGAACCTGTTTTATCATGGGGTGAAGAAGAGCACAGGAACAGACCATAGGGTGGTCCCTGGAGGAGGACTGTGCTGTCTAAGCATTCTGGGCCCTGGGACCTGAGGTCTAGGGTGGGAGAGGTAGCTGGGAGTGGGGCAGGCCTGGAAGACTAGGTCTCACTTCAGTCTAAGGGGGTCCCTTGTCTAATGGACAGTGTCCTGTGTGCCTCTACCACTCCCCTGAGTATCCCAGAGAGTCCAGCGACATTGTAGAAGTCCACAAGATTCCTACAGCTTTCATGAGAAGATAACATTTTGGGGCTGGGAATATGGTAGAGTGGTAGAGTGCTTGCCTTGCATGCATGAAGCCCTGGGTTCAATTCCTCAGCACCACATAAACAGAAAAAGCCGGAAGTGGCACTGAGGCTCAAGTGGTAGAGTGCTAGCCTTGAGCAAAAAGAAGCCAGGGACAGTGCCCAGGCCGAATTCAAGCCCCAGGACTGGCAAAAAATTAAAAACAAAACAAAACATTTTGTACTTGGGCAATAAATAGTTACAAATGTTTTCCAAAACATATTGCTTTCCTCCTCCCTGAATGTATTTTTCAAGAAGTCTACAGGACATTCAAAACATTCCCATATCTGCTTTGGTTGACAAGGAAGAATCACTTTGGACCCCAGTCTAGCTGACAAACTTTCTTTCTTTACTTAAATCACATGGTTCTATTCGATATATGTTCCCATCTTGTTTATTTGTGTGAATGTGCCTGTTTCTGAGCCCTTCACTTTCACTGAATTCTCAAACTAAGGAACGCCTCACAAGAGTTCATAGCAGTGATAGGGCAGTCTGCTTCACCCCTGCTGCTCTGAGTCTTATCCCCTGCCAGAGGCCTGAGGAAAGATGTGCCTAGCATGGACCCTCCACTTCCCCAGTGGGCTGGAAGAAGAAACAGGATCTCTGGTGTCTGAGCCACAATTACCCAGTTTCAATTCCAGCCCCAGCAGGACAGGCATCATATGTCCCTCCACATTCCTCCCTGTAGCCACAGACTGCGTGGCTGGTGGAGCCAGCAGCAAAACAAGATATCTGGGACTCTGCTACAGGTTGAAAGGATGCCCAGAACTGTCCTTTGAATTGTTCTTTGGATACTTCATGATGGAGGTCATGAGAGGTCACCAAGACTACTTCCTGCCATGCAACTTAAGATGAACCTTTTGGTACCCTCCATTATCCCCATAATCTCGAGCCTTCAAAGCACTGTACAGTGGTGATTACCATCTTCATGTGAACTTCTGTGTTTGCTGCCATCTGTCTTTCCTAGTAACACAAACACAAAACAATAAAAACACACAAAACTTGGTGGTGAGGCTATTAACTGTGTTGTAAAAGAACATGTTCCTGGCATTTTTATGTACCACCCAGTTATGAACTATGGCTAAACTGGGTATCATGGTACACGTCTGTAATCCCAGCACTCAGGAGGCTGAAGCAGGAGTATCGGGAGTTTAAGACCAGCCTGGGCTTCATGAAGAGAATGCGAGGGACCAACCTGGCCTACATAGTGAAACCTTGCCTCAAAAACGACAGGATGGATGGATTGATGGATGGATGGATGGATGGATAGATAGATAGATACAGTATAATGACAATTATGATCTACTGTTTCCCATACATACTCCCATGTTACCCAAGCTAGTCTCAAACTTCTGGACCCAAGTGACCCTCCTGCGTCAGCCTCTCCAGTAGATAGAAGAGTACATTGCATGTCACTGCAGCTGGTCACCATGACCCAGTTTTAAAGGGTAAACTCCTGAACTGAAAAGGGCACAGCTGAGAGTATTGACAAAGGGAATGGGGCACTGGTGGTGGGGTGAACCATCCTGTGACAATACAGATGGGAAATTTGCATCCATTTCATTAGCCAGGACCACGAAGTGTACAAAGCTTGAATCCTATGCTAAGATACATAGGTACCCAGTAACCTGACAACTGCTATGTCCCTGGCCCTCCCCACATCTGCCTTCTCCTTCCCTCTAGCTACGAGAGATTCACTGACTGTTACAAACACTTCTACCAGTTGCAGCCTGAGATGACACAGCGAATCTATGACAAGTTTATAACTCAGTTGCAGACATCTATCCGGGTGAGTTGCAAGAAGCTCAAAAGGTACCATTGACTTAGGTTTTATCCCTAGATTTTCAGTCCCTTGAAGTTAGTGACTCAACTCTTTTCAGCAACTAGGACTGTCCTATATTTCCAGCAGGCTGTAGCATCAATCATCCCTCCCTTCCAAGTAACATGGGTATCTTGAGTGCCCCCTGCTCTCATCGTCATATATTATAATTATGTGTTTATTTGCTGTCTGCTCCACTAGACTGCATAAGTAAGAGTTCAGTAAGGGAAAGACAGGTTCTTACTCATCTTTATATCTCAAACTCCTAGGACAATGTCTAGTATAGACTAGCCATTTAATAAATCAAATAAACTATGAATATAAAGAAGGACACAAGCTGGGTACTGGTGGCTCACATCTGTAATCCTAGCTACACAGTAAGCTGAGATCTAAGGAGCATGGTTTGAAGCCAGTGTAGGCAGGAAAGTCTGAGAGTCTTAACTCCAATTAGCTACCAAAAAAGCTAGAAACAGCCATGGCTCAAATGGTGAAGCACTAGCTTTGAAGAAAAAAGCTCAGGTACTGTGCAGGTACTGTGTGCGGGGATAGGAGGAAGTAACTGGGGGAATGCAAACGAAGGGGTAACATTGTCCAAAAGAAATGTACTCTGGATATTGTATATATGCTTATCTGAGCTAGAGAAGGGAAAGAAAAATGAGGGAGGGTATAACAAATATGACAAGAAATATACTCACTACCTTATTATATAACTGTACCCCCTCTGTACATCACCTTGACAATAAAAATTTTTTAAAAAGAAATGTACTCATTACCTGACTTATGAAATAGTAACCCCTCTGTACAACACCTTAATAATAACAATAAAATTATATTTTAAAAAAGACTCAGGAACAGTGCTGAGGCCTTGAATTTATTTTTTATTTTATTTTTTTGCCAGTCCTGGGCCTTGGACTCAGGGCCTGAGCACTGTCCCTGGCTTCTCTTTGCTCAAGGATAGCACTCTGCCACTTGAGCCACAGCGCCACTTCTGGCCATTTTCTACATATGTGGTGCATGGGGAATCGAACCCAGGGCTACATGTATATGAGTCAAGCACTCTTGCCACTAGGCTATATTCCCAGCCCGAGGCCTTGAATTTATTAGGCCCCTAGGACTAGCACCAACCCCCCCCCCCAAAAAAAAAAAAAAACACCACAAAAACCCAAGGACATAAAGTCTTGGAATGCAGCTCAGTGGTACAGAGCTAGAGAGCTTGCCTAGCATATGTGACATAGGTCCTGGGTTCCATCCACAGCAAGAAAAAAAAAACTATATGCTAGTGGCTGACACCTGTAATCCTAGCTACTCAGGAGGCTGAAAATCATGGTTTGAAGCTAAGCCTAGGCAGAAAAGTCTGTGAGACTCTAATTAAAAGCTAGAAGTAGGGCCGGGAATATGACCTAGTGGTAAAGTGATTGCCTCGTATATATGAAGCCCACATATATAGAAAAAAAAAAGCACCACATATATAGAAAAGAGCCAGAAGTGGCACTGTGGCTCAAGTGGTAGAGTGCTAGCCTTGAGCAAAAAAGCAGCCAGGGACAGTGCTCAGGCCCTGAGTTCAAGCCCCGGGACTGGGGAAAAAACAAAACAAAACTAGTAGAAATGTAGAAATGAAGTTGTGGCTCAAGTGGTATAGGGTCATCCTTGAGCAGAAAAGCTAAGGGACAGACCTTAATACCTTAATAATAATAACAGTAAGGTTATATATTTTGGGGGGCTGGGAATGAGGCTTAACAGTAGAGTGCTTGCTTACCTAGTATGCATGAAGCCTCCGATTCGATTCCTCAGCACCAAATAAACAGAAAAAGCCAGAAGTGGCGCTATGGCTTAAGTGGTAGAATGCTAGCCTTGAGCAAAAGGAAGCCAGGGACAGTGCTCAGGCCCTGAGTCCAAGGCCCAGGACTGGCAAAAAAGAGAAAGTCAGACCCCTGTGCTGTCACTCCAGGATAGGCTGTCAATATGTGGAATTAGCAAAGTCAAGAGGAACTCTGCAGCTTCTAGAAATAATGGGCTGGCAACAAAGCTGGCTCTTTTTAAATGTTTCCTGTTTTATATTTTCTTTTTTCTAATTTATTGTTTTGGAGGTGATATACAGTGGGATTACCTTTACATAAGTCAGGTAATAAGTACATTTCCTTTCACACAGTGTCATCCGTTCCCTCATTCTCCTATTCCTTCCCTCCCATCTCCACCCACCAGTTGCATAGTTCACTTTCATCAATATCCACTGCAGCCAGTGTGCTCCACTGCTGCACTTTGTCACCTTTTTCCCCTTGAGTTCTGTGCCCCCCCGAAGAGGTACACTTGCATATGCCATACATAAAGAAAAGAAGACAGAATCTTCAAAAAATTAATTTTTTTCAAAAGAGAGCTCTCTTGTTTCCATACCTTGGAGTTTGTTTTGAGACATAGATATATAATTTTATATAAATATGAAGAGACACAAGGCATTGCACCTCTCTATTTCTCTCCTGAGTATCCTCCTTTGGTCTCACTGTATGTGAGTATCTAGAATTCTGTATAATTTTTCATATCCCAGTGTATTTTAGATCTAATTTCTTCATATCAGAGTATTTTATTAATTATAAAAGCTACACATTTCAGAAAAATAGGGATGATTTGGAAAGTAAATAGAAACTAGCCAAAATCTAAGTTGCTGTTAGCAGTTTCACATATTTCCACTATAGTCTTGTCTAGTATTATTATAGCTCTTTCCTTCTTTCTCTTCAGGAGGAAATCTCAGAAATCAAAGAGGAAGGGAACCTAGAAGCTGTCTTGAATTCCTTGGACAAAATTGTGGAAGAAGGCAAAGACCACAAGGGACCAGCCTGGTGAGAATAGGGGAGGGGAAGTTGCAGGATAAGGAAGAGACAACTTTTTGGAGACTAAGGCTGATTCACTTATGAAATACTAGCTTTTGGGTCCTGAAAAAGAGCGCTTTGAGCCAGGTATGTGGTGGTGTCCACCTGTAATCCCTCTACTTGAGAGGCTGAGGCAGGCATGTTTGCGGCCACCCTGGCCTCAAACATAGTGAGACCCTGTCTCAGAGGAAGAAAGAAGCTGGTGCTGGTGGCTCACGCCTACAATCCTAGCTAGAAAATGAAGTTTGGGGGTTGGAGGCGTGGCTCAGTTGGTAGACTGGCAGCCAGTGAGAGAAAGCATCAAGAACCGAGTTCGAGTCCTGATCTCAAACTTAAAAGAAAATGAAATTTTACAACTGAAAAAGAATTTTTAGAAAACAGTGGCATCTACTCCCTGTATACATCTTACCTCCTTGGACCCAAATTTCCTTATCTTCTCATATCTGCCATCACTTTCTAGGGCCTCCCGGGGTCCAGGCTCTGTCAGGAGCCACCCCATCTTGGTAGGTTCATCCTGCCTCATCCTAACCCTTCCAGCTCACAATCTGATAGACCAGCACAGCACATGGTCCCGAGAACAGTGGGGGAGGATGGAAAACCGCCCCTAGCTCTAGGGTATTGGAGATGGGGCATATGTGGAAGGGAAGAGAAGGCGGGGTAGAAAGAAGCATGAGTGAACAGGCTGGGGGCGGGGGGGGGGGGGGGGCGGGATGCCCAGCCAATGCAGCTGAGGCGTGGAGGAGAGCACCACCCACAGAAACAGGTTTTAGGAGGTGAGAATGTTCCCGGGAGAGGCCTTGACAGGCAGCTCAAGTTGAGACTGGAGGTAGGAATGATTGGATTTGGAAGTGTCCCTCCCTTTGTCTCCTGGGTCCCATGTGCCCACCCCAAGGCGCCCCAGTGGGATCCCAGAGAAAGACCTGTGCAGTGCCTTGGCACCCTACTTCCTGCAACAACGCAACACCCTGCAGCGCCAGGTGCAGAAACAGAAAGCCAAGAACAAGGAGCTGGCCGACACTGTCCTGGCTGGGCGCAGGCAGGTGGAGGAACTGCAGCAGCTGGTCAAAGCCCGACAGCAGGCCTGGCAGGCAAGTATGGAGTCCTGTTTGCTTTCCCTTTGGTTTCTGACAAGCCCTCAGAGATCCCCAAATTTGTAGCTTCTCCTCTGCAGGATCCTGCAGGGAGGAGGAGGTCTGCCCACAGTAACAGTCATGTATCACCTCTGTCTGTTGTGTGCCATCCTTGACCTCAGCAGACAGGCTGCCTGGATCATCCCCCTTCCAGCCTGCTCTGCTGCAGCCACTGAGGTCCAGGGAGGAGAAGGGGTTTTGCCCAAAGTAATGGCTTCCTCATCTCAGCCCTCTTCATCCAGTGGTGCCCCATGTAAACATGGCCAGGACTTTTAAAGCACGCTCATTAGAATTACTTGTAGAATAAGATTGAGGATAAGCAAAAAGAACTCCAAGAGAAGGACACAGGAGGATTCTATTGTTTTTGTTTTTAATATTTTTTTTCTTTTTTTGGCCAGTCCTGGGGCTTGGACTCAGGGCCTGAGCACTGTCCCTGGCTTCTTCTTATTCAAGGCTAGCACTCTGCCACTTGAGCCACAGAGCCACTTCTGGCCATTTTCTGTATATGTGGTGCTGGGGAATCGAACCCAGGGCCTCATGTATACGAGGCAAGCACTCTTGCCACTAGGCCATATCCCCAGCCCCAGGAGGATTCTATTGTTGTCGTTATGTTTAATTTTCTAGGTGAATTTCCTTTGGCGTACCCCATGTGGTTACTGTATATGATTTTGGTATACTGGATATCATATATATGCTTACCTGAACTAGGGAATAGGGAAGGGAAAGAAAAATGAGGGAGGGTGTAACAAATATAACAAGAGATGTACTCATTACCTTATTATGTAACTGTACCCCCTCCACATATCACCTTGTCAATAAAATTTAATTTAAAAAAAAAAGACATGACTTGTAGAGCCCTCTGGACATCCAAAACATCCTCCAGCAGCAAGTGTGCTCTTTTAGGCTAGCCCTAATTTCTGAATATGACCTCAAGTGACTGGATGGAAGGGGAGGGTGTAATCCCATGAAGGACAGGTAGCACCTGTGGCCAGGGTGACAGGATGGTTTATTGATCCAAGTTCAGTTCCAGGAGGAGCTTCCAGTGGTAACACTACTGCCAAATCCATTCAGTGGGCTAATCTGCAGCCACTCTGGAGCAGACCTTCCTGTTCCCTCCAAATGCATGCTCCACAGATTCTTCCTGGTCTCTCTTCACAAGACCAGTTAGCAGTTCACACTCATAATCCTAGCTGATCCACTTAGGAGATACTAGCTGGATCTGGGGCCGCTTTGGGAACTCTTGTTGAAAATGGGCTCTGTTCTGGAGAGCCAAGACCTTCAACTTCCTGCTTTTGTGGATCCAGGAGAGAACAAAGTTATAGCACCTGAGCCTCAAGAAGAGGCATGTCCAAGTGACAATGCTCAACTCTGAAGAGAAACTGCCAAGACCTCCCAACCCCCATCTCTCCAAAGAAGCCCCTCCAGCAGAGGGGAGAGGTCAAGGGGCATAATGCCAGATTCTCAGGCAGAATGAATGCTGGGAATCTCTAACGAGATGGCATTTCATTAATGGAGGCTGAAGAGGATGGGAGGGAGGAAGACTTGGAAGAGGAGAATGTCAGACTTGGATATTTTTTAAAAATTCAGATGTGAGCATTGTTAGAAGAATAAGGCTTTAAATATGAAACTGGAGTTGTAATGACTAAAGAATACAAGTGGTTTTAGACACATCCACTTGCCCATACAGAGACACATAACCCCAAACGCATGATCATGAACAAATACACACCTTCACCTGAACCACTGGAAAGGACAGATTTTCAAATTGCTAAATAAAGTGTGATTTTGACTAGGAAAAAAAAAAAAAAGAAAATGGGCTCTGTTCTGGAGAGCTCATCCTAGGTGACCATGGTACCCCAGTTGCTGTGTATGTGTGCTGAGTGGCGGGGAGTCCCCGTATGCCTTTGTCTTGACATACCCTGCTGAACTAGTGACAGGAGCCACATTGTACTGGGAAAGCTTAGGTGGAATTAGGCTCTGAGCAGACAACGTTAGTTTCCTCGTGCTCAGTCTGTCTATTCTCTCATTGGTTTCAGGCCCTACACAGAGAACGGAGGGAGCTGCTGGATGTACTGAGAGAGCCTGAGTGAGGAGGAGACAGCGAACCCCAAGCAGAGGGCAGTCAAGGTCGAGGGCCTGTGGTCAGCATTCTGGGCCTGGGCAGGCTGCCTTTTGAGAATAGCTGAAATGGTGCCAGTCCCCGGGCAGTAATGGAGGACTAGGCTGGAGCAGCGCCCCCCCCCCCCCACCTACTGCCACTGAACCTATGGGGCTCCCATGGACCCGCACACCCAACTACCTTAAGATTCCTTCTATTTTCTTCCACCTGAAAGCCTGTAGCCAGTTCTCCCACTGGGGGTGAGGTGGGGTACGGGGTACCAAGCTTTCTCTTCTCTAGGTGTGGCCAGCACTCCCCCCCCCCCCCACACACACACATACATACACCCTCCCTGGTCTGGCCTGAAGAATGTGTTTTCAACCTCCACTGATTGCCCCCTTACTGGCCAGCCCAAGGGCCCTGCCATGTTCTCCCCACATCTTTAAATAAACTTCCTCCAGTACACTATAATCTGTGTAATCTGTGAGGATGCTTTCTCGCCAGGCTTCCTGTGCCAAGACCACTCCTGGGCTCCCAAGCTCTTGGCCAAGGTCAAGGCCTCAGCTCCAGTGCCCCGGGAGCCTCTGGGCTGGAGTAGGCTAGGGCCTAGGACTGTATCTGGTCATGTGCAGAGGGCAGCAGGTCAGAAAACAGGACCCTTGCATTTCTTGAGGTCAGAACAACCAGCCACGGGCATCACTCTTTCCAACCCACCCTGCCCTTCTTGCTATTTGGATTAATTCTGGGAAAGTATCCACAGTGAGCCTTACTCGGGGTTTTGCATAGGGGGCACTTCAGAAAAGCTAGGCATGAAGCTAGATGGTGCTTCCTAGAGGAGATGGGCTCCAATTTGGGTAATTTTTTCATTATTGTTTTTTGTTGGTCATGGGGCTTGGACTTGGCCTGGGCACCGTCCCTGGTGCTCTTGAGCTCAAGGCTAGCACTCTACCACTTGAGCCATTTCCAGTTTTCTGGTTGTTAATTGGACATAAGAGTCTCATGAACTTTCCTGCCCAGGCTGGCCTTGAACCCTGATCCTCAGATCTCAGTCTCCTGAGTAGCTAGGATTACAGGTGTGAGCCACCAGTGCCCAGCAAAGTTTTTCTTTTTTGATAAAGGCTCACCTTAACCCACACAGAGACTTTTTTGGATCTGTCTAAGGAGTCGAGAACAAGGAGATATCACAGTGAGCCCTGCTAACTGCTCTCCTCCCCATAAACAGAGCCCAGCTCACCTCTTTGTCTAAGGAACAACTGCATTTAGGCAGACACTTCCCTCCTGCCTAGCCCTCCGCATCCAGTGCTTTGTTTATCTGTCAGATTGGGCAGACTGTCTGAGTCTGTGAGTGGGTTAATAGGTGGACAAAGACACGGGTCAGACAAGGAGGGGCCAGGACCCTCCCTTCTCCTCCTCTGGCCAGCCTGAGACAGTGGCAGCTCTGGAGTAGGATGGGTGTTTTAGGTCAGAATGTTCTATCAGGAATAGGGGGCAGGTCCCTCCCTCCAACGGCTCTTAACCCTGGGGAGGTTCTACTGGCTAGAGGATTGCTGGGTAACCTAGAAATGCCTACATCTCCCTACCCCCTAAAGGCCTTGCTTCCCCACCATATTCCCTATGTCCCTGTACACTGACACTTGGCACCTGGCTTGTCCCAGGGATGGGGAGGTTGTCCTCAGCTCACCCCCAGTCCCACATTTGTGGGCTTCAGTTCTTAGTCCTGTGCTGCCCTGTCCCCTTCTCCAGTCCTGATGCATAGGGCCTCTACAGGAAGTGGCCCCAAACCAGCCCGCCTTTAACAGATTGCTGGGTGAATGAGGGCATTGCCTGCCTGGCCTGGTACTCCCTTCCTGGGGTTTGGCTCCTGCCCTGGGGCAGACAGTTGCAAATCATAGGCTATCACTGCTGGAACCTAGCTTTGCTGAACCTATTTTAGATCTCCCTCTTTGCTCCCCCTAGGGCCAAGCCAGTGCTTTTACTGAGATTGCTGGTCTTTTGGAAAAGAATAGGGGCTAGAGGGTGTGGAGCAGTCCCCAGGGAAGGGGTAGGGGTGACATCATAATCTGGCACCCTCTTTGTCACCCATCCTCCATCAATCCCGGGGCCCTGCCCTGGTAGCCGCAGCCCCCAACCACAACATCCTTTGGGTTTGGCCTATAGGGCCAACACACATGGCCCTCAATTAACCCTGGCAGTGTCCCCTGCCCTGCCTGTACCACGGGGGCACAGCCCAGTGGGTATATAAAGTGCTGGTAGCTGCAAGTTAGCTGAATTCTGAGCAGCAACCCTGCCAAAGTGCTGACAGACACCATGAGAACCCTCACCCTCCTCACCCTGCTGACCCTGGCTGCACTCTGCCTCACTGGCTGGGCAGGTAAGTATCAGCACCCCGACTCAGACTGCCCTTGGGCTATAAGGGAGAGGCATCATGGTCCCCGTCCTCAGCCTTCTGTACTGTAGCTACCCTCTTACAATCTCCATCCGTTTGTGTAGGGAAATGAAGGCAGAGCAAGCTCCCAGAGAAGCAAGGGTAGGAGGATGACGCCCTAGGAAAGGGCAGATGCAAACCAATTCCTTTTTCTTTGCAGATGGGAAGCCCAGTGGCACAGAGTCTGGCAAAGGTACAGGTACAGGGGGCTGGGGCTGACCTAAGTCTTAGCCCTCTCTTTATCCTGCTTCCCTCAGCCCTGTTCTCCACTTCTACCTTCTGTGTGGCCATCAGAAAGAGCTAACTGATCCCTGCCCCTCTGCCCCACAGCCTTCAATCCAAGAAGGAAGGCAGTGAGCTGATGAAGAGACCCAGGCGCTACCTGGACCAGGGGCCAGGGTAAGAGGAAAGGAGGTGCTGGGGCCTGAACCCTCCATCTCCAGGATGTCAGGGAGGAGTTGCAGTTGTGTGGCCTTCCTTGGCTGCTAGCGGTTATGGGGCAGGCCACTCCTTCCTAGCAAAGGCTCTGTAGCGCCATGTGCAGTGGGACGAGGGGGCAGGGCACTTTTCGTGGGTGCTAATGTTACTTTGGGGTCTTCTCAGAGCTCCAGCCCCCTACCCAGATCCCCTGGAGCCCAAGAGGGAGGTATGTGAATTGAACCCCAACTGCGATGAGCTGGCTGACCACATCGGTTTCCAAGAGGCCTATCAACGCTTCTATGGCACAGCCTAGGGCATGAACTGTAGGTGGTTGGTGCAGCCTGGATCCTCTCCGGGACTCTTCCCTCCTCATTCCTGGTTTCTGCCCTACAAGTGTGAGCATCCCAGCTGCTTCAAAATAAAGTCCAGAGGGTCTGACTCTGTCCTGTTTGTGGAGTGTTGAAGAGTGGGTGTAGTGTTGGAAAGGATTCATCTCCAGTTCCAGAAATTACTTCCCAAAGTCAGTTTACTTATTTATTGTACTTGCTTTGTTCCAGCAAACATGGGAGATGGCTTTCTAACGTCTAATCAGGGCTCCTCCTATCTCAGGACTCCCAACTCAATCCACGCCTCCCAAAGCCCTGGACACCTTGCAAATAGTTGTGACTAGGACAAAGTCATCTCTAGCAAAAGGCTGCGAGCACGTTGGGTGCAAACTAGCCTTGGAGGTGGGCAGGGGCAAGGGTGTGTGCCCGCCCCCGCCCCCCAGGCCAAATTAAGAAGCTTTCAGGGTGGCTCAGGTTAGTCGTGTCAGTTCTCCCTGGGCTGAAAATACTTGAAGAGCACCAGAAGCAGGGCAGGAGGAAGAGCCCCAGTGCCTCCCTCCCTACAGCCCCAGCCTGAACACGCAGTCTCCCCTCACAGACCTCCAGCACTTCCTCCACTCCATCAGAAGCCCCCTTGGGTCCCTCTCCATCTCTGCCAGTCCTTTGGCCTCCCTCTTCTCTGCCCCATCTCCTTTGCCTGTCCTCGGCCACACTCGGCTCTGAGATGTCCCCAACTCAGGCCCAGCTCTGGGTATCTTTACAGTACTGGGACCAGGCCTCTGCTTCCCTCCAGGCCAGGGTCAGAGATGCTGTTTACTGCTGTTTAGCTTGGGATCCTCCGTCCAGTGGGCTACCTTGCAGCAGGGGGCAGGTGCTAGGGGCCTGAAGCAAGGTGGCAGTGAAGGCAGCAATGATGAGCAGGTTTCCAGCGACTGCCACACCCAGTGTGGCTACTGTGCCCTCCAGGCCTAGTGGAGGCTCCTGTGAGGCCAGCCAGGCTCGGCGAGATCCCATATCGGCGAGCACAGCCTCCAGCTGGAAGTGGGTGCCCAGTACTGCACAGATGTGGAAGAGCTGGTGGCTGTGGCCTAGAGGGAGCAAGGGGTAGGTGAGAGTAAGGCCCATTTTCCCAAGTCTGTCCTGACTCACCCTGCGTGCCAGAGCAAGCCGCCATCCTCTGCCTGCCACTCCTCTACACAACTGGAAAAAGAAACCCTGATTCCCAAACCGAATTGAATCAAACCCTTGGTGCAGCTGCTGCTTGTTGGGGTGTCACTTGGGAAGTGAGAGGCAGACTCATCAGAGGAAGAATGTTAGGAAAGGGAGGGAACCCTTCCTCCCTAAGCCCCTTCTCTGTGCTCGGTGCCCTCACCTATGTAGTCAAAGCGTCCAGGCGCCAGCCGCTCAGGCAGGCGTGAAGCAAAGAGGAAGCCGGTGAGCAGCGCGCAGAGGAGGTGGTGGCTGTGGCTGGCGCTCAGCGTCTCCGGCCCGCAGCTGCGGCCCTTGCCCCAGCACAGCCCGAGCTGCCAAGGGAAAGCAGGGCTGGTGGAATCTGGGACTAGAAACACTACGTCCGCGATCTCCGGGTGGGAAATGGGACTAGGCTGAAGGCTGAGGGACGGGCCCGGACAGAGAGAGGCCCCTGGCACCCTTACCCTGTAGAAGAGCGGGAGGTTGTCAAACAGGAAGGGGTAGGCGAAGGCGGCTGTGCGGAGGGCCTTACTAAGCCCAGGACTCTCTATCTCCGGGAACCTGGGCAAGGAGAAGGGCGAGCTGGTCTCCCACCCCCGGCTGGGAAAGGGCTTCATGGAGTCATGGGTGCGGATGAAGCCCGGCGGCTAAGCCAAGCCCTTGGGTCACGTGATCCCTCAAGAACTGCTCACGCGTTGGGGATGGGGATGGAGAGGGCACGGAGAGAGGATGCTGATGGCGGGCGGCGTCTCCCTCGTGGACCGCCGGGCACTAGCACCGCTCGGGGGCGGGGGGGGGGGGCGGAGGGGCTGTCCCCTGGGATCCCCCCTGCCCGGCGTTCCCTTCCCGCGCGCGCGCGCGCTCTGCATGCTCGCCTACCGCGAGTAGCAGGAGAGGCCGGTGCACAGGAAGGAGTTGAGCGCCGCGGCGGGCACGAAGAGCCGGTGCAGGCGGCTGTGCAGCCAGGAGGCCGGCATGGAGTAGGCGGCGTAAGGGAAGGCGCAGCCTGGAGGCGGGGGGGGGGGGGGGGGAGGCGAAGCGGGGCGGCAGCTGAAGCCTGGGTGGGGGCGCCCCGCCCTCGGGCCCGCCGCTGCCGCCGCCGCCGCCGCTCTCCCGCCCGCGCCCTCCCGCCCGCGCCCTCCCGCCCGCGCCCTCCCGCCCGCGCCCGCCGCCGCCCCGCTCACCCAGGCTGTAGAGGCTGAGCGCGCCGTAGTCCAGGAAGTAGCAGATATGCCGGGCGCGGGGCGACATGGAGCTGAAGGTGTGCGCGCAGCACGACGCGAAGGGGTAGAGGCAGGCGGGCAGCAGGAAGACCAGCAGTGGCCAGTGGTACGGCTCCTCGCTGAAGCCCGGGACCCCCGCCAGCGCCAGCAGCCGCCAGAGGAAGTACCTAGGGCGGGCGGGCCTGTGCTCAGGCCGCCGCGGACACCCCCACCCCGCCACCCCACCCCATCCCCACCCACTGCGGCTGCAGCCCCGCGGAGCCGGGCTGGGCCTTTGCCCACCTGGGCAACCTCTCCCTCCCAGGCGGTGGCCTCCCCTCACCAGGTGGGCAGGAAGTGAGTCCAGATGTTGACCGTCTCGTTGGTCAGCTGGAAGATGCTGAGGACACAGTCCAAGGCTGAACTGGTGGGGCGACGGTAGCCAGACATGATGCCATCTTCCCAGAACACCTGGGATAGTAGCATGGGAGGGAGAAAACAAGAGGGGTGCACGCTGGCCCCAAGCCGCACAAAATCCAATCTCTGTCTAAACCACAGGTCCTAATGCCCACAGAGCGTTTAAGGAAAATAAGAGTCAAGGGACCAGATAGGATGGAGGAGGGCACACAGGGAAGAGGACTCTAGTTGGAGGGAACGGTGGCAGGCTTGTGCCTCAGAGAACAGAGGAAATATCCCATGGAGGAATTAGAGTTCGTTTGCCAGAGGGGCTCCCCAATAGTTAAGTGAGAACCTCTGCCCCCATCAGTCCCCTGGGGATAGGAGTTGGCTGGTGAAGCCCCTCACCCTGGGGACTTGGTGGACTTGAAGGAGCTGCGGTAGCTTGAGACTAAGCATGGTGGCCCAGACCCGGCAATACCTCCACATTGACCTGAAGACAGAGTAGGGAAGGATAAAATATTCCCCCACCCCCATCCCACAAACCTTTCCCTTCCCAGGTTTAGGCTGGACTTGGTCACTGAGCTCAAGAGGACTGAGTTCAGGCCAGGAGATGCTGGTCCTGCTTCCCAGGTCAGCATAGCACCCACCCGGGCCCCATCCCATCCTCTGGTCTTTTGGTTCATGATTGAGGAAGGCTTGCAGCCTCAGTTTGGCTTGGGCCAGGGTTCTCTTAGCCCCTGAAGGCAGTCTTCCTGCCTTGGCTCCAGGAAGAACCCTGACTTCTGTAGCCCCTGTGCTGAGCACAGAAAATTCATGCCCTGGGGCAAGATTCCTGAAGAAGCAGGATGCCTGCCAATAGGGCAAGGAGTTGGGATGGGGCATCTGGCTTTTCAAAGGGAATTAGACTTGTGCCCTTGGTATGCTGAGTCCCTAGCCCACCTGAGTCCCCTAACCCTCAGCCCAGACCTGTGCGTGCTGCCTCTGGGTGGCCGTCCCTCCGCTGCCCCGCCCGCTTCTCTGGCTGCTTCTCCCAGCACATTCCTTGGCACCAGTGGAGGGGCTGGGCCAGCAGGGCCGGCACTGCCCAAGAGGAGGGACAACAGGACACTCCCCCGACCTTCCCTAGGCCAAAACTTTCCAGCAACTCCATGGCTGGCCCTGCCTCCTTCCTGTTGTCATTCAGGCTTGTGGTCCATGTGTCTGGGCAGCTCGTACTTTGGACCTTACACTGCTAGTGGGTCCCTAGGTTCTCTGCCACTGAGCTCAGTGCTCAGGACCCCAGAGGACAGACAAGCCTCCCGGGAGAATCCCTTAATCCTCCCACAATGGGTGGGTAGAACTGTCCTGAGAACTCAGCAGCTGGTGGAGGGGAGGGGGCTAAAGGCTGCTGGGGTTCATCTCCCCTCAGGATCTCTACACTCAACAGTAGGGTTTGGAAACCTCTAAAGTGCACTGAGATGTGTGCAGTTGTCGTGGAAACATGGAACCAGTGAGTTGGAGCAGCGGCTTTACTTCAGTTTCCCCAGTGTCAGACCCTATGTGGGCTTTGTTACCCAATGCGCAATAGGTCTCCCAAGGTGGGTCAGCACATGCAGTCCCTGGCTCCTGGCAGCTAGGCTGACAGGGAAAAGAGTGGTTGGGGAGGCAGGCCAGGCCTGGGCGGGGAGTGGGACAAAAGGGAGCCACAGAACAATCCTAGCTTTGTCCAACCTCCAGGGAGCAGCACAGGGTGGCCCAGCCCCATTAGCAGGCAGCTCACTCAGCCTGTGCACAGCCAGTCCCTCCCATTCGTCCCAACCACACTGTGCTTTGACTTGCTAGAACAGGGTAGGGGTCAAACCAGGATGCAGCTCTGCTTCTGCGGTGCCTGATCCTTGCACAGCTGTGCAATCAACTCTAGGTTTTCCTAGGAGTTGAGGCTGCTTTATCTTCTGGACTACTTGGAGGTCTCCAAATCCTAATTGTAGCCAGGGACCAGTGGCCCACACCTATAAACCTAGCTGCTTAGGGTCTTGGTTCCAAGCCAGCCCAGGAAGGAAGTCTATAGACCTTTTTTTATTTTTAGGTTGGGATTGGAACTCAGACTTGATACCTTACACTGTCACTCGTTGGCTAGCACTTTAACTGAGCCATGCCTCCAAACCCAAAGCCCATACTCTTAACTCCAACTAAGCAGTAAAGAGCAAGAACTAGAGGTGTGGTAGATGGGTCTTGAAAAAAGAAAGGAAAAAGCAAGTGTCTCAGAACTGGTGTGTGCATACACAAATCTTGATTCTGACATGTTCAAATAATGTCACCCTGCTCTGCTTAGGCAGGGCTAAGATGTCTTTGGCAAATGTTGGTTCAGCCAGAACGGATGTGCCAGGCTGACCTAAACTAGACATTAACTTGAAGAAAAACTTCTGTGAAAGGGCAGGTACTTCTAGGCATTGACACACAGTGAGACCAAAGGAGGATACTCTTAGGAGAGAAACAGAAAAACACAATGCCTATGTGTATCAGATCATAAAAAAATATCAAAACTTCAGGAAATGAAAACAAGGGTTTTTCTTTTTTGCTGTTTTATGTTGTTCTGTTTATATGTCTTTGGGAGTATAAGGGCAGGCACAGAAATGGAGACACAGGCCTGGGAATATGGCCTAGAGGTAGAGTGCTTGCCTCATATACATGAAGCCCTGGGTTCGATTCCACAGCACCACATATATAGAAAAAAGCCAGAAGTGGCACTGTGGCTCAAGTGGTAGGGTGCTAGCCTTGAGCAAAGTGAAGCCGGGGACAGTGCTCAGGCCCTGAGTTCAAGCCCCAGGACTGACCAAAAAAAAAAAGAAAAGAAATGAAATGGACACAAAGAACGAACAAATGGTACTCACTGGACATTGTGTTGCAAATGAACTATACATCTGGGTTGTTTCCATACCTTGGCTATTGTGAATAGTACAGCAATGAAGATGGATATGCAGGTGTCCAGATCATATCCTAGTTTATGATGCTTAGGGTAGATACCAAGGAGTGGTATGTGTGCTGGGTTGTAGGGAAGGTGTATGTTAATTTTGGGGGGAACCTCCAGACTTTTCCAGAGTAGTTGTACTAATTTACATTCCCACCAACAGTGCAGTAGGGTTCCCCACATCCCTGCCAATATTTGTTAGAATTCAAAATGTTGGCCTATCAAACTGGGGTAAGATGGTATTTATTTCAGGGTTGTTTGCATTTCCTTTATAGCCAGGGATGAGCATTTCCTCAAATTTGTCATTCTTACCTCTTCTGAGAAGTCTCTTAGCTCACTTGCCCATTTAGTAGTTGGCATATTAAATTTGGGACAGGTTTCTTGAGCTCCTTGGAATATTAGGCCTTTGATGTATTGATGGTAAATATCTTCTCCCAGTTGGTTGGCTCTCTAGTTTAGTAACTATATCCTTAGCTGTGCAGAAACTTTTTTTTGTGCCAGTCTTGGGCCTTGAACTCAGGGCCTGAACACTGTCCCTGGCTTCTTTTTGCTCAAGGCTAGCACTCTACCACTTGAGCCATAGCACAACTTCTGTTTTTTTCTATATATGTGGTGAAGAATCGAACCCAGGGCTTCATGCATACAAGGCAAATGCTCTACCACTAGGCCACATTCCCAGGAAGTTCCTGCCCATACCTAGTCTAGTGTCTCTCCTACTCTCTCTTGCAGTAGTTTCAGGTCTGATGTTGAGGTCTTTAATCCACTTTGAATTGATATTCATGCATTGTAACAAGCAGGGATTCACTTTTAGTGTCCTGCATATGGCTGCCCACTTTCCCCAACACTAATTGTTGAAAAGCCTGTTTTTTCCACTGTATGTCTGGCTCCTTTGTCAATTATCAGATGACTTAGGTATGTGGTTGGTTTTTTTGGTGCCAGTTCTGGGCTTGAACTCAAGACCTGAGCATTGTCCCTGGCTTCTTTTGCTCAAGGCTAGCACTCTACACTGCGCCACTTCTTGCTTTTTGTGTATGTGGTGCTAAGGAATCAAACCCAGGGCTTTATGCATGCTAGGCAAGCACTCTACCACTAAGCCACATTCCCAGCCCAATTATGTGGTTTTATTTCTGGGTCTTCTAACCTGTTCCACTATTCATCAGGTCTACTTTTGTGCCAGTGCCAAGCTGTTTTTGTTATTATGGCTGTGTAGTAGAGTTTGAAATCTGGTACTGTGATACTGCCTACACTGCTTTTGTCTAGAACTGCTTTGGCTATTCTTTAGTTGTTCCATATGAATTTTGAGATTGTTTTCTCTTAGTAAAGAACATCATTGGGATTTTGATGGGGATTGCAATGAATTTGTCTATCACTTTTGGCCATTTCCACAATACTGATTCTACCAATCCATGAAGAGGGAAGGTCTTTCCACTCCCTTCACACTCTTGAGGGCAAGGGACAAATTGCACCAAATGGCACTGTTTTAGAAACTATTTTGGGTCACTACCCTTGGGAAGGCACCATGGCAGGTCTGTCTGATGTTGGTACAACCTAATAGAATAAGGGTTAGGGATGTTGGTCAGTGGTACAGAGCTTGCCTGGAATGTGCAAGGTCCTGTGTTCAAGCCCAAGGATTGGATGAAGGGGGGGGGAGGGAACACTCCCCTATTAAAAAAGTAAAAACTGCAAAAATCATCTCCAGAGCTTTCACTCGCACTGTCTATTGTGTCAACTAGTCCACTTCCCAGTGGCCTTTTAGAAGTGCTCTTCATGTCATCCCAACATCCCTGGGTCCTGCTAGCCTAGTCATAAACCACGAGGGCATGTAAACAAACCTCCAGGGCTAGTGGCATCCATCTCTGTAAGGGTGGGAGTCTAGAGTCCCCTGCTTAGTGTCCAAGGCCTTTCTCACTATCGTACCCCCAGGGAACTGTTAATACCACAGATAGAAGTGTGTGGTGAGCCAGCCCTATCTGTGCAGGATGCATTTAAAGCTGCTCTGCAGATGTCTGAAGCCACAGATAGCACTGAACCCTAATATGTTGCATTCTGTATGTATGTATGTGTGTGTATGTATGTATGTATATATATATGGGGAAGTTTAATTCCCAAGTGAGTCTCAGCAAGAGAGTAACAATAACTAATTTCTTTAAAAAACACAGAATAATTGTGGCAAAAAAAAAAAAAAGAAGTGCTCTCCGGCAGCCTCTACATCCCAGCAAGGTTCTTGAACAGAAAGGACAGTGGACAAGTGAGCTTGGGGTCTTTATTAAGTGATGCTTGCGTCTCAGTCTCTGCCAAGAATTAGGGGTGGGGTGACCCCACTGCCCTCAGGTTTTCCTAAAACATGCTGTCTTCAAGGAGGGAGGCATGAGGCCTACTCCTCCAAGCATAGCCCTGGAGATAGGCCAGCACTGGAGTGGGGAAGGCAGGAAAGAGATCCATCCCCCAGGCCCACCATGCTTCCAGCCTGAGAGGAGAGGCTGAGGCAGCCCTAGCCAAAGCCTCCTCCACGGCCCTGCTCTCAGAGCACCCATTTACTGTCCTGAGCTATTCATGATCTCTGCTCCCACTTCTTCACAACACTCCCAAAGCCAGCTCTTGCTCAGCCCTACCAGGCCTCCAGACCTGGAGACAAAAGGAGAGGAAGTCCATCAGGACAGAGGCCCTGACCCAGGAGCTCCCTGGAGCACCTCCTTCCTGCCTCCAACAGAAGGTTGGCCCTTTGTCTTCAGCATTCCTTAAATAGTAAGGGAGGTGCCCTCACCTCTCACTGGTACCCCAACTCAGCACAGCAGCTACGAGCAAAAAGCACAACTGTAGGGCTGGTGGGCCAAGATACCACAGTGGCATACAGGCCAGCCTGCCTGCGACCCTGAGTGGGCCTCTCCCTGCCCCGAAAGCTGTGCAGAGGCAGGCGGGAAGCAGAAGTGTGGCCTCTGGGCATGTGGCCCCTGTGGCAGGAGAGAACACAAACCCGGCCTTGCTTTGAGCACAGGCCATTCCAGGGTCTGTTTCCTTAAGAGCCTTCTCGGCTGGCTCCTGGGTTGCTCTGCCCCCAAAAGAAAGATGAAAGGAGGAAGGGTGGTCCTTGAGAAGGGGAAGGGTCTGCAGAGAACCACTCAGACATCTGGTATTGCCCAACTGCCCCAGGACCTGGAGGGTCCAAACTCCTGGCCCCAGCCACCCTGCATCATTGATGATGACAAAGGGCCCCTTCTGCCATCTTTGCCCCTCAGGGGTACAGGATCTGAGGCATGCCTGTCATCTGTCCCTGGGGGACAGCAGGAGGGCAGTTTGGCTAGGGACCCACAAGCCTCTTCTGCTCCAAGCACTTCCCTCACTTTCCTGACATTTTCTTGGCAACAGGGGGACCCCACCCTCCCAGCTGGATCCTGGGCCCTCCCTGCAGCCTCTGTGCAGCTGGGCTTCCTTCCTGTGTGCGTGGGAGTCCTCGTGTGGTGGGGTGACTACAGGTGGTGTTCCTGGCTGCCAGGGAGAGCAGGAGAGATCTGGAGTCAGCCCCACTACAGGGCTTTGGGGTCAGTCTCAACCAATCTCCTTCCACTGCTTGTAGAAATCCAGAACATTCTTGACGTCTACGCTGGCATGGGCAGCGGCCTGCAGGGCTGCCTGTGCAGTGAGAGAAGGAAAGATGGGGAAGAGTTTAACCTTCTGAACTGTGAACGGGTCATTGGGCGGGCTGAGAGGGATAATAGAAGAAAAAAGGCAGCTTGTCTGGAGCGCTTGAGAATGGATTTCTCTGGCACCTCTTCCCTTATACCTCCCCCCACCCCCACCCTCCCACAGCTGAGGACTGGACTCGGGGCCTTGCACTTGCCAGGCAGGCGCTCTTCCCCTGAGCTAAATCCCTAGCACCCTGGCACCTCTTCTCTATAGTCCACTTCACCTGCATAGGCCCAGACAATGCACGGGGGTTGTCCAGTAGAAGACCTGTGATGATGGTCACCATGCCACTTGGGTCCTCCTCTCCTGTTCCCTGTGCCAGAGTTAGCTGTTTGCAGCTATCCAGGATTTTATAGAGTGTCCTGGGGCAGGGGAGAAGATCTAGCATTAGCACAACCTGAAAACGAGGATCTCCAGGGGGAAGGGCTGTCTGGGGACTGGAAGAGCAACAGAAGACAGCTGATGGCAGTGGGTCCTGGAAAATGGGCCTAGAGGATGAGCTTGGGGAAGCAGGCAGAGGCACCCACAATCGGGCGCCAGTGGCTCACACCTGTAATCCTAGGCACTCAGGAGGCTAAGACATGAGGACCACAGTTCAAAGCCAGCCCAGGCAGGAAAATCCGTGAGACTCTTATCTCCAAATAAAGACCCATGACCACCACCACCAACAACAACAACAAAAAAACCCAAGAGATGGGTCCACTGAGTAATGCTGAGCCCAAGCACCTTGGTTTCAAAGGCTGACCAGCTGACCCCACCTGCAGAGGCAGAGGAATCTAGGGCTGGAGCAACTAAACCTGTCCTGCTCCGAGGGAAGTTCATGGAGTTGCTAGCAATACCATCTTCTGACAGAAGCTCTGGGATAAAGGGCTGAAAGTTTTACCAGGCATCTGTGTCCTGCCTCTTCAGCTTATGCCGCTCAAAGCTCTTTCCCACCTCTTTCTGGCAGCGAATGTACCTGCAAAGGAGCCGTAGAATGAGGCAGGGGTAAGGGACAAGGAGGCACCTTAAACAAAGCAGGCTATTGTGGCTCTAGACACCTGGTTTCGCAGGAAAGGGTTATCTGGAGCCATTTTGAAAGTGGCTTCCTGGACACAGCCAGTTTACTGTTCTCCTCTGATAGAAGGGATTTTCTGGTTCCTCCCAGGGGAAGGTCTGGGAGAGCAGAAGCAGCAGATGCTTTTCTAGTTGGGGCTTCTGAAGACAATGTCCAAACAAGCCAGCTTTGTGTAGTTTCCAGGCCAGGCAGGTCTGCCAATGGGGAGGACACTCTTTTCCTATCCCCTATACTCCCTGCTGAGTTTTCCCTCAGTCCCAAAGGTCACAAGGCTGGACCTGGACCTGGGGTGAGCACCTGCAACCGCTGCCACCTTCTCCTCCCCAAAATGCTCCACCTGGCTACCCTCTAGCTCAGTGAGGAGGAAGGAAGCCCTGGATAAAGGTAGGCACTCCACCCTAGGTGATCCTGGTCCCAACCCTCATTCAGTAGAGCTCCTGCAAAGGAGTCCAGAGCCTAGAGTCAGGGTGGATGTCATGCCTTTCTCCCAGTATCAACAAGCTTACCTTAGAGGAAAAGGACATAGCACGGTGCTACCCACAGGGCTCTTGGCTCCTCTGATCACTCACTAGTTCAGTAGCCAAGACTCTGACTGATTAAGGTGTGTCTAACCCACAGAAAATAAACTGCTCCTGCATCCTAAGCACACGCTATACAGATGACAGACGCAAGATCCACACAGGTCTAGCCACCTGTACTCACCTGTTTCCTTTCTTGAACTCTGCTTCCAGGTACCGGATCCCATCCCGGGCCCCTGGGTGTTCCTTTTTCAGCAAATCCAGGCCATCAATCACTGGTGGACAGGGTAGGGTGAGGAAAGACAAAACACTGGGCTCAGATTGCCAATATGGGCTCTGCAGGAAGTACCTGGACTCCAAATGGTATGCGCCACCAAAGGAACTTAAAAGGCTCTTGAACTTCTTTGAAATCAGATCCCTCTGCTAGCAATGTAATTGGCAATTTGTTAAGTGCTTTACATTTTCTTATCTATTTCTCTCTACTGTCTTATAGGCAGGGTTTACTGCAGACTGTTACCCCACAAATGAAATGACTGGGTTCAGAGGTAACAGAACTTGACCAAGGTCACTATATAACCTGAACCCAAAATAAGGGTTTCTCAATCCCTTCAGACACACTCTACTGACCCCTACCTCCTTAATATACTTACCTGTCCTTGGGATGATGACAATGAAGCGGCCACTAGAGGCCAGCTGGCGGATGACAGGGAGATGGTGGCAAAGGGCTGGGGTATCAGGGACGAGGTAGGGAGACATAGCTGACTGGGCCTTGGGCTGCTGCAGGCTTCCCTCCAGCTGGGAGACCTCGAGCTGGTGAGAGAAGGAGTAGGTGGAGTTGCATGGGGCCCTGCGGCCTGAGTAGAAGGAGAGAGCAAGAGAAACCAGGCAGCCAGCAGTGAAGTGGCTATTATAGGGCATCTCCTGTTGCTGGGGACAGGAAAATCTTTTTATCAATAATCTGGCTGGGGAGGGGAGGATAATAGGCAGAAATAAAGTTTAAGGGAAAGATTATTTATTTATTTATTTTTTGGCCAGTCTTTGGGCTTGGACTCAGGGCCTGAGCACTATCCCTGGCTTCTTTTTGCTCAAGGCTAGCACTCTACCACTTGAGCTACAGCACCCCTCCTGGCTTTTCTATATATGTGGTGCTAAGGAATCGAACCCAGGACTTCATGTATACGAGGCAAGCACTCTCTACTGCTAAGACACATTCCCAGCCCCAAGGGAAAGATTTTTAAAAAGGAAAAAGAGACAGAAAAGGCAGAAAAAGGGCACAGGTTCAGTCAAGGCAGGGCAGTAGGGACACTAATCTGGAGATCAGGAAGGTGATTGGGAAGAAGCAAAGAGATGCAGTGGCAGAAAGTATTAGTCTGCAGTTAAAGTGGAGAACATCTGACAGTGAGTTTAAACAAAAGCTAGAACAAGAACAGGAGTATTTGGCTGATTTCCTACCTGTAGTCGTAGCTGAGCCATGTCTCTCATGAGTCTATTCCGGCGAGCTTCCTCTTGTGCCTACGAGGAAAGTGAGGTTTTGAGGAAGTAGGGAACATCCCTCCTCCAAAGATCAGAAAGACCAAGTGGCCTTTGTAGGATCTGAAAGGGGTGTGACTCATGTCCTGTCCTGTCGTTCCTATTACAGGAGGGCAAGGGAAGAATATAAAAGGAAACATCCTTTGGTGCATTTGACAACCCTTCTAGCCAGCCACTGAAGGCCATTCCATGTAGCCCTGAGGGGAGAGAGCAGACAGGTGAGTACTATCACCATGCAGGATACCACCTGGTTGTGTGCCAAGACCTGATCTCTGCTCCTCTGTTCTTCCTAGCTGGGTCTCCCTCCCCTCTAGAGGATATTAACCAGGCACCCACCAACTTCTATCATCATCCCTTGCTAATGTCTTCCAATATGCAGGCTCAGCCCAGACCTGCTCAGCCTCATGTATCTACCTGCTCCCTCACACTTAATTTTCCCTTCCATATGCCCTCACTTGCTAAGTGAACCGTCATATGCCTGAGTCATAAAGCTCACAACTATGTTTGTTTCCCTCTCAGCACAGGTTATTAACCTGATCAGTCCCTATCAACTAAACCCCTTGATCAGCATCCCAACCCTTCTACCTCCCTCTACTTGCATAAAAATTCAAGTCAAAGATAACATCTCTTTCCTTGGCCATTCCAACACCCTCATTACTGTCAACCCTTTTCTCTAAAAGCAATTATAACAACCTTTTTTTTTAAATAGCAACCTTTTAAAACCATCTGATGCCCATCAGCCCAGCCTGAAAGTCTTTTTTTTTTTTTTAATGAATTTTCTCTATTCTGGATAAAGCCTAAACTCCTTAACATGGTCTGAACATAAAGAAGGTTGGAGCTGTAATCCTGTAAGATATAGGAGCCACCAAAGGCTCCTACTGAACCATCAGATCTCATTTTAATCACGATACCACACCCAACAAACCCAAATTGAAGGAAACTACAAAATAGACCAATTGCCTTCAGAAGGGTCAAAGTTGTGAAAAACAAGGAAAAATACGAATTGTCACAGATTAGGGAATTTAGGTGTAAAAATATAATGTGGGAGCCTTCACAAAACTGGGAGGGAAAACTAGTAAAACAACAGTCTATGGTTATAGTAGTACTTCTATTTCAATTTCCCCCTCGATTAATTCCTATGGTTATACAAGATCCAGTTCCATCATTGTAGACTCCTGCACAAAAAAGAATTGTCCTGCTCAAAATGCCCACAGAGTCCATCTGGCAAGTACTGGTAGAGGAAGAAAGAACAAGAGCAGACCAGAGTGCAGAGGCCACTTCTTCACAAGCCAGTTGGCAAACTAGCATGAAGGGAAGCAGTGTGGACAAGCTTTCCCTCTTGTCACTGCAAAAACCAAGCCTGTGAGACTTACTTTTATGCCAAAATTGTCATTATGAAACTTCATGTTCCCTCTGGGAGTGTAGATCAAATGATGGACTAATAGCACAAAGCCCTGAGTTCAAACTTCAGAACTGACAAAAGGAAAGGAGGGCAAGGGGAGGAGGAGAGAGGAGGAAAAGGAAAGGGAAAGGAAGAAACCCTATGTTCCAGAAAGGAAATAGAGCTACTTGTGTAGCTCCCCCAAGGAGAATTGGACCAATCCAAGGTTCTGATATAGTAGTGCAACAGCTTACACAGATGTGGGAAGAGTAGGTGCAGTGGTTCCTGGTAGCCACTGCTCTGCAGAGTACTTGCCCCTAAATCAGCGTAACAGCCAGGAGAAGAACTCAGGTGTAGCAGTTGGACCATGGCAGCCTATGCCAATAAATGCAGAGTTTGATGCCAATCCTGTCTCAAAAAAACACAATAGGGCTGGGAATATGGCCTAGTGGCAAGAGTGCTCGCCTCGTATACATGAAGCTCCTGGGTTCGATTCCCCAGCACCACATATATAGAAAATGGCCAGAAGTGGCGCTGTGGCTCAAGTGGCAGAGTGCTAGCCTTGAGCGGGAAGAAGCCAGGGATGGTGCTCAGGCCCTGAGTCCAAGGCCCAGGACTGGCAAAAAAAAGCAGGCTGGGGCTGGGGATATGGCCTAGTGGCAAGAGTGCTTGCCTTGTATACATGAAGCCCTGAGTTCAATTCCCCAGCACCACATATATAGAAACGGCCAGAAGGGGCGCTGTGGCTCAAGTGGCAGAGTGCTAGCCTTGAGCAAAAAGAAGCCAGAGATGGTGCTCAGGGCCTGAGTCCAAGCCCAGGACTGGCAAAAACAAAAACAACAATAAAACAACTGGGTGCCAGTGGTGCAAAGGCACTTATTGTACTGAATGTACACTATGTAAAAAATGAACTATGTAACTTATGAGTATGAGCAGGAGGAGGGAAATGGGGGAGAACAAAAGGAAGGGAGACATTGTCCAAGAAGAATTGTACTCATAACCTGAGTTATGAAATTGTAAGCCCTTTGTTCAACTACTTAATAACAATAAAAAATTAAAAACAAAAACAAAGCCAGATGTTCATGGATCACACCTGTAATTCTAGACACAGAAAACAGAGATATGAGGACTGTGGTTCAGCTAGCCCAGGCAGGAAAGTTTGTGAGATTCTTATCTCCAATTAACCACCAAAAAGACAAAAGTGGAACTATGGCTCAAGTGGTTGAGCATTAGTCCTGAGCAAAAGAGCTCAGGAACAGCACCCAGACCCCAAGTTCAAGCCCCAGGGCTAGCACAACATACAAAAAATAAATAAATAAAATAAATAATTCAGGGCTGGGCACCAATGGCTCATGCCTATAATCCTAGCAACTTAGGAGGCTGGATCTGAGAAAGATTGAGGGTCAAAGCCAACCAGGGCAGAAATGTCCGTGAGACTCTTATCTCCAATTAACCAGCAAAAAGCCAGAAGTGGAGGTATAACTCAAGTGGTAGAGTGCCAGCTGTGAGTGAAAAGCCTGAGTGAGAGCAAGAGCCCTAAGTTCAAGCCATAATACCAGTATAAAGCAAACAAATTCAGGTTTGGGGTTTTAGAGTACAGCTCAGTAGTATAGTGTTTGTTTGCATAGCATGCACAGGGCCCTGAGGGAAAAATTAAAACAAGTAAACAGAGGAACTCAGGTTTGTTCAACCCCAGAGTCCTAGCTCAGTCTTGGGGTTTGCTTGAATTTAAGACCTGAGTGCTATCCCTGAGCTTTTTTTTTTTTTTTTTTTTTTTTGCAGATGTCCAAGAGCTTGAACTCAGGGCCTAGGCACTGTCCCTGAACTTCTTTTGATCAATGCTAGCGCTCTACCACTTGAGCCACATAGACTTTTTCTTTATGTGGTACTGAGAAATCGAACCCAGGGCTTCATGCATGCTAGGCAAGCACTCTACCACTAAGCCACATTCCCAGCCCAGAGCTGTTTTTGTTCAAGGCTAGCAGTCTACCACTTGAGCTTTTCTGAGTAGTTTATTAGACATAAGAATCTCATGGACTTTCCGGCCCACGCTAGCTTTGAAGTATGATACTCAGATCTCAGCCTCCTGAGTAGTTAGGATTGTACGGGTATGGGCCACAGGTACCCCGCTTGTTTTTTGTCTACTGTACAAAATGAGGATGCAAAGAAACCCTGTCACATGGCCACTGCAAGGGTTAAATGAGGTCCCCTGCAAAATGGACTCTGTACCCAAAAAGCTTCTAGTGACAAGGGGTTGCAACGTGACAATGAAAACACTCCTGCCACTGAAGGATGAGGGACTTAGGCAGAGCAGGAGGCAGCAGAGCCTGTGTTCAGCGTGACCTGGGTTCTCCATTCCCCACAGGAGAGCGGCTTGTAGATGGATGCTTCTCCCTCCCTAAACTCCAATTTTTACAATTAAGTTTTCAGCTAAAGGAAATGCCTGCAAAAACACTTTTTGAAGCTGCGTAACTTCCCTATAACTATTTTTATAACCCCCTGTGCCTTCCCCTATGGAACAGCAATAAAAGGCTTAACACAAAAGGTTTGTTTATGAGACAGCAAGGAAGGGAGTTTCTGGGGAGCAGAGGCCCCTTCCCAGTCTGGCAGAAATATACACAGGAAAAAGGCACAGAGGGTTGGGAAGCTGCTGGCCCAGAGCTAAGGGAAAGAACATAGGGGACAAGATTGGCTTGTGATAAAGAAGAAATCTTGAGGCTGGCTGAGAACATGAACTGTACTCTTGGTGCCAATCACCAACATCCCACATGTAATAATGCCAGTCGGCTCAAGGAGGACAACATGCCCAGGGCTGTGCACACTTCAGTATGAAAACCTGATTGTTGCCCACAAAGTAACAGCTCCACAAGAGAAGGGACTGTTTTGTCCACCACTATAACACGGTGCCTAGAATACTGACAAGTTTAGATCAAGCAGGCTTTCAATATGTACTTGTGGAATTGCTAAATAGGAAGATAACACAGGCCACTTCGTAGTCTCTGGGGCCCCGGTGGGACAGGATCCTAACTGGGACATGATCCTATGTAGTACCTGATACCAACCACCTTCTTCTCCCCTCCCTCCCTAGTCTTGACACCTTTTGAAGGATGGGAGGGAAGACACATAACCTCCCAAGACAATATGCAAAGTGGCTTATATTCACTCTTTCAATCATCACAAAAACCCATATAACTGATAAGGAGACTAACTTACCAAGAATTGGTAAGTGAATTAGAAAAAAAAGATTGAGTGACTTACTCAACTTGCAGACGAGAAAATGATGGAGGGCTGGTGGTTCAAACCTATAATCCTAGCTACTCAGAAGGTTGGGACTTGAGGATCTCAGTGCCCAGACCCTGAGTTCAAGCCCTAGGACTAGCACGCGCACACACACACACACACGCATGCGCGCGCACACACACACACAAAAGAGCTAAGCTGTTGCTCAGTGGCAAAGCACTTGCCTAAAAAGTGCAATGTTCTGGGTTCCATTAACAGTACCCCCCAAAAAAAACAAGTCAAACAGATCCTGAACCCTGCCACCTTTGCGAGTCCCATCCTTTAGACCTGTCCAGAGCTCCTTCAGGAAGCCCTGTTCCCCAAGCATGTTCCACAGTCCTTCAGTGAGGAACCAAGCCTCTTTCCATGGATTCTCAGGGAACCCAAAGGGAGGAGAGCTGCCAGAGGGAGGGGAAGGTCTGACTCACCATGCGGAACTGGGCCTGGGCTTGTTGTAGAAGACTCTCCTGTTCAGACTGGGCAATGCTGACGAAGATGCCAACTTCTGGGTTAAACTGCAGGATGCTGCCTTGTAGGCGGGCAACAAAGTGACCAAAGCTGCGGATGCAGCAGATTCGTACCATGGTCTGTGAAAAGGTACAGAAACCCAGCCAGGATGAGAGCAGTATTTTTTTTTTTTTTTTTTTTTTTTTGCCAGTCCTGGGCCTTGGACTCAGGGCCTGAGCACTGTTCCTGGCTTCTTTTTTGCTCAAGGCCAGCGCTCTGACACTTGAGCTACAGTGCCACTTCTGGCCATTTTCTATATGTGTGGTACTGGGGAATCGAACCCAGGGCTTCATGTATCGGAGGCAAGCACTCTTGCCACTACGCCATATTCCCAGCCTCGAGAGCAGTATTCTTTTGGCCCTGTCCCACCCCGACTCCTGACCATCACCGTCTTGCCTCCCCTTCTTTCCTGCCTCCTGGATGGCCTAGCCAATTGGTAGCAGGGGCTTTTGGGAAAGAACACAGAGGTTCACAGCCTCTGCCAAGGAGTAAGCCAGCAGGGCAAGGAGACTGCTAAAGGATCAGAAATCTAAGTCTCATGCTGAGTAAAAGAAAGCAAAGGGTGCTGGGCCTGAAGCAAGGAAACCTGAGTTCCAATACCAACTTTCTCTTCAAAATCTTACACATAAAATGTGGGGAAGTATACTGTATAAATATTTCCCAACATTTTTAGAAAGAAAAAAATTCTCCTTCCTCATAAAAATCTAGCTGAGCGCCAATGAAGGCTGAGATCTAAGGATCATGGTTCACAGCAAGCCTGGGAAGGAAAGTCCATGAGATTATTTTTTTCTTTCTTTTTTTTTTCTTCAATTAAATATGTTAGGTTAAGATTGATTTTTAAAGCATTTGCTGTATTGACAGTTATGTTGAGATTTCGGCCTGTGCCTTTATTTTTAAATTAATTTATTATTATTATTGCCATTCCTGGGCTTGGACTCAGGGCCTGAGCATTATCCCTGGCTTCTTTTTGCTCAAGGCTAGCACTCTGCCACTTGAGCCACAGCGCCACTTCTGGCCGTTTTCTGAATATGTGGTGCTGGGGAATTGAACCCAGGGCTTACATGTATACCAGGCAAGCACTCTTGCCACTAGGCCATATTCCCAGCCCTGTCCATGAGATTCTTATCTCCAATTAACTACCAAAAAAGCTGGAAGCATATCTGTGGCTCAAGTGGTGGAGCACTGCCCTTAAGCACAAAAGCTCAGGGACAGCGCCAAGCCCTGAAGTCAAGCCCCAGGACCAGCAAAAATAAAAAAATAAATAAAAATCTTACCTGGAACTCTAAAATATAAAACAGATTACAAAAAGCTGCTCTGGCTAAAGAGGCAGCCAGGGAGGGGCCAAGGAGAATGTGTGGCCTGTATGCTTGGCTTACCTCTGCTGCCCCCAGATGGCCTATGTGGTGACAAATAAAAAGGTCAAAGTAGGGCTGGGAATATGGCTTGCCTCATATATATGAAGCCCTGGGTTCGATTCCTCAGTACCACATATATAGAAAAGGCCAGCAGTGGTGCTGTGGCTCAAGTGGCAGGGTGCTGGCCTTGAGCAAAAAGAAGCCAGGGACAGTGCTCAGGCCCTGAGTCCAAGCCCCAGGACTGGCAAAAAAAAAAAAAGGTCAAAGTTGCTGGACTAAGCAGCCAGCACATCCCTTCCAGCTCTAGCTTTCTAGTGCTGTTTGATACTCAGCTTGGAAGGTTGACCCAGAAAGTTGATAAAGATTTGAAGCCTAACAGTAGAAATAGAGAAATAAAATGGTTCTACAACAGGAGAAACTACCCATAGCACACTGTTGAAAGAACGCCTGGTAAGACAGGGAAAGATCCACAGGCGGCAGCCCTGAGGACTTTCCCTGTTTTCATGGGGAGGAACTTCTTGTCCAAGCCCTATTATGTTGCTGTGTGTGTCTAACACAGAACTTGTAGCATAAAAAGAAATCGTCACCTCCTCTAAGGCGCTGAGCAGGGGTCGATCCGTGTCAAAGTTGAAGCGTCTATGAGCAGCCCGGAGAGGAGGCAGGTTGCGAAGTGCCATGTCCTCTGGGAGCAGGAGGCTAGCAGGCAGTTCAGGCAGTTCACAACTTTCAAGAAGATCCTGGACCTCCCGACATAAGACCAAGCCTGAGAAGAGAGAGGACACATCAGATCTGTCATGGGGCACTCTCAGTCAAGGGGACACAACCTTTCTTACTGGGAATTACCAGCCTCAGTATGGGTAAAGGAAAAACAGACTAAGGGAAGGGGAGACAGGTACACAAGGCCAGTCATATAGAACTCTTTTTTTGGGGGGGGTGGGTGGGTAGGAGGGGCAGCCCTGGGGCCTGGGTACTGTCCCTGAGCTTCTTTTGCTCAAGGGTAGCACTCTACCATTTGAGCCATAGCACCAACTTCTGGCCTTTTCTGTTTATATGATACTGAAGAATCAAACCCAGGGCTTCACACATGCTAGGCAGGCACTCTACCACTAAGCCACATATTCCCAGCCCATGTAGAGCTCTTTATAAGCTGGGAGATCAGAGGAACGAAACAGAGGGATGGAAGAATGACAGCTCAGGCTAAACGGGCTACCTGACAGGACAATTTTACATTGAATGGAAATGAGAGGAGAGGCTCTAGCAAACTGAGTCTCAGGTGTTAAGAGGAGGTGAGTTTTCCAGTTGGAAGACAGCAGGAGGGGATGAGCCAACAGATGAGCTCTGGAGGTCAACTGTCTGTGCCCACAATTGGAAAAGAAACACCAGTGACGAGTCTGGCTCCTAGGGTCCCCTCACTCAGCTCTTGCTCACCCTGCTCCTTCCCCAGGGAGCATACACTCTCATAGACTGGGTACTTGCCTTCAATAAGGCAGTGTTGGGGTGGAAACTGGAGAAGCCGAGACCACACAATGAGTTCTGTGTGCTGGGGCATGGATCACAAGTCCTATTAACCTCCTTACCCCAAGGCTGGGTTACGCGCTTGGAGGGGCCAATGATGGAGAAGGAAAGGAAAAGGCAGTGCCAGGGCCCCACTCACCAGACTCCTGAAGTTCACCAGCAGCTGGCAACAGATTCAGCAAGACAGACAGGCGATTCCACAAACTTTGAGAGCTCTGGGAAGAGAGGGAAAAGGAGGCCTTCAGCCAGGGACAGTACTGGAAAACAACAGTGAGCAAGACAAGCAGTTGGGATAATCTGGGGCTGTGTTCAGAGGTCTGTAGGGATTTGATAAGAAAATTAACCAAAGAACTGAAGGAGCTCATGAAGAATTTGAAAACTGGAAAATGGATCTATAAAAGGATGAAAAATGGGGACCATGGGCTTTGCAAAATCTTTACACCACCTGACCAGTTCACAAAGAGAAGACTGATAATCCAGGAAGGGCTTCCAAGACCTGGATAGTAGGGAAAATGGAGGAGGTGTCTTCTCTTTGTCTAGTACAAACTTTACTTTTAGCTCTGTACATGCCATCCTAGGATAGCTCTCCAGATGTAACCCATACCTCCTCTAATGACCAATGATTGAGGAACCAGCAATCTTCAGACAGAAGAAGACACCCAGGATGTGCCTGGCCCTGACCCAAACTCTCTCATCTAGCGAAAGGGGTGACCTATGTGGAAAAAGGTCTCTCACAGAAGTGGAAGTGAGAAGAAAGCAGCAGTCTCTTAATATAAGCTTCTGGGACTGAGAAGCTCAAGTTTGAGTCTCTGAATCTGAGGAGGAAAAACAGGTAGTGGCTGCAACCCTACTTAGCCACCATGGTGGCAAGCCTAACACCAATTATAACTCTCCTCGAGTTGCTCCTGCCTAGAACCTCAAATGTTGCTCCAAGTCTCCATCTCTTCTCTTGCTATCTTCTACTTGGTGTCTCTACCTGTCTGGATCCTTTAGTATTTACTGAATTTTCCCCTTGAACATAAACTTGTAATCATTATCATCATGGCCGGACATTGAGAATATAAAGCAGAATGAGCAGCTCTCTATGTTCTGGCCACAGGTCCTAAGGGAAAAGAATGCCTACACCTTCCCTGTAAAATGCATCAGAGCACAGAGCTGGTACATACTTGACACCATCTGATGGAATACCAAGGCCCCCTCCTAGCTTATCCCTTCCTCTAACATCATGGAACCTAACAAAGGCAGGAGGTAGAGGAAATACCTGTGCACACACAACGATGAGGTCAGGGTTAGTCCTCAGCCAGTCCAGGAAGACTTTCACAGCAGGAAGCAGACCCTCAGCCATCAGGACCTGCAGTTTCTCCTGGAGACTGCGTTCATTGCGACAGGAACGTCCACTGGACTCACTCCCTTCTGACTCAGAGCCCTCCTCAGAGGCTGGGGTGGAGATAGGAGAAAGAACTAGAGTAAAAAACAAACAAAAAAACAAAAAAGAATAGCGCTTGGCCACAGTCCTCAGCAATGCAGGAGTTACACTTCTACCTCACTCAGACACTCAGATTCTTCTGAGAATTCTGATATGAGAGGTGAGAAATACATTTTCAGATCCCTGCCAATTAACAGTTCCAAACCTACTAATTTGTTGCCTTTAAACGAAGAGCCTGGCTGGGAGTGTGGCTTGGTGGTAGAGTGCTTGCCTAGCATGCATGAAGCCCTCAGTACCACATAAACAGAAAAGAACAGAAGTGATGCTGTGGGTTAAGTGGTAGCCTTGAGCAAAAGAGGCTTAGGGACAGTGCGGAGACCCTGAGTTCAAGCCCCAAGATGGCCAAAAAATAAATAAACAAAGAGCCTGGTACCCTTTAGTGACTGATTATCTCCCACTCAAGCTAATTTGTGAGGTTGGTCTGTAACTATTCACTTGACCAATGTTTATGAAGTGCCTATTCTGTGCTGGAAGACATGGTTATCAAAAGAAAGGAAGTTGTAAGGGATGAAGAAAAGCAAGAGGGCCAGGGTTAAAACAATTTCTTCTAGCTCTTCTACTTTCTAAGTCGGAACACTGGGCAAGTCATCTCACCTCTCTCAGTAACAACTTTGACATTTCATTCACCTATAAAAAAATTCTTTTCTTTCCTTTTTTGTCGGTAATGGGGCTTGAACTCTGAGCTTGGGCATTGCTCCTGAGCTCTTCAACTCAAGGCTAGCACTCTACCACATTGAGCCAGGGCACCACTTCCAGTTTTCTGGTGGTTAATTGGAAATGAGTCTCACAGACTTTCTTGCCCGGCTGGCTTTGAACCACGATCCTCAGATCTCAGCCTCCTGTGTAGCTAGGATTACAGACGTGAGCCATCAGCGCCAGCTTGATCTGTACAAAATTCTTAAGTTTCATCCCCTGTTCTAGGCAATGTGTTAGGTACTAGGAGGTAATGCAGTCACAGAAATAGATAAGACATATGCTAAGCTGGGCACCAGTGGCTCACGCCTATAATCATAGCTACTCAGGAGGCTGAGATCTGAGGATCAAGGTTTGAAGCCAGGCCAGGCAGGGTAATTAGTAAGATGTTTATCTCCAATAAACTACTCAGAAAAAAACAGGAAGTGGCACCATGGCTCAAGTAGTAGAGCACTATCCTTGAGCAGAAGAAGCTCAGGGATAATGAATGCCCAGGACCAGAAAGAAAAAAAAAAAAAGACAAATGCTGATCTGCCCTCTTAAAGCTCAGTTTAGTTGTGGAGATGGATACATCAGCAGACTGCCTCATCAGAATGGAGAAGAGTGGAGGCTACAATGGAGCAGAGAGCCAAAGGAGTCTGCAGGAAGGAAACACATCTGGCCTTGAAGGAGTCCTATACCATGCTCATTCTTTTTTTTTTTTTTTTAGGGTCCTGGGGCTTGAATTCGGGGCCTAGGTACTATCCCTGAGCCTCTCTGTGCTTAAGGCTAGTGCTCTAACCCTTAAGCCACAGTGCCACTTCTGGCTTTTTCTGTTTATGTGGTACTGAGGAATTGAGCCCAGAGCTTCATGCATGCTAGGTAAGCACTGTACCACTAAGCCACATTCTCAGCCTCACTCAGCTTCTTTGGGATCATAGCTGGCATTGCACCACCTGAGCCACATCTCCAGTTCCTTCTTTTTGCTAGTTAATTAGAGATAAGAGCCAGGTGCCAGTGGCTCACACCTGTAATCCTAGCTACTCAGGAGGCTGAGATCTGAGGATCAAGATTGGAAGCCAGCCCAGGTAGGAAAGTCCATGAGACTCCAATAAATCACTCAGAAAAAGCAGAAGTGGTGCTGTGACTCAAGTGGTAGAGTGCTAGCCTTGAGCACATAGAGGCTCAGAGCCTAGGCACTGAGTTCCAGTCCCAGGACCAGCAAACAACAAACAAACAACTGGAGGTAAGAGCCTTGAGGATTTGTTTATTTGTTTGCCTGGGCTAGCTTCAAATCTCATGTTTCAGATCTTATCCTCCTAAGTATCTATGATTATGGGTGTGATTATAGCCTATAGGATTTTTTTTTGGGGGGGGGGGCGTAGGTTGTGGGGCTTGAACTCAGGGCCTGAATGCTATCCCTGAGCCTCTTTGCACTCAAGGCTAGCCCTCTACCACTAGAGCCATAGCCACAGCTCCACTTCCAGTTTTTGAGTGGTTAATTGGAGATAAGAGTCTCACAGGGACTTTTCTGCCCAGACTGGCTTCAAACCATGATTCTCAGATCACAGGCTCCTGGGTAGCCAGGATTACAGGTGTGAGCCAACGGCACCAGGAAGCCTATAGGATTATAAACCACCAGCACCTGGTTCTGATTTTTTTTCTCCTTTTGATGCTGGAGATTGAACCTGGGACATCTGAGTATTCACTATATCACCGAGCTTTTTAGTCTACTCCAAGTGGCTTTGGGGCTAATATTTAGGGGTCAGTAGGTAAGAAATGGCCAAGTGACAAGACTCGGGCAAGAAAAGAAAAATGTGTTTCAGAGGGAGAGCTTGCACAAAAGTATAGAGAAAAAAGTATTTAGAGTAGGAATGATTCTTCCATTACAGGAGTAGTATTAAAGTTGAAAATAAAATGTGTACTGTAAAATATACATAGTAACTTAATAAAAAAAAATAGATAAAGGGCTGGAGGAGTGGCTCAGCACTAGAGCACCTACCTAGCAAACACAATGCCCCAAATTCAAACTCCAGTGCCAAAGAGGTAAAAAAAAAAAAAAATCTAAAGCTGAGCAAGGTAGAACCTTCCTACTTAGGATGATTATTTCATTCCTAGTATGCTTTTTGTCCTTGAAATGAGTTTCTTGAAAGTAACAAATGTTTTGAGTTTTTTTTTTTTTTTACTTAATCAAACCTTCTAATTTGCTTTCAGTTTGAAAAACTTAGGCCCTCGGGGCTGGGGATATAGCCTAGTGGCAAGAGTGCCTGCCTCGGATACACGAGGCCCTAGGTTCGATTCCCCAGCACCACATATACAGAAAAAACGGCCAGAAGCGGCGCTGTGGCTCAAGTGGCAGAGTGCTAGCCTTGAGCGGGAAGAAGCCAGGGACAGTGCTCAGGCCCTGAGTCCAAGGCCCAGGACTGGCCAAAAAAAAAAAAAAAAGAAAAACTTAGGCCCTTAATATTCACTTATTAAAAGGTATGCAACAACAACAAAAAAGTTGAAAATAAAACAAGACTTAGAATCATTCAGCCTAGTGTCTGGAAGGCTCAATAAACGCTTACTGCTGCTGCTTCTACAAAGAAGATTCTCAGGAGAACAGTCTCACTGGAATCTATCACCCAGACAGGGGCAGGAATCTAACTTCCAAGAGCCTTGGAGGGACCAAATAGCATGGAGGAAAGGAAGCTGCAGCTTCAACTGTGAGGGAGAGTCCCAAACCCAGAAAGAAGTGTGGACTGGGAGAGGAATAAGACAAGGAAATGCACTGAATGCTGAAAATGAGGAAGCGGACACCCAGAAAAAAAACCTCTCGGGCTACATCACAGGCAAAGGACCAAAGACAAAGCAGCAAGAGGAGAAATGAGAGGTCACTCACAGAGACAGAGAGAACTGGCTTCTCCCAAGTAAAGGCCTATGGAATAAAGGTGTGGGCCAGAGCAAAAGGGTGCAAAGAATCTCAGGTACCTGGTTCTGAGGGTTTGTCCACATCTCCATTGACACAGGGTCTACAGCCAGCCAAATTGTGAGGTTCGGTGGTGGGCTGAAGGAGCAGGTTGCTAAAGGTAGGAGCCAGTCGGAAGCAGCGCTTGGTCTGGAACATCTGGGTGGACATGGCTTGCAGATTGCTGGCAATGCTAGCTTCACTGGGACCCAGAGGGCCATTGAGGGAATCAGAAGCCTCAGATTTGGCCCGAGGGGGCTCCAGGGCTGGGGACTGTGTCCCATCCTCATCATCCATATCTTCTAGGTCTGATCGAGACTCCTGACTGTTCATTTCTGAGTCTGTCTCTGCATCAAAAGCTGTGCCCCTCCCTTCCAGACTCTTGTCAGAGCCACTATCTGAGCCCTCACTGGCCCTGGCTGAGTCATGGCTTGAGTCTGATTCAAAGCCTTCACTCAGGTCACTGTCATCACCAGCTTTGGGTGGGTGGTGGCGGCGGCGACGGAGGCAGGACAGTCGGGAAAATTTACGGCTCTTTCGGCCCTCACCCACTTGGGCTGTGGGAGGAGGCTCAGGATCCAGTTCTTCCTCTTTCTCCACTGGTTCCTTAGAATCTGGTTCATCTGTGGAAGAGAAGTGGTCAGGTAGAACCAAGGAAAAAACTGGGGCCTGAAAATTCTTTTTTTTTTAAATTTATTTATTAATTGAACACAAATTTTTTTGACAAGTTGTGCAAAAAGGGTACAGTTACATAGTAGGGCAGTGTGTACATTTCTTGTGATATCTTACGCCCTGTTTTCTTTCCCTTCTCTAGGTCAGGTAGACATATATACAATATACAATGTATCAAGAACATATACAGGGGCTGGGGATATGGCCTAGTGGCAAGAGAGCTTGCCTCGTATACATGAGGCCCTGAGTTTGATTCCCCAGCACCACATATATAGAAAATGGCCAGAAGTGGCGCTGTGGCTCAAGTGGCAGAGTGTTAGCCTTGAGCAAAAGGAAGCCAGGGACAGTGCTCAGGCCCTGAGTCCAAGGCCCAGGACTGGCCAAAAAAACAGAAAAAACAAACAAACAAACAAAAAGAACATATACAGTAGCCACGCGGCCAGTGGGGCCTGAAAATTCTGTAACACTATCTTCTAGCCAAAACTGGATTCCCTTCCTTATTCCTCATGCCCCAGGCAAACTTTTTCAGTCAGGACTTTCCCTGATGTCTTACCTGTGCCATCACTCTGGAATGCTGGGACAGGGTTCTCGCCCTCTTCTAGCTCAGCTTGCAGGCGTATGTTGACATGATTGACAAGATGGGAGAAGAGGGCCAGGGTGAAAGCGATGGCAGCACTGTACTGCTTAGATCCTGAAGCCATGAAAGCATGCATTAGGGGTCCAGGGCTTTTGACAAGGGCCATCAATCCCACATCTCTGAATGAAAGAACTCATCCTGTGTACCTTCATGTAAGAATATCTCTTGTTCTGGCTCATCCTACCTGGCTTTGAGGCTTTTCCTGATAAACCAAGAGCCTTCATATTCAGCCGCGCCCCTCGCTCCCTTCCAAACAGCTCTATATATACTTTGCCAAAAAGGTTTCTAGAGACATCTAAGTACCCTTGGCAGCAAGGTCTGAATTCTGTGTAGGTCATCAGTGAAATGTGCTGATGTGAATCTTGGCCAAATGTGTGCAAATCTATGAAAGTATGGAAAAAGAGGGAATACATGGCTCCCTTTGTTCATTCACAGGTCTTATGGAGTGGGTTCCCTTGGCTCTCACTCTCTAAAGACAGGTGGTGACACAAGCAGTGAGAGAACTGCTTGTAAAGGGAAATTCATATATAAAGAGCTGCGGGGAAGTGCAGTGAGGACCCCAGTGTGGGAAAAGAGGGACATGGGGAAAGTTACCTGTTCTCTTTAAGCTATGTACACCCATAAGGCAAATGATGACCATCTGAAAGATGAGCAGGTCCGGAAGGAAAGCATATCCACTCTCGTACTCCTCCTCATCCTCGCTGGCCAGGCTGAGGTTGGGTGAAGAGGGCAGGTAGAAGAGACAGAGATTGAAATCCTCCAGGACAGATTGGCAAAGTGAGGTCAGCTCTGAGTCCATGGAGCTATGGAAGAGCAAACATAATAGCAAAGGTCAGTGGTGGAGTTGAAAGTGGTAGAATTGGCAATACAAAATTCAGAGAAAAGGCTGGGATCTAGCTCAGTGGGTAACTCCTGGCCTGGCAGGCACAAAGTCCTGAGCCCCCCACAGGAGGACTAAGGGAAGGACTAATGGATCAGGCAGAGTAGACTTCAGAGTAGGGGGTGGGGAAAATGCTATACTGAGGTCAAAAGAAGGCAAAATGAAGATACAGCTCAGTGGAAGAATACCATCTAACATGTGCAAGGCCCTTAATTCTCAGCATTTCAGAAAAAGAAAAGAAAAAAAAAAACCACACCACAAATCAAGGGCTGGGAATGTGGCCTAGTGGTAGAGTGCTTGCCTAGCATGTATGAAGCCCTGAGTTCGATTCCTCAGTACCACATAAGCAGAAAAGGCCAGAAGTGGCACTGTGGCTCAGGTGGTAAAGCACTACCCTTAAGAAGAGAGGCTCAGGGATAGTGCCTAGGCCCTGAGTTCAAGGCCCAGGACTAGCCAAAAAACCACCAAAAGCATCCACAAAGCACATGGAACAACATGGGAAGAGTGTAGGGTGGGCTTCCTATTCAGTCACTCCTTTAATATCTATTAACACTCACAGTGTCAGAGTATGACCTACCAGGGGGTTTAAGACAAAATAGCAAGGAGAGCCAAGGTCAAACTTAACTGTTCTCTAAGGGCTAGAGAATTTCTAGTGGGGGGCAGAGTTCAAAAGGCCATTCTAGTTCCCATGTAAACCAATGATCATGGCTGGGGCTCACTGGACAAAGTTCATACACTTGCTCTTTAGTTTTATGCTGATACTGGAGCTTCAACTGAGTGCCTTGTGCTCTTGCCTTGCCACACTTCCACTTACCTGCTTTTGGGCTGCAAGAGGCTCTGCAGGTACATAAAGTTCACCAGCAACCTTTTAATGTCTTTACATCTGAAATGAGAGGAGCCCAAAGTACACAATGAGTGGCTCCACAGTCCCTGTGGTCAGTCCTACTACAGTTGTTACAGAAAGCCCCTCCTTCCCACAGGCCCCCTTACCGCTTTTTGCTGGGAGACAGTTTCCGAGTCTCACACTTCTTCAGCTGGTGGTACATTTTGGCTGCCTTATCATATAGCCTCTTAAGGTTCCCATAAGCTCCCTCAAAAGACACTTCTGACTGGATGCTGAAGGAGACATGGGGGTTAGCTATGAAGTTTAGGCAAGGGAAGAGGTGGAAAGGGGAAATGTCATCTGCTGCGGCTTTAGGGAACAATATTACTCATAAATGTAGGCTGTTCCTTGTACATACTTAGAGTGTCCTGAGCTATCTTTTCTGATAAAATACACAAACAACTTTAAGATTAATCTGAGTAAAGATGATGCCCTATTCTCAGAAGACAATCCTATTCTTTTACAACCTAACTCACCTCCACACTGAAGTATATAGTCTTCACTTTGTAACAGTATAAGTATTTGCTTGCATTATTTCAGTTCAATCTCTAACATTCAAACAAAACTATATAATGAGCACAGTATCCCCTAATACTGCTTACATTTAAAGATGAAAGCCAGACGATGGTGGCTCACACCTATAATCCTGAGATCTCAGGATCATGGTTCAAAGCCAACACCGGGCAGGAAAGTCTGTGACAGTCTTATCTCCATTTAACCACCAGAAAACGGAAAGCGGTGCTCTGGCTCAAAGTGGTTAGAACACTACCACACTTATCACTCTACCACAAAGTGAAAGAGCTCAAGGCTCAGAGTTCAAGCCCCATGACCAACCGGCGGGGATGGGGAGAAAGGGGAATGAATAAATGAATTCTGCAGTTACAAGTAACAAGTACAGTGTTGACACTCACACAGCTGACATGGTAGAGCTGTCTTTTTCTCCCCCCTGTAATAGGGATTGAACACAGGGTCTCATACTTGCTAGGGAAGCACTCTACACCACTTCAGCCGTACTTTCTTTTTGCTTTAGTGATAGGGTCTCATGCTTTTGAGAATTTTGACTAATTCTCAGTCAAAGCTGCCAGGCCCAACAAACGCTAACCATGCCTTTTTCCAGACACCAGGCTTGTGCCATCATATCCTATTCCTCTCCAATTCTATCTCATTGTAAAACCAATGACCTTGGAACACTGTGCTTTGTCTTTTTTTTTTTTTTTAATAGTACTAGAGATTGAATTTGGGGCCTCACCAACATGCTATCACTCAAGGCACACCCCCAGTTTGTTTTTCAAGATAGGGTCTTCAGCTTTTGCCCAGGCTGTTTTGGACCTCAATCCTTCTACCTACATCCTAGGTAGCTAGAATTACAGGAGTGTAATACTATGCCCAGCTTTGTTTTGGGAGAGAATCTTGTTAACTTTTGCCTGGGTTGGCCTTGAAGTGTGATTCTCCTAGTTTCATTTCCTAAGTAGCTGGGATTATAGGTATGTACCACTATATTCAGTGCTGTCTTATTTTCAAAACCAATTTTTAAGTTATAAAAAGTGAAGTATGGGGAACTGAAGCTGTAGCTCAAGTGGTAGAGTGTTACCCATGAGCTGAAGATCTCAAGGACAGCGCCCAGGCCCAGAGTTCAAGCCACATAACCAACAAGAAAAAAAAAGAAAAGAATGTTATAAGAAAATGCATTGGGGCTGGAATGTAGCTTAGTGGCAGAACATGTACTTAGGCAAGTGTGAGACCTTGGGCTCAATTCCCAGAAAAAATAAACAAGAGTAACACTGATCAAGATGCACTGCACTCTTAAACTGATATGCTGAATTGAAACCTCTTTGTAAGCTACTTAATTTTTTTTCTTTCAGTGCTAGTCCTGGGTCTTGAACTCAAGGCCTGAGCACTGGCCTTGAGCTTTTTTTGCTGAAGGCTTTTATGAGTAGTTTATTGGAAATAAGACTCTCACTGACTTTCCTGCCTGGGCTTTCAGTTGGCTTCAGATTCTCAGATCTCAGCCTCCTGAGTAGCTAGGGTTACAGGCATGAGTCACCAGTACCCAGCAAGAAAAATTTTTTTTAATTGAAAAAAACAACAACACTAAATACGGGGGCTGGGGATATGGCCTAGTGGTAAGAGTGCTTGCCTTGTATACATGAAGCCCTGGGTTCAATTCCCCAGCACAACATATACAGAAAACGGCCAGAAGTGGCGCTGTGGCTCAAGTGGCAGAGTGCTAGCCTTGAGTAAAAAGAAGCCAGGGACAGTGTTCAGGCCCTGAGTCCAAGCCCCAGGACTAGCCAAAAAAAACCCACTAAATACGAAAGGACTGGGTACATTCCTCAAGTGGTAAAGTACCTACTTAGGGTGAGATTCAATTCTATTATGGCATGGAACTAATATGCACACACACCAAGAAATACAACTGTGATAAATTTAAAATAGTCACAAATTCTTTGGCAATCTTTCTACTGAGAACTAGAGTCTGTATCTTTCCCTCCTTAAATCCTGTGGCAGGAAGAAGAGCTAAACAACAGTTTTGAGAAATGAAGTACTATAGGACTGGAGGTTTCTAGGCACAAGCCCTGTTAAACTTGCAGATCTTTCTTCCAATTCAATACCTGTAACTTTGAGCCACTGCATGAGAAGTCCATCGACAGCTGGGCACTGGTGACTCACACCTAGTTGCTCAGGAGTCTGAGATCTGAGAATCGTGGTTCAAAGCCAGCCCAGGCAGAAAAGTCTGTGAGAGGGCTGGGGATTTGGCCTAGTGGCAAGAGTGCCTGCCTCGGATACACGAGGCCCTGGGTTCGATTCCCCAGCACCACATATACAGAAAACGGCCAGAAGCAGCGCTGTGGCTCAAGTGGCAGAGTGCTAGCCTTGAGTGGGAACAAGCCAGGGACAGTGCTCAGGCCCTGAGTCCAAGGCCCAGGACTGGCCAAAAAAAAAAAAAAAAAGAAAAGTCTGTGAGACTCTTTATTTCCAATAAATTATTGGCTTCAAAAAAAAAAAAAGAAAAAGCTGGACTGGGAATGTGGCTTAGCAGAAGAGTGCTTGCCTAGTAGGCATGAAGCCCTGAGTTTGATTCTTCAGTACTACATAAACAGAAAAAGGCAAAAGTGGCACTGTGGCTCAAGTGCTAGAGTGAGCACAAGAAGCTTAGAGACAGTGCCCAGGCCCTGAGTTCCAGCCTGAGGACTGGCCAAAAAGACTATAGACACAAGGAAAAGACCACACGAGAGACTCAGATTATAACAGAGTAGAACTCAGATGGACCAGACCTCCAGATTAAAGTGAATTGCAATGATTGACCCTAGACAATACCGAGGAAAGGACAGAATTGCCCAACTGAGCCCTGCCCAAGTGCCTAACCCATAAACAGTGAGACAGAATTGTTTAGAATATTGGGTACCTCCCACACTTGGACATGCCTGCACTATTTCAAAAGTGACTCACTGTAAACCAACTTATAAATGTAATAAAGGACTAGAAACCAATGGTGGTCTATTATCAAAACTCAATCTGCACTGACTGATGCATAAGAGAAGAAAATGCACTTGAGAGCTAACACTTCATCAACACTGGCATAGGTTTCCAAGACCAGGTAAACCAAGGATAACAGCACATAGAATTAGGGGAAACACTGACCCACCCTGCTGCTAAGCTGGTCCTTCTAAGCTATGTCATCACATTTAGACACTGAAGCTCGGTTCTGGAAGTGTGACTCAAGTGGAAGAACACCAGCCTAACAAACCCTAGTACTTCCAAAAAGAAAAAGTAAGACACTGAAGCTCTACAACTCTGAGGGTTTTTTTCATAGGCCAGTTTTATAACATCCTATTACTGTATTAAATGTATTCCTTCTTCAGGACAATAGCAATCCTGTATTTAATATGTGATAGTATATATTTTATTCGCTGAATTGTCTATAAATCCACCTGGCTCTGTGAAAAGCAGCCAGGACTGTATCAGTGGAGGAACCCTCCTTCTAGCACTCCCCTAGCTCTTAGCCAAGAGCTGGAGATAGAGAAGACAGAAAAGGAAGCAGGGGCCATGTGGACATGAAAACAGGGGAAAGAACTGGCAGTTACTCACCATCGCAGGTAGCAATACATGGCTTCCACGTTATAATACTTGCTCCCTGCAAGGGTGCCCAGTTGGTTGAAGGGCATTCCTACAGAGAAAAAGAATCATAAATTCTAAGGCTACAAATTTCAGTTTAAGCTGTCAGGCTCAAACAATGCTAAGCATTAGACAACTCATGAGAACAACAGCTGGGCTTGGAAGTGACATTGGTATCTCAGGTGATATGCATCTTAATGTTGTTCCTTCAGGGTTACTAATCTCTCTTCATCTATCAGCCTATCCTTGCTTGGTTTGCCAAAGGTTACCTGAACTGATGGAATATATACCTCCTTCAGCTTCCATTATGGCTTTTCCCAAGAGCATGCTGAACTCTCTCAGCTCAGTTTTTGTTGTTGTTGTTGTTTTGCCAGTCCTGGGGCTTAGACTCAGGGCCTGAGCACTGTCCCTGGCTTCTTTTTTGCTCAAGGCTAGCACTCTACCACTTGAGCCACAGTGCCATTTCTGGCTTTTTCTAAATATGTGGTGCTGGAGAGTCAAACCCAGGGGTTTATGTATGCGAGGTGAGCACTCTACCACTAGGCCATACTCCCAGCCCTCAGCTCGTTTTTGTTTTTTTTTTTTAACCTCTTTGCATGTACACACTGTACATGCAAATTGCCATCTTTCCCTGTAACAGAATCATTTTCCTTTTCACATTGCACCTCCAGTGGGGAAAGCCGATATCTTTTCTCTTTCAAAAGACTTTGTGGATGAGGACAGAGAAAATTTTTCTGGAACCTTCCAAGTGTGTACTATACTACAAAGTAGAGAATATATATGACATATGAAATATGAGAGAGCTTAAGATAGCAAGGATCGGGGCTGGGAATATGGTAGAGTGCTTGAGCCCTGGGTTTGATTCCCTAGCACCACATATATAGAAAAAAAGCCAGAAGTGGCGCTGTGGCTCAAGTGGTAGAGTGCTAGTGCTAGCCTTGAGCAAAAAGAAGCCAGAGACAGCGCTCAGGCCTTGAGTCCAAGGCCCAGGACTGGCAAAAAAAAAAAAGAGAGAGAGATAACAAGGATCAAAGGGAAATAAGCAAGTGGCCTACAATCTCACGAATATTGTCTTCCTAATAGAAAATGCTACTAGTTCAAAAGCTCCAGTAAGGGTTTACTTACCAATCTGGGGAGCTACTGAAAGGGCTTGGTAGTAAAATCTCTCAGCTAGAAGCTCAGTGTCTACTCCGGCCAATTCATTCTGATAGCGTGCTATAGAAGAAAGAAAAAGGAAAATGTGATTTCAGATTTTAGAACACCCCTCCCCTGAGAGGAAGGGACATAAGTGAGGAGACAGTTTGTGGGGTCTCTGGTACAGTCCTAGGTGACTATGGGAAAACTGCTCAGCTCTTTCTTTTTAAGTACCAGAGCTCAAACTTAGGGCTTCATGCTCTTGCTTGGCTTCTTTGCTCATGGCTGGCACTCTACCACTTGAGTCACAATCCAGCCCAGTTTTTTTTTGCTGCTTAGAGTCTCACAGAGTTTTCTTCCCTAGCTAGCTCTGAACTGAGGTCCATCAGTGCTTGGCTAACTCTTCTCAACTAAGGGGAGCTGTAGCATATATAATGGCTTGAAAAGACCTCTGACATTTGGCTCTGGAATGCAACTAAACAATTCTATAGGGAAGACCTTGCTAAGGACATACTGGTTCACCTAATATGACATAGTTGACCACTCTGCACTCAAGGACCATGAGACCAGGAGTGGGCTTGGGGCAGAGACAGAAGGAACTTCATGTCAAAAAAGATAATGTGCCCAGCAGCCACAAACCAGCAGCCTAAGGCAGGAATATTTGAGAACTACAGACCCAAAGGCTATATATATAAAGCAAGACAGCACTATTTATGTGTGCGTTACTTAGGTTTGAACTCAGGGCTTGGGCACACTGTCCCTAAGCTTTTTGTTTAAGACTGGTGCTCTATCATTTGAGTCAGATTTCCACTTCTAGCTTTTTGGTGGTTAACTGGAGATGAGAGTCTCACAGAACTTTCCTGCCCAGGTTGGCTTCGAACTGTGGTCCTCAGCTCTCAGTCTTCTTAGTAACTAGGATTACAGGTGTGAGCCACAATTGCCCGGCACAAGTCAACACTTGTTCATTCTTAGAAATATTTGTCCAGTAGATAAGGGCTCAATGAGCTTTATGCTAAAGATCCTAGGAGCCCATAAGGACAAAAGCAAGCCTCCATTAACTTAAAAATCTTCCCAACAACTGCTGAAAACAGTGATCATCCTGATGACCTTGAAGCTGAAAGGCCCTTTCCCTTTCCTATACTCAATGATTCTCTCTGACTTACAGGAGGAAGGTAAATGAGAAGATCGAGCAAATTGATAAGAAAGTCAACAGAGGAAATACTGTTTTTCTTGCTCTCTAATCACATATAAGGTGATAACAACTGAAGCAGCTTGTATGTTTCCTGTGGCCCAAAACAGAGAAAATTAAAAGTGCAGATTCTTACACAAATCCCCAAGGTACACCAGACATCTGTGGCATGCCATCTGTGCCCAATCCATTTCCTTTCCTGAGGCAGATACTGGCTTCTTACATCCTAAAAGAGAGATAGATTGATTTATGAACCCCAGAAATACTCTCATAAGTGAAAAATGAAGATAGAGATTCAAGGTAGGCCTTGAACAATCTTCCAGAGCGGGGAAGACACTCATCTAGAATGAAGGTAGATGAAGATACCTGGGTCTGGAAGGAAATGAAAGGAGAGTTAGGCCCTCAACTCAGAATAGCATCTTAAGGAAAGTTCATCTGAAAGGTGGACAGAAAGGCTAACAGAAAGATTGAAGAGAGGAGGTTCAAGTGTCAGGAATGCTGAAAATCCCTTGTGTAGGAGGTGTCTACGTAAAGGAAAAGGCTTAGGTAAAGATCAGAAACTAACTTTCCCAGAAAGAATGAAATGTGAAACAAGCCCAGGCAAATGCTCCTAGCTTCTATCTAGTGAAGGGCCACGGAAGAAAAGGCAGCCACTGGAGAGACAATCAGCTTCTCCTGCCTAAGGACAGATGATGGCCCAAATCAAATATGCCTGGTCTCTCTCTTATCTCTCCCTTCACCCAAGTAGCCTTATAATTTTAGGTCAAAGACCTCAAGCAGCTTCCCAACATGCCAGGTACTGGTTTCCTGCCAGGTATTGGTTTAACTGTCTGGAATATTAACTTAATCCCTTTAGAAACTCTGAAGTAGTTGCCATTTGCAAAGGTACAGTGCTGGTAAGTGGCAGGGTCAGAATTCAAAAAGTAGTCTGGCTCCAGAGACCATCCTGTCATCCCTTAGGATGACAGCCTCTCCTGGGTATGGAGCTCCCTTTCTGAAAAGCTCTTCCTGATGTCAAGTAATAACATTTCCAAGTTGGCTGAATGAAAAAAAAATTTTTTTTCTTTCTTTTGGTCATGGGTCTTGAATTCAGGGCCTGGGTGCTGTGCCTGAGCTTTTCTGCTCAAGGCTATCACTCTACCACTTTGAGCCATAAGTCCACTTCCAGTTTTCTGGTGGTTAACTGGAGGTAAGAGTCTCACAGACCTTCCTGCACAAGATTGATTTGAACCACAGTCCTCAGATCTCAGCCTCCTGAGTAGCTAGGATTACAGGTATGAACCATCAGCACCTGGCTAAAAAAAATTAATGAACAGAAAACAAAAGTGGCTCAAAGAATGGACTCTCTGAAGGAACCCTAGGACCCTCTAGCTGTCTGGTAACGCTTATGCACATCAAAATAATCTTGTTTTGTGTTGCTGTGGACTGAATCCAGGGGCTCATGCATTCTAGGAAAATAGTCTACTGCCGATATATACAAATCTCTTGTTTTCCTTTGTTGTTGTTTTTTGGCAGTAATGAGGCTTAAACCCAGGGCCTTGCCCTTGCTAAGTGTTCTACCACTCGATCCACATTTCCAGCCCTCATTTTGTTTTATTTTTGGCCAGTCCTGGGCCTTGGACTCAGGGCCTGAGCACTGTCCCTGGCTTCTTTTTGCTCAAGGCTAGCACTCTGCCACTTGAGTCACAGCGCCACTTCTGGCTATTTTCTGTATATGTGGTGCTGGGGAATCGAACCCAGGGCTTCAAGTATATGAGGCAAGCGCTCTTGCCACTAGGCCATATCTCCAGCCCCTCATTTTGTTTTTAAATAATGTATTTCTGGTGCCTATCATGGGGCTTGAACTTGGGGCCAGGGTGCTATTCTTGAGCTTTTCTGCTTAAGGCTAGTGCTCTACCACTTTCAGTCGCAGCTCCAATTCTGGTTTTCTGGTGGTTAACTGGAGATAAGTTTCATGGACTTTCCTGCTTGGGCTGGCTTTGAACCTTGAGCTTCCGATCTCAGCCTCCTGAGTAGCTAGGATTATAGGTGTGAGCCACCAGTGACTCGGCTTACATAGTTTTGGTTTTTTGCTAGCCCTGGGACTTCAACTCAGGGACTGCACACTGTTCCTGAGCTTCTTTTGCACAAGGCTTGTACTCTACCATTTGAGCCACAGCGCTACTTCCATTTTTTTCTGTTTATGTGGTACTGAGGAATCGAACTCAGGGCTTCATGCATGCTAGACAAGCACTCTACCACTAAGCCACATTCTCAGCCCTTAAATAGCATTTTTTTTTGGGGGGGAGTAGTCTTGGGGCTTGAATTCAGGGCCTGGGCACTGTCCCTGAGCTTCTTTTGCTCAAGGCTAGCATTCTACTACTTGAGCCACAGCACTACTCCTAGCCTTTTCTGTTTATGTGGTGCTGAGCAATGGAACCCAGGGAATCATGTGTGCTAGGCAACCACTAGGCCACATTCCCAGCCCCACTTAAATAGTACTTGTTTTTTCCTGTTTATGTGGTGCTGAGGAATGGAACCCAGGGCTTCATGCATGGTAGGCAAGCACTTTTACTATTAAGCCACATTCCAACCCCTTAAATAGTATTTTTAACTGCACAAAATACAGTTGTGGGGCTGGGAATATGGCCCATTGATAACGTGCTCGCCTCGTATACATGAAGCCCTGGGTGCGATTCCTCTGCACCACATATATAGAAAAAAGCCAGAAGTGGAGCTGTGGCTCAAGAGGTAGAGTACTGGCTTTGAGCAAAAAGAAGCCAGGGACAGTGCTCAGGCCCTGAGTCCACGCCCCAGGACTGGCAACAAAAACAAAACAAATAAAACAAAATACAGTTGCTTCTGTATGCTAACACGCTGTAGCAAGGACACTTCCATCTCTAACCCAGAATGTCTGTCCTAGTAAAGGGTTAAAGGCATGGCTGTGGTGGGAAAAAAGGGACCCTGAAAGCAAGGAGAGTTGGGGGAAAGAGCTCTATGAAGCTGGGTGAACTAGCTGGGCACTGGTGGCTCATATCTGTAATCCTAGCTACTCAGAAGACTGAGATCTGAAGATTGTAGTTTAAAGCCAACCCAGGCAAGGAAGTCCATGAGACTCTTATCTCCAATTAACCACCAGAAAATCACAAGTGGAGCTGCAGCTCAAAGTGGTAGAGCACTAACCTTGAGCAAAAAAGCTCAGAGACAACACCCAGGTCCTGAGTTTAAGCTGGAAGATGGGGAGACAGACAGACAGACAGACACACACACACACAGACAGACACAGACAGACAGACAGACAGACAGACAGACAGACACACACACACACCCCCCTTTATCCTAACTCATATGCTTGTCTGGATGAATTGAAGTTTCATGAAGCATCTGTAGGTATTGCTAGTATTTCTTATGGCTGGCTAGGTCAAAAGCCACACAAATCCTGAGGACAAGAAGGCCAGCAGAAGTGGGACATGAAAATTCTACTCCTCAAGATCACCTATTTTACATTTCACTTACCTATGAGGGGATCAGTGACATGAGTCCAGTCAATGCAGCACTGCAGTTCAAGTTGATAGTGGGACTGGATATAAAGAAGAAGATGCTGGTAGAAGCCAATACCAGCGACCAGATGTGTCCTGTAGGCACATTCCAATGTGCTCCTGCTGTGGATGTGCTGGATTGGGAAAGGAAAAGAATTGGCTAACCAATACATCAGGAGTACCATTCCCCACTCCTCAACAGTCATACTATTAAGAAAATAAAACCTCTGTTATTGACTGTGAAACCTCAAACACATCTCCTTTCACTCACAAGTCACCCCTGAACCCTTAGATCTACCTCTGTGGTTTCCCCCATATGGAACCAGGCTCCCTTCCTTCTCTAATCTCAATTAGTCTGACTGCCTCTCTCCTTTCTGCCATCTTTTCTTCGATTCCTCCATCTCCATCATATTCTGGATAGATTCCTCTGAACAGAAGGCTAAGGCAGTAGGATAACTTGTTCTTACATCGTTAAGCTTCCCCCCCCCCTTTTTTTTTTTTGCCAGTCCTGGGGCTTGAACTCAGGGCCTGAGCACTATCTCTGGCTTCTTTTTGCTCAAGGCTAGCACTCTGCCACTTGAGCCACAGCGCCACTTCCGGCTTTTTCTATGTATGTGGTGCTGAGGAATCGAAACCAGGGCTTCATGTATATGAGGCGAGCACTTCACCACTAGGCCATATTCCCAGCCCCCTTAGCTTCCCCTTTTAAGACAAGTTTCTTCCCAAGTCCAGGACCTCTCCTTACCTTTTTATTAGTCTTGATAAGTTGAATAACTTCATAGTATACCTTTCTCCATAGTAGTTCTTCAGCCTTCCTCCCATAGTCGACTGGATGCAGGAACATGAGCTTAACACAGAGCTCACGCAGCCTGAGAGTAATAAGAAATCATAACAGGCTGTCATTCTTTGGTGAGGGAACACAAGAAGAGTGCAAGCAGACATGAGTCAGTATCTCCCACTGATAAATCCATATGCCTCCCAAGAGACATCCAAAGTCAATATAATGTGGGATCGCAGAAGTCTAGGAAAATAATGGGAGACTGAAACACAAAAGCAAAAAGACTTTTTTTTTTTTGCCAGTCCTGGGGATTGAACTCAGGGCTTAGGCACTGTTCCTAAGCTTCTTTTACTCAAGGCTAGCATTCTGCCACTTGAGCCACAGCACCACTTCCAGCTTTTTCTGTTTATGTGGTACTGAGGAATCGAACCCAGGGCTTAATGCATGCTAAGCAAGCACTCTATCAATAATCCACATTCCCAATCCAAAAAAAGAATTTTAACAATCTGCATTTTCTCCCTTGAAATCCCTTCACTCTCTTTCTCTGCCTTTTTATCCCATCCTTGTCTTCAACACAACCCCTTCAACTCAAATGTTATTCTTCTAGTCCAACAGAAAGCCAAAGATGGGGTTGGGGATATGGCCTAGTGGCAAGAGTGCCTGCCTCATATACATGAGGCCCTGGGTTCGATTCCCCAGCACCACATATACAGAAAATGGCCAGAAGTGGCGCTGTGGCTCAAGTGGCAGAGTGCTAGCCTTGAGCAAGAAGAAGCCAGGGACAGTGCTCAGGCCCTGAGTCCAAGCCCCAGGACTGGCCAAAAGAAAAAGAAAGCCAAAGACTCAGATTCACAGTCCATTATGATACCATGAAGTCAGGAGGTAAAGGACAATGTATGTTTATATCTAGCAGGGTTTCTGTGAAGATGGGCAAGCAAACTGTAAGAATCGCAGGTTTAATCTCCAGCTTACTTGTTCCTCAGGCTAATGTTCTCTGGTTTGAACACTTCTTGATAAGCAGTTTTGTTGCAAAGGATGAGGTCAAGTCGATGCACAGCCTCCACCACAGCCCTGCAGAAAAACACAGGTAAAGAGCCCTTGAGCCATGTGCACAGATCATCTCAGATGCTGGGATGCTAAAGGAAGAGCTAAAAAATTATAGGTGGGGGCTGGGAATATGGCTTAGTGCTTGCCTAGCATGCATGAAGCCCTGGGTTCGATTCTTCAGCACCACATAAGCAGATAAGGCTGGAAGTAGTGCTGTGGCTCAAGTGGTAGAGTGCTAGCCTTGAGCAAAAAGAAGCCAGGACAGTGCTCAGGCCCTGAGTTCAAGCCCCAGGACTGGCAAAAACAAACAAACAAAAAAGAACTATTTAATATGATAGACTCTCCTAATGGAAAGAGCTCAGGCTGTGATGCCAAGCAGAAAACCTAGGGTTTGAAATGCTGTGTCTTTGGGTATATAACCTAATATATTTTTTTCTTTCTTTTTTTTGGTGCCAGTCCTATGGCTTACCTCAAAGCCTAGGCACTGCCCTTGCACTTTTGTGCTCATGGCCAATGCTCTACCACTTGAGCCACAACTCCATTTCTGGCTTTTTTGGTGATTAATTGAAGATAAAAGTTTCACAAACTTCCCAGCCTGGGCTGGCTTTGAACTGTGATCCTCAGATGTCAGCCTCTTGAGTAGCTAGGATTATAGGTTTGAGCCACCAACACCCAGCAATATAACCCAATCTTTTAAAGGTTACTATGTATCAATATAAACAGACCTAATAATAGCAGCTACTCATAAGATTACTGTGAGAATCAAATGTAATCATTTATCTACAATTAAGTATATGGTAAACATTCAATACAGAATGGTGAAATGAGTGTATTATTATGAAAGGGCTTATTATATTTGACATAAAGGAAAAGTACTTTTTTTTTCTTTTTTTGGTCTTGGGGGTTGAAGTCAGGGCCTGAGCACTGTCCCTGGCTTCTTTTTGCTCAAGGCTAGCACTCTGCCACTTGACCCACAATTCCACTTCCAGCATTTTGGTGTTAAGGTAAGAGTCTCATGGAATTTTCCATCTTGGCTGGCTTCGAATGGTGATCCTCAGTTCTCAGTCTTGAGAATAACCAGGATTACAGGCATGAGCTGGCTGTCTGTTGTTTGTTTTTTCAACAGAGAGAATCTTTCTATGTTGCTCAGGCTGGTCTTGAGCTCTTAAGACTCAAAGAGAGTCTCCTGCCTCAGCTCCCAATTAACTATAGGCACACGCCACCATGCCCAACAGATAGGTCTTTTAAATTTCAGTACCACAGACAGAACCAAAGTAGAGTAGAGGACAGGGCTGAATGTGTAGCTCAAATGGTAGGTCATTTACCTAGCATGCCAAGAGCCCTAGGGTCAATCTCCAGTACCAAGTGGGGAAAAAAGTATGTGTGTTTTGGTTTTTGCTGCTGTGGACTAAACCCAGAGCCTCTACTGACTGTACCCCCAGTCTAAGTGTATACATTTTTCAACAGTCTAGGGCTCTCTTTAGATTCCCAATCTTGAAAAGGTTAATAATCACTACTCTGGAAAACTCTAATAATAAACACTTAAATTTGAAAGGGCTCAGAACCCGGTTCTGTATTTCACATCAGACCATAAGCTCCTTCACTAAATATAATCTCTTTTAGAAAAGAAAAACACAACAAAAAACAACTGGGGACTGGTGGCTCACATCTATAATCCTAGCTACTAATAAGGCTAAGATCTGATGACCTTCAAGGTTCAACGTTAGCCTAGGCAAGTCCATGAGACCTTTTTTTTTTTTTTTTTTTTTGCCAGTCCTGGGGCTTGGGACTCGGGGGCTGAGCACTATCCCTGCCTTCTTTTTGCTCAAAACCAGCACTCTACCTACTGAGCCACAGCGCCACTTCTGGCTTCTTCTGTGTATGTGGTGCTGAGGAATCAAACCCTTCATGCATGCTGGACAAGCACTCTACTGCTAAGCCACATTCCCAGCCCCTCCATGAAACTTATTAGCCACCAAAAGGCAAAAAGTGGAGCTTGGCTCAAGTAGTAAAATGCCAACCTTGAGCAAAATAGCTAAGTGCTCGGGCCCTGTGTTTGAGCCCCAGTACTGGCACCAATTAAAAAAGAGCCATCTCAAATGTAATCTACTCAAAGCAAACAATATGAATTAGATACCATATTCATACATGTAAGCCACACATGCTTAAGTCTGTCAGTACTGTCAAGGTAGGGTTTGAGAAACAACTAGATCTGAGAATACTTAAGGCTGGGGACAAGTGAGGGACACTGCACACTGTCCATACTGTCTAATAACAGACAGCACTAACACTTAACAGCATGACAAGGCATCTAATGCCACCTCTAGCCAACACCACATCAGGCTAGGGACTGCTTAGGGGAGCCCACTGTGGGAGTCCAGGAGCTACTGGATTGAATCACTTTTCTATTTTTGGAGCAGCTTACACTTCCCTTTGCCTTCTGGTTTACAAGGCCAGAGCAAATGGATTCCTACTCAGGAAGAAGACAATATGCTCTTGACTCTCACTGCCCAATGGGATCCAAGGCAAGAAGGGAAGTCTTATCAGATAAATAACTGTTCAACAGAGTCTAAGATCCAAAACCTCATTTCCTACTAGAAGGCACTTCCTACTAGAATGGCTTGGTCTCTACGCTTCATACTATTGTGACTTGGTTTTGGGACCCATGTTCTAGCTGGACTTACACACATACACACACTCCTCCAACCAAGGTGGGAAGAGCTTACACAGGATTATTTCCCAAGAGAGAGCCAAAAGATATGACTTGAGGACTGCAGTTGGCACTGTGGAAATAAAAAATCCAGGAATGGAAGTTGCCTAGCAAGAGACTAGTTACTTACAGTAATGAGCCTGGGAGGAGGGCAGAACTCGAGTCCCCAGGTGCCTTGAAAAGGGGTTTCACACCCTCAGTACACTCTAGTACACTCTGGACCCAAAGTCCAGTTGTTTCTCAAGCCCTACCTTGACAGTATGGTGTATTTGCATGTGTGATTTACATGTGTGTATATGGAATCTCCCTCTAATTATGTATTAGTGGCTTTGAGAAGAGTACACTTGAGACAGCTGTGTACAACTGAGACAGAGTTCGCGCAGGGGCTTGAACTGTGGTCCTGAGCATGGTCCCTGGACTCACTGTCCAGTTCACAGCCCCAAGCCAACATAACCAGTGTTCCATTCATTTTCTTGTCCAACTCCCCAAAATTGGCCCTTAAGGGATTTCAATGTACATATGTCTAGTCCAAGTCCTTCCCTTTAGGGAAAAGGAAATCGAGACCCAAGGTCACACAGTGAGAGAGAGAAAGAAAGGCATGGCAAGGACTTGAATCTGGCCCTTGCGGGCTCCAAGATTCCAAGCACCATTCCCTTCCGGGTATTCTCCATTTGTGACCTCCCAGCACCCCTCCAGACCCTCATCTCCGCCCCATCACCCCAACTCCGCAAAGCTCCTCGCCCCTCCGAAGCTCACGGCCGAGGGCATTTCTCCACGTGCTTTCTCCCAGACCTCCCACCCACTCAATCCCGCCTTTCAGCCCCATCCCAGGTTGTGAGATTCCGCTCCTTTTCCCGCTTCACGGCCCCGGTCCAAAATTGCACCCCCGCCCCCCTCCCCCGTCCAGCCCCCGGGGTCCGCCTGCCCGGGAGGCCCCGCCCCCCCGCCGTCTCCCCGGCTCCCCACTTCCCTCCGCAGCTGCACTCACGCCCCGGCCCCGCTCACCGGTAAAGCCGCTTCGTGTGGAGGACCTTTGCTTCGGGCTCGCTGCTCTCCCCTGCAGAGGGGCCTTGGCTCATGGTGCCTGGGCCCAGGGGCGACTTCCTGGTCACAGGCCCCCGCCACCCATCACTACCTCCTCCGCTGCCGTCGCCGGCCGCAGGCGCCACCGCCGCCGGCCCTGCACGGCCGCCATCGCTGTGAGGCGGCTCCTGCGGCAGCCCCGCCTCCGCCCGTGAAAGTCTCGCGATAGCAGCCACACTGGAGCGGACCATTGGCGGGCTACGACCAAGTCTCGCGAAAAGCGTTTTCCCCTCCCGGGAAGTTGCCAGAACTAACTCTGGGCAGCCCGGCCTCTTTTCCGGCTTCTCCAAACTTTATTGGCAAAAGTGGCCGAGGAGGGACAGCGGACGGCAGGTGGGCTCACAGCCAGGGTCATGACTTTGCTGTCTCCCTCCAGCGGCTCTTCAGTCCATCCTGAAGTGCACCCTTGGTGTCCTCTAACACACCTCTTCCTCCGACCCCCACCCCCAATTTGAACCCAGCAGCCTCTTTCAGATTGCTGGGTAGGATGATTCTTGTGGGCTGGGAATGTGGCTTAGCGGTAGAGTGCTGGCCTAGCATGCATGAAGCCCTGGGTTCGATACCTCAGGACCACACAAACAGAAAAAAAACTGGCCTTGGGCAAAAGAAGCTTAGGGACAGTGCCCAGGCCCTGAGTTCAAGCTCAAGGACTGGCAAAAGAAAAATTAAAAGAAAAAAGATGATTCTTGTTACCCTATTCCAATCATTTAAGAAAAAGATGTGTGTATGAAAGTTTTCCTTGAAAGGGGCCAAACGTCACATAGGTCTAAGGCTCTGGAAGGCATACCACTTCTTCCCAAATGTTTCCAGTGCGTAGATTCATCTCTCAACAGACCAGCAAACATTCTAGAATCCACTTCCTTAGACTTCTGCTCCTTTAAACCCCTCATTAGAAAAATTACTTCTAGGCTGGGGATATAGCCTAGTGGCAAGAGTGCCTGCCTCGGATACACGAGGCCCTAGGTTCGATTCCCCAGCACCACATATACAGAAAACGGACAGAAGCGGCGCTGTGGCAGAGTGCTAGCCTTGAGCGGGAAGAAGCCAGGGACAGTGCTCAGGCCCTGAGTCCAAGGCCCAGGACTGGCCAAAAAAAAAAAAAAAAAAAGAAAAATTACTTCTAGGAGGTAGGGGTGTGGCTCAGGTGGTGTGGATTGCCTGCCTACAGGCCCCTAAGGGGTCCTGAGGCCTGAAGAATAAACCACAGCACAGCCCTATCAAAAACAAAAGAAAATGGGGAAAAGTGAAAATGTTTCTCATTCAGGACTTCATTCTTTTCTTTAGCCTTTTCCACTCAAGGTTGGCACACTACCATGTGAGCAACACCTTCAATTCTAGATTTTGCTGGTTAATTCGAGGTAAGAGTCTCTCTCATTTGTCTGCCAGGGCTGCTCCATCCTCCTGAGTAGCTAGAATTACAGGCCAGAGCCACAGACGCTAGGTTTCAGTTGCTTTCTTAACCTTAAAGCTAAGCCATAAAGAAAACTTTTGAAGTTATTTTGGGAATGGAAAGTGATAGAGGTGTTAGATTAATTGAAATACATTGTAAACGTGTGAAAATGTAACAGTAACAGTGGAATTCTCCCCACTCCAGCTCTATATAACTAATGTAGGCTAATTAAAAAAATAAAAATAAATAGCTTGGCTGTGAACATGGCCTAGTGGTAAAGTGCTCGCCTCGTGTATATGAAGCCCTGGGTTAGATTCCTCAGTACCACATATAGAGAGGAAGCAAGAAGTGGCGCTGTGGCTCAAGTGGTAGAGTGCTGGCCTTGAGCAAAAAGAAGCTGCCCAGGGACAGTGCTCAGGCCCTGAGTCCAAGCCCCCGACTGGCAAAAAAAAAAAAAAAAAAGCTAGCCAAAAGGCATTTGGAGGCCTATGTACACATTATAATTTTCCTGTTCCTGAAATGGCCAAAAAAAGTTTCTTCCCATTGACTTTCTTGCAGTTCCTCCATCTGGAATATTAATACTTCTGCTTTTCCATTAGGTTTCAGTTCAAATGTCACTTTCTATTAAAAAGGATTTTCCCTACAGAAATTACTGTATTGCTGTAATTGTATTAGTATCTGTTACCTCAATAGAACATAATAAGCTCAAAAGAGTAGACCTTCACTGTCTTTTTGTTTTCTTTTGTCTTGCCTAGAATCGTGGGTAGCTTAATAATAAATGCTCAATAAATTTATTGAATGAATAAATGTACAAATCCCACCTCTTTTTCTAGGTATTCCAAACAATTTCAAATGCCCTCTTGTACACATAAACCCCTCTCTCTCTCTCTCTTTTTTGCCAGTCCTGGAGCTTGAACTCAGGGCCTAGGCTATCTCTGAGCTTCTTTTGCTCAAGGCTAGCATACCATCACTTTAGCCACAGCGCCACTTCTGGCTTTATTCTGTTTATGTGGCACTGAGGAATTGGACCCAGAGCTTCATTCATGCTAGGCAAGCACTCTACCACTAAGCCACATTCCCAGCCACAAACCCATTCTTCTGTTTTCTTGAGTTGGGGACTCTTAAATATCCAGGTGCCTAAAATACAAACTTATCTCTATGCCCCACTGCAACTTCACTTAGAGAGGATAACTTCCTCCTCAGAAGCTTTTTCTGTCGGCAGATCAGCAGGGGCAGGGCCTGCGCCTTTAATCTGGGTGCCACTTGTTCTGGTCAAACAGGTTTGGAGATGTGGGTAAGACAAGAGAGACACTGGAGAAATACTTGCAGAGCCAGCAGGGAGCTGGGCAGCTCTCTCCTGGCTGTTGGGAACCTACCACCTCTCTCCAGTGAAAAGTAAGAGGGTTTCATGGGTCTAAATGGCTTGGGTAGGAGAGGCCATGAAGTGAGAGAGGGGAAGCCATGAGATAAAGGGTGGCAGGGAGAGAAGGGAGGGGAGAAGTCTTGGAAACAGCCATATTAGACTTAAAACTCAGAATGGACAGATTTATGCTCTAGGAGATGGATGAGGTGGTTAGTGAGGGTTTCAAAGCTGACCAAGCACCTAGATTAGAGAGGGAAGGACCCAGTGACCTGTAACTGCCAACTCTTTGGAGCAGATTTGTTGGCAAGTCATTGCTATTATTTGCTAGGAGAGTACCAAGCAGGGATCTATAGGGAGTAGGGGAGATGGGACATTAGATGGGCAACTTCTCTGTCTACAGGAAAATCTCTGGTGAAAAGGAAGCTCTAGACAAAACTGGAGATACCACCTCTTCATCCTATTCCTGCACTAAGCTGGCCATGACTGCAGGGGTTTTGGTGGAGGGAGTCGAAGGCACGGGTGGGGCTGACCGAGGATACAGCTGCCAGGACCTGTGCCCCCTGACTCACCCTTGTCCTGCTAGTTGGCATTTGATGTTGAAAGGGTGCCTCCATTTCAGCTGCTCACTGCCCTGCTCCTCCTTCTCTTTCAACACCTTCTTCCTCTTCACCTTGTTTTCTCAAGGTCTCAGAAGGGCCTAGAGCTCATGAGGCCAGTAGCCCTAAAGAGTTCCAGTTATGAAGGATTGTCCTAAGTAAGGATCAAAAGATGGGCTTCTCACTGACCTTTCCTCTGCTCCCTCCAGGATGACGTGACCTTATGGTAGACCCCAGAATTGAGGCCCCAGGATGACAGAACCTGAAACTCTGGCCCTGCTGGAAGTGAAGGGGTCTGAGGCCCCGGAGAAGAGTTCACCTCAGGCTTTGGTTTCTAGTGGCCAGAAGCCAGAGGGGGAAAATAACGATGAGTCTCCTGGAATTGAGTCCCTCACAGTGGGATCTTCAGTTGGAATGCCCATAGCCAGAGAGGGGACTGAGGATGGTCTAGACAGTACAGTAAGTGAAGCTGCTACTTTGCCTTGGGGGACTGACCCCCAGCCCAGTACCCTGTTTCCAGATCCGCCTGGCTGGCGGCAGCACATTGAGCCAGAGCCCCTGGAATCAGAACCACCTAATAAGTCAGAAGAGTTACCCAAAGATGATGCCAACCTTCTGCCCGACAAGGTGGCCCGGCCCTTTGTGCCTATCGACCTACAGTGCATTGAGCGGCATCCACAGGAAGACCTCATTCTGCACTGTGAGGTAGGCCAGGGTGAGCACCGGAACTTCCTGTCCACCAGAGCTACCCACCCTGAGCCCCCAGAGTGCAAGTGGGCTGAGGCTGTTGTGAGGCCACCTAGCCAGTCCTGTGGAAGCTGTGGGAGCTGTGGAGGCCGTGAGGGCCTGAGAGCGGTGGCTTCCCTGGTGGCTGCCCTCATCCTCTTCCCCTGCCTATTGTATGGAGCATATGCTTTCCTGCCCTTCGATGCTCCACGGCTGCCAACCATGAGTTCCCGCCTCGTCTACACGCTGCGCTGTGGGGTCTTTGCAACCTTCCCCATTGTACTGGGTGAGTCTGGGCCCTGGGAGAAAAAGGGGGCATTTGTGACAGGGATTTGAGTGGGGCATGGCCTGCCTGGCAGGGCAAAGAGAGTTTCCATTCACTGGATCTGAACCCCTTAGGGCCTCCCATACTTGTAACTCTGTATGCCTGTTGTCTCTCAGGACTACTACTGCCCTGTTTTGTAGAGCCCATGCCCATGCTCCCTTCCTTGTGAACCCTTCCTTCCCTGTAGGGCTCCCTCTGCCTGCCTGTTCTGACCCAATGTGCTTCCCAATCCCACCCCAGGGCTCCTGGTGTATGGGCTGAGCCTATTCTGCTTTTCTGCTCTACGGCCCTTTGGAGAGCCAAGGAGGGAAGTAGAGATCCACCGACAGTATGTGGCCCAGTCAGTCCAGCTCTTCATCCTCTACTTCTTTAACCTGGCTGTGCTTTCTACCTACCTGCCCCAGGATACCCTCAAGCTGCTCCCTCTGCTCACTGGTCTTTTTGCCATTTCCCGGTGAGTAGGGGCTGGGGGTGGGGATGGGTGGGAGCCATGGGGAAGGTGATGGAGGTGATGGTGCTAGAGGAGCCAGGCATCTGAATGTCCAGAAAGCCAAGGGTCAGGGACTTCCTGGATGTGGGTTCTGGAGAGATATCATCTTTCTCTCTTGTACCTGACTTTACCAGGTAGCAAGCAATCAAGCTTCTATTCTGCGAAGACAAGTTATTTCAGAGACGTATATGCCAATATAGAACTAGAAAACTTTCAAACGTCATTTACTTATTTTGGTTCTAGGATTGAATCTGGGGCCTCAAGTATACTAAGCACGAACTCTATACTGAGCTCTAAGGTGTTTTCATATGAATTACTGCTCATAGAACAGAAGATGCCTTTTAATTTCTGAACCCATTATAGGTCTCTCTATTTCGATATATTTACTCTGTTGTTGTCAGTACTTGATTGTAGATAGCTTTAAATGCTAAAATATTCTTCCTATTGGGCTAAAATTAGTCTTCTTGTCACTTCTAATTGTAGTCTAGTGATCAGCTGTCCCTCTTGACCACCATGAAGCCTTACATATTCTCCCAGTAGATTTTCTCAAGATAATTACCATCCTGAACACTGAGCTCAGATAGAAGTTGGCTTAAGCAGTAAGGATCATCATGTCTATTCCATGTCCCATTTTACAGAGGAAATTACATCAGCCTGAGGGACAAGAGTTGCTCAGGTCTGTTAGCAGCAATGGCAGGACTGGAATCTAGACCCATTCCCTCTTCCCATCTAGGGTCCTTTCTTCTTTACCATGGACAAGTTTCCTATTCACATGGTTTACTAGTTTCATCGTCTATAAAATGGAATTGTGAATAAATTAGTTAATTCACATAAGGGTGCTTAAACAACCTGGGACTTTGTTAAGTACTCACTAAATGTAAAGTCTTAGCATATGCTGCCTCCTCCAGCAGTAGAGGCAGTGTGTGTGTGTGTGCATGCTGGTACTGGGGCTTGAACTAAGGGCCTTACACTGTCATTTGGCTTTCTTCAGTCAAAGCTAGAGCTCTACCCTTTGTGTCATAGCTCCACTTCCAACTTTAGTTGATTGGAAATAAGACTCTCAGTTTTGTCTGACCCCAGGCCATCTTCAAATCTTGATCCTGATTTCAGCCTCCTGAATAGGATTACAGGTGTGAGACACTAGTACCCTTCAAAAAATCTTCTGGGGGGCTGGGAATATGGCCTAGTGGCAAGAGTGCTTGCCTCGTATACATGAAGCCCTGGGTTCGATTCCTCAGCACCAAATATACAGAAAATAGCCAGAAGTGGCGCTGTGGCTCAAGTGGCAGAGTGCTAGCCTTGAGCAAAAAAGAAGCCAGGGACAGTGCTCAGGCCCTGAGTTCATGGCCCAGGACTGGCCAAAAAAAAAAAGAAAAAAAAATCTTCTGGGCCAGGCACTGATTGCTTATGCCTGTAATCCTAGCTTTTAAGAGGCTGAGATCTGAGGATCATGGTTCAGAGCCAGCCTGGGCAGGAAAGTCCTGAGACTCATATCTCCAATTAGACACCAGAAAACTGGAAGAGGAGCTGTGGCTCAAAGTTTAGAGCACTAGCCATGAGCAAAAGAGATCAGGAAACTCAAGTCCCACAACTGACAAAAAAAAAAAGTGTGTGTTTGTGTATGTGTGTGTGTGTGTGTGTTGGTACTGGGGCTTGAACTTAGCACCTGAGTGCTATCCATTAGCCTTTTCCAATTAAAAGTAGAACTCTAGCACTTGAGCTGTAGCTCCACTTCTGGCTTTTTTGTTGGTTAACTGAAAATACAGGTATCACAGACTTTCTTGCTTGGGCTTGCTTCAGATAGGATTATAGGCATGAGCTACTAGCATCCAATTGCAAAAGATTTTTTGATTAAAATTTGCAAAGTAAATATGAGAGGAGATAGGAATAATAAAGTGAAATAATGCTCTTATAGGAATTGGCCATGTTCCTGCCACATTGTAAATTTATAAACTTTGGTTGTTTTTGAAGTACCAGTCACCCATATTAACTCCCAATTGTCTTCTTCACTCTATTCACCTTCAGTTTTTGCCAGCTAGCGGGTCCCTGGAAAGTAGCTTGACTTTTGTCATGCCCCCCTGCAGGCTGATATACTGGTTAACCTTTGCTGTGGGACGCTCCTTCCGAGGCTTTGGCTACGGCTTGACATTCTTGCCCCTGCTGGCCATGCTGGTATGGAACTTCTACTACATGTTCGTGGTAGAGCCTGAGCGCATGCTCACTGCTTCTGAGAGTCGCCTGGACTACCCTGACCATGCCCGATCCGCCCCTGACTACAGGCCCCGCCCCTGGGGCTGATCCACTGGATGCCAGCAAGGTGGGCTATTACACTCCACTAAACCAGCTGCAGACCGGGGCTTTACCCCATTCCTGGAACCTCAGTAGGGGGAACTGTTCCCCACAGGCCCATAGAACAGAGCCTGGAGTGACCCCTGCTCTTCCCTAGCCACTGCTGCTCTTTAGTTTTGGAGACTGAGATAGTATAAGGGAGAGGTTTTTCTTTTTGTCAGGGAAAGAGATGGACAGCCATGTCCCTTCAGGATGTTTGAGGACAAGGATCAACACTTGTAGGAAAGGAATAGTTCCTTTCTGAGCAGCCTCCCACCACTGCTACTAAGGCTCACCGATGCTGGACTTTGCTCTACTCCTCAGCTTCCAGTGAGTAAAGAACAGTTAAACCTGGAAGGTCTCAAATCAGAACCCAACCAAGGTAATTGGAAAACCTGCCCATGCCCAAGGACAAAGAATGGCACTGGATTACTTAAGAATTTTCATCTTGGTGAGAACCTAGGTTCCTAGCTAGGTTCAAGACTACCACAGGCTTCAAGGCCGTTAGCATCAGTCAAGACTACTAACACTACTGCCCCAACCAAAGATGTTGCTTCCTCCGTTCCCACTTATGTAGGTCTCTGACACGTCTCGTCTCTAAACGTCTCAGAACTCACACTTCCCATGGGAGAAGAGCAGAAAGGGTGATCTGTTTCCCAAGAAGGTTTCGTGCCTGTTATCTGGGGAGGGGTTGGAAAGGTGTAGTGCCTGCCTGATGTCAGCCCAGTATGAGCGCAAATATGTGTGCATGTGTGTAAAACAATAAATTATTACCATAGTCTTCGTTGATTCTTTCTTCCTGTTTACCCATAGCCCAGTCCCTGTTCTTCCCTAGTTGATTCAAACTACACCAGTAACCTCCCAGTTTCAGGGGATGGCTAGAAGGAGCTTTGGTTCCATAGGGAGAGAGAACTAGCCTGGCAGGACATGAGCCTCAAATTTGCCTTTCAAGCCCATTTCAGCCTTCCCATTCCCTAGAACCAGCCCCAACCCAACCCAGTAGCATTCACATGTTAAGGAAAATGAAATCGCGTAGGGAAAAAAAAATCTATTTCATGCCTTCTAGGATAGCCACCCAATCACTCAGTGAAGCCTTCAAGGCTCATCCAAGGGATATAGAGGGTGGGGAAAATGAAACAAGGAGTCAATACCAGCAAACCCTTGCCTTTAGCAATAACTGTGGCCCTGGCTCTTCATCCAAGGAATGAAGGAAGTCTCACCTGGAGACACCAAGGAAGTTGAGGCTGGTTTTTGAGGTTCTACAGAAAAGTATGATGGGAGAGGGGAAGGGCCAGCTGGAATACTGAGCTTCCAACCTCCAGCAGATTGAGGCACAGCAAGGCAAGTCCAATAATGTCCTTGGCCCAAGATAGTAGATCTTAGTTTATGGATTGGTAGTCTGAGTACTGCTTATGGCGTAGCAGTAGAATCAGGCCTCCTCCCAGCAACATGAGCCCTGGTGTACCCAGGGCCACTGCCATGATTCCCAGGACTAATGGAGACAAGGCATCCAGCGGAGGCGGTCCCACACCCAGAAGCATCGACCTAGAGCAAGAAGGTTGAGAAAGAAATATAAACAGGTTTAGGAGGGAAGGCTGGGAGACTCAGCCCTCTTCCATTATGTCCTCTACAAGCCCTGGCTCTTACCAGCTGAGGTAGTATTGGTCCCAGTAACCAGGGCCTCTGGAAGTCCCAAATGTCAGGTTGAAGGCACAAAAACTGTTCTGAGATCCAAAGAAGGCTTGGACAATGGATGACTTCAGGAGAGAGTATTCCACAGTAGGGTGAGGAGGGGAAACCTGGCAGGGTAGAGCTGATTCTCTGCTTCCCTGCTTCTGGGAGAAAGCTACTGGTCTCCACTGCATGAAGCCAGTTGAGAGGGAGCCCCAAAGCAACTGGTCCAACTGGGGAGAAAAGCAAATGAGGTGGGGTGAGGGTTATCAACCTGTGCCCAACCCTTCTCCTCTTCTACTTCTTCTTCCAGATTCCATCTGTCACGGGCAGTACAGGCAGTATGTATGCTAAGGGCATGGTTCTAGAACTGTCTGGCTATTTGTACCAGGACTCAATCTCTTCTGTGGCTAGAAGCTGGTGGACACTCAGCTCCCTCTCTGTACCTCAGGGCCTAGTGGAGATCCCAACCAGCAAACCATGAGTCATATTGCACTGCCTTTTATCTTTTTCTCTTAAGTGCAGAGGAAGTAGGAGTGAGAATGGAGATGGGAATGGATAGATTTGTTACACAGCACCCTAACTTAAAGGAGACAAAGATGTGTTGCTTAAATGATCAATAGTTGGGCTGGGAATGTGGCTTAGCAGTATAATGCTTGCCTAGCATGCATAAAGCCTTGGGTTCAATTCCTCAGCACCACACAAAGGCACTGTGGCTCAAGTGGTACAGTGCTAGCCTCGAGCAAAAAGAGGCTCAGGGACAGTGCTCAGGCCCTGAGTTCAAGCCCCAGGACTGATACACACACCCTAAAAAAAAAAAGATAAGCAGTTGAATAATTTTTTGAGGCTCTAGTAGGCTCCTGTCTACATTCCCATCTATCTGCTACATTCGAAGTCTGACCTGGAAGACAGCAGGTGTGTATTCATCATCAATGGAGTGCTGCTCCTGCACTGAGGGGCAGCTAGGGCCCTGCCCCAAAGTGGCTACCTCCAGCCCAAAGAGTGAATGGTTTCCTCGGGGTAAAGCCCCAATCAGGGTCACTTCTAGCTGGCAGGTTTCTGCTGTATGTAGAAGGCGAGGGAGTTGGGCAGGTCGGCCAGATGTGGAAAAGGCCTGGACCTAGGAAGACAAGGTGAAGAAGCAAACTGAATACCTGTGCTTGAAGGCTACTCCCATAATTAACTCCCACCTTCATAAACCAGCCTTTTGAGTTCCAGCACTCCTACCTTAAAAGTCAAGCTGCCATTGGCAAAAGCCCTGGTTGGGTCGTGTACAGGGTGGCCTCGAAATGTGGCACTCAGGGTGGCAGGATCCAGTGAATCAGTGATGTTGTTCCAGGAGAAGTTGCCCAGGGAATATGGAGGATATGGTTTTCCTAGGAGCTGTGTTGCTTCCTCAGACATATTAGTGCTATCGAACTCAAGCAGCTGGTGATGGGTTGGGTGAAACAGGGTTTGCTTTAGTCTCTCTTGAATCACTCCTCCCACTCACCCACCCCATGAGGTGATTTCTCTGTCTCAACAGTTTTACACACACACACACACACACACACACACACACACACACGTCCCTCCCCCTACACTCTTCTTGATCTCTCCCGACCTCCTCACCCTGGTGAAGACAAGAGCCGAAGAAAACTGAATGCTGTCCTTTGGAAGCACCATCAGACCCCCATCAGGATTAGGGGACAGCAGGCGGGTCCAGTTGACTCTCAGGACACTATGGGGAGTGTTGGTGGCCACCAACACCACTGCAGGAGGACCCAGACTGCTCCACACATAGTGCAGTGTGGAATTAGTGCCCACTGCCCGGATATGAAGCAGGTTCTGGGTGAAATCTGGCCAGCCAGAGATAACCTCCAGAGATACCTGGAACATGGAATAGTGAAGCAGAGGGGACAGGATTGAGGAAAAGAAGCTTGAGGTTGGGGAAGAGTTAGGGCAATGCCAAGGAAGGTGTAAGATCTTGGGGATCTAGGCATGAGGAATGTGTGTGCTACCTAAAGGGACCCTGGACTAAGGCAGAAGGGAAGTGGACAAAATTGGGGGCAGGGAATCTAGGACTATCCTCTGATCCTGATGTGAAGGTCAGAGCATAAGGCTGAGAAGGAGAAAAATAAAAACCCCAACGCCTGCATGGAGCTGAATTTGGGTCATGCAGAGTCCAGACTTCACTAGAACTTAAGAAGCCCTCATACCTGCTTCAATGTAGAATCCTTTCCTATCACCCATGGCTGCCCATTATACTCCCCCTAAACCGGTAGAACATTTTTGTGCAGCCACCCTCCACCCCTTAGCTGTCCCAGGTTCCAGCCATCCTGGAAAGGTTGCATTTCCTGAAACGTCTATTGCTCCCACTGCCCTCACCTGTCGAGTCTCCTCCCCAAGCAGGCCAAACGGGGCTGCCGACAGAAGCAGACTTAAAAGGAGCATGGGGCTCGGGGCACAATGCCCCCAACCCAAACGGGGCTCCCCACAGCCACACATGCGACAAGTTTAGCTGGCGGAAGAGACATCAGTCACGTGATTCTGGTTCAGCTGATCCCTTTAGAGGGTGGGGCCACCACACCAGTTCTTAAAGAGACCGCCCCAGATTTCAGCACCAGTTGGTCAAGAGTTGTGATGAAAGCTGAGGGTGTATCATCCACAACTGGATTGGCAAACAAAGCATTCCAAACTAGATGTACAGACATACTCTCCCTCCTCTCCTTCTACCCACACAGTACCGCCCAACAGTGAATGCTGTTTCTGGAGCTTGAACTTGTCAGGCCTGGTAATTGTATCTGAGTCTTTTTTTTTTTAATTCTCAAAACTAGCCCTCTACCACTGGAGCCACAGACCCACTTCCAGCTTCTTGGAGGTTACTTGTAGTCTCACAGATTTTCCTGCCCAGGCTGGCTTTGAAGTGTGAGCCTCAGTTCTCAGCTGAGTAAGCTAGGATTACAGATGTGAGCCAACAGTGCCTAGATGGTGTCTGGATTTAAAATCCAAATGCAATGTGAATAATACTGTTGTGCCAAGTCACGAGACGACCACCAAGAAGGCCACCAAGACTCAGACGTTCTGAAATGCAAAAGTAAGGCAAGGCTTTATTTAAGCGAGCTGCAACTCGGGCCTCGTCCTACCCACCGACACAGCAGAGGTTAGGAGGGAGCGCCGAGCTACGATTACACAGGGCTTATAAAGGCAAAAAACAAAGTTACAACAATCAGGTGTTCAAGCAAGCAAGATTAGGACACAGGTACAAATCTGATTGGCTCAGGGTTCGAGGCATTCTAGGGGTGGTCACAGTTAAGCATTCCCAGAGGTTAGAGTTCTAGACCGACTGGGCCCTAATGGGCTTGTCCTGGGTCTGCTCACAGGGCCTGCTTATCTCAGGTTCACGTGGTAAAGTGGGGTTCACGTGGTAAAGTGGGACCTGACTTCAAAGTCTGGCACTTCATTTCCCCCTTTTTCTTTTTGGTACCTTGGGAGCCAATCATGGCTCCATTCTTTCTATTTCAATGGCTTGCATGTCTAGGGGATGATATAGAGGTAAGGCATGGGCCAGTAGGGCCCAAAATAGTATCTGAAAATAACTCTGGTCCCTCGGTTTTAAATGGGGGCTGATGGGAAGATCATCCATCTTCTGTAACTTCTTCAGGCTGACTGAGGGGCATTGACGTTACCTAGCCAGGAACCTATAACCTTACCAAGGGACTGCAGGATTACTGCAAACTGAAAATTAACTTTCAGCTATACAGACTTACCATTAGCTGTATAGTGTTTACTATCCAAATGTAAGCAACAAAATAATACATAAACTTCTCAGCTGTGCTCTAAGGGTCGGGTGGCTATACCCGTATTCCTGAGCAAGCCAAAAACTACCTAAAATAAGGGGGTCACCTCACTTTGGAGTGAGCTGCCAAAATAACATCAACACTAGCCAGGGTAGAAGGCAAAAAGAAAATTATAACAATGTTCAGTTTAATTTTCTTTTCTTGAGGCGAAGGCGAAGCGGCTGAGTCGGGTGCTTGGAGACCTCCCATGTTCCACCACGGTAGTCATCGTCCAGGGCAAAGGGGTCAGCTAGCCTGGCGTGGGAGCAATGGACCCAAGTGGTGATGCCGTCTACCTTGAGGGCGGTGGGAGTAGTCAGTAGCACCACGTAGGGTCCCTTCCACTGTGGTTCTAGGGATTTGGGGTTATGCCTCCGGACGAGCATCCAGTCCCCTGGTCTGAATAAATGGGGGGTAGGGACAGAAGCAGAATCATATAATGCTTTAAGTTGGGGCCACATATTCTTGTGCACGAGCTGCAAATAATCAAGTTTACACAAAAATTCAGCATCATCCAAATCAGCAAGCAATTCAGTCTGAAGGCTAGGGATAATGGGCGGGGGGAGGTACCCGTACATTATTTCAAAAGGAGTAAAACCAAGCTGTTAGGGAGAATTTCTTACTCTAAGCAGAGCAAAAGGAAGGAGTGACACCCAGTCTGCGTCAGTCTCTAAGGCCAATTTAGTTAAGGTCTCTTTTAGAGTCTGATTCATTCTCTCTACCTGTCCTGAACTCTGGGGTCTATAAGCGCACAATGCAATTTCCAATCCGTCCCCTGTGCAGCGGCTATTCCCTGACTTACTTTTGAGACGAAGGCCGGTCCGTTGTCCGACCCAATGGTGGATGGGAAGCCATACCTGGGTAGGATTTCTTCCAGGATCCTCTTAGCCACTACATTCACGGCCTCATGCTTTGTTGGATAAGCTTCAACCCATCCTGAAAAGGTGTCTACAAAAACTAGCAAATATTTGTATCCAAATTTTTCCAGGTTTAATTTCTGTGAAATCTACTTCCCAGTACACGCCTGGCCTATCCCCACGGAGGCGAGCTCCTTTAGTAACTGGTTGATTGGGGGCGTTGGTGAGCTGACAGGCCTTACAATTTTTAACAATATTTTCAATAAGTTGATCTCCTTTCTAATTTTCACTTTGGAGTGTCGGAGCAAGTCCTGCCTTCTTCGGGTTCCCATGTGAGAAGCTCGGTGGATTCTCTTAAGGATCCCCTTACCCAGCCCTTGTGGCAAGATAAGTCTCCCTTCACAAGTTTTCCACTAGTCATTGTTTCCTTCTCTGTTCTGGGTTTTGTGGGCCATGGGATTTTTCTTTATCCACTCCAAGTCTTCTTGGGAATACTGGGGCACAGGAGGCAAGGCTCGTGGCCCTGGATCTAGTAGAGTCAATACCTCTGTTCATATAGAAGCTTGACCATCTCAGCAAACCCAGGTATCCACAGCCGGCAAAAGCCTGCTGTTGCTGTTCCCAGGAACTCTGACTTGTCTGGCTGATTTAGGCACAGGGATTTTCAGCACAGTCTACGTGCATCTGACAGCCAACACTTGCCCTCTCTTATGAAGCCCAGATGGGTGACTTTGTGCCTTTTAACATTCTAGTTTGTAAAAGCTTTTTCCTGACTGGCTGGGGAACTGATCTCTGATGACCTTTACAGGCCTTTAACAGACCTAAATAAGGACACAATCTCAGGTCTACAAGCTTTCTTTCCTGAACAGATGTATCAGCTTAAAATTCTCACTGCCAGTCAGAGCTTTGAGTAGATGTGGAAGTTGGGATTTTAAACTATCCTCTCATTGACAAACTTACCCTTACTAACCACTATCACAGATGACTGGCAAGTTCCTGCCCAGTAGACAGACATGGACATTAGTAAGACATGCTTACTAACTATTCTTCTAGGACTTCCCGGCTTTGATTAGCTTTTGAAAGGCCAAACAGGAGTGACTCTAGGATCTGACACCATCTCTGCCATCCAAGCAGTGGCTTACTGCCTCTGGATGCTCTATCACTTTTGTTCCAGGAGGAGTGACTTTCCACTGGACTTGGACTCAGGGCCTGAGTGCTGTCCCTCAGCTCTCCAGCTCAAGACTAGCACCCTACCACTTTGAGCTCCACACAACTCTGTTCCCAGCATTCTGCTGGCTGATTAGAGACAAGTCTCTCACAGGGACCTTTCTCTGCCCAGGCTGGCTTCGAACTGCTGATTTCAGATCAGTGAGTCTTACAAGAGGCCACTTTACTCCAATTAAAGCAACAAGGTGGTCCACACAGAAGTAGTTTTTAAGCATGCTCTTACCTGGAACTTATTAAGGGCCGGTATTAGATCTTGACAAACTTGTAGGAATCACCTGTGCTTCTCTGTGGGACTGCTGGAAACTGTTAGAAAAAACCTACAAAGAAGCTGGAATGGCAATTAAACATTTTGGTAGCCATAATTCTCCTTTTCTCACTTTGCAATAATTATTTAGGACAATTTTACTTCCAAATTTCTTATCTAGAAATGTATTCTTGATTTCCAAAACCTTTTTAACACTAACACAACACTTTAGCTTTTATCTGCATTGGAAAAACTGAAGCTCACAGGCATTCTGAAACCAGGTGCCGCCCTTTGCCTCTGGGCTGCTTGTTTCAAAAGAGCCTCTTTTTTTTTTTTTTCTTCAGTCCGTTACTGCATGGCATGAAGACCTTTGAACTCAAATGACAATTTTTCCTTAACGCAAGAATTACAATTAGAAATACTTATCCATTCAGCTTTCCAATATATTAGTGAGAAACATTGGCCCATTTTGCCATTTCTTCCTACATACATAGAGTTAATGAGAGTTTATTTCTATCCCCATTAGTTTAATATATATCTTTTTAAATCCAAATTTCTGACACTTAGCTCTGATAGTTCCTCTTTAAACAATGCAACAATCCTTTAAAGTATTTGGTAATGCCCAAACTTGATGACCATTTGAATTTAAAACTCAATTTTACATCATACTAACAGTCTTGAACATGTTCACACTCACACATGCACACACACATACATATTCAAAAGATCTTAAAGCGCGCAGAATAAGCATCGGCTGTACGTTTTCCAGTGGCAAGAGATATTTTTGCCAATCTTATTCCTGCAACACGCAAATTTTAAGACAAAACCTTTAATATATGATTTTAGCATTCTCCAGCCTCATTTTCCAGGGCTTGATAGTCTTAGTAAAACATTTTTAGTCTTAGTAAAACATCTTAGCACACCAAATAATTTTCTGCTTAAGAAGGTTGGGTGGGGGGTCCCCCCAGAGTTCTTTTTGCGGACACTCACACTGATTGTGAGCTGTCGCATGTACGTCTCATGCGGGTTTGACACAAAAGAGACTGTCAGACTTATAAACACAGAGATGACAGCGCTGCGTGGTGCAGTCACTCTCTGCCACCTGCGGATGGCTTGGGCTGGCCCCATGTCTGCCCCTGTCGGCGGCGGCTACGGGTCAGGACTCGGGCCGAAGCCTCCGTGCCCGACGCCTCCATGCCCTGGGCTGCCGGCGGCGCCAGGACTAGTCGGGACCCTTCAGAGCGGAGGGCACAGCTGAAACATTTTAAGAAAGGCCGAACCCAAGCTGGAATGTCCTTGTAACTAGTTCCCTCCAGGTGTCTGAGCTATCTCCTTGACTTCCCTCCAGTGAGCTAGGGTCAAATCTAGGGGGCTAGATGGAGGTCCCCAAGATAGAACGTTACCCATAGCTCTGATCAGATGTTTAGTTCAAAAGGCTACAAAAAAAACCAACACAACACACAGGCCTGAGAATAAGAATAGTTGGAGATCTCCTAAGTTGGCCCACAAACCTCCTCCTCCTGTTAAGCAGCAGGAGGAGACCTAAGTTGGTCCAACCTCCTGCAAGGGTGCAGGAGGAGTGGACCTGAGTGGACTCAAGTAGTGGTGAAGAATCTCCTAGATTGGCCCACAAGCCTCCTCCTGCAAGAAGCAGCAGGAGCAGATCTGAGTTGGCCCAACCTCCCGCAAGGGTGCAGGAGGAGTGGACCCGAGTGGACTCAAGTAGTGGTGGAGAATCTGGGGCGTCCCCCAGTCTCCCATGGAATTGCCGAGTAAGCGCGTCCGCTTCGACAACCCCTTAAAGAACCCCTTTAAGAAATAAGCAAAAGCAAAACAGACAAACAGACAAACAGACAAATTACAGGACAAGACAAACAAATGAATAGCACTGTTTCCTTACCTTCGGAGTCTGGGGTCTTGGGGGTCTCTGGGGCGATCCCGGATGAAATCCCAAATGTTGTGCCAAGTTGCGAGATGACCACCAAGAAGGCCACCAAGACTCAGACGTCCCGAAATGCAAAAGCAAGGCAAGGCTTTATTCAAGCGAGCTGCAACTCGGGCCTCATCCTACCCACCGACACAGCAGAGGTTAGGGGGGAGCCCCGAGCTACGATTACACAGGGCTTATAAAGGCAAAAAACAAAGTTACAACAATCAGGTGTTCAAGCAAGCAAGATTAGGACACAGGTACAAATCTGATTGGCTCAGGGTTTGAGGCATTCTAGGGGTGGTCACAGTTAAGCATCCCAGAGGTTAGAGTTCTAGACCGACTGGGCCCTAATGGGCTTGTCCTGGGTCTGCTCACAGGGCCTGCTTATCTCAGGTTCACGTGGTAAAGTGGGGTTCACGTGGTAAAGTGGGACCTGACTTCAAAGTCTGGCACTTCAATACAACTCTGTGGAAAATTAGATTCATACGAAAGAATGCTTTCGGATAAGATGGCAGGCCAATTCAGTGTTTACTGAACAGCCAGGTAAGCAAGGTTTTCATCCTGGACAAGCTCACAATTCTATTGTGAAGCTAGCTCAGAAACTAAGATTTGCTAGAGGAGGCAATTTCTGGCTGAATGCACTTTTTTGTTGTTGGTGTTGTTGCTTAGTTTCCTTTTTTATTGGTACTGGAATTTGAACTGGGTTGACTGTTTCCAATTATAGCTTGCCCTCTACACTTAAGCCATACCTTCCATTTCCAGTTACTTTTTTGAAAAACTAGTTATTTCAAGATCAAATTAGGATGATCAGGTCTTAGCCTCCTGAATAGCTAGGATTATAGGTGTGAGCCATTTCATTAAGCATTGTTTTTTTTGTTTTTGTTTTTGTTTTTTGTTTTTGTTTTTGCCAGTCCTGGGGCTTGAACTCAGGTTCTGAGCATTGTCCCTGGCTTCTTTTTGTTCAAGGCTAACACTCTGCCACTTGAATCACAGCGCCACTTCTGGCCTTTTCTATATATATGGTGCTGAGAAATCGAACCCAGAGCTTCATGTATACAAGGCAAGCACTCTTGCCACTAAGCTATATTCCCAGCCACAGCAATTAAAAAAAAAGTGTCAGTTTTGTTTTTTCTTTTCCTGTTGCTTGTTGGTGCCAGTACTAGAGCTTGAACTCAGGATCTGGGCATTGTCCCTTAGCTTTTTTTTTTTGCCAGTCCTAGGCCGTGAACTCAGGGCCTGAGCACTGACCCTGGCTTCTTTTTTGCTCAAGGCTAGCACTCTGGCCACTTGAGCCACAGCGCCACTTCTGGCCATTTCCTGTATATGTGGTGCTGAGGAATCGAACCCAGGGCCTCACGTATACGAGGCAAGCACTCTTGCCACTAAGCCATATTCCCAGCCCATCCCTTAGCTTTTTTTTTTACCCAAGGCTGGCACTCTACCCTGCTTCTTGGTGGTTAATTGGAGATAAGAGTCTCATGGACTTTTCCACCTGGCTAGCTTCAAACCATGATCTTCAAATCTTCGCCTCTTGAGTAGTTTGGGTTACAGGTGTGAGCTGCCAGCACCCAGCTGTTTTTTTTTTTTTTTTTTTTGTGTGTGTGTGTACCAGTCCTGGGGCTTGGGCACTGTTCAAGCTTAATTTGCTCAAGGCTAGCACTCCACCACTTGAACTGAAACACCACTTTCAGGTGTGTGTGTGTGTGTGTGTGTGTGTGTGTGTGTGTGTGTGTATATGCCAGCCCTGGGGCTTGGACTCAGGGCCTGAGCACTGTCCCTGGCTTCTTTTTGCTCAAGGCTAGCACTGTGCCACTTCTGGCCATTTTCTATATATGTGGTGCTGAGGAATCAAACCCAGGGCTTCATGTATAGAAGGCAAGCACTCTACCACTAGGCCATATTCCCGTTTTTTTTTTTTTTTTTTTTTTTTGTTTCCTGAGTAGTTTATTGGAGTTAAGAGTATCACACATGGGGGCTCAGGACCTCAGGCTTCCTTGCTTAGCTGATGATCCACTACTTGAGCCACACTCCTAGTTCTGGCTTTTTGCTGAGGTCTCTCAGCCAGCCTAGCCTGACTAAAGCAAAACCCTCTGACATAAGACTCTAGAGTAGTTAGTATTAAGATGTGAGCCCCCAGTGCCTTTTAAGGTATGGACTGAGGCATGGTAAGCCAAATCCTAGCTGAATATAGAGGATTTTTAGTAGCAGTGAGGAATTCAAGCCCTTCATCCCACTCAAAGAAACGGGTTATAATACCTTTATTTATTTTTTGCCAGTCCTGGGGCTTGAACTCAGGGCTTGGGCACTGTCCCCGAGCTTCTATTGCTCAAGTGAGACTGGCATTCATTCATCTGACATGCCAGATTTACATAGACTTTGTGTGTACTGTGGGCTTAACCTTACAGCCCTGAGCATTGTACCTGAGCTCTTCTGCTCAAGACTAGTGCTCTACCATTTTGAGCCATAGTGCCAGTTCTGGTTTTCTGGTATGGACTTTCCTGCCTTGGCTGTCTTTGAGCTGTGATCCCCAGATCTCAGACCTTCTGAGTAGCTAGGATTTCAGGTATGAGCTGCCTACCCCTGCCTTTGCTTGGCTTTTTCACAAAGTTGGTATTCTACCACTTGTGACATAACTCTTCTTTTTGCTAACTGGAGATGAGTTGGACTTGTCTGCCTCAGATTTCTGCCAACCCCACTTTTGCCAGTCCCACTGACACCTGGAGGGCTTTCTTTCTTTCTTTTTTTTTTTTGGGAGGGGGGCAGTCCTGGGGCTTGGACTCAGGGCCTGAGCACTGTCCCTGGCTTCTTTTTGCTCACTCTGCCACTTGAGCCACAGCACCACTTCTTGGCCGTTTTCTGTATATGTGGTGCTGGGGAATCGAACCCAGGGCCTCATGTATATGAGGCAGGCACTCTAGGCCATATCCCCAGCCCCCTGGAGGGCTTTCTTATCCTATAGGTCTTACTTCTTCACAGCATGTCTTAATGGTGTTATATTTCTAGTTCTCATGTTTCTACCAATTTCCTTCATTTTATCGCAAAATCTCATTATTTTGTTAATAAGAATACTGTAGATTTCCTTCTGTTGTGGGGCTTGAAATCAGGGCCTAGGTGCTGTCCCTGAGCCTCTTAAGTCTTAAGGCTAGCACTCTACCACTTGAGCCACAGTGCCACTTCTGGTTTTTGAGTGGTTAATTACAGATAAGAGTGTTATGGAGACCTTTCTGCTTTGAAACGTGATGCTCAGATCTCAACCTCCTGAACATGTAGGATTCTAGGTATAAGCACTTGTGTCTGGATTTGCAAATTTAAAAGTAGGAAACGCTATAGGTTTAATAAAAATTGAACAAAGTTCTATCAATCATAGCGGATACTACAGAATCTATGCTTAACCATTATTTGGGGGCTGGGAGTCAGTCCCAGAAGATTCAGAAGTACCCTATACTGAACCCCTCATGAGAATTTTTCCAAGATCAAATTTTGTCAACTGATTTGAAAAGTTACCCAATATTCCTAAGAATTCTGAGAGAATACACTAAGAGGCATGGACTTTTCAAAAAGCAGGCAGGTTTATTTCAAAGTCTGATGAAGAGTAAAAGCTTTAATATGGTCTTTTTTGATGACAGGCCTGAAGATCTGAATGCAGGGCCTGAGCATTGTCTCCGAGCCTTTTCTGCTTAGGGCTAGTACTCTACCACTGGAGCCACAGCTTCACTTGTGGCTTTTTAATGGTTAACTAGAGATGAGTTGCCAGATTTGGCTTTGAACTGCAATCCTCAGATCTCTGCCTCCCAAGTAGCTAAGAATACTGGCCTGAGTCACTGGTACCCAGCTGTGTATGTGTGCACTTTAAAATTGAAGCTCAAACTCAGTGCTTGAGTGCTGTACCTTTTTTGCTAAAGGTTTTCACTCAAGCCATAGCTCCACTTTCCACCCTATGCTAGAGCTCAGTCTGGACAGCCAGTGTAACTTTTAGTTAAGACCAGTTACATTCAAATTCTAGGTCTGTCACTTAGCATTTTCATGACCCATGAACAAGTTACTTGTATTTTAGACACTCCTTCATAAATTGTAGCATATTATTACCTATCTTACAGTCACTGGCAGGATGTTAGACAATGCAAGGTTTCTGGAACATGTATTAGTTAATAACAAGTACTTTACTGTACTACTGGGTAGTCAACTTACTACAACAAGTCCAGAGGTTAGGGAGATTTGTAAGGCTGAATGTATGAGTCATTGGGAGATAAAAGAGAAAAGTGGGACACCTTGTCCAAAGGACAAGGAGGAAATCAAAGGCCAACTCCATCATGGGTGACTATTCATATATCCTATGATAAAAGGGAAGTTTCATTACATGTCCCCTAGGACAAAAGCCTGCGCCTTTGCTGGGGTTGGGTGTGGCTCTATACGTGAGCACAGAGGAGGAACATCTTGGTTTAGGCAGGTTCCTCCTGTTCTTTGGGTGGTAACTACAAAGGAGTGCTGTTTCTTCCTTCTACTGAGAAATATGAAAAACAGCTCTTCCAGAAGGCAAAAAGACTTAAGGGCTTCATTCCTGTCTTCCCTTGCTCCCCAGTAAGGTTTTCTACCTCCTCCCACTTTGCCAGGAGGTGGACATATGACCCGAGGTTGAAAAACACATAACAACTTTCTCAAATGACTCAGATTTAATCATCGGAAGCAAACTAAATCGAAAGCTTACAATAGAGAAGAATTACATGTCAGTGCCTTTTGCAAACTGAGCTGGGACAGAAAGGGACTTAGGGCTGCTCCTCAACCTGATCCCTTCCAAACAAAGACATCCACAGTGTTCCTGGCACACTGGCTCAGGAAAGGGGGAGACTGCTGTTTCTGTGCATTGAAGTCGCCTTGTCCACCACTCACTCCTGGCCGGCATCAGGAGCCCCACCTTGCCTGTTCTGGTCATCACCTTTCTTTTTGTGGCCCGAGACGATGTCATCAATCCGAAGCAGCAGAACTGCCGTCTAGAAGAAAAACCAGTCCCAAACAGGTCAGCAGAGAATGGAAAGGCATTTTTTTTTAAAAAAGAAGATGTATTCTCTAGCACCTCCCACTGAATTACCATTTTATCTGAAATCTACCCATTCTGTCTTCAATGTACAATGAATGGAGTTCTTAAGCAAGAGGTGTAGCTCTGCTATGTTACATTGCCTTTGTGTATACTAAAGATTAAGTAGTGAAAAAAAATGAATTCCTTAGAAGATCTTGGAGGAATAAACTGCCTTTTGTGGATTTTCCTTCAAGACTAAATCAAACATAACAGCTTTTAGTTGTATCTAGAAACAAATAATACACACATTTGTTAAACAAGTCTTACCTCCACTGCTGTTTTATATGTTTGCAGCTTTACAGCTAATGGCTCCCAAATGCCTAATTCCTTCATGTCCACCAGTGTACCCGTCTCACCATTTACACCCCAAGTCTCACAGTTCTCCTGTGTATGCTTAGCCTATAATTAGAACAAAATAAGGGGAAAATATTAGCAACAAGTTGGCAGAAAAAATGGTAAAGATCAAAGGACAGGGAGGATCAAAAGGCCAGAAATAGTTAGAAAGATATAGAAAACTATCCCCTCAAGCAATTTTCCTTAACTCACTAAGATAATAAAAGAGAGGACTCACCCGAAGGGAGGTGAGTAGACGAATAGTACTGGCCCCACAGTTCTGGATCAGGGTACGAGGAATGACCTCCAAAGCCTGGGCAACAGCCCTGTATGGCCACTGCTCCACACCAGTCATGGCCTTGGATTTTTCTGTCAAGGCATGGGCCACAGCCATCTCAGAGGCTCCACCTCCAGGTACCAGTTGAGGGTCCAGGAGAACGTTGCGGCACACTTGCATGGCATCCTGGAGGTTTCGTTCCACTTCCTTGGGGAAGCAGACAGGCAGTATGATTACTTGTCAAGCCAGCTTGACTTGATCACTCAGAAAAAGCAAGGATTTTCTGACTGCCAATGTTAGTAAGCCACAAAACAGAAAAGCCAGAAAATATCCTTGGAACGCCCTAGTGGAGATGTTACAGAGAACAATGTGTAACTCACGATTGATTGTAAGAGACCAGGGTTTGTGTCTAGAAGAGGACTGGTGCATATCACCTAAACCATGGTGTTAGGCCTTTATTATACTAGAGGCAAACCCTATTTCATTCCTACTTATCTATGACCTTTAGAAATTACATGATGTAGTTTCAATTGTCTTACTATTTACTAGCTAAAATATTTTCTCTTTTGAAGTTGATGTGCCAAAGCTAGGGACTGAAGGTATGTATGCCTCTAGTGGTGGAGTATCAGCTGAATATGCAAGCTGAGCAAGCATGTGCCCGAAATTTCAGTATTACCTTCCAATTTACCAAAATCAATGCCGGGTGATTTTAGACCCTTTAAGAACTCTCAAGATAGGAACACTTCTAAGGTTGACTCACCGAAAGAATATCTTTGCTGGCACCCCTGAGAAGAATGGTACAGGCTTTGGGGTCTTTGCACTCAGTGATAAATGTAAAGTACTCATCTCCAATTTTCTTAATTTCCAACAAGCCTGCTCCTGTTCCAACATCATCTTCTCTCAGTTCTTCAGGCCGGCTGACTATTCGGGCCCCACAGGCTCTATTGGGTGAAGGTGGGGAAAAACCAGATGACTGAAAAAGTAACTTTTTTATCTACTTCCCTAGGGTAGAGTGGGCTGTACTGCCCAAATGACCCTCAAGGCCAATAATGGGATTAAAAAAGAAAAAGGATATGAAGGTCAAGCAAGAACTGAATAAGCAATTAAGTATATATCTGGTTCTCTCTCTTTTTGTGGGTGCCAGTGCTTGACTTCAGAGCCCTAAGCTTTTATGCTCAAGGATAGTGCTCTACTTCTAGCTTAAAGAAATTTTTTTTTGCCAGTCCTGGGGCTTGAACTCAGGGTCTAAGCACTATCCTGGCTTCTTTTTGTTCAATGCTATTTACCACTTGAGCCACAGTACCACTTCTGGTCTTTTCTATGTATGTGGTGCTGAGGAATCAAACCCAGGGCTTCATGTATATGAGGCAAGCACTCTACCACTAGGCCATATTCCCAGCCCCTACTTCTAGCCTTTTCAGTGGTTAACTGGAGGCCAGAGTCTCAAACTTTCCTGTCCAGGATGGCTTTGAATTGCGATCTTCAGATCTTAGCTTCCTAAGCATGAAGGAGCCACTGGCGCCTGGCTATTTCTCTCTTTTAAGTTTCAGCTGAAAGGTAAATGATTTTGTTCACCATACACTCCATCATTTTGTGCCTGTCCCAGGACAGTACCAAATACTACAGCGCCAGCCAACAATGCACTGGACCATCAAAACGGGAGTCAAAACAAAGCCTTTTCTAAGTGGGACTGGGAATATGGCCTAGTGGCAAGAGTGCTTGCCTCCTATACATGAAGCCCTGGGTTCGATTCCCCAGCACCACATATATAGAAAGCAGCCAGAAGAGGCACTGTGGCTCAAGTGGCAGAGTGCTAGCCTTGAGCAAAAAGAGGCCAGGGACATTGCTCAGGCCCTGAGTCCAAGCCCAGAACTGGCAAAAACAAAAAGACAAAAAACCTTTTCTAAGCTGCAACTTAGCTGACTGTTACAGTGACAAAAAATTGACTAACCCAGTTGGGTACATGTGTCAGCTTTTTAAATAAATTAGCATTAAAATGGACGGTAAGTATAGACATCAGTGTAGAAATAGTGAATGCAACATATAGTTGCATTAATAGCTAACAATCTTGAAACTGATGGTTCTACTATATTCTGAGCCAGCTGAAACACACTACTCAGTAAACATTCATTCAGAATCACTACAATTGACAATATAAAGAACAGTAATCTTTAACAAGTAGCATTTAGAAATGTAATAGACACCTACCAAGGTAGTGATTACAGATGTCTTAAGTACTAGCTGCTCACTATTGGTTAAGAAGTAATAGTTGGATTAGAAAGCTTTTGAAAATGGCAGACAGCTACACTTAGGTTTTTCTATGTGTTACTGTACACTGTATTTTTTCAAGTAATGACTCTATTATGTAGATACAAAAAAAGAAACACAGGAAAGAGTAACTTTTGACTACTACTCACCTAGCAATGCGATTATTGTCTGTCTTGCGGACTCTACGGATGGCTGTGATATTAGCCCGCATGAGGTAGTGCTGTGCTAAATCTGAAATTCAAGAGTACAAATGTCAAGCTGGAAGTCAAAGTGTTCTAAACATTATGCTTATTAGGTTTATGGATCATGAGTAACAAAAGCATTCATCCTCTTCTAGTAGACTGGAAAAATTAACAGGGCCCAACCTGAGATGCCCTTTTCTGTGATGACCACATCAGGCTTCATTTGGATAATGTCATCACAGAGCTGTTGGATGTACTCTTCTTCCATTTGAAGGATTCGGGTGAAGTCTTCCTCTCGGGTAATCTCAATGTCAGTCTGTATGGTGAAGAAAAGGCACAGATTTAAAAACAAAAACAACCAACCAATAGGCTGGGTTAGGCACAGTAGTTCAAGCTTGTAATCATAGCCCTTCAAGAGGCAAAGATCAGTAGAATTATGGTTTAAGGCCAATCTGAACAAGTTTGAGAACCCAGTTCAATCAATAAAAGTTGGACATGAGGTAGATGCAAATGGCTCAGATATCTTAAAATCCTAGATACACAGGAGGATAAGGTTGGGAAGATCATGGCTCTAGGCCAACCCAAACAGAAAAGTTTGCAAGACTGTTTCTCAATCAAAAAGCAAGGCATGGAGTTATGTGCCTATCATCCAACTCCATGGGAAGGAGAATCATAGTGAAGACCCACTAGGACATAAACATAAGATAATTAAAAAGGGCTAGATAGAGCACCAGCCTAGTAAGCACAGCCCTGAGTTCAAACCTCAGTACTGAATAAAGAAAAAGCCTAGGCAGGTGAAACTTAAGCGTTAGCTCAATTATTATGCTTTCTCTACATAGTCCTCAAAGATCCCTTACAGTATGAGTTAGAATGTTAAAAGCTATGTCCCCACAACATCTTTAAGTCAGTTTAACTCTTCATTCAGTTTGACTTTTGAGTTTGGCTCCTCTGAGCAGTCTGACCATCCAGGTTCAAAGTTATCTGTATTCTGCTAATATGCATGGTTATATAGGTTTCAACTATTCACACTAATTAAGTTGAGTATTTTCAGTCCTTGTTAAGATACAATTGATTTGTTGTTGTTGTTTTTGCCAATCTTGGGGTTTGGGACTCAGGACCTGAACACTGTCCCTGGCTTCTTTTTGCTCACGGCTAGCAACCTACCTCCGGAGCCACAGTAGCACTTCCAGCTTTTTCTGTGTATGTGGTGCTGAGGAATCGAACCCAGGGCTTCATGCATGCTAGGCAAGCACTGTACCACTAAGCCACATTCCCAGCCCCCTAACTTCTCTTCTATGTCCTTTTTTCCCTCTCCACTCCTGGGGCTTGAACTCAGGGGCTGAGCATTGTCCCTGAGCTTCTTCTGCACAAGGCTAGAACTCTACCACTTGAGCCACAGGACCACTTCTGGATCTTTCTGTTTATATGGTACTGAGGAAATGAACCCAGGGCTTCATGCACTCTACCACTAAGCCACATTGCCAGCCCTCTTTTATATCCTCTTCTTATACTAGGGAGGGTACTATGATAAATATAAAAAGGAAGCCAGTCAGGCACTGGTGGGGTGATGCCTATAACCCTAGATATATTTAGGAGGCTAAGATCTGAGGATCATGCATCAAAGTCAGCCGGGACAGAAAAGTCCCTGTGACACTCTTATCTCCAATTAACTACTCAAAAACTGGAAATGGGGCTGGGAATGTGGCTTAGCTGTAGAGTGCTTGCCTAGTATGCATGAAGCCCTTGAGCAAAAAGAAACCAGGAACAGTGCTCAGGGCCTGAGTCCAAGCCCCAGGATTGGCAACAAAACAAAAGGAAAACTGGAAATGGTGCTGTGGCCCAAGTGATAGAGTATTTAGCCTTGAGCACAAAGAGGCTCATGGACAGTGCCCAAGACCTGAGTTCAAGCCCAAAACCAACACTAAATGAACACATACATGCATGCATACATACACACATACATAATAAAAATGAAAGCCAAACAGAAGTGAGTTTAGGTCTTGATTTTAGTGGTGTTCCTCAGGCAAATAAAAATAACTGGCTGTGCACTTTCACTCACATTAGCACGAGATAAGGCTCACTTTCAACTTTGTCTGGCTAATTGGAGATAGGAATCTCTCAGATTTGTCAGCTTAAACTGACCTAGAACCATGATTCTCCAGGCCTCAGCCTAAGCTAAGATGCTAAATACTTATTTGGCTTTTTTTTCTTTTTCCTTGAGATGGCGGTCTCACTATGTTGCTCAGGAGTCTCAAATGGTTATACTGTGTCAGGAGATTAAGTACCTGAGACTTGGTATGTGACCCCATACCTAGATATTAGATCCAATTTTTAAAAATGTATAACTAATCTTGGCCCCTAGCACTCTTGAGCTTCAGACTCATCTGTAAAAGAGTTACTATCAATGCTTTTCAAGAAATGTTAACACTAACTTTTATATCTCTTTTGTCCATTCCACTTTAAGGAACAGGGATAGACATCTTACCTGGCTTTCTCCTTTCTTGTACTCCAGAGAAGAATCCATCAGCACAATACGAGGGTTCTTGATATAGCGCCGCATTCGTGGATGGGTCACATCCTTGTTAATCATGACTCCTCGTAAGACATAAGAGTCTTCAATGATGCCCCCAGGTATCTGAACAAAAGAAGACATACTTTAATCTATAAGCAAGAGGAGAAAACTGAGACTATGGCACTTGCTTCATAAGTGCAAAACTGTGTTTATTGCCAGTACTACAAAAAGCAAAACAAAACAATTATTTCAAGTTTCTCCAGTGACTTTTTCATTAAGCTAAAAAGTAATTGCTAACACTTTGTTCCTCAATATAATCTCGGGTCACGACAATCTGAAGGTTGGCTGAGACCCACAGAAATCATTATCTTTACAAAAAGAAATGCACAAAGGGGTTTCAATTAGACAAGTCAGATTATGAGTAAAATGTCACCCTTTCCTTTCCCAATCCCATCTATACCCTCAGGTTACTTGGCTCTATTTTCACATATGTACATTGAGTATAATGACTGTATTTGCCTACCCTTCTTCTCTCCAGCCATCTTCCCCCCTCCCAAACATGTTCCAGCTTCTTGGCATTCATTTTGTTAAAACCATTCTTTATAGTTCTTCAGGAGTTATGTTGTTGGAATTCCTCCTTGGGCATACCAACCTCTAGTCAGAGTGTGTGTGCGCGCGCGCGTGTGTGTGTACATAACTCTGTATGTTTTCACATATATTTATATTTTAGCTCTAACTTCCACATATGAACAAAAATATGCCATTCGTCTCTCTGAGCCTGACCTATTTGATGTAACAAACTTTACTAGGTCCATCCATGTCCCTGTAATGACAGTATTTTTCTGATTGATTAGTAAACTTCCACTGTATATATGCTCCATATTATCTCGATCCATTCATGCATGGTAGGGCATCTAGGCTGTCTCCATAGCTTGGCTACCAAGAATAGAGCAACAATAAACATATATGTGCAAGTACCTTTACCTTACTGTATTGTGACCTGTAATTTTCTGGAGAGATGCCAAAGAATGGTATCATAGGACCACAGAAAAGCTGTGTTTAGTTTGTTGCCTTTCAAAATGGTTGCAATATTTTACATTCTCACCAACAGTATATATAACAGTGCTCCTTTTCCCCTACATCCCCACCAGCATTTATTTGCATACTTAATGATGGTCAATCTTACTAGGGTAAGGTAAACTCTAGAAATCTAGTATCTTGATAAAGATTTAAGAGGACTCAGGTGTAGCTGGGCCCCAGTGGCTCAGGCCTATAATTTTAACTACTTAAAAAGCTTAAGGATCATGGTTTGAAGCCAGCCAGAGCAGAAAAACATGACTCTTACCTCTACCACAAAGCTAGAACTGGAGGTGTAATACAGAGCCAGCTAGAGTGAAAAAGCCGCGTGAGAGCACAAGGACCTGAGGTTCAGTCTCAGTACAGTAATAAGAAAAACAAATAGGGCTGGGGGATATGGCCTAGTGGCAAGAGTGCTTGCCTTGTATACATGAAGCCTTGGGTTCAATTCCCCAGTACCACATATACAGAAAACGGCCAGAAGTGGTGCTGTGGCTCAAGTGGCAGAGTGCTAGCCTTGAGCAAAAAGAAGCCAGGGACAGTGCTAGGCCCTGAGTCCAAGCTCCAGGACGGGCAAAAAAAACAAAAAACAAAAAACAAAAAACAAATAGCTAGGCACTACAGCTTACACTTGTAATCCTAGCTCAGTGGGTTAAGACCCGAGGATTGTCGTTCAAAGTCAGTTTGGGCAGGAAAGTCTGTGGGACTCCAATTAACTTCCAAAGAAAAAGCGAGAAATGGAGCTGTAGCTCAAGTAGAAGAGCACTACCCTTGAGCAAAAAGCACAGAGAAAGTGTCCAGGGTGAGTTCAAGGCCCCGGACCAGTACAAATGAACAAACCAAAAACTCCAGAAAGGCTAGGAGTGTGGCTTAGTGGTAGAGTGCTTGCCTAGCATGCATGAAGCCCTGGGTTCCATTCCTCAGCAACACATAAACAGGAAAAGCTCAAAGTGGCACTGTGGCTCAAGTGGTAGAGTGCTAGCCTTGAGCAAGAGGCTCAGGGACAGTGCCCAGACCCTGAGTTCAAGCCCCAGGATTGGCAAAACAGAACAAACAAACAAACAAAAAACACTTCAAGAACAAATACACCAAAAAGCACCTCAGATGTCTTACTTCCTTAGACATTCTCACAGAATTGTAGACTTGGGCTCCATCTGCTGGCTGTAGGCTATTACTTTATTTTTTTATTTTAAGATTAATAGAAAGTAGTTTTTTGTTTCCCAGGTTTCTGTATAGTTCACTTTCCTAGTTCTGGGCTAGCTTCTTGAACCACAATCCTCAGATCTCAATAGCCAGAGTAGATGGATTACAGGTGTAAACCAGTGGCACCCAGATTTTCTTAGTTTTTTTAATTTATTAAAGACATCTTGCATAGTACAAGAAATATACCCATGGCCTAACGTATGAAACCGTAAACCCTCTGTACATCACTTTGACAATAAACAAGTAATTTTTTTTTTAAATAACGACATCTTGCTCTGACTTAAAACTATTTCCTTCACAAGTAGGATAATTCATGCCAGGAAATAACTCATTTCAAAAGCACAGTTAGATCAACTTACCTTTTCCACCTTTGCATATTTCTTGATGTCAATCTCCTTCCGGCCATTTTCCTCAAACTGCACAGTCTTGACAGCATCCAAGGCAATGTTGCAAGCCAAAGAAGACCACCGACTGATTACTTTAGTAGTAATTGAACTATTGATGATGTTCAGCATCATTTCACGGTTATTGACATCAACGGGGGTGCTAGAGAAAATGAAGCCGGTAACATATTTAGCTGGCAACTTAAGACATTTAACCAAGTCTCTAGTATAATATCCTGTTTCAACAGTGGGCCAAGAGGCAAATGACAGCATCTGTTCCTTTGTGAGAAACTAAAAGGGACATCAAGAGATAAATCTTGTCTGTTCCTTTCCAGAAAGACACAAATTTACAGCGAAATATTTATCTTCTCCTCCAACCAAATAAGCTCTTTGTGCACTATAAAACTACCCAGAACACAGCTCTATAACTGGCTTTGTGTGTGCTTGTGTACACGAGTATGTGAACATGTGTCAGTCCTGGGACCTGAACTCAGAACTTTTGTGCTCAAGGAATAGTACTCTACCACTTTGTGCCACAGCACTATTTCTGGCTTTCTGGTGATTAACTGGAGATAGGAGGAGTCTCACAGATTTTCTTGCCTGGGCTAGCTTAAAATGGTGATCCTCAAACCTAGCTGTGATCCTCAAACCTACTAGCTACTCAGGAGGCTGAGATCTAAGGACTGAGTGGGTTTTGAAGGCAGGCTGGACAAATAAACCCAAGAGACACTTTTATCTGTCTCTATCTACATTGCCAGCAAAAAGCTGGAAGTAGAGTTATGACTCAAGTGGTATAGGGCAGGCTTTGAGCCAAAAAGCCAAGCAAGAATGAGGCACTGATTTCAGGCCCAAGTATCAACATATATACACACAGTATTTTTAGTAGGCACTCATTACTTGATTCAGCCAGTTGTGATGTTGTACACATGGAATCCAGAAGGAAAAAGGAAGAGACAAGAGACACAAAAATCCTAAGTTCCAAGCCTGCCTGGATAGTTATCAAGTCTATCTTAAAAACAAAGTAAAGACAAAGGGCATGGCTCAAATGTTGGAGGATGAATTCCAACCCTAGAACTGCCATAAGGATAGAGAGTATAGCTCAAGTGGTAGGCAGCTTGTATATGAGGCCCTGGGTGCAACCACCAATTAAATAAAAAGTTTTCTAACAATTAAGCTCCACATACTCATTACAAACCTGGTTAATAGGAGCTAGTACAAAGCTCACTACTTATGTACCCAATGATTCAATCATATAAAGAGCAAAACAACACCATAAGGTGCTATTGGTGTTACTAGAGTGTGAACTCCTTCAGGACCTCATGTTTGTTTGGCTTGCTTTGCTGGCAGTCTAACACTCGATCAATACCACCAACCCTAACCCTGGCTTTTGCCGATTATTATGAAGATGGAAGACTTGTCGAATTTATTGTGCAGGCTGGCTTTGAACCTCTATTCTTAAAATCTCAGCCATCTAAATGGGATCATATGTGTGAGCCACTGGCACCTAGCTTCAGGGACTTTCCTCCAAGTACTAAATGCAAGCAACATTTTTAGTCTTGGCACTATTTATGAATGAAAATGAAATGCTGAAAACCTGAAGTGGCACACTGTAGCTCAAGTGGTAGAGTGCTAGCTTTGAGCAAAAGAGCTCAGGGACATTGTACAGGCCCTGAGTTCAACCCCATGACCAACCCCCCCCCCCAAAAAAAGCAGCATGCACCTTAAAGATATTTTGAAGATTATAGACAACTTTATAGTTCTCTAATTAGAATCCTTTTCTTAAAATTGTTTTTGTTGGCAGTGGTAGAGACAAAATGAACTCAGTGTCCTCCACTTCTAAAAGTCATTTTTTTTTTTTTGGTGCCAGTCCTGGGAGTTGAATTGAGGACCCAGATGCAGTCCCTGGGCATCTTTATGATCAAGGCTACTGCTTTACCACTTAGATAATTGCTCCACTTCTGGCTCTTATGGTAGTTATTTGGAGATAAAAGTTTCAGACTTTCTTGCCCTCAGATCTCAGCCTCCTCTAAGCAGCTAGGATTACATACGTGAGTCACTGGTGCCTGGCTCTAAAACTTTTATTTCCCTTCTCATTTTGCTTTCATTTCTCACAAAATGATACTGAGGTCTAAAACCACGTGGGAGAGACATATTTGGCTTTTCTTCATTCCTTGAGAACACTCAGTCTTCTAGATCTCCCATGTTCCCTACTATCCATATCTGACCTACTATCCATATCTGATGTTCTTTTTCCTTTTCTTTCCTGGGGCTTGAACTCAGCCTGGGCACTGTCACTGAGCTTCTTTTTGCTCAAGGCTAGAACTCTACCACTTGCACCACAGCGTCATTTCCAGCTTTTTCTGTTTATGTGGTACTGAGGAATTGAACCCAGGGCTGAACGCTAGGCAAGCACTCTACCTCTAAGCTACATTCCCAGACCCCCATACCTGATTTTCTTTAGAGTGCTGATCATATCATCCAGTGCCATGCGGTAAGCACTGATCACCACGGTTGGGTGCATCTGCTGCTCTAGGAAATGCTCAGCCACAGACAGCATTTCTCCCGCTGCAAAAAATAAAGATACCATGGTGATGTTTTAAAAAAGTACTGGGGTATCAGGAAAACTTCATCATAGGCATCCAAAAAATCTCCACAAACATACCCTTCGTGACTGATTTATCATTTAGCTTCTAGTACTATTAGTACTATACTGTATTTTGTAATTTGTACAAACCAATTTTTAAAGAAAACATCTAGCTGTGTGATGGTAGCACAAACTTGTAATCCTAGCAACTCAGGAAAGAGATATGTAGACTGGAGTTCAAAGCTAGCCAGGGCAGGAAAAGTCTTTAAGACTTTTATTTCCAGTTAACTACCTTTTTTTTTTTTTAAAGCTAGAAGTGGAGTTGTGGCTCAAGTGACAGAACACCAGCCTTTGAGCAAAAAAGCTAAGGGACAGAGTCCAGACCTTGGCTCAAGGCTACAGAAAAGAAAAGAATGAAAGAAAGACTGACTTAATGCCTATAATCCTAGGAATTCAGGAGGTTGAGATCTGAAGTTCCTAGTTTGGAGCCAGCTATGGCAGACAAATCAAGAGACTATCTCCAATTAACCAGCAAAAAGCTGGAAGTAGAGGCATAGCTCAAAGCTCAAGTGGTAGAACAAGAGCTGTTAGAAGGAAAAAGTTAAGCAAGAAACAAACCAAAAGAAACAAGATTCCATGTTTTCACTCACAAGTGTTAGGCCTACAAAACTTAACATATTATGAACATGTACATATGTACGTATACCTGTATATGAAGTTATATATGCATCAACACAGAACATGAGTCTAAGTGACTATTTAGGAGGGAAAGGAGAAAGGCAAAAAGAGAGTGAGGGCTGGAGGTATGTCAGATTCAGCTAAGAAAGCAACTGAGCAAAGTCAAGATGAAGTTCAAATCCCAGTACAGGAAAAAAAAGGTAAATATTTTTGAAATACACTGAACTGTATATGAAAATAGCTTAAAGAATCTCATTTTAATTTCTAAAAAAATTAAGATAACATGTAATTATTTTTCTCAAAAATATTTTACAAACTGCTTATATTACTTGCTTAGATGCTATTTATTTTCCTTCATTGCGGTACCAAGCTTTTCAGATCCAGCTTTGCTGGTTAACTGGACAATGGTGAACTGGAGATAAAGGATTCTCAGACATCAGGAGGGTGTGAGTCAAATCTGTAGTATTAGCCACTAAGGAGGCTGTGATCTGAGCGTCACGAGACTATTCAAGGGGCTGGGAATATGGCCTACTGGTAAAGTGCTCGCCTCGTATACATGAAGCCCTAGGTTCGATTCCTCAGAACCACATATATAGAAAAAAGCCGGAAGTGGCACTGTGGCTCAAGAGGTAGAGTGCTAGCCTTGAGCAAAAAGAAACCAGGGACAGTGCTCAGGCCCTGAGTCTATGCTCCAGGACTGGCAACAAAAACAAAACAAATAAACTAAATGAAAATATTCAATTAACCAACCCAAAAAAGCTGGAGGTGGAGCTATGGTTCAGGTAGTAGAGCCTTGATCAAGAGATTAGGGAAAGTACCTAATCAGAGTTTAAACCCCAGGACCTGCATAAAATGAACCCAAACCTTAATAAACACAACACTGACATTGTAATTTCCCTTTTTAGCCTTTTATTCTCTTACCAAGAATAATTACTGATGTGGTTCCATCTCCAACTTCTTCATCCTGAGTCCGGCTAATTTCAATCATGGATTTGGCTGCTGGATGCTGGACTTGAATCTGAAGAAAAACGTAGATTATCACTGTATCAGGACTACTCAAAGACCTCTTAAACCAATCTGCTTGGCTTTAACTCATGTAAGTATTTTCTTTAACTTTACTGCTTTACTGTATCTTAAAAAACTAAAACCAGGACTGGGAATAGAGCTTAGTAGTAAAGTGCTTGCCCAGCATGCATGAAGCCCTGGGTTCAATTCCTCAGTGCCACATAAACAGAAAAACCAGGAAGTGGCACTGTGACTCAAGTGGTAGAGTGTTAACCTTGAGAGAAAAAAAAAAGAAGCCCGGGACAGTGCTCAAGTCCAAGCCCCAGGACTGGCAAAAAAAAAAAAAAAAAAAAAAAAAAAAAAGACCCCTAAAATAAATAAATTATGATCACCTCCCTAAGTCTTTTACTTTTCTGGAACAGGTATTGTGAAAATTCAACTATTTGTTTTGTGTGTCTGTAAGACCTGGGGCTTGAATTAAGGGCCTAGGGGCTGAGCCTTTCTGCTAGCATTCTACATCTGGAACCATAGCTTCACTTCTGGTTTGGTAGTTTAACCGGAGGTAAGAGTCCCTCTCAGAACCTGGGATGGCTTCAAACTCAAGATCTCAGCTTCCAGAGTAGCTAGGATTACAACCTATTAGAGCCTCTTGAGGACAGAAAACTTATCTTCTAGCTTATTAACTGCAAATACCATTGTGATTGGACTGTGCCCATCAAGAAGACATGCTGAGTCCTAACTCTAGCAACCTGTGAATGTGACTTATTTGGGAATGGGATCTTTGTAGATGTATTCAAGACAAAAGATGGCCATATTGGGGCTAGGATTGTTGCTTAGTGGTAGAGTGTTTGCCTAGCATGCATAAAGCCCTGGGGTTCTAGTCCTCAGTACTATATAAACAAAAAAGCCAGACCTGGTGCTGTTGCTCAAGTGATAAGAGTGCTAGCTTTGAGCAAAAAGAAGCTTAGGGACAGTGCCCAAGCCCTGAGTTTAAACCCCAGGCTAGGACTAAAAAAAAAAAAGAAAGATGGTCATATTGATTTAGGGTGAGTCCCCAATCTATGTTCTCCTTGTAATAAGACACCAAAGACTAAGTCACATGAACAACAGACCGTGAGCTCACACCTGTAATCCTTGCTACTCAGGAGGCTGAGATCTGAGGATTGAGGTTCAAAGCCAGCCCAGGCAGGAAAGTCCGTGGGATTCTTATTTTGCCAGTCCTGGGGCTTGGACTCAGGGCCTGGGCACTGTCCCTGGCTTCTTTTTGCTCAAGGCTAGCACTCTACCTCTTGGGCCACAGCGCCACTTCTGGCTTTTTCTATATATGTGGTGCTGAGGAATTGAACCCAGGGCTTCATGTACACGAGGCAAGCACTCTACCACTCGGCCATATCTCCAGCCCCAGTGAGACTCTTATTTCCAATGAACCACCAGAAAATCAGAAGTGGGGCTGTGGCTCAAGTGGTAGAGTGCTAGCTTTGAGCTGATAGAACTAAGGGACAGCACCCAGGCCCAGAGTTCAAGCCCAACAACCAACCCTGAGTTTAACTAAAGCAAAGGAATGCTAGTAACTATCACAAGGTTTCAGACATATACTCTTCCTCCTTCCTTTCAGAGGTGGGGATTAAGACTAGGTAGGGCCTTTAACTAGTTAAACATGAAACTATTGATTCAACCAAGGTTTTTGATGTTTTGCTAAAGCTGCCTGAAAGCTGATCCCTTGACTTAGCTGCCCCTAGCCTCAAGAGTATTGAGTTTACAGATATGTACTATCACATTTGGCTAGTTTCTATTCTTTGAAAGTCAATCAATCTAGGGGGCTGGGAATATGGCCTAGTGGCAAGAGTGCTTGCCTCATATACTGAAAAGTCCAAATCTGATTAATCCAATTAAACGCCTCTTGATTGGAAGCATTTTTGCCGGCTTCCTAGTCTCCAACCTTATTAACTCCCCAAACATTCAAACTATAACCATGCCTATAATCGTTAAATTTGCAGGCCTATCAGTTACCATACTAGGAATGAAGCCCTGGGTTCAATTCCCCAGCACCACATATATAGAAAATGGCCAGAAGTGGCGCTATGGCTCAAGTGGCAGAGTGCTAGTCTTGAACAAAAAAGGAAGCCAGGGACAGTGCTCAGGCCCACCCAGAGTTCAAGGCCCAGGACTGGCACAAAAAAAAAAAAAAAAAAGTCCATCAGTCTATAGTGAGTTGAATAGCAGCTCTAAGAAACTGTCATTACCTATCTACATATCCACATTTTTTTGTTTGTATGCACTAGTGATCAAAGTCACCACATCTCTAGCCCTTGTTTTCTGAGACAGAGTCTTACTATGTAGCCCAAGCTGTGGCCTTAAACTCACAATCCTCCTGCCTCTGAAATGCTGGGATTATAGGCATGGGACACCACATGTAGCTTACCAACTTGAATCTTTTTCTTTTTTTGGTGGGGCTTGAACTCTGGGTCTGGGTGCTGTTCCTAAGCTCTTCAGCTCAAGGCTGACATTCTACCACTTGAGTTACAGCACCATTTCCTATTTTCTGGTGGTTAATTGGAGATAAGAGTCTCATAGACTTTCCTGCCCAGGCTAGCTTTGAACTGTGATCCTCAGATCTCAGCCTCCTGAAAAGCTAGGATCACAGGTGTGAGCCACCAGCGCCCGGCTACCAACTTGAATCTTAATGGGTCCTTTTTTTACAAAGCTGTTAGAAAGTGTATCAAAATAAAACATACCTCTCGAAGGATGGCATTTCCATCATTGGTCATCACGATGCCTCCCATTGGGTCCAAAAGCATCTAAGACAAACAAAAGTGTTTTAGATGACAACAAAAATGAATCTGTAGCCTAAAAGTTTTAACTGGAGATAAGCGTACCTTCATCATAGATTTAGGTCCCAAACACGTTCGGATGATATCTGCAATAGTCTAACAGAAAGGAAACATAAGATATATATTAGCACAAATGAGACTACAGTATAAATGCATTGGAAAACAATACACAGAGACAGTGTTAACAATAATGCCTCTAAAGAGTAAGGTTAGGGGCTGGGAATATGGCCTAGTGGCAATTGTGCTTGCCTCGTATACATGAAGCCATGGGTTCGATTCCCCAGCACCACACATATGCATGAAGCCCTGGGTTCGATTGCTCAGTACCACATACATAGAAAAAGCCAGAAGTGGCACTGTGGCTCAAGTGGAAGTGATAGCCTTAAGCAAAAGAAGCTCAAGGACAGTGCCCAGGCCCTGAGTTCAAGCCCCAGGACTGGCAAAAAAAAGAAAGAAAGAAAGAAAGAAAGAAGAGGGTTGGCAAGCCAGGCACAGAGTAGCTCATGCCTCTAATTCTAGCTACTTAGGAGGCTGACATCTAAGGATCACAGTTCAAAGCCAGCCTGGCCAGGCTTCTTTAGATTATTTCTAATAAACTACTCAAAAAAGGTGGAAGTGGTGCTGTGGCTTAAGTGGTAGAGTACTTGCCTTGAGTAAAAAGAAGCTCAAGGAAAGTGCTCAGGCCAGTTCAAGCCCTAGGAGGAGGGGTGGGAGTGGGGGAGTCTGTGAGACTCTTATCTCCAATTAACCACCAGGAAACTAGAAGTGGTGCTATGGCTCAAAGTGGCAGAGGAAAACAAAAAGAAATGCCTCCCAAAGCTACAATTTCCTTAAGAGTCCAAACTTTGGCATTCAAGTGGACTTTGAGCCACTTTACTGGTTCAATTAAGACATTTTTAAAGAAATACCAGTAGAAATATAAATCATTGTAGCTCTTCCCTCAAGCAGGGAAAAAAAACACAAAATACAGTAACAAAATTATGCCCAGATTAACAAGAGGTTATTAGGTGTAACACCTTTGTCAGTCCTGGGGCTTGAACTAGGTCTGGGCACTGTCCCTGAAGCTTTTACCCCAAACTACCACTCTACTTCTGGCTTTTTTTGGTGCTTAATTCAAGAGTCATTTAAACTTGTTGCCCAGGCTGACTCTGAACCTCTATCCTCACAACCCAGCCTCCCGAGTAGCTAGAGCCATCAGCACCCAATCCTTTATTGTTTTTCTCTGTGCCGACACAAGGGCTCGAAGTCAGGGTCTCACAATCTGTTTGGCCTTTTCACTCAAGGCTGGCCCTCTACTACCAGAATCACACCCAGCTTTTTGCTGGAGATAGTCTCATGGACCTTTCTGCCTGCACTAAAGGCTTTGCACACTGATCCTAAGATCTCAGCCTCCTGAGTAGGTAGGATTACTGGGATGTCACTAGTGCCCAGTTTATGCTTAATTCCTCTCGTGAAGGTAAGGCATCCATCCCTTTAACATCGTTAGGGAAATGTCTTAAAATAAGACAAGTCAATCTTGTCTCTGCCTAACTACACTGTAAAGCCTTGACACGTAGAAAAACTCACTACTATGAACACATATAAAAATATGAGAAGACAGCTATGCCTCCTGGTTGGGGATGTGGCTCAGTGTTAAAGCACTCGCTTAGCATGCGTGATTAGCATTGTGCAGGAGAGGGGAGCAGGGTAAGCTACCTTAGCAGCATTTATGTTTCCAGACTGAACTTTTCTTCCAGATTCACGCTTTGTATTCTGGCCTAAAACAGATAAAAACAGAATAGCCAAGGTTTGTCCCATGGTACACAAGATACATAATGCTCAAGTTTTGTAAATAAAAACACATGGGTGGGGCTGGGAATATGACCTAGTGGTAAAGTGCTCACCTTGTATACATGAAGCCCTGGGTTTGATTGCTCAGGACCACATACTTAGAAAAAGCCATGAAAGGGCCCTGTGGCTCAAGTGGTAGAGTGCTAGCCTTGAGCAAAAAGAAGCCAGTGCTCAGGCCCTGAGTTCAAGCCCCAGGACTGGCAAACAACAACAACAAAAAAAACCAAAAAACACACAGGTGTCTGGTGCCAGTGGCTCACACTTTTAATCTTAGTTACTCAGGAGGCAAAGATCTGAGGATCACAGTTCAAAGTCAGATGGGGTAGGGCAGGAAAGTCTATGAGACTCTCATCTCCAATCAACTATTCAGAAAAAGCCAGAAGTGGCCCTGTGGCTCAAGCGGCAGAGTGCTAGCCTTGAGCAAAAAGAAGCCAAGGACAGTGCTCAGACCCTGAGTCCAAGCCCCAGGACTGGCCAAAAAAATAAAAAATAAACTTGAGCACAAAGAAGCTCAGGGGCAGCACCAAAGCCCTGAGTTTAAGGCCCAGGATGGGCAAAAAGAACACAGGTTTCACAGTATATACATGGAGTAAAGCGAATTAAACCATATACCCTATCAACATTCAACTTATTATGTTTCAATTATACCTCAAAAAAACCCTTAAAAATTAAATGTATATAATTATCTATTTCAACCTCTGAAATACTAAGAAATTACTATCTTACTTTAACTTAAGAATCTGTCAACACTTCCCCTCTAAACATTCAGGTACTCACAGCAGGGATTCATAACCTGACACTCATGAATGGGTGTTAGCAGGAAAGTCAACTCCTCAAAAGTGAATTTTGTGTTTGTGTGTGTATTTTTCTGGAAAGAGGATCCACAGCCACCATTAGATTCTCCAACTACTAGTGGTGAGGATCACACTGGAAAGCTTAATTAACAACTGCATGCTGTGGACTGGGACTACTCTCTTCTAAAGTGTTCTAGTTTGCAAAACAAATGGTTAGTCATCCCATGCTTGGATGTCGTAAGAATGCCTTGTAACCCATCAGTAGGAGTTAGCTACACAGTTTGCTAGACTTATACACATGTGGAAATAACTTTTAGAAATAAAATAAACCCCAAGCTCTCTTGACAAGACAAGACAGTGGTCCAACATAATGATTACCCCTCCCCCATTACACATTCCCTTACAGTTTAAATAAGTCTTCCAATCCAGTCCCCAAAATCAAAAGACCCATCTCTTGGTAGTGGCAGCAGCCATAGAACCTTCATTGAACTATCTCCAATAGAAGTACATCCTCCCACCCCAACCAAGGTTAAACGGACTTCTCCCACTAGAAAATAAAACGTTGACCAACACTGTGTATATAGAGGATACTAAGAAGGGGGTAACGGCTGGTACACAAGTTATACCAAGGAAACACAATGGAGGTAGTGCTCACTACTCGGAGAGAAATAAAGGATATCTCGAAAGGGAAAAAGAAACCATCAGAGAAATTTGGGGAAACTCAACTGGTACGTGGGAAAGATTACATCCTCCAAGACCAGAGAGGGAAACAAAGTTGCTTCACAAAGACTGATTAAAGACAGAACGGAAAAGAACAGAAGATGCCACTTACAATCTCCCAGAGGCCCACCCCCCTCCTTATAAGCGGCTTACAGACCCACACAAATTCTACGAAGAAATACTATTAACCTCGTAACACTACTGGAAAAACTTGGGTCATTTTGCCCCAAGCCATACACCGCCAGTCATGGGTTGGGTCAAGGGTGTAAAGCTAGGCCTAACTTTAAGAAGCATTATTCCCTCGGCTCCACGCCGGGGCTCCTCCGGGGAAGGAGGCAGGGGCGTGGAGGAGGGTGGCCGCAGCGGGAAAGGGCTCCCGGAGACAAGCACGTGGAAAGACAGGGGACTCGGCCAGCGGAAAGTCAGTCTGCACAGGGAGGGGAGCGTAGCTAAAGATAAAGAGGAGAAAGGCGGAAGAACTTCCCCAAACGAGAGGATGACTGGAAGGCTCGGCGGGCGGGTCATGGCGGGACGGACTGGGACAACACTTGAAAGTGTGGAAAGAGGAGGAGGAAAGGAGCCCCTTCCCTGTTTCCTTAAAACTTACTGAGCACGAGCACAGGACGGTGGCCCATCATGGCGGCGCGATGCAAAGCCGGGTACTCAGACCCGGGAGAACCCGCAGAACCTTCTGGAGAGAGAGAGAGAGAAAGAGAGAACCAGGGAGAAGCACAGAAAACGCTGCCTCCTCAGAGTTGACACATAAACCCGCTACTCTTCGAGTGACCACCAATCACCTTACTCACCTCATTGACTGACATGGAAATAGACCTATCGACGTCTTAGCTCCGCCTCCAGCGCGAGAGCAGCAGTACAAGCTAGATAGAGAGAGCACGATGATGGAAATGGGAAGGCACAGGCGCTTGCGCAATGGGGTGGCCGCTCCCGGCCGCGTGCGGAGCGAACGTCGGCGCAAGCGCAGAGGCTCAGGCAGGCCGTTAGCCGTCATCTGTTGCGCATGCGTATCAACTCTAGGGCGGGTCCTGGGGGACTGAGGCTTTCGACCCACACCGCTGTTGAGGTCAGGAAACTGCAAGTGGTTCGTTGGCTTCTGTTGATCGGTGAAGGTCGAGAACGGCGTGACAGTTTCCACTCTTTTATTCCAGCCATAGCAACGGAGAGGAATAGAGGGACGGGACTTCAACGGTAGTTGAAGGGAAACCTGGCCGTTTGGATGCCGGGTGAAGCGGTGTCCGGTGGAGCCGGGCTGGGCGGCGACCATCCTTTTCCCTAGGCACGCTGGGAGTTGTGGTTTGTCGTCGCCCCCCCGTTCGGTGCTGTGTGTGGATTGTTTGCCCTTCTTAGGCAAATGCATTCTCCTCAGACTGTGAGCGGCGTTGGCGGGTGGTGGAATTACGTGTTTCTCGAGCTGTCCCATCTAAATATTCTTCTCAAAGTATTTCAAAGTAGTGCTTTGGGATTTTCTTTTCCCACATCCCATCCCTCTCTCGCTGTTATTCAACCCAGATCCGTTAAATAACGTGAGGGGAAAACGGAATTAAAAAAAAAAAATTACCACACTGAGTAGGTAAAAGGGTAACACTGCAAAAAACCAGAGAGGTAGAGAACCTGGAGGGTAATTACATGTTCGTGACTCTTTTTTCCTTTCTGCGCGTGTGTGTGTGTCTGTGTGTCGGTGTGTCTGTCTGTGTGCTGGGGCTTGCAGCAGGGCCCTTGATTGGCACTTTACCACTTGAACCACACCTCCACTCCTGGATTAAAAAATAATAATTAGTTAGTTTTGCTAGTTAATTGGAGATCTCTGCTTCCTGAGTAGCTAGGATTACAGACAAGTTGTAAAAGACTTTTTTTTTTTTTTTCCAGTTGTGGGGCTTGAACTCAGCACTTGGACACTGACCCTGAGCTTTCCTGCTCTACCACTTTAGCTTTCTGCATTTGGAGCCATAGCTCCACTTCTGGTTTTCTAGTGGTTAATTGGAGATGAGAATCTCATGAATTTTTCTGCCTGGGCTGGCTTTGAACCACCATCCTCAGATCTCAGCCTGGGCTGGCTTTGAACCACCATCCTCAGATCTCAGCATGAACCACCAGTTCCAGGCTTTTTAAGACTTTTTTTTTTTTTTTTTTTTTTTTTTTTTTGCTGGTTCTGGGTGATGTCCCTGAGCTTTTGCTCAAGGCAAGGGCTCTATCACTTGAACCACAGCTCTACTTGCAGCATTTTTGAGTAGTTCATTGGAGATAAGAGTCTCACAGACTTCCTTGCCCAGGCTGGCTTCTAACTGAGATCCTCAGATCTCACCCTCTTGAATAGCTAGAATTATAGACGTGAGCCACTGCTGTGCAGCCAGTATGAGACTCTTAAGGTTTGGATTTGGTCTGTTTTGTACAGAGAAAAAGGAAGCAATAATAATAGTGATGACTTCCAAGGAAAGGAACATGAGAGAACAAACAATTCAAGAAGCCACATTTGCCATGCAACAGAATACTCTTTAACATTCTTTCCTTCTCAAATTGAAACAGCTCATTTGGATCTGCCTGAGATAATTTGTGAAATTGACAGTAGTAAAAATAATCTTGGGTTGTTTGATTATGTGATGCTATGATTCTTTCCCAGGCACCACACCTTTTGGTAGTCGATGGAGCAGCAAGCTAGTCATCCCACTAACAGAAAAGGTGTGTGTTGAAGGCCCTACTTCCCCCTCCCTCAAAGCCAGAGGTCTAATTGTTCAGCATTTGGGGAAATGATACTAGTTGTATGTATGTCTCCTTCCCTTCTTTCTCCCTCCCTCCTTCCCTCTTTCTTTCCTTTTTTTTTTTTTTTGTTTTTTTTTTTTTTGGAAGAGGGGGTTGGTATAACTTTGAGCCACAGCACCACTTCCTATTTTGTGGTGGTTAATTGGAGATAAGAATCTTACAGAGCCGATTGCCACTGACTCATGCCTGTAATCCTAGCTACTCTGGAGGCTGAAATCTGAGGATCATGGTTCAAAGACAGCCCAGGCAGGAGAGGCCTTGAGACTCATCTCAAATTAACCACCAGAAAACCAGAAGTTGCACTGTAGCAAGCTCAGGGGTAGTGCCCATGTCCTAGCCTGAGTTCAAGCCCCATGACTTGGGGAAAAAAAAAAAAAAAAAAGGTTTCACAGACTTTCCTGCCTGGGCTGGCTTTTAATGGCAATCCTCAGATCTCAGCCTCCTGAGTAGCCAGGATTATAGGCATGAGCCACTGGTGCCTGGCTTGTCATTGCTTTGGTTTTTTGTTTTTTTCCTGTTAACTGGTTAATTGGAAATTACTTGTGTTTTCTGCATTCCTCACTAAAGGAAGCATTACTGTATTTCCTATACCAAGAACTAGACTTGTTAAATAGATGCTTAGTCATTATTGAATTGATGTATTCTTCCTTTATGTTAAACTTTTTAATACTTAGAACAAGACTGTGTATTGCAGAGATCTCAGAAAACATGATACTAAATGGAGTAAACAGGTGCTCAGTTTGAATGGGAAAATCCCACTGGTGGTCAGGGAAGTACCCGACTCCTGAACCTATCCACTTAACTGAGGGTAAGGTAGATTTCTTTATCTCAGAGACCGACTACTATGCCTTGGCTGGGACATTTAAGTTAACTAGCTCATTTTACAATGGATAGAAGTGGTAAACAGCATGGCTATGGAGTCTCCAGGCCCAAGGTTAATCTCAGCACTGCCACATGCTAGTTGTCCAGTCCTAAGTGAATCTCTTTTAACTGAAGTTTCCTCAGTAAAATTCTGATAATGCTACCTATTTCATTGGGTCATTACAAAAAAAAAACAAACCCATATATCCTAGGGTCATGGTAAAAAAAAATTACATATGTATGTAAACCACCTTTACTATTTTTTCCTGTTCTGTCCCCTGACCTTATTCTCTGTTATAACACATTGCCATTTTCATAGGCTCGGTGATTCACCAACAGAAAGTACCTGTCACCTATGTGGGAGCACATATTTATTTTACTATCTTATTTCTTCTGGGGTACTTTGAATAAAGGACATTTTTCATATGTAAGACATTCTTCATACAATCTGCTTGTCACACCTCTGTTCCAAGCATGCTTTTTCATGATGAGATCCCAGTTGAGATTCCTAGGACACATTCCCCAACTCCACGGTCTCTGAGGAGCTCTCACAGCACTTAAGGGTAGAATAATGTGTGCGTGTTATCACTTAATTACTCTCTACAATGCAAAATTGTTCTAGGAAAGTATCAACCACATCTGTAGCCTCCTATGGTATCTTCAGTGACTGATACATTTTAGGCACTTAGCTATCTCATGGATGAATGATTTTTTTTTCTCTCTCTCTTTTTTAAGTGCTGTGGATTGAACCCAGGGCCTTGTACATGTTAGGCTAGTGTTCCATCACTGAGCAACACCCTAGTTCTGTTTTTTATTGGTTTTTCTCTTCCTTGGTGATCTAACTTACTGACTCCCTGGTGGTACAAGTACTTTCATTATGTCCAAGTCCCAACTGTTCTATTTTTCCATGCATTGCCCTTCCACCTACTTCACCACTTCTTTTTCCTTTCATCTTCTGGCTCCTGAGGAAGAAGTACTCAAATGTCTAGTCTTCGTTCTCTTTTTAAATTTTGCCATGGAGAGCTAATTTATTTTTTATTTATTTAATAAAAATGAAAACATTTTTGTACATTGAAGACAATGACTGTATTTGCTCACTCCTTTTCTCTCTTCCTGGGCCCCATCTCCTGTCTCCCCCCCCACTAATTTATTTTTGTAGCTGCTTCATCTTTTTATGGCTGGCCTGGATATTTTGCCTTTCCTCCAATCTCAGTTCCATCTCTTGATTTTCCATGAATTCTATTTGGATTTTCTACTCTCTATTCAAAATTTCATATTTCTAAAATGTGCTTATGGTACTATAATAGCAGCTCAACTTAAACTGACATAAAAAGAATAAGTTAGGGACTTAGGCAATTGGGAGGGACTTGGTAGCCCACAGAATAGGAGGAAAGGCTGCAAAAACTACTGTATTGGAACTGGGGATTCCATTAATGCCTATTGGTATCTCCTCTCTCTCTCTCTCTCTCTCTCTCTCTCTCTCTCTCTCTCTCTCTCTCTCTCTCTTCCTTTGTTTCTCTGTGCCAATACTGGGGATTGAACTGAAGAACTAGCTCTCTTGCTTGGCTTTTTCCTCTCAAGGTTTGATTCCTCAGTACAACATAAACAGAAAAAATCAAAAGTGGCTCAAGTGGTAGAGTGCTAGCCTTGAGCACAGAGAGCCTCAGGGACAGAGCCCAGACCCTGAGTTCAAGCCCCAGAACTGGCAAAAACAACTAAAGATCAGAGACCCTTTTTGTCACATAGGAGCTCCCTAAGTAGAAAACAAGCACCTAGAAACCATGTTTGTGTATGCACTTGCATCTAGTACATTAATGAGCGTGTAGTGTATAACAATAAGGATTTTAAAGTGTATAATTAATGTAACCTAATAAGGTAATAAAATATAAGTAAATTAGATTTTAAGCTTATCCTACTTTTTCTTGGTTTTCTTTACCTATTTCTCTCTCTCTCTCTCTCTCTCTCTCTCTCTCTCTCTCTCTCTCTCTCTCTCTCTCTCTTTCTGTCATAGAACTTGAACTCAGCCACTTCTGGTTTCTGGTTTTTGAGTAATTAATTGGAGATAAGAGTCTTACTGGGACTTTTTTCAGCCCTGGCTAGCTTAGAACCACAATCTTCCGCCTCATCCTCCTGAGTAGCTAGGACTATAGGCATGAGCCACCAGCACCCAGCTTTTGCTTGATTTTCTTTTGGCCAGTCCTGGGGCTTGGACTCAGGGCCTGAGCACTGTCCCTGGTTTCTTTTTGCCCAAGGCTAGCACTCTACCACTTGAGCCACAGCGCCACTTCTGGCCATTTTCTGTTTATGTGGTGCTGAGGAATTGAACCCAGGGCTTCATGTATGTGAGGTAAGTACTCTACCACTAGGCCATATTCTCAGCCCCCTCATCTCACTTTTTTCTTTATCTCTTCTCTTTATCATTCTGATATGTAAGATATCAGAATGATATGTAAGATATCAGAATGATATGTAAGATATCAGAATGGGCTGGGGATATGGCCTAGTGGCAAGAGTGCTAGCCTCGTATACATGAAGCCTCTGGGTTCAATTCCTCAGCACCACATAAACAGAAAATGGCCAGAAGTGGCGCTGTGGCTCAAGTGACAGAGTGCTCTAGCCTTGAGCAAAAAGAAGCCAGGGACAGTGCTCAGGCCCTGAGTCCAAGGCCCAGGACTGGCAATAAAAAAAGATACTCAAGGTTTGACCTATCACCTAGTTTCATTTTAATTTGAAAAGCTGTCCTAATTGGTATAGTGGCACACATCTGTCATACCAGCACTCAGGAAGCTGAAGTAGGAGGATCATGAATTTGAGGACAAGTCATATCAGAGCATTACAAGAGCCCAATAGCTATACCCTTATGAACACATAAGATGATGCTAAATGAAATGAACTCCATGTTATGGAAACGATTGTTGTATCACAGTTGTAACTACTTTCAACGTCCCATCTGTATCTGTAGCTTCTATTATTGATGATGTTCTTGTATCACCTTCTTGTGGTTGTACCTACACTATCTCTGTAATCTTATCTGAGTATATTGGAAACTGTGTATACTGGTATTAGAAGTAGGAAATTGAAAGGGAATACCAAAATTGAGAGACACAGGGTAAAAAAAGACAAACAACTACAAAAGCAATACTTGCAAAACTGTTTGGTGTAAGTAAACTGAACACCTCAGGGGGGGAAAGGGAAAGGGGGAGGAGGGAGGGGGGTATGAGGGACAAGGTAACAAACAGTACAAGAAATGTATCCAATGCCTAATGTATGAAACTGTAACCTCTCTGTACATCAGTTTGATAATTAAAAAAAAAGAAAATCTACTGGTTAAAGTAAAACATGCTTGTAATCTTCTAATCATACCATTCAGGAGGCTGGCACAGGAGGATCAGCTGGAGGCCAGCCTGGACTATACAACAAGAACCCTGTCCGGGTTGGAGGAGAGGAGAGGAGAGAGGAGAGGGAAAGGGAAGAAAGAAAGACTTATCTCTTGCTGGAATGAGCTTTGATTTCTTATAACATTTGACTTTGTTCTAGACAAAGAAGAAAATAATGATGTGCCTCTTCACAGAGCAAAACCTTCTCCCAGTCTTATTAATCTTAAAGCAACTTCTCTCCCAGCCACGTTTCTGAACCTCCAGACCACAAAGCTGCCCTCAGGTAAGCAGGTAGGGAGGTTTCCCAGCAGACTCAGCAAGGAGAAGGAGTGGCGTGGAGGCAGTGGGCTGTGTGTGCAAGCTCACTTAAAATTTTCACAATTGCTTATTTCCACTTCATTGTAATTTGTATTATTCCGTTATGTTGATTTTATTTTCATCCCAGCTCTACCAATTTGTGTCATTTCTTTGCTAGAATAGACAGGAAGAAAATGAAATGAAAATCTTAATGCTTGCTAAGAATGTTAGTTAAAAAGAGGCCAGGGAAGAAAATGGTTAACTAGCAGCTCAATTTTAGTTTCTTTGACCCACTATTATTCATCTTCCCCCTGGAGGAGGTAGTACATATTTGAAATATCTATGGGGAGCCCAGCCTTAGACAGTCATAACTCTCGGTTATAAGGACCTCAGAGTCTAAGAAGAAATCTATACCAATTAAGTATGCAGACCATTGATAATATTGCAGAAGTTAACTACATTATTGTAGTTGAAAACACATGCTGCTACACTCTTCAGTTCACTGCTAATGAGGTACCTTGTCAGGTATGAGAAGGAGGCTGAGGTATCTGAGCTCTTAGAAAGTTAGAGCCAGTTGCTGGTGGTTCACACCTGTAATCCTAGCTACTCAGGAGGCTGAGATCTCAGCATCACAGTTGATGCAAGCCCAGGAAGGAAAGTCTGTGAGATTCTTATCTCCAATTAACCACCAGAAAACAAAAAAAGTGGCACTGTGGCTCAAAGTGGTAGAGTGCTAGCCTTGGGCGAAAAAACTCAGGGACAGCACTTAGGTCGTGAGTTCAAGCCCCATGACTGACAAAAAGAAGGAAGTTAGGTCTCACTCTCTGCTCTTTCACCCATCAAACACGGGATAAACACTATGTGCAGGTGTTCTTCTAGATGCACCAGTGGAGAAATCATACAATGTCCTTGCCTTCCTGGAGCTTTATGTAGTGGAAGAGGAACCTAGACAAAAATTAAATAAGTAATTAAAGAACACCATATGACCAGAAGTATTATGGGAAAAATAAATCTTAAGGAGAGGGAAATGTGTTCCAGTGACTGGTTTCAAATTAACACAGAAACTCTTTGGTATAATTAATACACACTGGAAAGAAAGAAAGAAAAAAAAGAAAGGAAGGAGGGAAAGAGAGAGAAAGAAAGAGAGAAAAGGAAGGAAGGAAGGAAAGAGAAAGAGAGAGAAAGAAAAAAAAGAAAGGAAGGAAGAAAGAAAGGAAGGAAGAAAGAAAAACAGGCTCTCTTGGGGAGAGGGCACCAGCTGAAAGAGGGAAGAAGAACAGAGAGGGTGAATGAGAATGAATATGGTGGAAGTAGTTTATCTGCATATGTGAAAATGGAACAATAAAGCCTGGGTTAAGATTGCTTTACAATGAGGAAGAGTGATAGGAGAGGGTAGTTTGATTGGGATGCACTGTATGCATGTATGAAAATGTCACAATAAAGTTCTAATTCTTGTACAACAAATGTATGTTAATTTAAAAAATCATAAACAAAACAAAAACCAGAATATAGCCAGGTAAGCGTCACTGAGGTGACAGTTGAGCAAAAGTGTGTCTGGTTTGTATTGTGCCCATGAATATTTGATAGGGAACTATTAGAGCCCTCCTAACCTCAGCACAATAAAAACAAAAACTTCTCTTTCTCTTTTGTCCCTTTGTGTATTTATTACTCTACCTTCAGGAGCTGAGCCCAAGCCCAAGGAAAGCCTAGGTCTCCTAGACTGCATGTGTGTTAACCTCCAGCTTCAGACTCAGCTTGCCGAACAACAGATGACCATTTTGGAAAACTTACAAGCATCCGTGTTACAACTGACTCCTGGGAAGGAAGGCAACTCATCTGTTCCAGCCTTAACTCCTAATCTGCTGTTAAATCAACCGCCCCAATTCCATAAATGAATTGTGGAACAAATGTACTGTGTATGTTTTTTCCCTCTCTTCCCAAAAAGCCTCTGGTGGAATTTTATTTATTTTTAATTTTTATTTATTTATTTTTTTGCCAGTCCTGGGGCTTGAACTCAGGGCCTGAGCACTGTCCCTGGCTTCTTTTGCTCAAGACTAGCACTGAGCCACAGAGCCACTTTTGGCTTTTTCTGTTTATGTGGTGCTGAGGAATCGAACCAAGGCTTCATGCATGCTAGGCAAGCACTCTACCACTAAGCCACATTCCCAACCCCTCTGGTGGAATTTATGTCTGCATTTCTCTTTTCTCTCTCTCTCTCTCTCTCTGTGTGTCTCTGTGTATATGGATGTGTCTGTGTGATTTGAGAATTGAACCCAGGGCCTCTATGCTCTATCAGTGAGCTACACTCTGAGGCCCTAGGCACAAATATTCTATATATGGTTTGTTCACAAGTTCAAAATAAGTGCTAATTGATTATGTAAAAATGAACTATACAACTTGTGGTTGGGGATGGGAGGGAAAAATGGGAGAGAGTGAGGGGAGGGGTGACATTGTCCAAAAAGAAATGTACTCTTTACCTGACTTACGTAACTGTAACCCCTCTATACATCAAGTTTATAATAATAAAACATTTTAAAAAGTGGTAATTGAGTACTAATCATTGTGCAAGGCACTTGGGGATACATATTACCCAGGAGATAGTTAGGGGTTATTTATTGCCTAACAAGGTATATAAGATAGATAATTAATTGCAAAATTGAAGTGGGTTGGAGATGAAAAGATAACATTGGATATTACTAAGGAAAGAGTAGCTTTATGATACCACTTGAAGAAAAGTCAGGTAGTTCCTTGTCATTGAGAATTGTAGACAGAAACCTAGAGATAGGAGAATAAATCATCAGAAATAAGGGAGCCAGGAGCTGATGGCTCACACCTGTAATTCTAGATACTCAGGAGGCTGAGATCTGAGGATTGTGGTTCAAAGACAGCTGGAGCAAGACAGTCCATGAGACTCCTCTCCAATTAACACAAAGTTGGAAGTGGCACTGTGGCTCAAGTGGTAGAGTGCTAGCCTTGAGCACAAAAGCTCAGGACAGTGTGCAGGCCTAGAGTTAATGTCCCAACTAGCAAAGAAAGAAACAAACAAACAAAGATGAAAGAAAGAAAGATGAAAAATAAGTGGAAGAGTCCATGCCTCCTGAATGTAGAGTGAGAAGTAGTATGTAGAGGAACTCAGAGCAGACAATTCAACTTTCCTCATGGGATTATTCTGATAAAGACTATTAGAAGCCAGTGGCCGTCATCTGGTAGGGCTGAGATACCTAAGAGAGTAGAAATACCATAGGAGAAATTTTAGTATGGAGGGAAAATGGTAATGTACGTAAAGTGGTACTGGCAATCTGATGTGAAACTACTATGGTCTGGATAAAGGGTTTAGAAATAAACATAGTAAATCTGAGTCATTTTGCAGAGTAAATTCTTGAGCTTAAAATGCCAAAGGCAGGGCTGGGATGTAGCTCAGTGACAAAGCACTTTCCTAGCAAGTGCAATGTCCCGGGTTCGATCCCCAGCACCAAAAAAAAAAAAAAAAAGACAAAAAAATAATAAAATTCCCAAGGCAGCTGGGCACCTGTGGCTCACACCAGTAACCCTAGCTACTTGAGGCTGAGATTAGAGGATTACAGTTTGAAGCTGGCCCAGGCAGGAAAGTCCTGAGATTCTTATTGCCAATTAAGCATTCAAAAACCAGAAATGGCATTGTGGCTCAAAGTGGTGAGTGCTAGCTCAGGGACAGTGCACAGGTCCCAAGTTCAAGCCCCATTACCATAAAAAAAAAATTGGCTTGGAAGTAGGGCTGTGGCTCAAGCAGTAGAATACTAGCTACTCTTGAGCAAAAAAATTCAGGGATGGTGCCTGGGCCTTGATTTCAAGCTATAAGACCTGTGCAAAGATAAAAGCCAAAGAGCAGCATTTCTTAAGCTAGGATCTGCCATTAGGTAATGAGGGTTTAACTCCAGCTCTAGTTATTAGGTTTTTGTCTTTTTCTTTTTGCCAGTCCTGGGGCTTGAACTCAAACTCAAGGTCTGAGCACTGTCCCTGGCTGCTGCTGCTGCTGCTGCTGCTGCTTTTTTTGGTTTTTTGGGGGTTTTTTTGCTCAAGGTTAGCACTCTACCACTTGAGTCACAGCGCCACTTCCGGCTTTTTCTGTGTATGTGGTACTGAGGAATGGAACCCAGGGCTTCATGCATGCTAGGCAAGCACTCTACCACTAAGCTACATTCCCAGACCCAAATTGGTGTATTTCTTTGGGTGTAACTTTTACCTTAAGAAAACTTAAACAGGGGCTGGGAATATGGCCTAGTGGCAAGAGTGCTTGCCTTGTATACATGAAGCCCTAGGTTCGATTCCTCAGCACCACATATATAGAAAAGGGCAGAAGTGGAGCTGTGGCTCAAGTTGGAAGAGTGCTAGCCTTGAGCAAAATGAAGTGCTCAGGCCCTGAGTCCAAGCCCCAGGACTGGCAAAAAAAAAAAAAAGAAAAAAAAGAAAGAAAGAAAAACACTGAGCGTTATTTATGAGTGAAGTATACTGGTCAGCAACTCAGTCTGAAGTACACCAAAAATGAAAATGGATTAATGGATAACTGAAAGATAGTTATCTGGGTTGGGGATATGGCCTAGTGGCAAGAGAGCTTGCCTCCCATACATGAAGCCCTGGGTTCGATTCCCCAGCACCACATATACAGAAAACGGCCAGAAGTGGCACTGTGGCTCAAGTGGCAGAGTGCTAGCCTTGAGCAAAAAGAAAGCCAGGGACAGTGCTCAGGCCCTGAGTCCAAGGCCCAGGACTGGCCAAAAAAAAAAAAGAAAAAAAGAAAGAAAGATAGTTATCTGACAAAGCAAACAATAAAATGTTATAGAACTTAGGAAGTGAATATCTATGGGTTTTCACTGGGTAAAAATTCCTTCAACTCATGTATGTTTTCAATTTTTCATTTGTTTACTATATCCAGACTGCATGGTGTATACCTTGTATTTAGTCCCAGTTGTTATGGAAGCTGAAATGGGAGGATCACTTTGGGCCCATGAATTTGAGGCTAACCTAGCCAACATAATAGTATTCAGTAACAAAAACAAAATAGTTGAAAATAAAAGTTCTTACGTTTGACTTGCCTAGCATGCAGAATAGGCTCAGGGTTTAATTCCTAACATTATTTTTTTCTTTTTTTGTCAGTTGTGAGGCTTGAACTCAGGGCCTGGGTGCTGTCCCTGAGCCTTTTTACTTAAGGCTAGCACTCTACCACTTTGAACCACAGCCCCACTTCAGTTTTCTGGTTGTTAATTGGAGATGAGGGTCACATAGACTTTCCTGCCTGGATGTCTTCAAACTGTGATCCTCAGATCTCAGACTCCTGAGTAGCTAAGATTATAGATGTAAGCCACAAGCACCCAGATCCCTAGCAGTATTTTTTTTTATACTGGGCCTTGAACTCTAGGCCTGGGTACTATTCCTAAGCTCCTTCTTTCTGCTCAAGGCTAACACTCTACCACTTGAGCTACAGCACCACTTCTGGCTTTTTCCTGTGATTAATTGGAGCTAAGAGTCTTACAAACTTTCCTGCCCAGGTTGACTTTGAACCACAATCCTCAGATTCTAGCCTTGTGAGTAGCTACAATTATGGGCATGAACCACCAGTGCAGTAGTTATATCTTAAGACATTTGAAAAATAGGACAGGGGCTGGGAATATGGCTTAGTGGAAGAGTGCTTGCCTAGCATGCATGAAGCCTTGGGTTCAATTCCTCAGTGCCACATAAACAGAAAGCAGTGCTGTGGCTCAAGTGGTAGAGTGCTAGCCTTGAGCAAAAGAAGCTCAGAGATAGCCTAGGCCCTGAGTTCAAGTCCCAGGACTGGCAAAAAAAAAAAAGCACAGATTATATCTGAAGTTCCCCTTAAAATGACTCAGATACTTTCCAGTGGCTTACAGGATGCTGGACACAACCTCTGGGCTAGACTACTGGTAGAAAAGTTTTCCCTGTAATAAGATTAACCTATGAATTGTTCTCTCTAATGCTGTTTGTCTTCAAGATGTGGTGAATATAAAGTCCAGATGTCTTTGGAGCCAGGCATGGTGGTATATGCATATAATGAAGTATTCAAGAAGTTGAGACAGGAGAACCAAGAGTTCCATGGCTTAGAAGTGGAGCTGCGGTTCAAGAGGCAGAGCACTAGTCTTGCACACAAAAGCTTATGGACAGTGCCCATGCCCTGAGTTCAACACACACACACACACACACACACACACACACACACACACACACGAATTCCAAGCCAACCTGGGTTACATAGTAAGACCTATACCTCAAAAAAAACCAAAAACACAAACATAAAACAACTACAGAAAAATTAAGTAGAAATTTCTAACAGGTCTTAGAGGGGAAAAAAATAAAACAAAACAGAAGATTACATATTTTATATAAATTTACTTAGCTACAACATGTTTTTCATCATTGCCTTTTCTTTCTCTTAGACACTGACATTTGCATTTAAAAAATACCTGAAGTCCAGCACTGGTGGCTTATGCCTATAATCTGAGCCAATCAAGAGGCTGAGAACCAGTGGCTCTATATAAGTCCACTGACGCTTCTAAACTTGTGAATTAGCTTTGGCAGTGGAAGTATGGACCACAGATATGTATTTTGTTTGAGTGAAAGTATTTTGCATACAATATTTACAATGTTATTTGAATGATTTCTTACAAATGTTGTCATTTACTTGATATTTGGTTTCTGTACATTAAAATCATTTTGCCAAACTGCAAAAGACTAAAAATAGACCTTCCCAGGGCTGGGAATATGCCCTAGTGGTAAAGTGCTTGCCTCGTATACAGAAGCCCTGGGTTGGATTCCTCAGCACCACGTACATAGAAAAAAGCCAGAAGTGGCGCTGTGGCTCAAGAGGTAGAGTGCTAGTCTTGAGCAAAAAGAAGCCAGGGACAGTGCTCAGACCCTGAGTCTATGCCCCAGGACTGGCAACAAAAACAAAACAAATAAACAAAATAAAAATAAACCTTCCCTATGACTAGGCCCTACCACTTTGGAGCATATATCCAAAGGAGAGTAAATGAATATGCCATAAAAACTCTTGCATAACTATATGTATTGCAGCACTGTCTATAATAGCTAAATGATAAAATCATTGGAGGTGCCCAACAGCAGACAAATGGATAAAAAAAAGGCCATATATATGTATATATGAAGAAAAAAATGAAATCATGACATTTGCAGGAAAAGGGATGCAATTGGAGGGCAGCATATTGAGATAAGTACAGCTTTAAAAACAAAGTATATGTTTTGACTCATGTATGGAAGCTAGACCTAAAAGACAAATATCCTGTCATAGCTTCAGCTACAGGCTGCAAGACCAAGTTCTGGATTACCTCTCTCCCAATATGTCCTTTGCTTTGGGCTTTCTCTGACACAGGGATTGACACAACCGCTTTTGCTGATGAACGGCACAGTAGATCAGGGAGTAGAGTCCATGGCTCAAGCCCGCTCTTCCGCCATTTTCTTCCCTGGGTGAGCCTAGCCAACCCTCCTCTGGGCAGATTCTTCCCTATTTACACTGGAAGTTCCAAGTATGGATGAAACCAAAAGGTTTTTAAGGTACCACAAATGAGACCCTTGCCAACTGGACAGTAGGACCCAAAGGACCCAAGCAAGTAGAATTTTTGGGATGGTTAGGTAAGGGAAAGACCAACTCCAGGACCACTGCCTATTGCCAAAATGACCACCTACAGGAAAAGTCTGGAGTGGACAGTATTGTTTTGCTTTGGGGGAAGGGCGTGTGTGCATCAGTACTGGGCTTGAATTCAGGGTCTAGGGGTTGTCCCTTAGCTTTTTCACTCAAGGCTAGCCCTCTACTACTTGAGCCTTCTACTTCCTGCTTTTTGGTAGTTAGTTGGGGACTTTCTTGCCTGGACTGGCTTTGAACCACAGTCCTCAGATCTCAGCCTCCTGAGTAACTAGGATTAAAGATGGAAGCTGCCAGCGCTTAGCTTTGTTTTGCCTTTTTTTTTTTTAAGTGATATGTGGCACTGAAATAAAGAAGTGAAGCTGTTCTGTGATCTCCACTGGTTCCTGTTGTAGGCAGGTTGTTTCCCAGAGGTGCCGAGACTCTGATCCTAGAAAGGGCCTCAGGGCTTCCTGAGACTCCTGTTGTCTAACTTTGATGTTCATCAGAATCGCCTAGGGAGCTTGTTAAAAAGCAAACCACTGGGCCCACTCTCAGAGTTTCTGATTCAATAGAACTCAGGACTGTTCCTATAAGATCCCAGGTTTGGGAGGGGTGAGGTGAGGTTCTGATGCTATTCTACATTGGTGATCCACAGCTCTGGTTACACCCAGAAACTGGAGAGCTTAAAAAAAAAAAAATTGGTGCTGGAACTCCTCCCAAACCTATCAAAATAAAAATCTCTGGGGGTGGGGCTAAGTGTCAGTATTGTTTCCAAGTTCTTTCTCCTCAACTCAGGCGATTCTGAAGCACAGTCATTGTTGTAGGTACTGATCCAAGTCCAAGAGCGTAGTGTTGTCACTTTGAGGAGTGGTGCTGCCACACAGGAACCCATGAAAGAACCTTTTCAATATGGTTGAAACGTGGCTCTGGAGAGATAATTTGAGGGCCTTACCCCTTTGGATCCATGATTTGTCTGTCAGGAGTCACTCAGCATCCAGCCTCACCTCAGGAGGTCCAGCCCCACCAGGAAAGCAATCATGGCCCCCCCAAGAGTGCCCTGGGTGAAGGTATGGGGATGAAGCGGAGCAGTATGTTGCCACCAGGTGGCAGGCTGCCTCAGAGTAACTGGGCCTGGCAGGGGAAGCAGGAAGAGGTACTCAGTAGGGAGGGTAGGTGAGAATTTCTGGGGTGGAGAGCTGGGTAAGAGGGCTAACAACATTGGTGAATGCTTCACATAGGTGGAGTCAAGATTGAACGCCCCATCTCAGGATCAGTACACCTGCTGTCCCCTCTGCCTGGTACTGTCTTCCCTCAGAATCTGTAAAACCCACCTATCTCTCCTACGGTCTTCCTTTAATACAATCTAATGGCACTACTGTCACTCTATCCTCTGGTCCAGCTTTGGTTCCTTCAAACCTCTTATATCTTACACATCTGTTTCTGTGCTTATTACGTATCTTCCCACTAGAGTATGGACTCTGTAAGAGCAAGGATAGTGTGTGTACTGCTGTGTCCTCAGGGCCTATCTGACCTTGCACACTGGGCTCAACAAATAGCTATGAAATGAACTGCTGAGTGGTTATGACTTTGCTAAACTATACTAGGAGCACCACCAGTGCCAGGCACTGGTGACTCAAGTCTGTAATCCTAGCAATTTAGGGGGCTGAGATCTGAGAATCACAGTTAGAAGCCAGCTTGGACAAGAAAGTCTGTGAGACTTTGATCTCCAATCAACCACCCCAAAAATGAAGTGGAACTGTGCCTCAACTGGTAGCTTGATACCTCTGAGCAAAAAAGTTCATGAGTGGGGCTGGGGATATGGCCTAGGGGCAAGAGTGCTTGCCCCATATACATGAGGCCCTGGGTTCAATTCCCCAGCACCACATATATAGAAAATTGCCAGAAGTGGCGCTGTGACTCAAGTGGCAGAGTGCTAGCCTTGAGCAAAAAGAAGCCAGGGACAGTGATCAGGCCCTGAGTCCAAGCCCCAGGACTGGCCAAAAAAAAAGTTCATGAGCAAACCCCAGGATATGGAGAGAGAGAGAGAGAGAGAGAGAGAGAGAGAGAGAGAGAGAGAGAGAGAGAGAGAGAGAGAGAGAGAGAGAGAGAGAGAGAGAGAGAGAAAAGCTCAAGAGAGAGAGCGCCATAGATCTCATATCCCACCACATCTTGGGATCTCAGTTGACAGGGAGGGCTGCAGAAGGAAAATCCCAAACCAGGCAGCCCACATTTCTAAATGTACACTAGAGAGGCTGAGGCAATCTTTTTTTGATTTTTAAATTTTAAAAATTAGATTTAAGGGGCTGGGAATATGGCCTAGTGGCAAGAGTGCTTGCCTCGTATGCATGAAGCCCTGGGTTCAATTCCCCAGCACCACATATATAAAAAATGGCCAGAAGTGGCGCTGTGGCTCAAGTGGCAGAGTGCTGGCCTTGAGCAAAAAGAAGCCAGGGACAGTGCTCAGGCCCTGACTCCACACCCCAGGACTGGCAACAAAAAAACAAAACAAATAAAACAAATATGAATCTAAGCTCAGGATGCCTGGGTACAACAGTGCCTGCCTGGCATAGGGAATGGTGGAGTTGAGAGACAATTGTTCTGGGGCTGCCGCAGGACAGCATGAATAAGGATTCTGAGGGGCAAGGGGATTGATGATGAAGGAGATAGAGAGAAGGCTGATGGCACAACTCTGTTTATTTCAGCAAAAGCCCCAGCTATATACCCTTCTATATTTGTCACAAGTTTGCATAATGCTGTCCTAGTACCCACTGCTGGGAAAAGTGCGGACAGCAGGCATCCTTCCTCATTCTATTTCAATCAATCCTTGTCTACCATGCCTCCTCAGATAAGCACCCAGGCCCAGAAGCTGAAAGAAGCACTTCCCTAAAACAGAAGGACAAATATTTACAGCCCTGAGGAGTGGAGTCAATGGCCTTTACTCACACCTTGCCAGCTCCTGGCACCTCAGGGTTTGCAACATGGGGCCAAGGGTAGTTTTGGTGGATTTGGTGGCCACATCCATGGGAGAACTAGAGAAAGGAAATGGGCAGGGCTGTGCCTTCTCATGTCCTGTTCCTCCTTTCCCAGACCTTTGAACATGCTAGGCAAGTGCTCTACCACTGAGCTACATACACAGTCCTTTGTTTTTTGAGACATGGTCTCTCTATGAACCCCAGGCTGGTCTGAAACTCGTGATTCTCCTGCCTCAGCCTCTGAGTTCTGAGATTATAGGCACAATCTTTGACTACAGTCACATCCATGCAGCCTGTTCTAGAAGTAAGCCCACTGCCTCCCGGTGCTAGGCAGGTGTATGCTTCTTTCTATGTTCAAAACGAAGAACTGTGGTCCAGCTGTCTTATGTTTCAGGATGTTAACACAGTACTAAGGACAGTGGGAGGAGGAATAAAAGGAAATAGCCAAAACATTGATTTACATCTTTTTTCCCTAAAAGCAGCAATAGTCATTTCTTATGTCGGTGGAGACTTACCACACATCCTATGCTTCTTGGACATTAACCCACACAAGTCCTGTGAGGTTAGTATTATTATTACTTACAGATGATGAAACTGAAGTCTGAGGCCAGGTTATGAAAATCAACCAAATTCTCTTTTGAACAGAGCTGGATCTCACCATTCTATGTCCCTGTCATTGTATGCCATGTGTTTACCTCCTGTTATTCTTTGCCTTTCAAAGCATTTCTTTCTCAGGAATTAACTATAGATTCTCCAAAAGGAAGGCAAGATGTTTACCACTGGGACAGGGATACAGATGGACCTCAGAAACTGAGTATGCATCTTATCAAGCTTGTCATCCTGAAAAAAAGGCTGTGGTTGTGTTCTGTGTAGTGATGGCAGTGTAGAGGACATTAATTCCAGAATTTAGCACCCAGCCCATAGCAGGAATGCAAACAAGCTGACAAATAACTGAATGAAGAAAAGTTTTATTTGTAATAATTGCCTTCTGACAACCTTTTTCTCCAAGGTACTGTAATTTTCCTTTTATAAGAAAGCTTATCAAGGGGCTGGGGATATGGCCTAGTGGCAAGAGTGCTTGCCTCGTATACATGAGGCCCTGGGTTCAATTCCCCAGCACCACATATACAGAAAACGGCCAGAAGTGGCGCTGTGGCTCAAGTGGCAGAGTGCTAGCCTTGAGCAAAAAGAAGCCAGGGATAGTGCTCAGGCCCTGAGTCCAAGCCCCAGGACTGGCAAAAAAAAAAAAAAAAAAAAGCTTATCAACATAAGTCATCTGGTTTGGGCAAATTTTTAAAAGAAGGCTAATAAGGTGACAGTCTGGAAAAAAAAAGGCTATATTTAATTCTTATGTGCCATGTTGGTGTTGTTGTTTGGCCAGTCTTGGGGCTTGAACTCAGGGCCTGGGCACTGTCCCTGAGCTTCTTTTGCTCAAGGCTAGCACTACCACTTGAGCCACAGCACCACTTCTGGCTTTTTTTCTGTGTGGGTTACTGGAGATAAGAGCCTCCTGGACTTTGCTGTCCGTGCTGGCTTTGAACCATGAACCCTCGATCTCAGCTTCCTCAGTAGCTAGGATTACAGGCATGAACCACTAGAGTCTAGCATGTGCCACATATTGAAGTGTAATTGTATTTTGCACAGTGCTGCAGAGGTTGTCATCTTCAGAGGATGTTGAGGTCTGGGGCTTATTCACCTCTACCTTGAGGAGCTCTCTAGTGTATCTTCTTTTCTGTTTTCATGCCAGAGTGTTGGGGAAACTCTTTCCTTCCACGAGTTGTGAAATTAGACTGGGTCTCAATGTAAGTATCACTTCTGGGAAGTCTTTCCTGACCATACCCATGCTGGGTTAGGACCCACTCCGGATTATCCCCAGGGACCTGTCTCCACCATTAGAGCCTTCTGTAGAAGGTCGTTTTCTGTGGGTATGATCCTTTCTTTTTTGGAGGTGCTAGGGCTTGAACTCAGGGCCTCACACTTCCTAGGCAGGTGCTCTATGCCACTTAGCCACACCCCTAGTTTGTTATGGTTTGCTACTCAGTTACATATCTCCAAGTGTAGTTCTGGCCCAAGGCAGGCAGTACATCTGGGTCCCAGTGCTTAGCACAGGAGCTGGCATGTGCAGGTGTTCAATATATGTTTGACAAATGAAGAACGGTTCTGTTTTTCCCTCAATGTACAGTTTAAGATTGATTGGGTCACTAGGCCTTTGTTGCATATTTCCCAAATGTACCTATATTAGGTTCCTGCTGCCCACAGGAAAATGCAATGGGATTGTGTCTGCCTCTGTTCCTTTCCTTGGAGACGCCATGTGCCTTGGTGTATGTTGAAGCCAGTGACCCATTTGCTTACCCTGCTTACACAACCAGAACAGTAGTAATTACCACATCTGTTGAATGCTTGCAAAAAATGCCAATAATCTGCATAATTTATTTGGAATCCTCATAGGAAATATTATTACTCCCACAGATAAGAAAGCCGATATTGGTCTCTTGCAACGCGAGTGGGAGCACCAGACCTCGGGCTCGGAGCCAGACGCCGCCAACTGTTTTAAGAAAATGGCAGACAAGCCTGACATGGGGGAAATCGCCAGCTTCGATAAGGCCAAGCTGAAGAAAACCGAGACGCAGGAGAAGAACACCCTGCCGACCAAAGAGACCATTGAACAGGAAAAGCAGAGTGAAATTTCCTATGAACCTAGAGGGTCCCCCGTCCCGTCCCCGTCCTGTCATCCCGCAGACACCTCGTGATGTGGAGGAAGAACCACCTGAAAAATGGACACGAGCCACCAGCCTGCACTGTGAACCCCGGGCACTCCGTGCCAATGCCATCGGCCTGTGGGTCTCTGAGGGGACGCTACTTCCCCCCCCATCGGACTGCCAAATTCTCGGTTTGCCCTGGGATGTTATAGAAAAATTATTTGTATGATTAATGAAAATAAAACACACCTCGTGGCAAAAAAAAAAAAAAGAAAGAAAGCCGATATTTAAAGAGGGATAAGTAACTTTCCCAATGTCATAAAGTAAAGAAGTGAAGCTGGGCATCTGTGGCTGATGCCTATAATCCTAGCTACTCAGGAGGATGAGATCTGAGGATTGTGGTTTGAAGAGAGCCCAGACAGGAAAGTCAGTGAGGGGCTGGGGATATGGCCTAGTGGCAAGAGTGCTTGCCTCATATACAGGAGGCCCTGGGTTTGATTCCCCAGCACCACATATACAGAAAATGGCCAGAAGTGGCGCTGTGGCTCAAGTGGCAGAGTGCTAGCCTTGAGCAAGAAGAAGCCAGGGACAGTGCTCAGGCCCTGAGTCCAAGCCCCAGGACTGGCCAAAAAAAAAAAAAAAGAAAGAAAAAGAAAAAAAAGGAAAGTCAATGAGGCTCTTATCTCCAATTAACTACCACAAAAAGCTGAAATGGGAGTGTGGCTCAAGTAGTAGAGTGCTATCCTTGAGTAAAAAAGCTCTGGTTGTGCCCAAGCCCTGTGTTCAAGCCCTGGGACCAGCATACACACAGACACACACATACACAGAGGGAAAAAAAGTGATGAAAGGGAATAGTGTGTGTGTTCAAGATTCTGCTGCTTTGCTGATTTGTAGTTGTTTTGCTTTCTTCTCATAAAGGCTTGGGTTGGCTCAGTGAAACTAAAGGAGCCAAGTGGCTTTGGGGATTCTTGAGCCAAGACAGCAGGCATGAGGAAGGAGATGACTCTGGTTGAAAGCAGTCCTGAACAGCCTCCAGTTATTCAGTAACCTCGGGTACTTGGTCCCCTGGGACAATCTGGCCAGGCTGGGCAAGGCAGGCAGCAGACACTGGTTCCCCTTAGCCACCATTTAGGCACTTGGCTGGTCACAACTGGAAACTGGAGACAGAAAGTCAAAGACTGGGCAGGCTTCAGACCAGGCTGGAGGGAAGCTGGTGATTCAGTCAGGGGCCTGGCCCTCTTTCGGCCTGGAGTTAAATGAGGAGTGAGAAGTGAGCCTCTCCCATTTCATAGGGCAATGAGGCAGGAAGGAGGCTCAATAGTCTGATATCAGTTGATGATTCAAAAGAAAGCCATGGACTGAGTCTCTCTACCCTACTTGGTGGATGGTACGCTATGGGGGAGTCCTCCCAGGTGGCAGCCTGGCACCCCTGCAGGCTCTTAAAAGTGTCGGGAGAGGCAGAACAGAGGACCTGCAGAACATGACCGTATTCTTTATTAAGACTGATACCATCTGGTACCCACAGACTGTTATAATATAAAGATCACTCACTAAAGTTGGTGAATATTTGTTTTCTAATTGTCTTGATGTGTACATCCAGAGGCTAACCTAGCTCTTCTGTCTTTCCAAGGGCCATCTATACATCTCCAGCAACCAAAGTGTTAACACCTGCCAGGGTGGAGCCTCTAGGATGCTACACTGTTATTTATCCTGACTAGAGCTGAGGGTGGTAGCCCCAGAACCTGGTCCAGGGATAGCACTAAAGGGATGTTTGTTGAATGAATGAACAGAGAGGAGAGGGAAAATCAGATGTCCAGAGGAATTCAAGGAGACAATAGGTGAAACAGATTGGGGGTAGCTAGAATTAGAGGCAGCTCCCCAATGTAGGGAAGGCCCTGCTCCTTGCTCTGCAGGCTTTGAAGGCTTCTCTCTCAGGACCTGTCTAGAATCTGCTACAACAAGCCAGAGGAATTCCTACTCAAAAACAAGGCCTAAGAAGTATCTCTGGGGCAGAGGGGTTGGGTCTGGGAGGATGTTGAATTATTATCCAAGGACTGCTGACCAGACATCTCCCTTACCTGGAAGGGGCCAGAAATCAACCTTCCTGCTGACCCATAGTGAGAGTTTCTATATAGGGTCTTTGAGGGCCAGCTGGAAGCTATGCTATATCAGAGGCTGAACTTTGCTCCCACATGTGCCATATCTGGGCACTTAAGGAAGGAAAAGTGGATACCTCGAATCTGACTGTCCTCCCTAGTCCAGGAAAAGCTGGAGGCTCAAGTCCCTGAGGGGAGGGGGAAGGAGAGTAACTGAGAAAGGGCCAAGGGGAAAAAGAAGAGAGTCAGGAAACTCCATGTGCCGCTGTTCCTGCCTCTTATGGACAGTCAGGTGTCAGAACCAACAGTACAAAGGTCTCCCTCCCACCTCTTTCCAGCATAACACCCACTGGGTAGAAGCCATATGTCTCAGGGCCTTCAAGGCCTTTCCAGACTCTTCCACCCTGGCCTCAGTTTCTGAACACATCAGCCTCATACTGCCAGACTGCTGCCTGTGCTGAAATGTTCCCTTGTCCTGGTGTTTCCTTTGCCCGGTTCCGAAGTGATTCCAGACTGCCTTCAAACATTACCTCTCCAGGAAGAGCCTTCATCTCCATTCCCTGTCTGCCTCCACCTTATAGGTTCTGAAGCCATTCCTCCTGAGGCCTCATAGCATCTCTGTATCTTGGGATTACAAACCTACTACCTCAGTGATGGTTAAATTCCCTTCTCAGCATCTGTCTGACAGTAGCCTATGGAGGGGAAGGGGTCATCAGTTCACCTACATAGAGCCTGGCTCACAGTAAGTGTTCCATACAAGTCTGACACCCCATTTATTTGCCTGCCAGGACCACAGTGGATGCAGATCTTGAAAGAAGGGACAGCTTCCATCCAGCCTCCCTTCTTGCCTCCCTCTGTCTGCCTTCAGCAAGTGGTCCAGGCATACTCACATCCACATTAGTGGTGCAAGGGACCCTAGTGTAGTGGGGCCCAGCCTGCTGTGTTGTCATGGGATACAGATTAGGAGTGAGGAGGTATGGAGACTCTACTACTGAGGTTCAGACATCCTGGACTTGGTTAATCATCAATATCTACAGAACATGCTTATCTCCCTCTGTGTGTGTGTGCGTGTGTGCATGTGTGTGTGTGTGTGTGTGCCAGTCATGGGGTTTGAATTCAGAGCCCGAAGGCTGTTCCTGGGCTTTTGTGCTCAAGGCTGGTGCTCTACCATTTGAACTACAGCTCCACTTCCAGCCTGTTTTGGTGGTTAATGGAGATAAGTGTCTCAGGGACTTTCCTAGATGGGTGCTGATGGTTCACACCTGTAAGCCTAGCTACTTTGGAGGCTGAGATCAGAGGATCACGGCTCAAAGCCAGCCTGGGCAGGAATGGCCATGAGACTCTTACCTCTGATTAATCACCAGAAAAACAGAAGTTGAACTGTGGTTCAAAGTGGTAGAGCACCTTGAGGGAAAGAGCTCAGGGACAGGGTCCAGGCCTTGAGTGACAAAAAAAAAGTGACTGACAAAAAAAGTGAAATAAAAAGAATCTCAGGGACTTTCCTGCCCTGGTTGGTTTTAAACCTTGGTCCCCAGATCTCAGCCTAGGAGTGCAAGCTGTGAGCCACCATTGCCTGGCTCTGGCTCTGCTTTTTAAGTAGTGTTAAGACTAAATAAACCGATCCTGCATCTCTTGTACTGACTCTGGAGTACCTAGGTGGGGCTTTTTGGGACACTAGTTTCTTGGGAGACACTCCCTAAACTAATACCATATATGAAGGGAGAGGGCTCTCTGTCTCTCTCTCTCTGTCGCTCTCTGTCTCTGTCTCTCTTCCTCCCTCCCCCCTCCCTCCCTTTCTCCCCTCTTTCTCCTCCTCCTCCGCCCCCCCAACCAGGTCCAACAGCTGGACCCTAGAGGAAGAAAAGGCACCTTTCCAGCATCACTTGGCACCTTTCCAGCAGAACTTGCAAGGACTTCACCCTACCAGAGACGCGCCGAGGGAGCTGGGGTCAACTAGATGAGACAAGCCAACCCCGCCCAGTCCCTGCCCACCTCACGCTGTGGGCCGGAGTCTACCGCCCCCTCCTCACCGAGGGCTGGAGGGGGCGTGGCCTCGTCAGGGCGTGGCTCACCCGAGGGCGGGGCCTCATCGGGGCGGGGCTCGTCTGGAGGGCTTGGCCTCGTCGGGGCGTGGTTCATCCGAGGGCGGGGCCTCATCGGGGCGGGGCCCGTCTGGAGGGCGTGGCCTCTCCGGGGCGGGGCTCACCGGGAGGGCGGGGGCTCGTCTGGGCGGGGCCTCGTCCGGGAGAACCTGTCCGGCATGCCAGGCCTGGGAGTGTCAGCTTGGTGCGGTTCACCAGGCGCCCCAGCCAGAGCCCGCGCCTACACAGCCCCAGTCCCATGGCCGAGCCTCCCCGCCGCGCCGCGGGCCGGCGACTGCAATTGCCCCTGCTCTGCCTGGTCTTCCAGGGCATCACCGCCATCCTCTTTGCCATCTTTGTCCGCTACAACCACGCAACCGACGCTGCCGCCTGGCACCTGGGCAACCACAGTAACTCGGACAATGAGTTTTACTTTCGCTACCCAAGTGAGTGCGGGTGAAGGCACGTGGGGTGCAAAGCCTCCAAGCCCAGGTGTTTGGGAGGGGGCTTTTGGGTACTCAGATCTGCTCCTAGGAGGGCACCTCTCCTTGAAATGAGGAGCTCTCTCCTTTTATTGTCTGCCACCATCCAGGTACTAGCTGAGGAGGGCACAGTCACAGTCTCTGTGTGCGAGAGGCAAAGGTGGACGAAGGGGAATTAAGTGGCTCACTTAGGATGGAGTGGGATTTGAGTATGGCAGTAGGATTTGAATTCATATCTAAAGCCCTATGTTAGCCACTCTCTGGTCCTTCCTCCTCTTTGGCCTCATTGGGTTTTGCCAGGATGTTCCAGAGATCCACTCTGACTGCTGGGCAGAGAGAGATAGAGGGGGCTGTTTCAAGAAGAAATGGCAAATGTTCAGCATGAAACTTGCACACCTGTTAGGCATCCAAGACTACCTTGGGCTCAGTCATTTCCTTTTCTTTCTTTTTTTTTTTTTTTTTTTTTTGCCAGTCCTGGGCCTTGGACTCAGGACCTGAGCACTGTCCCTGGCTTCTTTTTGCTCAAGGCTAGCACTCTGTCATTTGAGCCACAGCGCCACTTCCAGCCTTTTCTGTTTATGTGATCCTGAGGAATTGAACTCAGGGTTTCATGCATGCTAGGCAAGCACTCTACCACTAAGCCACATTCTCAGCCTTAGTCCTTTCCTTTCCAGGATCTCAAAGCTTGCTCTTCAAATGTCAGAGAGAAAAGGAGACAACATTCTATCAGCTAACTACAGGGCAACAGTTCCCCGACCTGAGACACTGACATGGCAGGGTTGTTAGTCCATTTCATAGAGAAGGGAAGCTGAGTTTCAGAGGGGTTGTCACTTGCTCCCGGTCACCCATCATGTGAAGAGGCAAAGCAGGAAGTAATACGTAGGCATTCTAACTCCTTGAACCACAGGTTGCTTGCTTGCTGACAAAATTCAGAAGAATGGGGCTGTGGCTTGAGTGGTAGAGTACCAGCCTTGAGTGAAAAAGCTAAGGGACAGTATTCAGGCCTTGAATTCAATCCCCAGTACACACACACACACACAAACACACACACACACACACACTCACACACACATTCAGGAAGATGAGGTTAATTTTCCCATGGAGATAGAGCTTCTTGAAGATTTTTGGGGGAGGCTACTTTGTGGCTCATGCTCTTGGCAGGCAAACTCCAAAACTATAAACATAGTACTCTTCATCACAAATACCTAGCAGCTCTCTAGACTTCAGTTTTTCCCATCTGAGCAATGGGGGGAAAAGTGCCTCAATTTGAACGATACTCATTCAAGCAATACCTAAGATGTGAGTCTCCTATAAAACATCCCAAGCTATTATTACATTACTTTCTATATGCAGAGCTAGTGGCACTGGCTACACCTCACCAGTACCAGCAACAGCAAAATGAAGCTAACGATGCCAAGGATATACTGGGTGGGCTGGTTACTTTGTCTTACGCATGAGGCACTAGACTCTCAGCCATCAGTGGCAGAAGAGGCTACAATTCTTTCCTCTCCGCATTTCATCTCAGCCCTGACTAGGCAAAATGAGCTGGTTGTAAGCTAGGATCAAAACCAGAACCTCAAAGTGGGCTGCTGACTCTCTGACTCTAGAGAGCTAGGGAATTGGGAGGGAATAGTCCAAAGGCTGGAAAAAGAAGGTCTTTTTGCCCATGAATCTGATTGGCTATCTTCCTTGACAAACTTCACCCCCCCACACACAGCTTGCTTTTTTTTTTTTTTTTTTTTTTTTTGTAGTCTTCACTCAGTGCTTCAAAACTCTGCCTGTTACAAAGCCTTGTGGAGTCCACCCTCTTGCTCTTCAGCAGTGCTGGGGCTCTGACACACAGCTTTCTACTGCACCAGTGCAGTGAGAGGGACAGAGCTGCTCTTTGTCTGCTCTAGGTTCCTATTCCTGTGGACTTTGACCTTGTGGTGAGGAAAGGTTGGGCAGGAGAGAGGTATAAGGTCTGTAGAGCTCAGAGCTTTGATGAGCCCGGTCCTCAACTTTCCTTGTGTCCAGGGGAAAGGGTCAGGGCCAGAGGGAGGTGCAGCCACCATCCTTTGATTCGGAGAGATGAAAGGGAGTTCTACAGCTGTTGGTGAGCTCCGTGACTGGCCAGTGTCAAGGGCATGGCCACTCTGAAGGGCTGTGTTATGTATGTAGGAAAAATGCGCGGGGTTATTTGATCTACATCTTTCAAATGTTGGGGAGGATTTCAGACAGGTCATGTGACCTGCCCAAAGTCATACAATAAGTTAAAAGGGGTGGGGGGGAAACTAAGGGCTGGAAAGGTGGCTTAGTGGTAGAGTGCTTGCCTAGCAAGCATGAAGCCCTGGGTTCCATTCCTCAGTACGACATAAACAGAAAAAGCTAGAAGTGGTGTTGTGGCTCAAGAGAGCAAAAAGAAGCTCAGGGACAGCGTCTGGCCCCTGAGTCCCAAGCCCCAGAACTTGCAAAAAAATTTTTTTTAAGGGGGTGGGGGACAAACTAGAAGCTGGTTAACTTTTTTTCTTCTTCTTTTTTTGTTTTTGTTTTTTTGTTAGTAGTAGGGCTTGAGCTCAAGGCCTGCATGCTTAGCTTTTTCACTCAAGGAGAGAGCTCCACTTCTGGGTTTTTTGAGGGGGAGCGGGGGGTTGTTGTTATTGGTTGTGGGGCTTGAACTCAGGGCCTGGATGCTGTCCCTGAACTCTTTTTTGTTGTTGTTGTTCAAGGCTAGCACTCTACCACTTTGAGCCACTGCGCCACTTCCAGTTTCCTTCTAGTGGTTAATTGGAGATAAGAGTCTCAGACTTTCCTGCCTTGGTTGGCTTTGAACCACAATCCTCAGACCTCAGCTTCCTGAGTATCTAGGATTATAGGCATAAGCCACTAGCACCAGGTACACTTCTGGCTTTTTGGTGGTTAATTGGCTATAAGGCTCTCACAGACTTTTCTGCTCTGTCAGGCTTCAAAGTTCCATTCTCAGATCTCAGCCTCTTGAGTAGCTAGGATATCAGGTGTTAGACACTGGCACTTGGTTATGTAAAAGGATTTTTATCTTCTCCAACCAAAGATTGGAGGGATTATGGAGGGCAGGATGCAGGCTTATTCTTTTGAAGGGTGGAGAGATCATCTTAGCTACCATTCTACTTCCAACTGTTCTAGCCCTTCACCCATCAGAGCCCCAGGAAACTCTTGGTATGGAATGTTCCCCAGGGACAGAGACCACTTGTTGCTTAGACACCAGTTGAATGGCTGAACATTAAGTTTTGACTCCAAACAAACCTGGGTAAGGAAATATAAACACGATGACTATTTAAAACAAGTTCCAGAGCAGTTTGTGCATGTAATGGTCTTGGAGCACCATGACCTAGTCTAATCCCCTTTAGATTAGACCTCTGCTTTAGTCATTATATGGGAGAAAAGAAGTCAAGCAGAGGGGCCTGAACAAACTTAGGCTGCAGGCTGAGTTTGTGTTGTACACACACACATACAAATACACACACAGTCACCTTTTATTTTTCCCCTTTAGAATTTTTCTCTTTCTACAAGAGATTTGAGGTCATGTGTAACAAAAAATATGTACAGGTCAAATATACCTTATCTGAAATTCTTTTGAATATACCTTATTTAAAATTCAAGTGTTTTAGATTTTTGAAATACTTGCATAAACATAATGAAGTATCTTGGGGCTGGGGCTCCAATATACACAAGAAGTTTAGTATGTCTCATATGCACCTTATACAAATAGCCTGAAGGTATTTTCTACAATATTTTCAGTGTGAAAATTTTCCACTTGTGGCAACAAGTTGGTACTTGGTATTTTTTTTTTATTTTGGAGAATTTAAAAAATTTTAGATTTGGTATGCGTAACCCATAGAAGGAAGAAAAACAGAAATAGAACAGGACATCTGAAATAACGAATATTGTAAGGGCCTATACTTGTTTCCGTTGACATGTCAGTTTAGCACTGAGCTTCCAATCAGCCCAGAAAAAAAGGGAAATAAGAAACAGTGCTGGGTGGAGATGTGATTCAGTTGGTAGAACAATAGCCAATGAGTGAAAACATCAGGTACCAAGTTCAAGTCCTGGTCTCAGACTTTAAGAAAACCCAACACATGGCTGAGAATGTGGCCTAGCAGTAGAGTGCTTGCCTAGCATGAGGCCCTGGATTCAACTCCTCAGCATTACATAAACAGAAAAAGCCAGAAGTGGCGCTGTGGCTCAAGTGGTAGAGTGCTAGCCTTGAGCAAAAGAAGCTCAGGGACAGTGCTCAGGCCCTGAGTTCAAGCCCAGGACTGGCAAATATATGTATTATAATTTATTGTTTTTAATATCTTGGCTTTTTATGCAGAAAGCAAGCAGAAGAGGCCCTAAATCTTCCTGTCCAGAAATCCCATTGACATTCTTAAAATTTCAAGGAATTTAGGCCAGGTGTAGGGGTACATGCCTATAATTCCAGCACTGAGGAAGCTAGAGCAAGTTTAAGGCTAGCCTGGGCTACATAATAAAACCCTGTTTTAAAAAGCAACAACAGGGCTGGAAACATGGCCTAGTGGCAAAAGTGCTTGACTCATATACATGAAGCCCTGGGTTCGATTTCCCCAGTACCACATATATAGAAAACGGCCAGAAGTGACACTTGTAGCTCAAGTGGCAGCGTGCTAGCCTTGAGCAAAAAGAAGCCAGGGACAGTGCTCAGGCCCTGACTTCAAGCCCCAGGACTGGCAAAAAAACAAAACAAAACAAAAAAAGAAGTAAAGTTGGTAACTTAAATTGTGTATAATAAAAAACTCTTTTTTTAAAAAAAGCAACAACAAAAAGTACAAACTAGCCAGAATAATAGTCAGATATAGGAAGATATTGAGTTCAAGGCCAGCTGGGGGAAAAATCTCAAAAACAAAAGCAGGGCTGGGGATATGGCCTAGTGGCAAGAGTGCTTGCCTCCTATACATGAAGCCTTGGGTTTGATTCCTTAGCACCACATATGTAGAAAAGGCCAGAAGTGACGCTGTGGCTCAAGTGCCAGAGTGCTAGCCATGAGCAAAAAATGAAGCCAGGGAAAGTGCTCAGGCCCTGAGTCCAAGCCCCAGGACTGGCAAAAACAAAACAAAACAAAAAAAACCCAAAAGCATTACAAACAGAAGGGCAGAGGATGTAACTCAAGAGGTAGAGTGCTTGCAAAGCCCTAGGTTCAATCTCAGACCTGCCCTCTCCCCCCCCTCCAAAAAAAAAAAAAGATTAAAAAGTAATTTACCTGGGCTGGGAATATGGCCTAGTGGCAAGAGTGCTTGCCTCCTACACATGAAGCTCTTGGTTTGATTCCCCAGCACCACATATATGGAAAACAGCCAGAAGGGGCGCTGTGGCTCAGGTAGCAGAGTGCTAGCCTTGAGCGGGAAGAAGCCAGGGATGGTGCTCAGGCCCTGAGTCCAAGGCCCAGGACTGGCAAAAAAAAAAAAAAGTAATTTACCTATGAAGTTATAAAGTAAAAATATTCAAATTATGGAAGAAACAAACTTAGCTGGGTGAGAGTATAAATGTTAAAGGATGAGAAATGGAGGAGGTTAGATATAAGGAAGACTTTCCAGCAGAAGGGAAAAAGTGAAATGAAACCTAAAAGGGAAGCACGTTTTTCTCTTGGACACTAGCTCTAAAGAAAGAATACACGTTGGACTTTGAATTCTTAGTTGTAAGAGACCCAAGGATGGGGTGACTGAGTGCGGATAGTCTACGAACGAATTATTAGGGCAGAAAGTTCTAGTCCCTTGCTCTAGTCTGGGTCCCACTGCTCCAAGCTGGGTCAGCTCTGCTTGGGTGGCTCAGGCCTGGGAAGCTGGGCCGTGCCTGGGGAGTTTTTATAGGTGTGGCTCCACTTCACGGCAGCCCTGGCTGGTTCAGACAGAGCGCAGGCACAGGTTTATGAGCTGTGGCCAGAGCAACCCCAACGCCCCCATCTGCCCCTTGCCTGCTTCAGGTTTCCAGGATGTGCACGCCATGATCTTCGTGGGCTTCGGCTTCCTCATGGTCTTCCTGCAGCGTTACGGCTTCAGCAGCGTGGGATTCACCTTCCTCCTGGCCGCCTTTGTCCTGCAGTGGTCCACGCTGGTGCAGGGGTTCTTCCACTCCTTCCACGATGGCCACATCTATGTGGGTGTGGAGAGGTGAGCAGCGGCAGGCCTCCGGCTCCCTTCACTGTCCTGCAGGTGTGCTTCCTGACCCCTGGGTTTTTTTTACTTATTTATTTGTGCCAGTCCTGGGGCTTGAATTCAGGGCTGGGGCACCATCCCTGAGCTTTTGAGCTCAAGGCTAGCACTCTACCATAGTGAGCCACAGACTCAGGTTTAGCTTTTTGGTAGTTAGTTGGAGATGAGCCTCACACATTTTCTTGCTTGGGCTGGCTTTGAACCTCAATCCTTAGATCTTAGCCTGCTGAGTAGCTAAGATTACAGACATGAGTCACTGGTGCCTAACTCTATCTGCCGGGATGGGGACTGAGGCTTGAACTCAAGACCTGGGTACTAGCCCTTAGTTGTTGTTGTTTTCCTCCCTGCTCAAGGCTGGTGCACTACCACTTGAGCCATAGCTCTATTTCCAGCTTTTTTGTGGTTAATTGAGGTAAGAGTCTCATGGATTTGTCTGCCCAGGCTGGCTTTGAACCAGGATCCTCAGATCTCAGCTTCCTGAATAGCTTGGGTTACAAAGCCACCTGCACCCATCTTTGACCCCTGTTTTTGACTCACCAATTGATCTTTTTAGTGCTTTTTCTGCCTGTTCTTTCCAAACCACACATTGTGCCCCACCATCTCGCTATTTCCTAACAGCTCCAAGGCTAGCTAGCATAGTAGAAAAGGGCAAGGCATAGAAGAACTCTTGGCTCACATTCTGGTTCATCCACTTAGTGTGAGTTGTCAGCCATATACTGAGCTTCCCTGAGACTTGGGTTCTTCCTCTATAGGAAGGGTGCAGTAACTCCTGGTGACTCCCAGGGGAGAGCTCCCCCTCACCCTTGCCCTCTTCACCCTCCCCTGCCTGTGTTGTGCTGTCCCCGTGTCATGCCTGGCAGAGGCCCAGGAGCTATTTCCCTGTCTCTCTCCTCTCATTCGGTGCCACTACAGCATGATCAACGCTGACTTCTGTGCTGGGGCGGTGCTCATCTCCTTCGGGGCCATTCTGGGCAAGACTGGGCCTGTCCAGCTGCTGCTCATGGCCCTACTGGAGGTGGTGTTGTTTGGCATCAATGAGTTTGTGCTCCTCAGCCTCCTGGGGGTGAGTCTGGACTGGCATCGAGTGAGGGCATGGGTGGTCAAGGCTGGAGTTTTAACCTTAGTGCATGTGTTTGGGTGCGGGCAAGGGCTGCCTCTCCACCTCAGCTCTACCTCCGCAGGTGAGAGATGCTGGGGGCTCCATGACCATCCACACCTTTGGTGCCTACTTCGGGCTGGTCCTTTCAAGGGTCCTTTACAGGTCCCGACTGGAGAAGAGCAAGCACCGCCAGGGCTCTGTCTACCATTCCGACCTCTTTGCCATGATTGGTGAGGCCTGCTGAGGTGGGGTGCCATGGGGCGACTGCTTTCACATGCCTGGGATCTGGGCCAGTGGGGACTATCTACAGTCAAGGTTCCCATGGAGGACCACAGGGCCACAGGCATCTGTCTGGGAATCCCCTTCCCGCCTGGGTTCTGTTTGGAGCCTTGAGGGGTGAGCTCATCATTCTCAAAAGTTTGAGAACACGTTCTTTGGACTTAGCCCTGGGGCACACACATCCACATATCCACACCCAGAGACTTTTCCAAATCCATTTCCCTCCTGCTTAAAACTTTCCAGAGCTGGGCGCTGGAAACACCTGCAATCCCAGCTACTCGGGAGGCTGAGACCTGGGGATCACAGTTTGAAGCCAGCCCAGACAGGAAAGTATGTGACACTGTTATCTCCCATCTCCAGTTAACCACCCCCAAACTAGAAGTGGAGCTGTGGCTCAAAGGGGTAGAATACTGGCCTTGAGCACAAACACTCAAGACCCATGACTGACAAAAACAAAAACAAAAAAAACCTTCTAGTGTTCCAGCTGGCTGATGATGGCTCCTGTCTGTATTTGTAGCAACTCAAGAGGCTGAGAGCTAAAGATCACAGTTCAAAGCCAGCTTAAGCAGTAAAGTCCATGCGACTCTTCTTTTTCTTTCTTTCTTTTTGCCAGTCCTGGGGCTTGAACTCAGGGCCTGGGTACTGTCCCTGGCTTCTTTTTGCTCAGAGCTAGCACTCTGCCACTTGAGCCACAGCGCCACTTCCGGTCTTTCCTATATATGTGGTGCTGAGGAATCGAACCCAGGGCTTCATGTATATGAGGCAAGCACTCTTGCCACTAGGCCATATTCCCAGCCCATTGACTCATTTCTAATTAATCACTAAAATGCTGGAAGTAGAGTTGTGGCTCAAATGGTATAGCACCAACCCTGAGTCATAAAAGCGAAGAGATAGTATCTAGGTCCTCCTTGAGTTCAAGCTCCCTGTAATACACACACAGCATCACGTCCTTTAATCCTCACTGTATGAAGTAATACTATCATCAATTTCACGTATGGATGAGGAAGCTGAGGCTGCAGAGAGCAGGTGACTTGTCTGAAGTTGTATATCTGAAACTTGTGGGTGAGCCACTTGCTTTCTCTCCTGGCCTACCATTTAGGAACTATCTTCCTATGGATCTTCTGGCCTAGCTTCAACTCTGCACCCACGTCACTGGGGGATGTGCAGCATCGGACAGCCCTCAACACATACTACTCCCTGACCGCAAGCACGCTCAGTACCTTTGCCCTGTCAGCCCTTGTCAGTGGTGATGGGCGACTTGACATGGTATGGAGAGGAGGTCTGGAGCACAGAGGGATAGCCTGGTAGGGGGACGAGAGATCTGAGGTGGTACAGGGAAGAAAGCACAAGGGGTTCTATTTGTCCTGGTTGGAGGAGGGGGGGAGGGAGAGACTGGGAAGAGACAATATAAAAACAGGACAGCTAGAAGTTAGATGGCAGATGGACTGTTTTCAGAAGCAGTAGGTGTCACTGTAATAGATGGGGTGGGTTTGAATGTGGGTGTGATGATTGAAAGGCCTCTAAAGCTTTTCCCCTTTCCTTTTCTCCTAGGTCCACATCCAAAATGCAGCACTGGCTGGAGGGGTTGTGGTGGGGACATCTGGGGAAATGATGCTGACACCTTTTGGGGCTCTGACAGCTGGCTTCTTGGCTGGAACGATCTCCACACTAGGGTACAAGTTCTTCACGGTACAGTAACCTCTCAAAGCCCTGGGTGAACATGGAGTCTCTTCTACCTCCCCATCAGGCTTTTGGCAGAGGTGGGGGGGGGACACACGAGCCTGATTATCCACCCTGTCCTCCAGCCCATCCTAGAGTCAAAATTCAAAGTTCAAGACACTTGCGGCGTCCACAACCTTCATGGGATGCCAGGGGTCTTGGGAGCACTTCTGGGAGTCCTTGTGGCTGGACTGGCCACCCATGAAGCTTATGGAGATGGGTGAGTTTCTCCTTACCCACATTCAGTTATTATTCCCCTGGAATGCTCTCTCTTCCTCTCCTCTTTGTGGGCCAATAATGAAAAAACTCATCGTGTGTTTTCATTCATTCATTCATTCATTTATTCATCCACCAAACTGTGGGAGCCTAGAGTTTTCCCACCATAGAAGGAAACTGGAGAGAATGGGACTGACCTGGGGATTGCTCTCCTGGTTAAGTAGAGCAGTTGATCATTGAACGAATGACTTCAAGAGTGTTACTGAAGGACCAGTAATAGCTAATGACCCTTGGGATCTATCTTTGCACATTCTAGGACTCAGCGGAGAGGATGGGCAAAAGCAACCCTCTGCTTGGGTCTTGAAAAGTGTACAGGGAATAGGATGGCATTCCAATCTATGGCCTGGCTTCGGCAAAGGCCCATGGTTGACTCAGTCTGGCAGGCTGCAGGCTCCCTGGAAGCTCTTAGGGCTGCTTCCTGTCCTCTTGTATGAGTGCTGGTGCCTAGCCAGGCCTGGACGCATGCTCCATTTGTGTCTTCCTCCATCCCCATCCTTGGCTCTCCATAACTCGGTCTTCCTGCAGCCTAGAGGATGTTTTTCCACGCATAGCTGAGGGCCAGCGCAGTGCCAGATCACAGGCCGTGTACCAGCTCTTCGGGCTATTTGTCACATTGATGTTTGCCTTTGTGGGCGGAAGTCTTGGAGGTGAGTGGCCTTGGCTGCGAATGGGAGGCTGGTAGAAGGTTCTAGGTGGGGAGAAGACAGAGGAGGAGTTTTCTCGAGGAAGAGCCTTGAAATCTTCTACGCCCCCAACATTGATTCATTCATCGCAGATTTTTATTGAGGCCCAAACTTGTGCCAGGTGATGAATCGAATCAGGTTGAGAGGTCCTAGGTGGGAGGGACATCCTTTGGATGAAAGGGACCTCCTTTGGATATGAAGGAACTTCATATCCCTTGCTCCCTTTTGGTGGCCAAGTGATTGGGATTCCATTCCCATGTGCCGCACTCTCTGACCACTAGAGGGCAGCCCAACCCCAGCTGAGGCACCGGCATCTCAGGCCCCACCATCTGTGAGGGAAGGAGGCTTGATTCAGGCCAGAGTACAAAACCTTCCACAGAGGCAGACTGACCACTGGTGGGTCAGGTTGTCCTTCTTGGTGTCTTAAAAAAAGCAAAAATCCTGACTCAATACCCCTGCCTTCCCTTACCGAAGATTCTCTATGGTTTAGTTCCTTCGTTTAATAACTTAATGTATACAGTAAACATTTTCTGGGCCCTTCATAAACTTATGAGCTGTGGTTCATGACAAGATCATGATTTGGCCTGACTGTGAGAATTACTTGATTTTTTTGAGACTTGGTTTCTTCTTTGGTAACACAGGGCACTTTGTAGGGTTGCTGAAATTTCTCTAGAAGGTATTGCTTGTCAAGCCTAGGCACAGGGCCTGGACAGAGTAGATGCTCAACAAATGCAGTTCTTGTTTGCCTGCAGCATGCCATGCTGACCTTATACCTCCTGGTCCCTCTGTGCCTTGTGGCCCTGGGTAGCAACTTCCCCCTGGGGTAGAAGGTAAAAAAGCCTCACACGCGCCCTCTTACTGCCAGGGCTCCTGCTGAAGCTCCCATGCATGGACTCCCCACCGGATTCTCAGTGCTACGAGGACCAGATTTACTGGGAGGTGAGACACAGCTATAGACACAGCACTTATATCTATGAGGTCCTCATGCCCTTTGATTCTACCTTGCTTCACTTCCTGCGATCTAACCTGCCTCTTTCCTTTCTTGTCTGCTCCTTCTCCACTGGCAAACATCTCTGAACTGTGAACTTGAGCTACCCCATCTCCTGTCCCCTCCCTTCCAGGTGCCTGGAGAGCATGAGCCAGAAGCCCAGACACCACTGAATCTGGAAGAACCAGACACTAGGGCCTGATTGCTGCCTGTCCTGGTGTTTTTTTCCCTTTAGAAGATGAGGATGCATCCTCTTGGGAAATCCTTTTCAGCTCCTGCTGCAAAGAAGTCCTGAGCCAAAAAGATCCTCCTGCTTTTAGGTTGACTCCATAAGGGACAGGGTGAAAGGGCAGGTCTATAATCTGGAGGACAGAGGGAGAGACTATCTGCCAAGCCCTACAGCCCTACCAACCTGGGCCCTGGATAAAAGTGGCCGAATGAGGCCCCAGATGATTGTTGATCGACTAGGCCAGTGTGACAGAGTTACAGTGAAGCTGGAGGCAGAGGATGATAAACACTACGATCAAGGACTCTGACTCCTATTTGGGTATGACAAAAGCCTCAATGGGTCTGCAGAATGCTCCCCAGGATGCCATGTCACTTGGGTGGATGCCCCTCCTGGGCTTGCCCTTGCCAGGGTTAGGGAGCCCATTCTCGCCCCAAAGTGTCTGTTCTAGCACACTTTGGGCTGCCCCCAAATTCTCCCTCATCCCCAACTACTGTCACTCTGATCCTAAAGTCTGACAGCCTCTGAATAGGAAGAGGTCTCAGGGACATAAGCTGTTTTCCACCAACCCCTAGAAGCTAGAAGCAGCCATCATCTTAAAGCCCTGTCCTGAGATTGGAGGGCCAGGAATAAGAAGGGCCTTTCTTGGCTTAGGGCTGTGGTAAAGGATGAGGAAGGCAGACTCAGATCTTCTGTTGGCCTAAAATCATTTCACCACAAGAGGGCACTCCAGACCCAGCAGAGGACCCTACCTCTATGTCATCCATGGTCCTCTACCAAGAGTGGAAGTCCTTCCTTCAGCCCAATGCTCTTCCTGTCTACTTCAGTTCTGCTCCTCAGGCATTGACGCCACAAGCTTTTTTTTGTGGGGGGGAGGGGGCTCACAACTAAATACCTACCAAGGGCTTCAGATCTCATCACATGGAGAGTCTGTCATTCCAGTAGACCTGAGTCCCTCAGTCCCCACACTGAAGGACTGGGACCTCCTCCACTCTCTCTTACCCTTCCCTCAGGCTTCTGGCAGGATGGAATATGACTGCAAACACCTCTTTCTCCAAACCAAGACCCTTCAAATCTGGAAACCCTAGAAGGAGCCTCACCCTGGGACTAGGGTCTGACCCTCTCCCTTCTCAGTGCAGTTGGAGGAACTGAGCTTGGGTGGTTCAAGAAGCCAAGCACACTAGCTGGGAATGTAGCTCAGTGGTAGAGTGCTAGTCTAGCATGCATGAAGCCCTGGGTTCAATTCTTCAGTACCACGTAAACAGAAAAAGATGGAAGTGGTTCTGTGGCTCAAGTGGTAGAGGCTAGCCTTGAGTAAAAGAAGCTCAGGGACAATGCCCAAGCCCAGAATTGAAGTCCCAGGACTGGGGAGGGGGGGGTGAGAAGCCAAGTGCAGATCAGAGGGGGAGGAGAGTGGCTCAGAGATAAGCCCTCCATGGACCATCCTTTTGCACCCAGCCCAACTAAGGCTCCTGTCCTTAGCTCCCTCCTTCCTCTACAGCAATCCTACCTCTTGCTGGTAGGGTTAGCTATGTTGAAGGCTGACAGCTGAGATTGCCGGAAGGCTCCCAGTCACTGCCAGGGCCCGCTGGGGGAGAGGGCAGGCCTCTGCCAGAGTTGAGTCCCCATTCCCCATTTTACCCTCAGCACCTCCCCTGCCTGGTCCCAGAGCTCCACCTGCAGCTCTCCAATAGAGATCCAAAACAAGGTTGATTTGGGTAAGAAGAAGACACTCCCTTGACTAGCCCTCTCTGAGTAGAGAACGCTATGAATATTCATTTATTCATGATAGCAACATTTTACTGCCTGACCTTCTTCCTCAAGTGATGCTTCTTCTTGATTACACTCAAGTCTTTTCTTCCAGGCTTGAAAAAAAAAATGGGCACAAGAATCATCCAACTGATTCTTGCTGGGGAAAACCACTCATTGCGAGGGAGACCTCATCCTGGAGAAGGGACAATTAAATCATCTTTGGGAGAGGGCAATTTCCCAGCCATCTTCCAAAGATAAAACTAGGGATCCTTGTATGGCCTGCCACCCTTTTCCCAGTGCCTAAAGAGCACCCCACCCCACCCCAAGAAAGGGAGGATAGGATCAGATGAAGGCCAGCTCAGGAGAGGTGGCTTTAAGTGTCCTGTAGCCAAATAGTTCCAAGCTCCTTTATTTCCATGAAGCCTCTGTGATCCAGGGAATGACACAGAGCTCTACCACAAGCTTGCAGCCATCATTGTTCAGGGGACTCTACCCAGAGTTCAGTGCTCCTACACCATATCCTTGGGCTTTTTACTCTGTTTTCTTCTCTCACTTGGCTTAAATGCAGGGCCATACAGTGAGTCTGTAGTTTGTTCCAGTTCGTCCATTTGAGCCATTATTTGAGGTGTGGAATGACAGGGGTTATTCCAATCACAGATTTCTCTGGTGAGAGAGAGACAGGTATCCTAGGACCCCCTTGGTGAGCAAGCTAGACTCCCCCACTTCCCCCTGCTGCCCTCCCCTGGCCTGTGGCCCCTGCTCCAGCATTGCTGCTCCTCAGCCTCCGTGGTCCATCCATTCAGACTGGGTCAACAGGGTGACAATGAGCAGGTCAAGGGGATGCCGGGGACCGGCTAAGGGGGCTCCTTCCTCACCCCTTCAAGGACAATGAGGTCTCTACCACTCAGGGACAGCCCCTCTGATCAGCACCATTATCGCTCTCAATGCAGGACAATCGGACACTTGCCCGCGCCTGAACTCTGTCTGTCCAGCCCCTGTGCCTCAGTGAGATCTGGGGACAGTGATGGACGAGGACACTTGCTTGCCTCTGAGGGCCTGGCCTTGGGGGAGACGGGCGGTGCCGAGGTCGGGCAGAAGGCCTGAAGACCAGCGGGGGGCTCTCGGACGCGGTCACGGTTCCCCTTGAACAGCGGGGTTCCCTGCCCGAGGGGCCCGGAGACAGGGGTGGGGGGTGGGGGGGGGCTGTGGGTGCTTGGTGGCCGGTGTCTCCGGGGCGGGCGGAATCGCTCTGACCTCTGGAGGACCCGGCGGCCCGGAGGGAGCCTCGAGCCGCCTGGGAAAGGCCGGGGATGCCCCGCTATTGGGATTCACAGCACGGCCCTTGGCAGCGCCCCCCCCCCCCACACACACCCCCACCCAGGGGGAATTAGACACGGCGTGGGTGTCCAAAGTACGGGGCGGTGGCGATGCCCGGGCAAACTCGGCCGCCCGGTCCCCCCCCCCCCTCCTCCCCACCCCGATATTTCTCTCCCACCGTGGGGATGTGTCCCCCCCCACCCCACCCCACCCCACCCCACCCCACCCCGGCGGCCGTGCGCGCCCTCCTCCTTTGTCTGGCCGCCGGCCGCTCCCAGCCGGTCAGCCGCGCGCCCGGGCCCGTGCGCCCCGCGCGCCCCGCGCCACCGCCGCCGCCGCCGCCGCCGGGAACAATGCGGGCCAATGTCTCCGCGCCGCTATGCAAATGTCCAACGGCCTGTGAGAATCCCCCTCCGCCGCCGCCGCCTCGGCTTCCACCTCCTGAAAGGGGCTGGCGGCCCGGCCGGGCGGGGGGAGGCGACCGCTGCATAGGGATGAGCTGTCGTCCCCAGGCCCCGGGACAGAGCGCCATTGTCTGTGGCGCGCCGCCCGCCGTCTGATCGCCGGTGGAGTCCGCCGCCGGCCCACGCAGCGCGGGAGGAGGAGGGCGGCCCGCACAGGCCTTGGGACCTCGAGAAGAGGTGGTCACCTGTCCCCCTCCGCACCTACACCTGTCCCCAAGGAGCCGCCACTTTTAGGGCTAGGCTGAGGGGTCCGTGGCGCCCCCATTCTGGCCCTCCTAGGCACTCGCTTGATGGCCTGCGTAAGGCCTCTCTTCTCTCCAGCCTCCATCCTTGAAAAGAGAGAGAGAGAGAAAAAAAAATGTATTCACCTAATGGATTCTGGCAGGTGTCTCTAGGATGTGTGCCTTCCAGAACCCTGACAGAAATACTCATAGTGTCACTGAAGCAGTGTAAGTTACTGAGTAAAGATTCAAGGGGTCCTGTCTGATCTGCCAGCCAGCCCCAGGCCTGCCTTCTTGCCTTCTTCTGCCACTACCTACCGGTTGGGAGCCTTATTTTTAGGCGAGGGGGGGGGGCGTGGTGGTGATGGTGGTGGAGGGAGGTCACCTATGGTAGCACTAAAATAAACTGCTCCAACATGGACATGGACATAGGAGGAAGTCTAGTCCCTCTGCTGATGCCCAACACTGTGTGCTGTGGCCCAGCACTAAAGGAAAGTCCTTGAGAGCTTAATGCTAGAAGCACAATCCATTCCTGCTGGGATCTTGGCCTCTGTCCTTGGGCACTTCCAGGCTGAGCTCCAGCAGATGGCCTCAAGACTCCACCAGGCATAGGACCCACGGGCAAGGGCCATGACACTCAGGTGAGGAGCCATTTTAGAGCTTCGTGGGTCCTTAAAGTAGTGGTGCTTCTCAGGTCTTGTAATGATTTTCGGGGCAAAATCAGTCAGAACAACACCAAAAGGAGAACCCACACAGGAATTCCAGGACTTTGGTCCCAGGGGGGGCTGGATTAAAGGGAAAAGGTACTGGTAGGATAGGTAGTCTTCCTGGGGTCAAGGATAAAGGCTGGCCTTGGAGTCATGTTTCTTCATGCTTTGGTCCAGCCTTTCATGTGAGATGGAGCTCATCCCTCCTCCTGGCCTCTGTGAGGATCCAGGTACAATATATACATTGGCCTCATTCTGAGGTGGAGGTGCCCACACCGCCCCCCCCCCTCCCCCAGGCTAATAACATTTTGGAAGCTATTAGATGAGAAGGAAGTTGGGGCTAGGGAGAAGAGCTGTGAGCCAAAGAATTTCATGTTGCCAAGGAAAGAAACAGAATTCTACCTCCTTCCCCCCTTGAAAATTGGCCCTTCTTTAGCTCCTCATCTGGCTACTCTTTTGGCCAAGTCTCTGGTCCAATCCAGAACAGCTCCAGAGCATTCTGACCTAGGCTTCTCAGCATTGTGGGGATTCCTACAGAGACCACAAGCATCCCTTTAAAAAAACAAAAAAACATTTAACTTAGCCAGGAGTTGGTGGCTTGCACCTAAAGTTCTAGCTACTCGAGAGGCTGAGGTCTGAGGATCCCAGTTTGAGGTCAGCCTGGACAGACCAATCTGAGACTCTGGTCTCCAGCTAACCAGTAAAAAAAAAAACTGAAAGTGGAGGTGTGGCTCAAGTAGTAGAGTGTCAGCCTTGAGCAGAAAAACTAAGGGAGAACTTGAGACTCTGACACAGTACTGGCAAAAAAAAAAAAAAAAAAGCTGAACCAATTCCCTATCCAGGGCCTGCCTGAGTTCCAGAGTGTATCCTCTCTTTCATTCCCTCCTTTCCCATACTATTTGCAGATGGTAAACCTTACTTTAGGCAGTCACAGAAGAGGGTGGACCAGAGCTTCTTGCCCTCTGGTGGCTCTCTCCCCACGGCCTACATTTCCAGACCTCTCTGGGCCCACTTTGGGCTGGTCTTTGAGCCCCTAGGAAAACCCAAGCAGGCCCCCTTGGCTCTGAGGCTGAGGGAGGAAGTGGGCTTTGTTGTATGGGCATTTGGCATCGTCTGGACTCTTAAGCTTGATTTTCCCACCCTACTCCTCTTGGCAGAAGAGCCCTCAGCTGGAGAAGCCCCCTCCCCACCTGCTCAGTGTCCCCTCCCTCCCAGCTTAGCACCATCCATCTCCGTCTCCCCAGAGCAAGGAATGTGGCTTTAGGACACTGTGGGGCTTGTTCCCAATCCCCTTCTAGCTCATTTCACTCGGCTTTTACAGACTCCATCCCATGGCTGCTGTCTGGATTCTGACTCTAAAGGTTCAGACAGAGGCCCCCTCCTCCTGTAATTCCTTACGCTTCATTTTGTCCCAACATCACTGAGGAGATTGCATCGTGGGGGTGCGGGGGGTGTCGAGGAACCTTGGAGTGGGAGCTGAGGAGGGGGCAAGGTCCCCCCTTATCCCCATTTCTCCTGTCCCCCAGGCAGGCTGCTTCTCACTGGACCCAGCGCTCTCCATAGTGTGTGTCACATTACCCAAGCTGCGAGCCATCCATCCCTTTCTGCCGCCCTTCCTGTCCACACCCCACAAGCTTCGATTATTGGCGGAATTAGCACCAGGCTTCGTGTTGGCAGTTGCTAATTAAGACCATTAATACATGCGATTATTAATGCTGCACCAGGAGGCGGCAGCCAGCATCCATCACCAGCACCACTGGCAAGGTGTTGGAGGGGCAGTGTTTCTGCCTGCCTCCATCTTAGGAAGGACCCCTCCATTTCTCAGTCTTCTGCCAGCCTCAGGTTCTTCCAGGTGAGGGCTTAGAGGTGGATTCTCTGGGCTCTTCAGGAAAATGGAGGAGCAACCTATACTCCAGAGACTCCCCCCCCCACACCCCAGTTGGAAGCAGGGAGGCCAGTGTATGTGCATGAGACAGTGTACACCTGCCCTAACATGGAAGGGGAGGAAGGGGCAGGATTCAGGATGAGGAGATGCAGGGAGGGGCATGGCTGTGCACCCTAATGTGCACCCCCTGTATCTGGCAACCACCACCCTCCACAGTCCCCATGTGCCCACTGCCCTTGCTGTGGTATTTTCCCCCTTGGACTAAGGGACCATCAATGAGACAGTCTGTAGTGGAAGATACATTGGACTGACACAATCACCTGACAATCACTGAGTACCGGCCCACTGTATACCAGGGGGAAGGGAGACTTATAAATGCCCTAGAAGCATCTCAGGGTCCTGCTCTGTCCAGGCTAATGTGTGTCTGCAGAGGCACATCTCCCCTGCACCTCCATTGACTTGTCACCACACTTGGTATTGGGTTGTGATGAACAGTCCATTTATCTGCTCATCCCACCAGGCTGTGGTCTGATAAAGGGGCAGAGGCTGCATGTGTCACTTACTGTAACAGGCAGCCTGCCTTCTGGTGAGTTCCATCTAGGGCTCTATCCTGATATCTCGCCTCAGGCTTACCCCCACAAGAAGGGATGGCAAAGAGCTTTCTGACCCAGTTTGCCTCAACTGAATGGGGCCGAGGGGAGCCTGCCTACTCTCAGGTAGGACCTGGAAGAGGTGAGAGCTGCTGGACAGGGATGAGGAAGTATTGAGGGAAGTGTCCGGGCTTCCCCTCACACCCTGCCAGGACTTCACACCTATCAGCCACCCATTTCCTCTGTAGACATCTTCTATTCTGAGACAGCCCCAGACAGAGCTTGGGAAAGGAGCCTGCCCTTCACACCTGCTTTTCTCCCATTCTTTTTCCTCCCATCATAGTCGGGAGACCAAGTTACTATCTTGACTTTCTTTCTTTCTCTGCAGCATTTGAAAGGAGGATCCACCAAGACTTGAGTCTCCCCCAACCCAGGGAAAAAAGAAAAAGAAATCCTGAAAACAAAACCCCCCGACAACAACCTTAAAGTAGGAGAGATCTGTTGGAAGGCTCTTAATCCCTTAATCCCTCTCAGATGGGCCTTGAGACGCTAATGATTTTCCTAATTATTCCCTCCCATTTTCCCACCGCTCTATAAGGACTTTGGAGAGGAGCAAAATTCCAAGTGAGCCGGTGTAGGATGAATGGCAGGCCCACCTCCCCCCCAGATCAGCCCCGATTCCAGGCGGCTGGAGAGGTGGGGGAAGGGCCAGGAGTGCTGCAGCTGGGGGCTCAGGCTTCCTCAACACTCCACCCGGGTGCGAGTCAGGCCTGGGACAATGGGGCGGTCAGGAGCTGCCTGAGAGGGCCAGGTGTGAGGCTGGGGTCCCCTCAGTGTGAATGGCCCATTATCCGGCCTCGAGGATGGGAGTTGAGGGTCTCTTTGAGTCCCCAGGGTGATTAACACCCTGGGAGGGAGGTGGAGATGGTGATGAGGGCTTTTAAAGGAGGCTAAGCCTTCTCTGAGAACAGTTGGCCATTCAGGCCTTCTGCCCTCTTCTTGTCTCCAGTAGTCTAGGATCCAGTGTCCATCCATGGGGAGCTGGCGGTGAAGGGAGAGCCAGCAAACAGGCCAAACTCTGGGCTCAGGCAACCTTCCTAAAGCTTTAGTGTGGCCTGCTGGACTTTCAGAGGTACCATTTTCAGGCAAACATCCCTAGATCAGCTTCCTAGTCTCCATCTAATCTTGGGTACCCTGGGGCCTTGTCTCCCTTCTCCAAAGAGAAGGGGCCAGACCTGTTGGAGAGTGTCCACTGACTTTTGTCTTTGACCCTGTGGCCTTGCTCCACTTGAATAGAACATTCTTTCTCCTCCTACCAACAGCTCCATTTCACAGATGAGATACTGAGCAGTTAAGCTACTGTAAATTTCTACACCCTGGTAGGGGCAGAGCAGAAATGGGAGCCTGATTCTCCAAACACAGGCACAAAGCTGAAGTGGCTCTCTAACCTCCTTTGGTTTTCATTCAGATCACACCCTCCATGAAAGGGATTTGCTTCAAAATAAGTGGGGAAAGTAGGTGGGGTGCCAATGAAGCAAGATTGACAGTTGTTGAAGCTAGAAGGCAGGATAGGTGTGTGTGTGGGGGGGGGAGTTCTTTATCCGATTCTGTTTACTTTAAAAATAAAATTTTCTGCAGGAAAAAAGTTGCACAAAACCCAGTCTTCCCTATGTATCTTCCTTTAAATTGCAGTAGCTCACCATCACAGCCCGTTTTCCTGTCCCATGAATTCTTTCTTTTCCCAGATCATTCACCACCATCTGACATATCAGGCTCCTTCACTAGGTCAGAGGTCATGGCATGAGCTGGTGCAGGCAGAGTCCAGTGCACTAAGGACAAAGGAGTGAAGGCCTGGAGTCTGAAGGCTCTTGGTGGAGCCTCAGTGAGGGGAAGGGACAGGCCTTCTTAGCCTGAGGGCTCCTTCAGCACCTGGGGCCACAGCTGGAGAGGCCTTTCCAGCACTATCTAGCTTGAGCTAAGCCCCTAAGTGTCCCATCATGCAGCATTTACTTCTCACTTTGTCAGGCCCATCCCCAGCCACTGTGTCCTTTTGTCAGAAAGGCCTGGGAATGTGAGGGGCCTCATTATTCCCAGCCAGAGCAATAATAAGGAGTCCCTTTCCTGGACTAGCACATTTTGCAGGGTCCCTCCCATTTAATAACTATAATAACAGCTACCATTTATGAGTCCTTGCTTCGTGCCCCATGTGGCACCAAGTGCTTTACATACATTACCTCATCTAATTCCCCAGCAGCTCTGGGAGCTACCTACTGTTCCTATCCCCATTTTCCAGATGAGAAAACAAAGAGGAGGCAGCCAAGGTTCTTTATCCTAGTTCAGCTATACAGGTAGAGGAAGGACAGGGATGCAATCATGTCTCAGAAGAGGGGGCACCCAAGGTTCAGAGAGGGGATGAGACTTGGGGAGTTGTAGGAGGCAGATCAGCAGCTGAGGCTTTCTTGTGGCAGGAGAAGATGAAGGAAAAGGAGTAGCCCCGAGTCCTCTCGGCAGTGCCCATACCCTCTAGCTACAGTAGGGTCTGACCATCACAGTCCCCCCTCTCACCCAGAAGATGCTGGCTTGGGGCGTGTCAGTGGCTCTTGCCCATGTGTACATAGTTGGTAGGAATCCAGGTGCTCTGCCCACAGTGCCCACTAGATGGGGAGGAGGGAGGTGGAGGGGAACTAATTGTGAAAGGCCTTTGGAGGACATGGGCAAATTGTGGGGCCCAGTAACCAAGGTGGGCTGGCCTAAGAGGAAGCTGAAGCACGGTGATCCTGAAAGGGTGTAATGCCACTGGTTAATCTCAAAGGTGGGGTCCTTGAGGTTCTCTTAGATTCTGGCCTTTGCAGTTGTACACTATCCTTCTTCATCCTTCCCCACCCCCCTTTAAAGCAATAGTTAACATTTTATTTATTTTTCATGCTGGTCCTGGGACTTGAACTCAGGTCCTGGGCATAGTCCCTGAGCTTTTGTGCTCAAGGCTCTATGATTTTTGTGTTCTATGACCTTTAAGCTACAGTTCCTTTTTTTGTTTTGTTTTGTTTTGTTTTCTGGTGGTTAATTGGAGAGAAGATTCTCACAGTCTCTCCTGCCAGGGGTGGCTTCAAGCCATGACCCTCAGATTTCAGCCCCCTGAATAGCTAGGATTACAGGCATGAGCCACCAGCACTAGGCTTTAGTTAATATTTTATTTGTGTGTGTGTGTGTGAGTGTGTGTGTGTGTTTTATTATTATTATTGTGCAAGTCCTGGGGCTTGGACTCAGGGCCTGAGCACTGTCCCTGGCTTCTTTTGCTCAAGGCTAGCACTCTGCCACTTGAGCTACAGCGCCACTTCTGGCTTTTTCTATATATGAGGTGCTGAGGAATCGAACCCAGTACTTCATGTATATGAGGTGAGCACTCTACCACTAGGCCATATTCTCAGCACTTTAGTTAATATTTTAAACTGAATTTGGGGCTGGGGTTACAACTGAGCCATAGAATATTTTTCTCAGTATGCTCAAGGTTATAGGACTCATCCCCAGGAAAAAAATAAGTAAATAATTTTTTTCTGAACAACTAATTTTTTCATGTGGAACAAAACTTTCAAGGCACAGTCAAATATACTGCGTAATACTCTCCCTCCTACCTGGCTCTCCACTACCTAGTTTCCATCTCAGAGACAACCTATGTTCCTGGTTTCTTATTCATCCTCCTAGAACTCTGTCTCAGACACTTCATTTATAGACATAAATACATAGTTCTTACCAAGCCACTCATTTGCAACCCGAACAGTTGGTGGGCATCCTTTCTGCCAGGATGGCCAGATAACCCACTGATCCCTGTAAATGGACTTCTAATACAGCCAATGAACAGAGGTGGTGGCTACGTGCTCATGCACTCTGTGTCTGTGTGTGTGTGTGTGTGTGTGTGTGTGTATACTGAGGCTTGAACTCAGAGTCTGGGCACTGCCCCTGAGTATTTTTGCTCTACCATTTGAGCCCTAGCTCCACTTCCGGTCTTTTGGTGTTTCCCACTGAGTCATTACAGTGGGTGTGAGGGTTAAATAAAATGATAAAGGCTTCGTACAATGCTGCCACTGAGCACATGTTTAATTAATGTTTGCAGTTATAATTATTCCAAGGACACCCCTTTGTCCCCCTACCTAACAATCCCCTGTCTCAATATCCCCTCTCTGTGGGAACCTAAACACCCACTTTAGGTATTCCTGGCCCCTAAATTCTTCTCTAGGTCTCCCATAAATCCATTAGTAGGCTTGGGCCTTCATCTTGATATTTCTTCTTGGATGGAGGGTAGCCAGAATATGGGAACTGAGGTGCTCTATGTGAAGAGGAAAAATCCCCCTCATGGCCCCACTTCAATTGTCAACCCTGCCTCTTCTCACTCACCTCCCCTTAAAAAAACACACCCCTACTCATTAGAGCCCCAAAGGCAGACCACAGCGAAAACTCTGGCTAAAGGCAGCAATTAGATCTTTAGCACCAGCCCCAACCCACCTGCTCTGGGCCCCTGAAATGCGTTTTAATTATAATCTTTTAATCTCCCTCAGATGGCAGGGCTGGCTCTAGGGCTTTTGCCCTGCCCAGCCCCTTTCCCTCCCGCTCTTCCCCCAATTAAGGGGTCCTCTCCTCTCACAGAAAGAGAAGGGGCTCTGCCTGAGAGAAGCAGGGACCTGTGTTCTGTTTTCCTTGCCTAGGGGAGTGGCCCCAGGTGGCTATGGTGATCTATCTGGAAGTTTCTCCACAGGTGGAGCTAAGGTCCTCAGAGCTCTAGCCTTGGCACAGTGGCCAGGATACCTGAAGAATTTTTTTTTTTGTCTTCCCCCTTGGTCTTCTCTTGTCAGCATTCTCTGGGACCATTCTTCCTGGCCCTTTCACAATGATTTCTGATTTCTATTTTCCTGTCAACCCACCCACTCTGTGTGGACCAGCTGCCTCAATGATCCACAGAGTTCTGCAGGTGGAACTGAGGCCGTGGCCCTGATGAGACGCCTCCTGGTGGCAGACCTCTTTCCACCTCCCGCTGACCTGAGCAAAGCCAGCCTTGCCCTCCTGGGTCCTCATGTCCACTCAAGGCCCAGGAGCCCTAGGCCACTTATTGGCTTGCAGAACATCATTCAGTCTCTATCCCTGGAGCTGCAACCAGGACAGAGGCAGGGGGAGGGACAAGATGACCCAGCATGTGGCCCTGTCTGAGACTGAGCCGGGATGAAGCTCTTTCCTGGGAAAGTTCTGTCACTAATTGACTTGCAAATACCTTGTTTGTCACCAGATTCATAATTAGTGCTGAGGGTTTCTAGGGCCCCATCCTGGAGAGGCTTTTTTGGGGGGCGGCCTGTTCTTCTTCCCCCTCCAAGGTCTGTGGGGCTGGGGGTGGGCAGAGCTGGGCATCGATGCCCAGCTGCCGTCCAGCGTTCCCACGGCTCTGGTGCCAGCATGTGAATGGTGAGGTGTGGGGGGCGTAGGGGGGCTGGGGCTCCCCACCATCCTCCAGCCGGGACCAGGGCCAAAGCCCTGAGGCTCCAGGAAATGACAGAGCTGGGGAGCAGGCTGTGGTGGGGGCTGGCTGGCACCCCCAGGAAGGAAAGTCCAGCCGGTGCCGGGGGGGCTGGCATGATGAATGGACCAACAAGGGGCCTCTCTTCCCCACGGCCTTCCCACAAAGGCCTTGGCTGCACCACTGAATGTGGGGGGCTGAGGGCCACCGGAGGAAGAGGGGAAGCTGTTGTCAAAGCCCCCCTCCCATCCTTACCCTCTGTGTTCCTAGGAAGGAGGCCTTGGGCTGGGGGCCCAGGGCCCGAGTTGAGTTCAGGCCTGACTTGGACTTGGATCAGCTGAGTGAGGAGGCAATTTTCCCAGCCTCTCTTAGGTCTCAGTTTCCCCCACTAGATTATTCCTGGCCTCCTTCCCAGCCCTGGTGTCCCCTTCTTGGTTTCTGCTTACCCAGCCTCCTCTGATAGTCTCCCCCACTCATCCCAATGACAGTTTTTGGCTCCACTTGAGCTCCCTGTGGGCTCTGCTGGTCCTCCCGCGGGCTCAGCCCTTCAACCCTTCAGCTCCCCTGGCTCAGTTAGTTTGCCCGGAAGCAGTAGGAAAGTGCCACAGAGTCAGACAGGCCAGGGCCCTGCCACTTGCAAGCTGTGTGGCCCAGAGGAATCCCAGCCTCCCCAGGCCTTGTTTGCAAAATGCTTCTCACCTCCCAGATCCAAAAGTAAAAAGAGGCCCTCTGTGAGGCCTGGAGAGAAATGGGCTGTTCAATGAGGTTTCTTCCCTTCCCTCCTCCCCAGCCTCCTCAGGCTTGTCATTGTGCCTGTTTTCCTGGTGCTAGAGTGTCAATGGCGAGGTGTGGGGGGCACAGAGTGTAGGGGCTCCCTGCCATCCTCCAGCAGGGACCAGGGTTAAAGTCCTGAGGCTTTTTCCGGGGTCTGAGATGTTCTTCTGGGGCACACTCCTATTGTCTTTTTGTTTTGGACTGGCCTTTCCCAACAGCTTCTCCCTATTCCATCTGCAATTTCTTACCCAAAAGTGATGATTTTTCTTTGGTTAGTCCATCCTGGAGTCTAACCTTCCATTGCAGGTTTCCACTCCCCAGTCCTGGCCTCTTCCCAGGCTACCCTGCAGCTGGAGCCTTGAGGGAACAGGAGGGGGGGGTGGGCTCTATGGTAACCCTGAGAGGAGAATGCCCTCTCTCTTCATCTGCATACAGACAGGCTCATTTGCATACAGACAAGCCTCATCTGCATAGACTCAGTGGGACTCTGAGAGCACATTCCGAAGTGGCCGCCTAGTTCCTCCCACCCCAGTCCTGGCAAGTCTGTCCAGGGAGGGACTGGGACCCCTCCCTACCCCTTCTGCCCCGGTCTGAGTCTGGGTCTTTCGGTTTCCAAAAGGTAGTCCATCCTCTGTCACTGCCTGTTGTGGCCTCTTTCCCGTGCTCTGAAGGGTCTTCCCCTCCACCGCCTCTTGCCTGCTGCAGCTCCTTCCTCCGGAGCCTCCCTTGCAAGCAGGAGGCTACTAGCAGAGGTGAGGGTTGGTCCAGTGACCGGTGACCACTCTTGCCCCGGCACTCCCACACTCAGAGGGTAAAGGAGCCATGAAGATTGATGCTTCCGATCTGGGTGCAAACAAAAGCAGGGGGAGGGGCGGCCGGCTTTCTCCATGCTGACTGACCCCGAGTCAGATCCTGTCTTTACTCACTCTGCTTCTCCAGGGACCCACCAAAGGGGTCACATCAGGTCCTGGCAAAGCCAGGGTAGGAGAGACTACACCCTGCCATTGAAGGAATGCAACCTGAGAAGCATGTTTTAGTGAGTCTGGGCTTGGCCTCTTAGGTGGATAGATTGGGATAAATAAACAGTCTCCTCCCAGGAGCATCCACAACTCTGGTAGCCCTCCCAGCCCCTGTCCTTACAGTAGGTGGGAAGCCAGGGGGCTTCTGGGCAAATAAGAGAAATACAATTATTTTCCTAACAGACTTCCACAATACTGAGGACCCTGGACTTAGTCCTTAACATTTGTAGCCTTAGTTTCCTCGGTAAGTTGAAGAATTTGGTGGGGCCAGGTCATATGGACTAGGACTGGGACTGCACTCAGGGTCTGGGTGCTGTCCTTTAGATCTATTACTCAGGATTGGAGCTTTACCACTTGGGCCACAACTCCATTTCTGTTTTTTTTTTTTTTTTTGCTATTTGATTGGGTTTAAGAGTCTCATGCACTTTCCTGCTTAGGAAACCAAGACCTTCATTCAGATCTCAGCCTTCTGAGTAGCTAGGGTTATAGTTGTGAGCCCCTGGTGCTGGCCAGGTCACTCTTAATGTGAACCTTCTGTTTTGAAATAGTGTCCTCCCGCTAACCTGCCTTCTCAATAAGGACATCTTGCCCTCAGGCCATAAGTCTTGGTCTAGGGAGACTAACATGCTTCAGTCCCAGTTGAAGCAGAAGGAGGGAATATGTTCATATTGTTTGTATGTATGAGCTCTCTAGGAGGGACTCAGGAATGAAGTTGGAGTGTAGGGAAGTGTTTGCCTCTTGGGAGAGGAGACTGGGGACAGAAGCAGAAAGGAGATTTGGTTTATCTATTTATTTTTATTATTTATTTATTTATTGCCAGTCCTGGGCCTTGAACTCAGGGCCTGATCACTGTCTCTGGCTTCCTTTCCCTCAAGGCTAACACTCTGCCACTTGAGCCACAGCGCCACTTCTGGCCATTTTCTATATATGTGGTGCTGAGAAATCAAACCCAGTGCTTCATGTATACGAGGTAAGCTCTCTTGCCACTAGGCCATATTCCCAGCCTGATTGATTTATTTTTTAAACCGTTTTGGGGTTTGATTGTTAGGTAGGTGTCCTACCACTTTCCTTTTCTGTTCTATTAGAATTGTGCCATATGTATTATACGTTTCTTCACTTTGAGAACTTTCAGGATTCGAACTGTATTTCCATGGAGGGATTGTGGTTAGACAGAAAAGAACTTCCTGGAGGATGAGTGAAAGCTGAAAAGCTGAAAAGATGCTGTCAGCCTGGGCTCGGCTGGCATTGTGCACAGCGGGCTCTCTAGAAGGTGGAAAGGGACCTATCTTTGGGGGAAGCACGTTGGATACAGTGTGTTATGGGCAAAATTGGTTGGTGTCAAGAGCACAGCCCACAAAGTTGTGACTTTCCCCATGTTCCTCATGTTCCTTCCCAGGTCTTGTTATTGCTGAGAAGTCCACCTGCTATTTAACCTGAGTACCTCTTGCTGGTAATAATCATCCCCTTTCTATTTCCACTGAGCGTAGACAGAAAGGATGGAGAAGAGGGTGGGCCTGTGGGACAGGAGTACTTCTTCTGTGGCCTGTTTGGCCCCAGAAAGTGATTTCTGAGGAAAGACCCTATCGTGAAAGAGGCAAGGCCGTTCAACAGCCTCCTGCACAGGCTCCACGGGACAGCTGCTCTCCCTCCCCCAGCCTCCTGGTCCTGGATATGGTCCTGAGCTGGGAGTGTGAGCCCTTCGATCTAAGTTAGAATCTACCCAATCGCAGATTAATTTATCAGTAACACCCCGCCCCCATGGCAGACAGAGGTAAGAGGAGTCACTTTCTTTTTTTTTTTTTTTTTTTGGCCAGTCCTGGGGCTTGGACTCAGGGCCTGAGCACTGTCCCTGGCTTCTTCCAGCTCAAGGCTAGCACTCTGCCACTTGAGCCACAGCGCCGCTTCTGGCCGTTTTCTGTATATGTGGTGCTGGGGAATCGAACCTAGGGCCTCTAGGCTATATCCCCAGCCCATGAGGAGTCACTTTCTTTACCCACCACCTCCATAGCCCCATAGCTGGAGTTCTAGCCTTAGGTTCCCTTCACTTTATGTTGTAATTTCGCTTCTGTAGCATTGGTCTTCATTTAGAGGGAGCTGGCATCACCCGCCGTCATTCAGCCCTACCCCTCCAGACCTAGCCAGCACATCCACCACCACTATTACTGTTATAAGCAAAATCTTTATTAGACATGAGATGGCACTTTCAGCCTTAGAGGACATAGAAATCCTAGCTGAGATGACACAGGATAAATGGACAGGCCAGAATAGGCTGTGAGTAAAGAAGTAATGGGGCAACCAAGTTGTATCCTAGATGCTGCTGGTGGAGTAAGTTGCCCAGGCTGGAGGCTGGGTGCTCCCCACTTCTGCTCTGCCTTTGGCAACTTTTATCTGAGCTTCATCTTTTAGCCAGCCCAGGAAGACTTGAGAGAACCTCAGCCAGTTGGGTGAAATAGATACTTTTCTTATCTGAAAAACAAAACAAAACAAAACCATGAAGACTGAACAAAAAAAAAAGCACTTTGGTTTTTCAGATGGAGATCTTAGGAAAGGCAGAGGACAAACTTCCTCCATGTAGAAAGGAAGGCGTAAAGACTCAGGCAACAGAGCCACCATGACTGTGGCTAGAGCCTCGGCTTCTCTTCCGGGTGTTCTACCTAGGTCAAGGAGATTGGAGATGTCCAGAGAAGAGGCTTAGATCCCCAAGAATTCTAGAAATTAGGCAGAGAGCTCAGGGAATTTAGTCTTGGAAGGAAGGAGGTATGCTCCTGTTGGGCCAGAAACCAACCTGGGAGGATTTTGAGGAGTTCCTCAGCGTCAACTGCCTCGTCCTCCTTTCTGCCTTCAACCTACAAGGATCATTGTAGCATCTTGCAGACTTGGCCCCTGCACTGACAACAGGCAGAGAATTGGCTTGCCCATCTCATTGTCTTTTCTCCATCTCTCCAGGTGGGCTCCAGAAGTGCTCTGTGGAAGTCTGCACAGGGGAGGGAAGGAACGAAGGAACATGGGCTTTGGTGCCCAAGAAGCCCCACTTGAAGCACTGCCCAATTTATTAGTCCTGTGACTCTGAGGGAGTGAAGGCTTTGATTCCTCTTTGGGGAAGGAGGCATGATCCCCAGACTAGCTCAAGGGAGGGAAAATTAACCGAGATGAAGTCTAAGACGGGTTTCTGGAACCAAGAAAGTGCCAAGTCAAGGCCAGATTCTGCTCTGGTAAAGCTGTGCCTAGGAAAGGCACATGGGACCAGCCTAGCATGGCATCCCTTTCCCGTCCATCCAGAGATGGGGTCAGCAGGTTTGAAAGCTCCCAGAATATATCTCACCCGACTTCTCCAGGAGCCTTAAAATCTTGAGAAACGAATTCCAGAAAGAGCACGAGATTCACCCACACTATGCCCAACACCCATCTAGACTCTCCTCAGCCTTTCCAGATTCAGCTGCTCCTCTTCCACCTCCTCCCACCCTTGCCCTAACCTTGACCTTGATAGTAATAGAGGAGTCAGGATGGTTTCTCCCAGAAAGATAAGGACTGCCTTCTCCAGGCTCCTGAAGGCCTGGCTTGTCCCTTCACCTCTCCTCTTTCACATTCCCCTCTCATTCCTTCTTCCAGCCATTTAGTCCTGAGAGCCCTATTCCCAAACTGACTAGATCTGGGGGACAACAGAGGAGACTGGTGACTGTCAGGGCCTGGGAAGGGTGATGGATTTGGCTCAGGGCAGGACAGAGCCTGCCCTTGGATGGGGGAGGAGGAGTCCAGATGGAACAGCCTCCGCCTACCCTCCCAGCCCAGACACAGCAAAGCCAGGATCTCCTAGCAACCGTACAGTAGCAGGGGGCTGGGAAGACGGGTGGTGTCTGGGAAAGTTGGGCGGGGAAACAATGATATCATAAATTATCCCAGCCCCTCCATCCCTGCCCTGTTTCTCAGCAAAGAATAGACTTTCTCTCCCCACCTGCTCCTCATTCTAGACCCCTCAGCCATGCTGGCGCTGCTCAATGCCCCTTATAGATTCCTTTCCAGGTAAAGGTGATCGTTCTCTGCCTTCTGGTTTTACCACAGGAGGAAGGAACTCCTATCATCCCATCCAGCATCTCTCAGGGACTTGTTGGTGAGAGGAGAGAGACTGTATTCCAAGAGAGCCCCCATTTCCACCTATTTTTGTTTGGTGCTGATAGGAGCAAAGAGGGAGGGGATTTCAAAACATTGCAGTGGGGGAGGGGGAACCCACCCTTCTTAACAAAATGTTTGAGTGGGAGCTCTCAAGTCTTTAAGGGACATTGAGACTTCTTACCAAATTAGCTGAAGTCTGGTCCAGGCATCTATAAAGTGACAAAGCGAGGTGACAGTTCCTTCCTTACTTCTTAACTCAGCCATGTCAAGCCAATGGTCAAAGAACTGATGAAACAGCCATATAGATCTTGGCTAGACATTGAGGGGAACCAATCAAGACAGAAATCAGTAAGATCATGTAACTTCCCACCTGTAGAAAGGTAAAGTCTGTCACAGAAGCAGAAAACTCAGTTGGAATCTCTTGAATTCTATCTCATTCATTCTTCCTTAGATGCATTGAATGACACACAGGGAGGCCTAGTTCAGAGCCTGACAACATAGAAGACATAGTAGCCTAATTTAGCTATTTAATTGTGTGTGTGTGTGTGTGTGTGTGTGTGTGTGTGTGTGTGTGCCAGTATTGGGGCTTGAAATCAGAGTTTGGGTGCTGTCCCTGAGCCTTTGTTCTCAAGTCTAGTGTTCCACCACTTTGAGCCATAGCTCTATTTCTGGCTTTTTGGTAGTTAATTGGAGATGAGAGTCTCGCAGATTTTCCTGCCTGAACTGGTTTCAAATTATGAGCCTCAGATCTCAGCAGCTAGGATTACAAGTGTTAGCCACCAGTTCCTGGCTCCATTTTATTTATTTTTTATTAAAGAAACTTTCCTCCTCCTCCTCCTTCTTCCTCCCCCCCCCCTCTCTTTCTCTCTGTCTCTGTCTCTCTCTCTCTCTCTTTTGGCCAGGCACTGGTGGCTCACACTTGTAATCCTAGCTGCTCAGGAGGCTGAGATCTGAGGATCACAGTTTGAAGCCGGCCTAGGCAGGAAAATCCATGAGACTCATCTCCAATTAACTGCCAAAAAGCCAGAAGTAGAGCTATGGCTCAAAGTGGTGGAACACCAGATGAACACAAAAGCTCAGGGGCAGCTCTCAAGCTCTAGTTCAAACCCTAGGACTGTCACAAAAAGAAAAAAACACAAAGCTTTTCTTCCACCCTCCTCCCCCCCATTTTTTTTTTCAGTACTAGGGATTGAACCTAGAGCCTTATGCATGCTAGGCATTACTGAGTTACATTCTTAGCCCTGGCCATTAAAAAAAATCATATGTTAATATAATTTTTATTGGATGAATATCAGGAGAAAAGGATAAATCCTTGGAGACTTACCGTCTATCTTCCAGGAAGCCCATGGGAAAATCCAGATAGAAGGTACAGCCCTGAGTACAAGATGGTAGCCAATTGTCATGGCAACAGCCAAAGGAGTCTAGTAGGCTGTAGGGGCGGTGCTGGGAGGCCAGCTGGTGCCAGATGGACAAACCCAGCAGAAGGCAGCCTCAGCCGGGTGAAGCTCATGCCCCATGCCCAGGGCTCTCCCTCCATATGCCAGCCTCAACCTGGTCCTCCCCTCCAGGTCTAAAGGCCCCATTGCTATCTGTGGGGGATGATGCCAAAGTCATTCCTCCTCGTGACTCTTGCTTGTTCAACAACAAATGACTACTCAGAACCGTAAGACCCTCCTGATTGATGTCTCTCTGGCTAAACTTAGATCTGAATACTTAGCTCACTCCTAACAATACTGAGGAGACATAAAATTGGGGCATACAGAGGGTCCTAGGTGGCAGATGTTCACACGTACCATTTTGCATACACGTGTGTGGTGGGGATTCCATAGTGCCTGGCTTGTGCTTCCTCTGGAGAGCATGAGGACAGTGGCTGCAGGGAAGGAGCAGGGCCGGCGAAGGGCAATCTGGGGCGATGGGGCTCCCTCTGCACCTCTCATCCTTTTGAAATTGCTGTATTATATTCTCATATGGACAGTGGATGTTTTTCCTAGAAAGGATGAGAAAGCTTCCATCAATAGAATCTACTACTTAACTGGTTAAAAAAAAAAAAAAAAAGGACCCCTCCCAAACCAGTGTCAGCAAGACAGTTACTTACTGGAGACCTGAGTGAGATCTGTGAGCTCCAACCACAGCCCAGACATGCTTCCCAAACAAGCTTTCATGAAAGCTTGTACCCAGAGCGCCTCTACTCTTCCCTCTTACAGTCCATGGCCTATACGTCCTCAAAGCATTCCTCATTGTCCCAACCAACTCCAATAGCTCCTCTAACTGAGTCCATTATCATTTAGTAGTTAACACTGGACATCTGCACACAACACTTGTTCACACCACCCAATTTGATCTTCAGGATAACTGCGGGCAGAAAGCTAGGGTCCAAAGCATTAATGACTTGCCTAAGGTCACTCTACATGAAAGAAACCAGAATTTGTATCCTGACCAACCTGTCCCAAATTTCCTTTTCTTGTCCTTCCTTGGCCTAGCAACTTTGTGAGCAAGCTGCAGACTGCCTTTGTATTTGAAATCATTCTACAGCTTCAAGTGCCCCAAATCCAGACAGTTATTAGAAAGAGGACCAGGGAAGTGGCTAATAAGAGCTCAGTGAGGAGATGGTCTCTCCTCTCTGCTGATGAGCAAGAAGGGGCACTGGGGCCAAGCCAGGAGAGAACAAGAAAGAAGAACCTGTTTGGACACTATATTGCCCTTGGGACTCCTTGGTGGCTCTGGTCAGTCTGTCTTTCCATCTTCCCAACACCACCACTTCTGAGTGGGAAGCTGGGGAGGGGGGACTCTAGTAGTCCTTCAGCCAGGAAGATGAAAGGAGGTGCTAGTGAGGTTAGGACCAAAAGGGGCTAGAGAGAGTGTATGTGAGTTAAGGAAGGAAGGCAGGAGAGGCCAGGCAGGATCAGAAGGCACAGGTGGGAAGAATGGGGAGTAGTCAGGAATAGGACCTGGCTAGACAGAGGACAGGAGTCAGTCCTGGGAAGGGCTTTACGTAACCTCACTGTGCAATCCTGGACAAGCCTCATTTCTCTTCTTACTCAGACCTACTTGGCCTGAGGCCACCCTTCAACATTCCCCTCCTTCATCCTCATGCCACTCCAGCCCCTAAGGGGCCTTTGGGAGCTAAGTCCCCTCACCTGACAAGGCCACTTCCATGGCCACTCACAGAGAGGCCTTTGTGCAAAGGCTGGCTGGCGGGGAGCTGGGTGGCAGCTGGCATCCCCCACTTGCATTCCAGCCAGTGGCCAGCAACAACCTTCCCACCTCCTTTGTTCTCTCCAGCTTCTCACACCCTTTCTCTGGAAGAACCCCCTCACAGAGATGGCCCTGGATAACTCACTTCATTCAGGAAGTCCCCAGGACAGAATTCCCTCTGCTTTATTCCAGTCGCCTGGGCCTGGTTGGTAGTCCTTGAACTCTTAAACCTTTTAGCTTCTTCTTCTTCTTTTTTTTTTCTCTTCGGTCAGTTGTGGGGCTTGAACTCAGGGCCTTAGCACTGTCCCTAAGTTTTTTTGCTCAAGGCTAGTGCTCTACCATTTTGAGCCACAGTGCCACTTCCAGTTCTTTGCTGATTAATTGATAAGAGTGTCCATAGACTTTCCTGTCCAGGTTAGCTTTGAACCATGATCCTTAGATCTCGGCCTCCTGAGTAGCTAGGATTACAGGCTTGAACCACCAGCATCCAGATTATTTTCATTTTTAAAAAAGCAAGAGGGTTGGGGCTGGGAATATGGCCTAGTGGTAAGAGTGCTCGCCTCCTATACATGAAGCCCTGGGTTTGATTCCTCAGCACCATATATATAGAAAATGGCCAGAAGTGGCGCTGTGACTCAAGTGGCAGAGTGCTAGCCTTGAGCAAAAAGAAGCCAGAGACAGTGCTCAGGCCCTGAGTCCAAGCCACAGGACCGGCAAAATAAAATAAAAATAAAACTCATTAAAAAAAAAAAAAGCAAGAGGGTTGGGCTGAGAATATGGCTTAGTAGTGGTAGAGTGCTTGCCTACCATGCATGAAGCCATGGGATTGATTCATCAGTACCACATAAACATAGAAAGCCAGAAGTGGCACTGTGGCTCAAGTGGTAGAATGCTAGCTTTCAGCAAAAGAAGCCCAGGGACAGTGCTCAGGCCCTGAGTTCAAGCCCCAGGACTGGAAAAAAAAAAAAAAAAAGCAAGAGGTCTATCTAGACAGGTGCTCTTTCCTATAATCCTAGCTAGCCAGGAGGCTGACATCTGAGGATCTCAGTTTGAAATCAACCCTGGCAGAAAGTTCATGAGACTCTTATCTCCAATTAACCGCCAAACAAACAAACAAACAAACAAAAAAACAGAAGGGGCTGGGAATCTGGGAAGAGGAAGCAGAAGGAGAACTATGGCTCAAGTGATAGACCTCTAGCCTTGAGCAAAACAAGTTCAGGAACAATCAATGCCCAGGCTCTGAGTTCAAGCCCCAGTACTGGAGCCAGAGAGAAAGAGAGCCAGAGAGACAGAGAAACAGAGAAAGAGAGCTCGAGATGGGGGAGATGGAAGAAGATGATGGGAGGATTCTGGAAGGGGAGGCAGAGACATCCTTTCCTCAGTGTGGTTCCTAGGCCTTTCATATGTTCCTTGGTTTAGTCAGAAGCAGGTGAAAGCTAGTGAAATGTTGGGTTGGGTGCTAGGCTCAATAGGCAGCCGAATACAGGAGCCCTGTCCCTTCTAAGAATAGCTGTGTGTTGCTCCCCAGCCATTCCCTAGGCCTAGCATCTGAGGTTGTCAACTAACTTCTTTAATACACCTATCATTAAATCTAGCCTCCCTAGCATAGCATACAACACTTTTTTTTTTCTTGTCCTGGGTGGGGCCTGAACTCAGGGCCTAGATGCTATCCCTGAGCCTCTTTGTGCTAAAGGCTAGCACTCTACCACTTGAGCCACAGCACCACTTCTGGCTTTTTTCTAAGTAGTTTATTGGAGATAAGAGTCACAGACTTTCCTGCCTGAGCTGGCTTTGAACTGTAACCCATGGATCTCAGCCTCCTGCGTAGCTGGGATTACAGGCATGAGCCACTGGTGGTGCCAGGCACATAATACTCTTAACAGTGCTTCCTTAATCTGCTTCCTTTTTTTTACCTACAGCACAGACTGCCTTTGAAGGACAGGATAGTCCTCAAATATATCATACTAATTCTTAACTTCTTATGGCGTTCTGTCTACCTCCCACCTCCTCAAACGTCTTAGACTGACAAACCCCTGCATACACTGTATTGCTTTTCTCCTGACACCCTCCAGGAAACCATTTTCAGCAACCCTGAGGTGTCCCACAGGAAAGCTCAACACTTATCCCATCAAACACTAACTCTCTAGCACTGTAGAACTGCAGGGCAACACTTGGCACATGTCTTCTGATTGGGGCTGACTCTCTATAGATTGCCATAGCCTCAGAGCAGCTTTAGATTCCAGTCACCTATTCACATAGCTCCTGGCACATAGGAGGCACTCAGTAAGTGTCTGCTGAATGAGTGAGCTAACAAGGAGGCAGGGGTATGTGAAAGTATGGGATAAGAGAAGCATGGCTACAAGATGGATCACAAAGGAAGAAATAACAGGTTTTCGTGGACCTGATGGATATGGGACAAGTCCAGGATACTGCTGAGGAGCTAGGAGTTTTACAGTGCCATTGATAGAGGTCATTAAGCAGTGGCATGGACATGACTCATGTATAAAACTCCTAAGGATCTAAACTCCCTAAGGATCCTGAGGATCTAAACTCCCTCTTCTGAGTTTTGCCACTATAGAAGCTAAAACACAAGTATCTTCCCAGTATGTACTTCAGACATGACCGTTATAGTCTCTGCTCTGGGAATTAATGGCAGGACCCTAAGTAATAGGTGGGTTGTGAATCTGGAGTTTGGGATAGATCAAGATAAAATAAATGAAAATAAATGATAGCCAAGTGCTGGTGATTTACACCTGTAATCCTAACTACTCAGGATGCTGAGATCTGAGGATCAAGGTTCAAAACCTGAGCAGGAAAATCCATTATCTCCAATTAACTACCAAAAAAGCCAAAAGTAGAGCTATGGCTTAAGTGCTAGAGTGCTATCCTTGAGCACAAAAGCTCAAAGACAATGCATTCAAGCGCTCTAGGACCAGCACAGAGAGACAGGAGGTGGAGGAGGGAGGGAGGAAGGGAAAGAGATTTTCTAACTTTAGAGGTTGGTTGAAGGAACACAGGTGAGTAAGAGGGAAGAGGGGAAAAAAAGAAGGATCCTGACAGTGGAACCCTGGGGAACTTTTCTGCTTGGATCAACCAGAGGACTGAATGAATGGAACTGTTGAGCATCAGCATGAAATTCTCCACAGAGGTCATGGAGGGCCCATCTTGAGAAAGGGCAACAGGCCCAACTGAGGAGGATGTAAGGACTTCCGTTTCACTGGAATTATGAAGATGGAAGCAGGACTGCTAGGCTAAGGAGAGAATATGGCACATCCCCACCAATGTCATGTCCACTCTGATTTCTCCAGTACTTTTGGCATTGCCAATAAACCTCTGAGTCCTCTGAAACCTATACCAAGTGTTGAGGCCTCCCTACCATGCTTCCCAGTCACTTCTCCCCTCCTCTCATTCTCTCTTCCTAATTCCACTAGTAGGAAGATTCCACACTATTCCTGGCCAGCCAGGAAATTCTGGTTATGTGGGTCACTGTGCTCCATAGCCAACATCTAGGGATGGCCTTCAGCCCGTACCTGTCACAGGCAGCCATTTTACCAGTACCAGCTACCTAAGATGGCGGCCTTCCTCTCTCTCTCTCTCTCTGCTTCCATTCCCACAGCCTTGTTTCCTACCCCTGCCTCTTTCTTTCTGAAGCCTCAGTCCAACAAGGTGGGGGGCCAGGCTGGGGAGCCAAGGCCGGAGGAAGCAAGACAAAAAAGGACAGAAAAGCCGGCCCCTTGGCATCTCTCTTTGGCATCTGAGTCCAGCCCAGGGAGGGAGGGCAGAAAGGAAGAAAGAAAGTAGTGTGAATTTTTATTTCTATCCTCTTCCTGCCACCTCCCTCAGCCCTTCCCCCCACACTTTGATGAAAACAAAATCTCTCCCCTTTTCTCTCTTCTTCAACCCAGCCCCCCTCTTTTTTCCTGGCTTCTACCATGAGCCTCCTGGAATGCAAATGAACTGTATTATGCAAATGTATGCAAATCAGGCTTAACGAGCGGAAGGAGGGGGCAGAATGCTTAATGAGTAATTGAGTAATGGTAGTGGGTACAGATGGAGGGTGTCAGGAATGACCCCCTCTTCTTCTCTGTTCTCACAGACTGGAGATTTGCTAGAGGTAACTGCGTATCCCTCTCTTTTGGGAAAGAGTAGAAGGTCATGGCCCATGCCATTGCTTCAATGGAGAAGGCCTAAGACAGCCTTGGCTATAGGTAAGGGGCAGGAGAGATTGGGGAGAGAGGAAGGTAAATACAAGGGACAGAGACTCACTTATATAACCTTGCCCAGATCCTGGATGCACCAGCCTCTCTGCCTCTATGACCCACAATGCCAGAACCTTCCATGCTGGGTGCTGGGAAGAGGGTGATGCTTAATGCATACCATGGCTTGTGCTTCAGAAAAGAGGATTCCCAAGGGAAGATTCCCAGCCAGACCCAGGTTCTTCCTGGAGGTGAGGGTAAAAGCTGTCTCTTTTTTGTGCTTTGCGGGGTGGGGGTTGGGGTGGTTGCCAAGGCAACATAGCATAGAACACCCACCTCCCCAACATTCAGCCCCAGAGGACTTAGGAGTTGGGGGGGTGGATAATGGATTGACACCCCCTGATGCCCCCACCACCTGGCACTGCCAGCCGGAGATGGCGGCATCAAATCTGAGAGAATGGCCCCTTTGTTTCTAGGCTCACGGTGTTGGGGGAGCAGGCATGGGCACACAGAAGGGCCTTTCCCAGGCCCTGTTCCAGTTTGCATGACTCCTGCTGGCCCCTAGAGATTCCTGTGGCTGGCCATCCACTGGCCTCTGTGTCCTGGCAGATGGTAGTCCCTTTGCCTTGCTCACATGGCTTGCCAGCTACTGCTAGGTAAACCTTCCCTGAAGCCTTTCCTCCAGCTCCCCACCCCCCTCCCGGCCATTCCATTTCCTCCTGTCTCTCGTGGGCACCACATGTGCCTAGACACGCAGCCCATCTTTCCTTTCTTAAATGAAGGCAATCCTTAAAAAAACTCCCTTGGCCATCGTTAGGCAAGGAGACCCCTGAAAAAGGTACCAGACACATAGAAAGGGCAAGGCTGAATTCAGGAGCCTATTGCTTCACATCTTACTAACCAGTTGGTTGACCCGGGTCACATTCTTTTTTCCCTTGGGATCTGTAAGAGGACGTTGGGCTGATTATAGCTAAGGTTCGTTTTAGCTGTAGCTGATCTGTACATTTCATGTCTTACATGACCTTAAGTTGAATCCTTCCTGAGATCTAACCTTCATCCTATTATTATGACAGGAGCAACCTGTCATTCAGACTCCTTGCATGCAGACAAACCTAGCGTCCTGGAGGCAGGAATGCCAGCTTCCCTCAGCTTTGGCTTCTCCTGAGACTCTACAACTGGTTGCAAACAAGCCCTTCAGATTTGAAATCCAGAGTGTTTGAGATCTGATGGGACGGACAGGAGGACCCCTCCTCACCCTCCTAGAGGGACCAGGGCAAAGAGGTTCACTCACCGCCCAGGAGAGCTGTCCGTGGTGCTGGATGCAGCTGTTTCTGTCTCCTCTCCATATGGAAGAAAGAGGGCGGGAGGGTGGTGGAGCACCCACCCGCCCCACATGAGAAACTGAAGGGAAAAGAAGCAGAAACATTAGAGTCCAGTAAGGCAATGAGAAGTGTAGTTGAAGAAAGTCTCCTCCCTGGAAACCTCCAAATCACCAACCCTACTTTGGGGGAAGGAGAGCACAAGAGCCAGTGAATCCCGGAGCCTCTTTCATCCCTAAGGACCGAAGTGCTTCAGAATTAGCTGTCTTACTCTGGATCATATTGAGAAATCCACAGGGAAAAGGAATCAGTGTTTTTGTCTTTGGGAAAGGGCTCAGGCTGAGGTGACAGTGTACAGGCCATCCTAAATACTACGTTAACTATAAGGAATTTAGTTATAAGAATGAGAAAGGGACACAACATTTTCTGCCTGTTAGCACTGTAAATATCAGATACTTGGGAGAAAAGGTAAGACTGAAGTGTGTGTGTGTGTGAGTACACACGAGTGCAAGCATGCATGTGTCCCAGGCACAGAGAAGAATTTGTATAAGGGGTTTGTGTGTGTGTGTGTGTGTGTGTGACAGAGACAGACAGAAAGAGTACAGGCCCTTGAACTCAGGGCATAGATGCTGTCCCTGAGTTGTTGTTGTTTCTTTTCCCTCAAAGGTGGTACTCTACCACTTGAGCCACAGCTTCACTCCCTGTACCAGGAGTTCTTAACCCATCTGCACATTAAGTGAGGGCGATGCCTAGACTTCATTCCCATATACTCTTAATCTTGTCTGGGCCCAAACATCAATATTCAGGAAGAAACAATCCCAAGCTCCCCAGGTGTCTTTAGTGCATGACTCAATTGAGAATCACTGGCATAGAAGGAAACAGATAAGAAAAGATGGAGGGGGGGAAGCCTGATCACTGGAGGAAAAGGCACCCTTAAAGGGGAAGAGAATGAAGATGGAGGCGAAAGACAAGCATATAACTCCCCTTCCTGAGGGCTTATGGATGATCCCTGGGCCTAGCCTGGGGACCCACTCAGGTGTTGGCTCTGTGCTGTGAAAGCTCAAATCACCCCCAAGACTTTGAGATGCGCAGAGCCAGGGAATGGGTGCAATAACCTGTGGGCATGTTGCTCCCCTTCACCCAAAGGGTCCCCAGGGAGGCGGCTGTGGAAGGTAAACAGCAACAATGGTTCCTTTCAGTGTCCAGACTCCAACCCTTCAGTCCAATTAGCAGACACGGCAAACAGCAATTCAGCTGCCTTCAGCCGCTGTCATAACAAACTCAGAGCTGCCTTAATGGGGGGATTAGGGCAGAAGGAGGGGGGTGTCACTCCAACCCTGGCAGAGCCTGTGTAGCAAGAAAGGGGTTCCCCCTTTCTCTTAACCACTCTCCTAGTTAAATCTACACCAACCAGCCTTTCCTTCCAAAACCCCATTCCTCGTTCTCTTCAAAGGGCCAGGAATGTTTTGTTTTATAGCTTTGTCTCCTCTCTCCTCCAGTGAATTTAAAGCATTAACCCAAACCCCTTATCTTCTATGAGAGTTGGCACATTCTGCCTCTGGACAAGACAGTGCCATTACCCCAGACTTCCTGTATGTATGTGGATGGGTGGGAGCGCATGTGCAGTACATATATGTGTTAGCAATTCCACAATCTAGAAGTTGTAATGGCATAAATGTGGAATTACCATTTATGCATGCCATATCTCTCAACCTGCATATCAGTTTGCCAGTCATAAATGCTCTTGCCAATAAGTGTAAGTCACTATAAGGAGAAAGAGCATAGTGAAAGCTGGGTATGATGGTATGTGCCTATAGTTCCAGCTACTTGGGAGGCAGAGTCAGAAGGTATCTCAAGCTCAAGTTTGTGAGACATCGTCTCAAAAACACAAAACACATACAAAAAAAGGTTGGGGTGTGGTTCAAAAGACAGTGTTTGCCTAGCATGAGTTCAATCTCCAGTACTGCAAAAAAATTAAAATTAAATTAAATTAAAATGATGTCCAAAACCCCCACAATGGTCATTTTTGCCATAGGGACCCCAGCCTCTTCTCCCAACAGGCTTCCCAAGAGCTGGGCTTCCTCTTCCTGAACTTCTACTACTTCCTAGTCACGTCCCCAGGAGTCCCTTCTCAACTCCCAGACACCTCTTACTTTCATATTTTTTGAGATCCTTAGTCACAAACATGCCAGAGCTGTCCCTTTTACATTCTAAAATCAACAACATGCTATCAAGTCATCTTTCCAAATTATATATAGCATACAGCCCCTCTATAATCTCAGCATTACCTTTCCTCATAGGTATCATCACATATGGTAAATAGTTCTTCATCTGATGCATGTAACAACCTAAATAGCCCAGAGTAGCATAGTGTGTGCTTCACCTAGGCGAGGCTCTGGGTTTCATCCTCAAAACCACAAAACAAAATAACAAAAAATCTCATAAAAGTATAAGATGGCACCCAAACAAAGACCTGGGTCCAGGTGTTTTGCTCTTCTTTTTCTTCTGCTCTCTAGGATTACTCATTGAGGTCTTCCTTTTTAAAAATTTCCCTTCCTTCCTTCCTTCCTTCCTTCCTTCCTTCCTTCCTTCCTTCCTTCCTTTTCTTTTCTTTTACAGTACTGGATTTGAATTCAGGGCTTTAGGAGCTCTAACACTTCAGCCACATCCCCAGCCCAGATCAAGATAATTCTTATGATTTGGAAGATTTTTCAACAAGACCTTTTGATGCCTAGCACTAAGAAAAAACAACCAACTGGTCCCAGGGTGCGGGTATGAGTGATAACTCAAAACTCCAGTCAAACATTGAGGGGAAAGTTGTCTTTAGCTGCCTGCACTGGGAATTCAGTAGGAGAGTGTTAGGATGAGGAGCTAAGGAGAGAAAAAATTGGATCCAGAACCGTTTGGTTTTCTGTAAATTAGGTAGCTATCATAAAACCAGAAGACTAGAAATGAAAGTTCTTAGATATAGTCAGAGGAATGGAGATAGGAGAGAGGAAACTTCCTAGCTGGTGGCTGCTGAGGCACTTCTGAACTCCTAGCAATCCAGCCTCCTCAAATACCAATTCCACCAGACCCCCTACTGGGTGTTTACCTGGAGGAGGACTCAGTGGTATTCCTGTATGTCTACCTTTGGTAACCTTAGGTCCCACAGTGTCTGTCCTACAGTGGATTCACCTGCACACAGCTGGGAATTTTTAATTTCCCAGCTGAGCTTCCTGTGCATCACAGAGCATACGTGCAACTTGACTAGTTCACACATCACTCAGTGGCCTTCCATGAGAAACACACACACAGCTCACTAACACAGCCATGTATCTCTCTCCCAACCCCAACCATCCACCAAACCATAGGGTCCACACAAAGTGGACATAAACATTCAATCCATATCCCTCCTGGCTTCTATTCCTCCTTGTTTTATAGGGTATAAAAATCCCTCATCCTGCCAGCTCCCTTAGGTCCTCCATCTCTTCTCTTTCGATAATCTTGCTGTCAAGTGTGCTCATGAGAGACAGCAATAATATAAATTAATTATAGCAACTAAAACAGATTCTGAGACTCCTATGGATCCCATATCCATATTTCCAATAGGTTACATGAAAAGAAAAACAAAACAACAAAAAGTTACCTCTCTCCTCCCAAGCCCAGAACCTGCTCTTGACTAGGCCTTTCCTCATTGAAGGTCTTCATTCTCTCTCCCCTGATGCCTAGTCCCTCCTCAGCTCATCCCTGTCCTCCTCCCTACAACACCCTCTCCAGCTCTTCCCACAAATAAACTCCCTGGGAAGAGTTTTGAACTTGAGGTCACTGAGGGCTATTAGCAACTCATTTAGGTCTGTGGTTCTTCATCTGTGAAATGGGTTAATAAAAGTTACCTGTCAGTGTTGGAAGATAAAAAAAAAAGAAGAAGGCTTGCAGGCACAGTGTAGGGTTAGAGATTATTAGGCCTTGAATCAAATTTGCTCCCACTCCTAATCCAGTCTCTCCCTTCCTCTCCTCTAGAAACCCCAAATTCCCAACAGAAAAGTGAGAGGCCACTAATTTTCCCACCTTCTAAATCTCCGAAGGAGACATATGTACTCCAGGCTCCCTGAAGCCCAATTTTTTTTTTTTTAGTTTGAATTCTCCAATATTTCTCCCACATAATATGTAATTGAATCATTATCTTCTAGCTATAAAATCAGGTCCTGGGAGGAAATTTTAAATTTATGCCAGAAATAGAGTCTGTACAAGGACATTTTGCTCAATTCTCCTTCCCCTTACTTCTTATTGCCCTGTGTCCTGGAATGCAGGGCCCTGGGATGGGGAGCAGTAGCCAGCACTAAAGGATAACTTCTAGCTCTGGCCACATTTTTATTTTGCAAAGTGACCATATACCATCCTCTTCTCAGCTGAACCCAAACACTCTTTTGCTTAAAAAATTTAGGTCAGGCCAGATAGAATGGACTCTTTTAGGCAAGGCCCTGATTAATCTCCCTAATTCTTTGCTTTCTCTGGGCAGCATAGATACTAAGCTACAAATTCCTTTGTGTTTGAGCTCCTCGGAGCTCCTTGAGGCCATTTGTTCTTGGACATGATTTCTAAAAGCAGAGCTGAGTGGGAAGACAAGATGTCCTGAAAGACCCACACTCAACCCCTTTGGTCATTAACGACAAAGAAGCTGGAGAATCTTTTTAAGATGCCACTGAGGTCCTAAGTCTAAAGAAGGAAATAGTATGGAAATGGAACAGAGATTCTGCCCTCTGTTGCCCTACAACTCAGATGGGGCAAAAAGCTCTGGGGTCACCCTGTGTCCTGAGATTTTTTTCCCTGGGTTTTTGGTTAGTTTTTTTGGTGGGGCGCGGGGGGGGGGGGAGAATGCAAACTCCTTCTCTCATGCTGTCTATAGCTCTAAGCCCTATCCTCACCTATTTCCACCTCGCCATTTTCTCACCTCTCAACCAAGCTGGATAGCCCCAGGTGGCTTCTAGGATCCTACCGAAGCAGAGCCCAGCGTTCTCCGCTCATCTCCCACCGAGCCCTCCCGGACAGCCTCGGGGGGACTGATTGGTCTAGCTGCTGTCCAGCACGACCCTCCAACTAGATTTCAGCACACCTCTCCCCTGAAGCGGCTTCCAGGCCCCTGAGTCAGTCAGGCTGCCCCAGAGCGCGCGAGCGGGCGGCGCCGCCGGAGGGGACCGAAGCGCAGCTGCTTCCCCACCAGGCGGGCGGGAGCGGAGGATGGCGCCTGGCTCCATCCGGGGGCGGCGAAGCAGGACGGTGACTCCCACCTGCGTGGACCTGGCCCCGGGAAGGGAGGAAGCTGACACCCCCGGGGTGGGGGGTGTTTCAGGGCGGTGGGGTCCTCTTGCAGCCTCTCGGGGTCGATCAGTCCTCCAGGCCTGAGACACCCCCCCCCCCCACACACACCCCCAACCACCACCACCACCACCTCCGCAACCACCACCACCCCTTCCTCGGCGCGGGCCGCCTTTCCCGGGGTCCCTCTGCGCAGTGTATGGGGTTATTTTTACTTTCGGTTATCTAGCTTTATGAAGACTCCACACCACTCATACAGCTAGATAACCAAAGATAACAACCAACCCCGCCTCCTGGCCGCCGCCGCCGCCGCCGCCTCTTCCGCGCAGCCTCCCGGCTGCCGCCGCCGCCGTCGCCCGCAGCGCCTCCGAAGCCTCCGGTCGCCCGCTGGTGGGAATGGGAGGCGGGGAGAGAGAAACGGGGGTCCCAGACCAAAAAATACATACATATATATATCAATAAAAGACTCAGACAGACAGTGACACCGACGCGGCAGAGACCGAGAACGACGGGGAAAGAATGCCACGGCCCACGGGGTGCGTGGTCCTGGAATCGACACCCTCCCCCCGTCCCCCCCCCATTCACCCCCCCCCCGATCTCCAGACTCGAAAAGCTCCGGACGCCCCATTTCCCGCTCCACCCCCCTCCGTCCACGAGCGAGAGTTCTTCCGTCTGGGAGAAAGACGTTCGGGCTTTTCGTGCCACCCGGGAAGACCCGCGGGGACCCGGTCAGAGCCCACTCCCCCCTCCCACCACCACCGCGCCCGGGCCCCCACCGCCCCCCTCGGGAGGATCGGGGGCGCGCCCGCTCGCCGGAGCCTCCGCGCGGGACGCCGGGGGAGCCGCAGAGCGAGCCCCGCCAAGTCTCCAGCTTGCCAGGGCCGTGGAAGCGGCGCGGTGCCCGCGCGGGGTTAAGAGCCGAGTCCAACCTGCTGACGGGAGAGGAGGGGCGGGCCGCGAACCCCTGGGGATCTCCCCCCCCCCCCCACGCCAGGCACCGGGAAACCCCCGCGACCCAACGAGCACAGCCAGTGTGGGCGTGGGAAGAGGCGGCTCGGAGACGCTCGAGCAGAGGAAGCAAGGGCCAAGACCCCACCCGGGAAGAGACCTGAAAGCCGAGGGCGGCGGGGCCGGGTGAGCGGAGCCTGAGGACCCGCGGAACCCCAGAGAAATGGGCTTCATACAAAGAGACCCCGAAGTCCTCCGAGGGTGGTGAAAATGGCCGGGGGTTGGAGACCAGCCCTGCCCTCAGGGCTGACGGGGCGTGATCGCGAGCGGGAATGGGCGAGGAGAAGGGAGTCTGGGGAGCCCGGCGGAGGGTGTGGGGGTCCCGCTGGGCCTTCGGGGGTGAGGGGTGAGGGGGAAACGCCGCGTGCCGCGTTCGGAGGCGCTCTCCCACCTCGCGCCCCGCGCCGGCCCGACCACTTACATCCAGCCCGGGGTACCCTGAAGGGGCTGCTCGGCGCCGTCCTCCCGGCAGGTTCCCACCCGTGGAGCGCCGCGGACCGGGGTCTCCCGGGCCGGTGCCGGAGCTTCGGACTCTGTTCCGCTCCCAGCCTCCGCGGAGCTGGGAGGAGCGACATGGAGCCGGGTCTCACCTCCCCGGCTCCCTCCTCAGCCTCCGCGGCGGCTCTGGCCTGGGCGAACTCCGGCTCCGGACTTTTCATTCATCCTTTCGCACTCCCTCCCCAGGCTAGCTTCTGATTGGTTCCCCCTACTCTGACGTCAGCGCCTCTCTCCCGGCCAGCCCCGCCCCTCCTCCTTCCCCGGGCTCAATTGGGACGCCCCTCCCGCACCGGGAACTGTGGCGGCGGGGGAGGGGGACGGGAGGCGGGGGCGTGGGGACTAAGACTAAAAAATCGTCGGTGTGTGAGCCGAGTCTCAGGATCTCAGTGCCTCCCCTAGTCCCTCTGAGACCTGCCTTCGATCTGTGGCCTGTCTAATCCATTGCCACCTACACAGTTTTGATCTCCAATCTCATGCTTTTTGTAGGTCCTACATTTAAAAAAAAATTGGCCTTAGGTATTTTTTTTTGGTTGTTGTTGTTTTACCAGGCCCAGGGTGCAAAGATATAAAAGAGATTAGGTGAAATCCCAGGAAAAGAGCCAGCTATGCATGTAATCTCAGCACGCTGACAGAGAAGAATTGCGGGGGGAGGGGGGGGAAGAGACAGACAGAGAGAGACACAGAGAGAGAGATGAGAGAGAGATGAGAGAGAGAGAGAGAGAGAGAGAGAGAGAGAGAGAACACCAGAAGACTGAAGACTTCACCCTTCCCTGCCTCCTCCCATCAGAATATTCTTTGTGTTCCTAGAGTTGGGATCCTTCCCAAATCATAGGTTGTTTCTCTTGTTCCATTTTCAATTCAAAACAAAGAGGGAAAGTCTGAAGTTTGGGATAGGGGAGTCTGAGAAAAACTAAGCTTCCTTTTTACTTACAAAAGGGTCTAGCTCTGAACCCTGGTCACAGCACAGATGTTTCAGGTAGCCCAGGCAAGACCCCCAGAACTCAGCTCAGCCATAGAGGGCCTCCATAAGCCTCCTCTCCTTTATGCCACCCACCCTTGGGCCTCTAGCCTCAAGTCCTGAACACCACTCCCACATTCCAGCTCTGGGGCTTGAGAGGGAAGATTCTACCTGACTTTACAAATTTGGCTCTCTAGACATTCCTAAGCCATCCTCCCTATCCACAGCTAGAGAAGCCAAAATCAAATTCTGGATATGGCTGGATATGGATTCTGTTTATCTGGAAGAGCTCTCAGAGAAAACCACCCCATCCCCAGGAGCTTCAGTGTCTGCCAGAGAGCAATGTGAATTCCCAGATGAGCTTCCACATGGTCACCCTCCTCAAGGTCTTTCCCTAGTCAGTCATGGAGACAGATGGTATGACTGAGGTACCTGGGAGCTTGTTGGTCAGATTAACATTGGCTACCTCTTGTAAACAGGGATCCTTGAACACCACTAGGTCAGTAGGAGTGCCTTCCAAGCTTGCCCAGACTTTTCTTAATCTGCTGTTCTGCACAGGCAACAACAAAACTAGGTGTGAATACTGTTGCCTTGGCTAGATACAAGCCAATGGCTAAATGGGTTTAACTACCTTCAAAGACCCAGAGAATTGTCTGTACAACTACAGCCACCGCTGGCTGGCCGCAAGATTGTAGGATGGGAGGCAATTTGAAATGAGATAAAGCCCAAGGACTGTGTGTTTCCCTGGCAGAATAGTAGCACGAAGCTGAAGTGAATGACCTGATTTCCCCAGGCCTCGGGGCATTCTGAGGGCAGGCCAAGTCTGCTGCTCTTCTGGGCTTTGCATAGAATTTATCCCTCTGTCAGTCTTCACAGTATCCAAGGAAGAGTTTTTCTAGAAGCTTCCACAATATCATTACTTCACTCTCCCAGAACTGGGAGCCCACTAAACAATAGTGAGCAAGGAAGGAAAGTGTCCACTCCCTTTCTTGTTTCTTTCTGCCCTTCCCACCAGCTGCTCCCACAACTTAAAATGGAATATCTAAGGGGAGCTTCAGGGATCCTGGGGCTCTACTATAGTTGCAGAAAAAGGGAACCCTCCCCCCAATATTCTCACAGACTGACTTAACAGTATGCTGTTAAATGTAGTCTCTAAATGCACCCCTATAGGATCTATGCCAAGGACCCCTCAAAGATTTCTCACCTCCACCATCTTATAAGGAAGATGATTCTAAATAGAGCCTACAGCTTTCTGACACACTATCAACTTCCCCCACAAGTCAATTTTGGTCATTCTCACCTTAGATATTACCCCCTTCCAGTCAATTGAAAGTGTGTTCCTTTTCTAACAAACTTTCCTATCACTTTAAAAAATTAAATCAACCTCAAGAGAGAAATGGGTACATTTAGCTGACTTCTGAGAATTTGTATGTCAAAATTTCCCCAAATAGCTAAAGAGCAAAAACCTCCTGCTTCTTAGTATGGCTCCCAATTCTACAAAGGTTGTTTAGTTCAACCTAACAAGATTCCAAAATTGTCTTTGTAGGTTCTCCATGAACATGAACCTCACCTCTTTGGATGTTCTAGACAGCTCTATCTCTTACTGCTTCTGCTTAGGGATGCAGGTGAATATGGGCATCTGTCTTTATGCTAGTGGGAACAGCAAGAGAACTCTCTACCATAATACTTCCTGGCATTGGTCTGTATACTGAGTCCTATTATTCTAGTTGCCAGAACTAATTCAGGAGCTATAGTCTCTGAAGGGCCGAAATGATTTTGGATATATTCTTTGTCCATGAGAAAACAAAGTAGGTAACTTTAGGCAGAGTGTGCCTAACGTGAGGACCCAGTGGTTGATAAATGAATACAGGTATGTGTGTCCTTGTGAGTATGTCTGCAAGTCTGAGTTTGCCATTGTATGAGTTTGCCATGGATCTTAGAGTGGGAAATGAGGGAACTGATCAGTTGTGCTTCCTGTAGGATCTGCATATAGGAGCAGGGAGAGGAAGGGGCATTGCATCCATTGTGTTGTGTGTTTGTGAGTATTCCACAGTTCCTTTGACTAGAGGAGACCCTTCAATTAATTGGATATACCAGTCTGTGGAGGCTAACAGATGAAACATAATAGGTATACTGGGTACCCTTTGGGGTTTTCAGTCTAAGGCTCCCTAAAAAGTCCTTAGCTGGAGCAGAGTCCTCTGCATCCAGTACATACCACAGTAGCTGTCTGATGGTCTGTGGACCCCACCTTAAATCCTTTCAGGGAAATTCTGGAAGGCTCTGGGAAGGCATTCAAATCTCCTTGCTAATGTGAGTCTGTGTCCCAGTTAGCTCAGGCTAGGGGCTTCACACATGCTAGGGAAGTGCTCTACCACTGGCTTACACCCCAAAGAAAGCTAGAGCCTACTCTTTTTGCTGGCACCTACCCCCACTCCATCTCCACAGCTGCCCATCTATTGTCTGTGTGCCTGAAGAGGTCCATGTAGAAAACAACATGGCCTGAATTATGCTCTCCGGATGTAGCTTTTGGACAGATCCTTAAAATTTGGGCATCCACATAAATTTTGGCCAATCTTTTGAAATATTCAGGTAATTAAATACAAGGTGTGTTTTTTTTTCTTTGTTTACCACATTAGTTTGTTTTGGAGATACAGATGAAAAGGTGGACTCAGAAATTCATCTCTGTCTTAGAAGTACATCATGAACATTACCATATATTCCCTTGCTGTAGAATATGTGTTCTATCTGTGGGATTCTGACAATAAAAGTGTGATATATATATATATATGTATGTATATATATACATATACATATATATGTATTATGCACATATGTACCTCACCTATATGCATAGATGAGATCATTAGATCAGAAAGCATAATCTAGAGGATTTGTACCCTGAGAATGTGATTTTCCTCTCCACAGAGTATTTTTTTCTCCCATGGAAGGTCATCCTGGAAAGTCCGTCAGGCTTGTCTAAGTACTGCCTTCTCAGCTGCTCCCAGCTCTGTTCTCGAACCCACACATGTTCACTTGCCTGAAAACCCTGGGATGTTAAGGAGGTGAGAACAAAGTGGCAAAAAGGATAAGTGCTGGCTGATTCACAAGATTCTCAGTCATCCGCAAATGGCCTCCTTAAGGACACAGGCATGAATGTGCAAGGGTGCTTGCACACACACACACACACACACAGATACACACAGACCTATTAACTTAGACAAATACAATGATAAATCCATGGATACTCCCAGCAGTACTACCTTTCAAAGCTTGCAGGTACACATCCTAGTACACACAGCTACTCACTGCTCCTTACACTCCCCAAGGCCTTATCCATCCAAATCCATACTCCTTTCTCATCTCTATCTTCCACTTACAGATAGCTCTGTCCCCCTTCCCAACCAACCAACCCCACCCAAAGTGGCTTCCACTTCTGCCTTCAGGAGCTTTGGAAGAAGAGAAAAAGAGTTGTTCCCTGTGTCCCCAGTTCTTTCCCTCTCCATCATAGAACTAGACAGGGGGTAGCCTTTTGTTCACAGGCTAACTTGCTCCATTTCTATTCCCATTAACCATTTAGGCCTTACTACAGAGTGCACCAAAACTAGAGGCTAGAAGCTGGATGAGGCAGAGAGTAGGCTAGAAGCTGGATGAGGCAGGGAGTAGGGTAGGGAGAGAGATAGAACCATGATAATGCAAGGCCAGTTTTCCCTTTCCTCCCCCACCCACACTATCATCTAAAACAAAGAAGAAAATAAATACCCCAAAAGCCAAAGGTGGCCATCTCTGATGACACTGGGAAGAAGGGAGACTGTAGCTTCTTGGGTGCCCAGCTCCTGTGGGAAAGGAGAACACAAAGGTTAAAGTCTTTTGGGTGGCTCCAATTCTCTTTTCCTAACAGCCCCCCAGTTTCCTGCTATCTCTCTTACTGCTATGCCTCCAGAACCCAGGCAGTCTAGATTCCCTTCACAACTGCCAGAGCTCAAGTCTGTACAGGGGAATCCTCAAAAGAAAAAGGCCTAGACACAGAGGCTAACCAGGGTCCCTGGTAAGGCATTCTCCAGCTCATCTCCACTGAGTTACTCCTCCCTTACCTATCCTCTCTATCTCTCACCTTCACCCCAAACCTTCAGGCCCAGAGGTTTGAACAAAGAACCTGTAGAGATCTCTGACTTCAATCTAAAAACTAATCTCCTACCAGACGGACACTATCTCCTTGCAGAATCCCACTACCTACTGTCTACTCTTAGGATAGAGTGAAGGATCTAGGGTCAGAGATATATTTTTGTCTGTCTAGACCTATACACTATAAACTGTAAAGTCCTATGGACGTTTAAGATATTTCAATCATGGAATCTTCATCCCTATTTCCTGTGTGTGAAAGAGGAAATGTTTTCTCTCCTTTTTTCCTATGTCTCCCTCTTTTTATTTTACTAAAACAAAACCTTGATAAAACTTTTAAAAGGAAAGGTATTCTCAGTCATATTATCTCTGTGGTTTTCTCCACCTATCTTGGTCATTACTTACCGACCTGTCACCTAGCCATGTATATCTATCAGGATCCATAAAGACATGATGTGACTATCGGTTTTCTCTCCTTTTCACAAACACAAAGGTATGAGTACAAAATAATTTATTATTTTAGTGTTGTCTATGAAACCTCAGTACCTACTTTATAGTCTTATCTCCCTAGTATTTTGCCTTTGGGTTAAACTAAGGCTTAGAAGAATAACATATATGACATACATGACCTAGCTCCTGAAACACTAGAAGGTGAATTAATGTGTATGTGAGTATAAGTGTGTTTATGTGTTGGTGCATTTTTCCATCTCAAAGTCAATTCCACTAATCCCCCACCTCAAATCAGGAAGGTCAGCAGAATACCGAAGAAACCAGAGGGAACCAGGAATAAAGCCTTAAATTCAAGGGTGATTTCCAAGAAGGATGTTTTCTAATTGTCTCCTCCTCACTTCTCACCTCAACTCCGGCTTCAGTTTTGCCAGTCCATCCAGTTCATAAAACCCTGTCTCGGTCTGAAAATGTTAGCTTCCTATAAAAGAGGGGCCACCTCACCCCATGCATGCAATTTTGCTGATAGGCCAGAAAACAGGCATAAGACAAGGTGGGGAATCTCTGGCTCCTTCTTTCACTTAACTCAGTGGGATTTCTGGGATCCCTGTGGCTGGTGCATATCTCCCCACTGCTCTCTGCCCTGTCACCATCTCCAGGACACACAATGTCCAGGGAACCAGGTGGTGAGAAGCACAGCCCTGTGTGCACAGGATGTGTGGGCATCTCCTCTCTCTACCCCCTGGATCTCCTTTAAAAGACAAAATACCTCTATTGGGTGGATCTGGAGAGGACTGGAGTAGGGGATGTCCTCATGTTGGAACCCTAGCATTGGCCACAATACGTCCTTTGACTTAGAGCTTCCTTGAGCCTCTTTCCTACCCACCAGTTCATAGGATCAGGGGGAAGAGGTACAAAAATCCATCTAAATACTGCCAAGTGTTTGGAGGTCTTTCCCAATTCTGGTTTCCTCCTTCCAGGAAATGTGACTTCAGTCTCCTCACCCTCCCAAAGTCCTGCAGACTTTTTCTTGTCCCCAAACCTTCCCTCTCTGGGGCAGCAGAAGGGAATAAGAGCCAGAGTGAGCAAAGAAGGTCGGGAATCCAGATTCTGAACCATTTTTTTCCCCCTCTTCCCTCCCATCCTCTTTAAGAATTTCCTTCCTGCTGCTTGCTCCTCTGGTAGGAGCATTAAGATGTTGGCCATGTCTGGTGGAGAGAAGGGAGGGGCGGATTAATAGGATCAGTAGCACCGTGACCCTAAACCCCCCCAATCCCATTGACAAACTTAGTGAGCTGTCTCTCTGCTGGCAGGAGCTGGGGAAGGAGGGGGAACCAGAGGCCTCAGGGCAGTCGGGCAGAGCCCCTGCCTCCAGCCTCCACTGTGGATGCCCTGGAAGCCGGAATGAACCCCCCTGGGAAGGCTGGTATGGTTGGCAGATAGGTAGTGGACCAACTCTACCTCCACACATGCCTCCTCCCTTTCTGGGGAACCCCCTAAGTCTGTATCAGCCTTTTCTTTCTGTGATTATTGCTCCAGCCTCCATTAACCAGTAGGCAAAGTAGGAAGGTGAGGGTGCCCTGACCCATTTTAGGAGCTCTCTTCACACCCCCTGCCCAGACGGTTGATAGGGTCAGGACCCTCCCGGTACCCAAGTGACTACTTACCCGGCTTCTGTGAAGAGGAGAGGCTGTGCGGGTGGCCCCTGCGGCTGGACTGCCTGTCTCCCCCCAGCTCCTGGCCTCTTGTGGAGTGGAGGATGCAGCTCTGGTGACGTAGCATCTGCCTATCCATTCAGGAATTTCGCTCGCCTCTCTCTTTCTTTCTCTTGCTGCTCTCCCTAGAAAGGCAGCAAAGAGGGGGTGCTGCCCCTATCTGGAGCTACCACCACCACCACCACCACCACCACCAAAATAATAAGAGCCCCTGCCTTCCTCCTCAAGCCTGTGTCAGGCCTTTGTCAGGTCCCCTCTGTTCCCACGTCCTCTACAGCCTTTGCTAACCTGAGGCAGGCAGAGGGTACTATTGTTCCTCCAGGCCACTCTAGTCCCCTAAGGAAACAGGAGAAAGGGAATGACCGAAGTACCCCAGTCCCAACACTCCTTCCAGTTTAATTCACTTTTGAACTGGAGGTGATTGTGTGTGTGTGTGAGTGTGTGTGAGTGTGGGGGGGGGGGTAGAGAGTTGGTGAGAGTCCTAGACAGAGGTCCAGTTTCCATCTAAAGGTTGGACTGTGCTGTCTCCTTCTTTCAAACCTCCTCCTCAGCCCGCTAACCCTGTCAGCTGAACAAACTGCAAATCCAGGTTCTTCATTGTGAAGGAAAAAGTGACAATTGGAAGACGAAGGCTGAGAGCTGGGCGGAGGGAGGACGGCCAGCGTTTGGAAGTCTAGACAGAGAGGAGGGGTGCGACCACAGGCTCAAAGTGGGAGATAAATTATCCTGTTCTTCAAGGAGGGAGAGAGATTTGGGGGTTGGTTTCCAAGGCTGGGGTCCCGATATTTGGTGGAAGCTGGGTCCCAGAATGATACAATGGTTGAGGCTCTTTTCTCTCTTTCACCCCACCCTCAGCCCCTCCCTTTCTCTCCCTCCCACTCTTCCTGGCCTGCATGGGAACTCGGTCTGAGCTCAACGTGACAGACAGCAGGCCTGCATGCTAATGAAGTTTGTCTCAAGTTCATTGTCAAAGCCCCCTTTTCCCCATAGCCCCCTCCCCTTTTCTCTCATACACAAATCTCCCTCCAACTTTTGTCCCACAGACCTAGAGGCCACTTGAGTCTCGGGCCAGCTCCCCTCTCTCACCCTCCCCCAACGCTTTCAATCTCCCTTCTCCTCACTACCTCCCTCAACTGGGGGTGGGGTAGGGGGCTCTCTTCTCGAGGGTGCCTTTCCAGCTACCTCCTGACCAAGGCTTTCCTAAGATCCAAATGAGAGATTCTGAAGGCTGAGGGCTGAATCTACAAACCCAGTCAGTCCTTCTCTCCCCATGGGATAAGGCACTAGACTCCCCCACTCAAAGTTCTCTACCCCCCAATTCCCAGCCTTGTTCCTGGCCCAGTCTCCCCATTCCAGCCCAGCTTCCCCTCCCCCATTCCTTCCATTATGATTATTTTCTCTCCCCTTGATTACATCTGCTTCACTAGCTCAGAAATAAAGATCCTTTGAGACTAATTTTGCAGGCGCCCCCCCCCAACTCCCCACCCCTTCCCTCCCCCTTCCCTCTAGACCAGGGCTCCTGTTAGCTCCTTTCTCACCGGCTGGAAGACATTGAGTTCCTTGTCTAGGGAGCTGGGGGGTTGATGGGAGGGGGTGCCAGTAGAATGGGGGGGGTCTCTCCAACTCTGGGACGTGTCCAGCAATCCAAACCTGTCCTTCTTTTGTTCCTACAAATCTCTTCATACTGTCACCACCCTCTGGAGTCTGCCTTTCTCCCAGTAACCAGGGGATAGAAGAGGAAGGGGAGGAGGACCCTGAACTCACCCCACCCCTCAATTCCAGGGAAAGGAGGGGGGAGGAGAAAGGGGGGGGGAATTTAAATCCCCCCCTCATTAGCCAGAAAGGAAGCGAAAGGGGATAATTATAATTAAAAGCAGACAGCTGTGGATTGCGTCTTTTATGTTCCTCCAAGCCTCCTCCCCATTTCTGCTACCATCACCCAAAAAATCTGCACACCCCCTGTGAATCTCACCCCTGGTTCCTGAGGGGATTGAGCGTGTGCTAGGAGAGTAAGGCATGGGACAGATTTGGGCAAGGACATTCAACTCCCTCTCTCACCTTCTGAAACATCTCAATAGGCCGAGGATATGGGAGCTTCCCTCTCTCTGTTTTCCAAACTGTACCCCAAAGGATGCAACTGTGGAAGGCAGAAGCATTGGGGTGATCATAAGAGATTCAATAATTTGGGGAAATCTTTGATTCTCCTGAAAATAGCCATAACTTCCACAATACAAGAATGAAATATAACTAGAATGTTTTCTCTTTTCATCTCCCTTGGAATTGCCTCAAAACACAGGAGGGGCAGCTGAATGTCCAAAGAGCTGAGCTCCTGATAACAAAGAGAAGCTCACAGACTTGAGTACACAGAAATGCACACGTATACATACATATGCTTGATAATTTGGGGGGTGGTGTTGCTAGGAGTATCTCTGCTATCCTATGTATTTATAGAACTTGATCATAGGCCAGAACAGCGGGGTAATTATAGCATTATTAGCATATATGTAAATCAGGTAACCTATATACGCTGAATGGAGGCAGATTATTATTTATTTCTCTCCCCCCTTTTCCTTCCCTGGTATCAGCTCTGGCTCCTCGGGAGCTGCACACCAGCAATTATCTGACATTATAAGAGGGGGTTGTAGCCCTGGAGGAGGGGGCTGAGGAGAGTAGGATGGGGGAAATAAAAAACAAAAACCTATGGGCGGGTGGTGGCAGGGTTTTATCTCATTTTACTCAATGTTATTCTGGGAAGAGTGGGGAGGGGCTCAGTGAGAAGCCTTTGAATTAACAAAGGGGGAGGGGGTGTTATGAAGAGACAGAGATCTGAAAACAGAGACAGATGAAGCCAGAAAAGCTGTGAAGCAAAGATAGAGGTGTAGAAAGACAGGGTTGAGGTTCTGGTTTGGCTCCCTGGGTGTGGAAGAGCTTGAGATAGAGTCCCAAATTCACACACAAGGAGACACAAAGAATTTAGATCTTAGAAGGGAACACGGATCTGTTTATCTGGAGGCAGGGGCTGGGCTGTCTAGGTTCCCTGGGCTCGAGGACCAACATGGGGACCTCCCCACCCACTGTGAGGATTTGGGGGCTCAGGCTGAATCCTAAGCCAGAGTTCATTCTATGTTATCAAGCCCTTTTCCTTCCTTCTTTCCGCCAGCTAGTAAATAGCCAGAGGACTCCAAGTAGTGACTTGGGGTGTATTCATTTGTTCCAACTAACAAATGAGCACAAATCGTATGAACAAGGTTTGATTCTCCAACCAGAAATGAGCTGACAGCTTCTGTCTGGGGTTGGTGCTGTCTTTAGCTCAGCATGGTGATCCTTCAGCCCTTTCTGGGGTCCCTCAGTCTCTAAGGACGTGCATCACTGCCTCCTTTTCCTACCTTATCTTTACTCAACATTATACCAGATCCAAGTTGAAAAGCTGGAACCTTTACAGCTTTTATTGGTTTTCCTCTCTATCGTTCCTAGGACTTGCTCTCCTAAATGGGACTCCTCTGCCTCTGCCTCACTTAGTGGGATTCTGCTGGCTCTTGGTGGCCACAGACAGAATGGTGATAGTATTCCAGAGCTTCCCTTGCACTCCTGCCCACCCAGCTCAGAAGAGGGCTGGGTTTGAAAGGAGTATGTCTGTTTGATCCCAAAGCTCTTTTTTTTTTTTTAATGTCCCTAGGGGTACCTGTATCTATGTTGTTTCAAATGTCTCCAGGTGCTGTGTACAAGGTGGCTATCCAAGACTTCGCCCACCTAAAGTAAACTCCAAAGACTGGGGAGAGGGAGCATCATTGAAAGCAGGGCAGGGTCCAAGAGCCTTGAGTGTTATAGTGAAAAAAGAAATGCCACCTGTCACTTAGACAAATGAAGATAGAGATAAATACCCAAAGAGGCAGAAGCCAAACAAGTGAAAAGAAGCAAAACCTCAGTTTCTTTTATAGAAAAGGGAAAATTTGCTGCCTTGCATATATGGAAACCAGTAAAAACTAGATGGGTTTTATTGCCAGTGATCTCTGCATCTGAGTTATACATTTGTGTTTGCTCCTGGGTCCAGCTGGTTCTCAGGCTTTGTGGCTGTGTTGTGCCAGGTCGTGAAAGAGCTGAGGTAAACAACCTGAGCAGTGAGAACCTGAAACTTGGCGAGGCAGAATGAAAGAAGGCAAACAATCTGCAAAAGTCAGAGAAAGAGACTGAGAGACACCAGAAAGCCAATGAAGGAGAGGGCAGATCCAGACCATGCCAGGGGGGTGAAGCTTTAGGCTCTCCAAGCGATAGCGATCTGGGATATAGTATTCACTCCTGCCTTTTTTTCTCCCAGGACTCAGCCCAGAAATTGGATGGATTCACCAGGCAAATTTCTCTCTGTGTAATAATATGGGGTCACTTGGACAATGGATAGTCTTGAATATCTACCTGAAGCCAGATATTCTAGGATGAGGACTAGCCAGCACTTCTTTGATCTGAATTGTGTTGCTCTCCTGTGCAACAATTAAGCTGCAAACCTACCAAGCTTCAGGTGTGAGCATGAATATCTCAGTTCATCCTTCCAACCATAGCTAGCTCCCTGGCAATTCAGTTGGACACTTGTGACTGTGCATTATTGTCTCTTGCCTGGCATGGTTGTCAGGATGCTGCAGTGTGTGGAACAGGTCTGTCTGTACCTGTTAACCAATCATGGGTTTTTTAAAAACAAAAACGTGGTCTTTGTACACCACTAACTGCCTCCAGACAGATCTTGTCATTAGCCAGGAGTATCTGGTCACCACATTCTCCAGAGGGGACCTTCTAGGCCTAGTGGAGATGTAGCTCAGACAACCTTCTTCTCCAGGATCCTTCCCTAAAGCAGCCAAGATCTCTTCCCTCATTTGGTGGCTTGGTTATATATGAGATATGCACGTTCTCCTGGGGTCTTATCACAGAGCTCCCTTTGTCCTGGAAAGGCAACCAGACCCTTGATACATTGGCAAAGGCTAGCCTGTCAACTTAATTACAATAACCACAGGCTAGAAGGAGAGTTTCTTTTACATGCATCTTGGTGTACGTTGGTACCTTATTTGTACACACACTACTTTAATTTTTCAAACCACATTTCCTCTGCTTGTTTTCACATAAAGAACTCTCTGCACGGGCAGCTGGCCAAACACTAGCACTTCGAGTGATACATGAAAGACGGAATCCATATTGGGCCACATCTCTGCCTGCTTATTGCTCTGTAACTCCTTGCCATTTCTTGGTACACTCTGCTCCTGTAGGGTTCTCTAAATTTGATATTCATTTTTTTGTGGGCTTAGGCTGTTGGATTTTGGCTGCATCCCTGAGCTAAAGGAGCAGCCAGTGTTGGAGACCCTACAACCTCTGTCCTGGCTGGGGTAACTAAGTTGGAGAGGGTGTATATATATATGGGTGCTAGGCTACTGTAGTGGGGAGTGGGGGGGAGGAATGGAAAAGGCAGAGTTCCCTTCTCGTTGCCGGGTTCTTTCCGGAGGCGCTCGGAGGTGTTGAGTTAGCGCTGGCTGGGTCGCTGTGTCTCTGCCTCATGGCCATCTGCAGGGTTCAGTCGTGTGTGCTGGTTGGTGTATGGTGTTCACCACATTCTGGGTGTGTAGTTTGGGGCATCGCTAGTCTCCATGTGTGTCGGTGCAGTGTGGTAGAGATTCCTTTGAATTGGCTATGAGATCCGGGGTAACGGGTTGAAGAGGCTGGGGCTGGGGGTCCTGGTCTCCCCCAGCCCCGGGACCGAGGCAGAGCCGGCTCACAGCACCCGGCCGGCCCCTGGCCGGCGCCCTGGCTCGGTCCCCGGCGCTCTCGCCGGCGGCAGCGGCTCGGCTGGACTCCCGCTTTCTACAAAGTCCGGGCTCGGTAGAGGCTCGGGGCGCAGGCTGGCCGGGCGGCCGGGGCGGGGGGGGGGGGGCTCGGGGTGGAAGGTGCGGGTGAGTGGGGAGCCCCCGATCTCGCTCTCTCAGGCTCCCCATCACGCAGGACCACGCGCTCCCCCAGAGCTCCACGGGCTCCCGGCGGGCACCTGGAGGAGGAGAAGTGAAAGCAAAAAGAGCGAGGTGAGAGAAGTGGGCAGAAAAAAAGAAGATCGGAAACAAACGGGGAGGAATCACAAAATCCACTTGGGAAGAGAGAAAACGTTAAAAGCGATGCGATAATACTAAAGGAAGTAAAAAAAAAAAAAAAAAAGAAACACATCAAAGACATTAACTAAAGGAGAGGGAAAGTAAGCCAGGAGATAAAGGGGGAAAAGGCGCTCGGAGGCCCCAGCGAGGCAAGGGTCCCGGGCTGGGGGGTCGGGAGCCCCCCAGCTGCGCGCGCGCGCGCGGGGCCGCCCGGGGCCTGGGCAGCCGATCGCCGGCGAGCTCCCCGGACCCGGCTCAGCCGAAGAGTCCCGCCGGATGGAGTAGCAGCGGGTCCCCCACAGGCCGGACGTCCCCGTGGGCACCTTGGGCTCCATCTCCGCTGCCACACCTACGGGGGTGGGTGGGTGGGTTGACGGGGCTTCCACCCGCCCCGCCGTCAGCTTTTAGGATCACCTCGCTAGGATTCCAGGTCCCGGACGCTAGGCCGGGGTGGGGGTGGGGGGGCGGCGCCGAGCAGAACCCCGAGTCCGACGCGGTGAATGGAGAGCGCGGGGCGCGCAGGGGGGTGAAGGGGGTCGGGGGGGGGGGTAGGACCCTGCAGACGGCGCCCCGAACTCCACCGCCGCGCAGCGCAGCGCGCGCGCGCGCGCGGAGCCCAGCCGGGCGGGCCGGGCGGGCCGGGCGGGCCGGGCGGGCGAGGGGCCGCGTCTCTCCGCGCACGAACTCCACGTGGCCTGTGCCTGCGGAGGCGACGCTGGGCCGAGGATTGAATAATGAACAACCGGGATCAGCGGGGCCAGGGGACAGCCCGGCCAGCCGGGAGAAGGAAGAGATGGGTGCACGGGAGGTGGCGGGAAGGCAGGTGAGGGAAGCAGGAAGGAACTGAGAGTGAGGCGGGCCGGCGAGGCGGAGAGGCCAGGCCTGGGGGTGTGTGTGGGGGGGGGGGCGGGAAATGGCTAGAAATAAAAGAAAAGGGAGAGGATGCGCTGGGCGTGGGGGAGACGGCCGGGCTCCCGGGCTCCCGTGCGGTTTGGCCTGAGGCTCAGACCTCTCCCCTCCCCCGAGTAGCTGCTGAGGGCGGCTCCAGGGCCCGGGAGGCTGCCCCCTCCAGCTGCCCAATTCTGTCCTCTGACGCGGCTCGGATCCCCAGGTCTAGGGGCGTGAGGACCCCACAGACCTGGCAGGTGGCTCTCTGAGGCCGGCAAAGGGTGTGTGTGTGTGTGTGTGTGTGTGTGTGTGTGTGTGGTGGTGGTGGTGGTGGTGGAGGGACTGTGGGGGAAAGAGGAAACGGCCACATAATGGGGCACAGAGAAAATGGGCCTTGGAGAAAGAAGGACCCCCCTAAAGCTGATCTCCAAATCCTGGCACCGAGCCGCTTCTGCGTCCGCGTCTAAGCGAGAGGCCGGCCCCGTCCATCTTAATAAGCCCTGGCTGACTTCAGGGTCCGGGAATCCAACCCGGTCCCCTTGTACGCCCCTAAAACCTAAACCAACGTCCGCCCCCAACCTCCATAGCCTCTTCTCTTCCGATGACTGGTGGGTGAAAGGGCTGCTAGGGCTCGCTCTGTGGAAACTTCTTAAAAGGAGGATTTAGAATCGTCGCCCCCCTTCCCCCTCCAAAAAAAAAATCTGGAGTCCACAAAGTCCTACGACTAGAAAAATAACGAATAAAAGGGACCCAAGTCAGTTCAGAAAAGATCAACCCCTAGTTGGTGGAGTAGTCAACCTCTTCTCAGAACGTTTTGCATCTCATCGGTACAACCCACTAGTAGTTTGTGTCTGGGTGTGGACCAACGTGAGAGAAAGCTGTCGGTTGGGGGTGGGGGGACCCAGAAAGGAGAAGCCTAGGAAAACCTAGAGCCAGAGGGCTCTAGGAGAGCTCCCCTGCAGAAGTGAATGACCAAGCTGGGTGCTTTTGCCCGAAAAGCAGCACAAAAGACCAGACAGCTTGGGGAGTGTGCAGGTGTTGGAAAGAGCTCCGAGGCAGGCGGCAGTCCCGGATTCTAGCCGGTTTCCTAAACTCTCTGGGCCTCCTTCTGAATAGGCAATGGAAGAAACCTGCTTTCCTGGATGGTGGTAGGAACTCAGTGAATTAGCACCCTGGCCCTGCACAGACCCTTGGGAATCTCGTATGGATTTTCCTGTTTGGGGTGGGAGCTTGTGTGGACAGTGGCTTGCTGCCTTTCTATTCTTGTCTTTCTTGGATAATGAGTTTCTGAATCCTATGTCAGCTTCAAATCATCTTAAGCAAATAAACAAACACATATATAACATAGTGCTGCCCTTTTTAAAAATGCTATGGAAAAAAATCATTCAATGCATTGAAATCGCCTGAAATAAATACTGTATGAGTCAGAGTCCTCCCGGTGCTTGCCTTTTATAGTTAAAGTGAATCCAACAAAAGTATCAATGTAATGTGACTTCCTTCCTTCCCTCTTTCCTTTCTCTCTCTCTCTTTTCTTCCTTCCTTCCTTTCATTCTTTCTTTCTTTTTGGTCAATCCTAGGAATTGATTCCACCACTGAGCCACCCCAATCTTCAAAATGTTGGAATTTCTCCTTGGTATTGAATACTTTGTAGGGCCTTCTGGTCTGTTCCTGCCTCACTGTCCTTATGTGTGGATTTATTTTCAGACAAATTTGAAAACCTATATGGAAAAAAATGCACATTTTGATTGAGTTTTGGTTCTAAATACCCCAAATTTATATTTAATTTGGGGTATTTAATACAGTATCAATCAAATGCCTGCTCAAAAATGTCTATAACAATAAATGATTGAGCAATGATTTCAATGCTAAGATGCATAAACAAAGTACGGAGTGAAGAAAAATTTTAGGCTTGGATTTATCAACCTGAATAGGTTTAAATAGTACAGGGTTTAGTGGATAGCTGCATGAGATAAAAGAAGACTGTCCTACTGATGCAGATTATGAACACGAGAAGTAGACATAAAGCATTTATAGTATGTGTATTTTGAGGAGACTGGGAGAGAGAAAACAAGGAAAGATGCACGTGTCTGTATCTGAGTGTCTGTGTGTGTTCACATACAGGATGCATAGACAAGAAGAGGAAAATGGCAGATTAGAGAAGGGGACGAAGCATTGGAAGTTATGTTTCAGACCTAACTCTTATTTACTAAATTTCCAAGCTGAATTAAATCCACCTTGGGCAAATCACCAATTTGTCAGGCTTTCCAATTTATAGGCTTTCCAAAGCTCTCCTCCGTCAGTTGTTACCAGATCCCAATGAAATTTCTGGACCTCCAAGTTTCCTTAACTATGACCACATGCTCCATGAAACTTGCTGCAAATAACTTAAAGGAGCCGACCCACATCAATGTCTCCCAATTCCCCCATTCCTTTGACTGACAGCTCTCCCTGGAACCCCAGCTCAGCAGCTTAGAACCCACAGGTGGAAGGCTTGCACTCTGGGGAGCAGGGGATGGGGAAGAGAGCTGAGCCAGCTGAGATACGAAGATTCCTCAGGGCCTAATGTCCTCTTTCACATTTCTTCCATCACCTCAATCCCTTGTCCCGGTAGCAATTTACCCCCTCCCTCTCTCCCAGGCTCTCCCCTCCTGTCCTGGAAGTGTGTGGGGGGTAGAGGAAGGAGGTTGTCTGGGCTATTGGTGTTGAAGGCCAGGCAGTAGAAAGTGGACAGACACTGCATTCAATTGAAAGGGGCAGAATTTGGACTCAAGAATTTTTCTGGCCTTTGTAGGCAAGATGCTCAGAAATGTTCTCCTTAGAATGCCCTGGGCATCCAGGAGTGGGCAGGGCTGGCTGGGAGACTGAAGGTAGGGAGGACACAGGGGCATATCCAAAAGAGGGGGGAAGGGAAAGGAGGAAAAGGAGGCCCTGCCTGGGAGAATTCTTATTTCTGCACTCTCTCAAGAGGAGAGGGGCTGGTGTTGCACAGCTAACGAACCTCTTCCCAAATTCTCTGTGTGGGGGGATTCAGCTTCTCCCAGAGGGGAGTCCTTTCTAACAAGGTGCCCCCGGGCCCTGCCCCTCCCTCCCCAGGAGCTGCAGCTCGCAAAGGTTGGTGGAATATAATGGATCATTTTCCAATTTACCAGGGTCTTAGAGATTACGCCGCTAATCCCATCAAAGACCATCTGCTTACATTGTCCCTCCTGAGCCAAAATAAATAGATCCTTTACTCTCTCCACTTCACCTCCTCGGGGGCATTGTAGTGGGAGAAAGTTGGACAAGGCCCATCCCATTTCCCCCTCCCTCCTGCTGAGGGCTGGACAGAAGAGGAGAAAACAAACTTAGCTTGTCTGAGGTGTGAAAGGTCTCTTCTTTTCCTGACCTACATTCTTCTCGGGAGCCTGTGTCGATGGGAATCGGGGAGAGGGGCGGGCCCGGGGCTCTGGGGGTCTCTCAGGATCAGCCCCCTGTGGAGGTGGGGGGGTGGCGAGGATACAGGCTGTTCTGAGCTCCAAGGTCCCGCTGTCTCTGCCCGGAGGCCACCTTCGCCTCAGTCCATGTTTGGTCTCTTTCTAGTCTGAGTTCCTCCCACCTGTGTCTGTTGGGAAATCATGGTTGAAATCTAACCTTCATCCTTCTTTTGGTAGAACTGTGAGGAAAAAAATACATGAAAGTCCACATAAACATTTATTTGATTTTGTCTAAAAGTCATTTATTCCATGAGGTTTTTTTTCCCCCCCACACTTGCTCTCTTGTTTGCTATTGCTCTTGGCTGAATGGAGCCTGGGGAATGAGGAAGGGAGGCTTCGGAGTGCCTTCCAGCCAAGGTCTCTGAGGAAGTGGGTGAGAGGAACCAAGTGGAACCGAGAGAAGGGATGCAGACACCAGGGTTTGGGAATGAAAACACTCACAAGGGATATTAAAAGGCAAATGGAATGAAACCCAAAACAGTGTGAGGAAGGGAGGGGGGGCCCATTTGAGAAAGTAGATTTTGAGTAAAGACTTAGGGGAAGTAAGAGAATTATCCCTTAGGGAATGGGAGAGGCAAGGAATAGCATCTCTTCATTTCCACCTATCTTGACTGCCTGTATCTCTCATCTTCTCATTCAGCCACCAACGTCTGATGCTTCCTAACCAACTCAAAAAATCTTCTCCTGACTCTTTACACAATCTACCAGTCACAATCAGCCAGTCACCCCAGCTCTGGCCGAATGATTGCCTGTGTAGAGGGTGATTCTCTGGTCCCCAGAGGCAAAAGGCAGGTAAAATGAGGGCAGAAACAGCTAGAGCCAACTGGGTGAGGAGGGAAGATTTCAGTGGGAAAGGATTCCAGCATCTGCTCAGAACTGAGAGGTACTGGGGAAGGCTTCTTCCTCCTCTGACTCCTCATCTCTGCATTTGTAAAATAGAGGATTGCCAACCTCACTGGATTGCCACATGCAGTCCCAGGTGGCTGCACAAAACATGGTGCTAGGCAGAGCAGGGAACAAGCCCCTGCCTGATCTTGGAGAGTTTGGGTGGGTTTGTTCAAGAGATTTAACAGGGACGTGTAAGGCATTGCATTTAGAGAGAAAACATTATTTTCCCAGTTACCAGATTTGCTCATTTGATAAGTGTTTGCTGAATACCCTTACATACAAGATAGTAAGGAACCAAAAAAAAAAAAAAAAGAGGGAAAACAAGACATGTGTCCTGACTGAAGAAGGAAAACAAGGACACAAAGCTTTGCTCAGAAAGTATAGGTAGAGTCTATGTAGAGCCAGGTGCAGTAGCACACGCATGTAATGCCAGCCCTGAGTGGGTGGGGTGGGGGACTAAAGGAGGAGGTTCTCAAGTTTGAAGCCAACCTGGGCTACACAGTGAGACTCTCAAAAGGGGGGGGGGGTGGGAAGAAAGGAAGGAAGGGGAAAAGAGAGAGTAGAGAGTGTGTGTGCACTTGTGTGTGCGTGAGAGAGAGAGGGAGAAAGACAAAAAAGATATTCTATGGAGAAAGGAAAGGGGATCAGGTTCAGAGGGAGCAACAAGGAATTAGGCAGACAGGGTTCCCTGAAGGAAGGGGCACCAATGGGGACAGGTCTTTGAAGGACAGATGGGATCCTGAATATGGGGGCAGGGGAGAGAGCAGAAAATGAGGAAGCATGTTTGATATTGTAGATTCATGGGAGGATGTGCACACATCGAGTGGCCAGAAGCTCATGTACGTACATGTGATGTGACTGTGGAGAACTAATACACATTCCAGGGAAGAATCACATCCGACCAAGAAAGGTGACAAATGCTCCTGAGCTTTAGACAGTGGCCGGCAGGCACCTAAAGTGAGAGGCTGACAAACAAGAGAGCCCCGACACGTCACATCAGCCAAACCCAAGAGGTGTTCTGCCACATATGAGAAGCGTGGGGCCATGACGTGTCACTCCACCTTTTACATCTTTGCTTTCTATATATCAGTAAGTGAAGATAATGTCTACTGCACAGGGTTTATAGTGACAGTTACAGTAGATACATGAAAAGTCCTACTAAAGCCTGGCTCATAGGCCAAATACTTCAAATAATGCTCTCACATTCTCTCTCTGTCTTTCTCTCTCTCTCTCTCTCTCTCTCTCTCTCTCTCTCTCTCTCTCTCTCTCTCTCTCTCTCTCTCTCTCTCAGCAGTATTGGGGTTTGAACTCAGGGACTCACACTTACTAGGCAGGTGCTCTACCACTTGTGACATTATCCCCAGCTTTAATGTTGTTGTTATTTTTTAAAGATAGTTTCCTTTTCTGTCCAGGCCAAAATTGGACCTTGATCCTCTTACTGTAGCTTGGATTACAGATTGTAGAAAAACATGCATGGGGGAGGAGGAATATGGCCTAGTGGTAGAATGCTTGCTTCATATACATGAGGCCCTGGGTTCGATTCCTCAGCACCACATATATAGAAAAAGCCGGAAGTGGCACTGTGGCTCAAGTGGTAGAGAGCTAGCCTTGAGCAAAAAGAAGACAGGGACAGTGCTCAGGCCCTGAGTTAAAGTCCCAGGACTGGCAAAAAAAATGCTTGGATTACTAATTGAGATGGCACTCTCATTTTTTGCTTGAGCTAACCTTGATCCAGGATTCTTCTAAAATCTTTGCCTCCTGAGGAACTGGAATTACACTCATGAATGAGTCTTTAAAAAAATTATTTTTGTCTGTCATAGGGCTTGAATTCAAGGCTTGGGCACTGTACCTGAGCTTTTTGCTCAAGGTAGTGCTCTACCACTTTGAGCCACAGCACCTCCAGTTTTCTGGTGGTTAATTGGAGACTTTGGCTTTGAACTGCAATTCTCAGATCTCAGCCTCCTACGTAGCTAGGATTATAGGCATGAGCCACTGGTGCCTGACTATGAATGATTCTTTAAGAAAAGTATATCACATGTTAAATTGAAACCCCTTTGATAATAATATAAAAAGGGTGATAATATCAAAAGTTAATAATTTGATAATAATATAAAAAGGAGAATGTCTTTATGAGTAACTTGAAAAAATGGATCCTAGAGATCTGGTATCTGCCTTTAATTATTGCATAGGCTGTCTGTTTTTAATAGGACAGATTTACTTGATAATGCAGAAGATTCTGGGGCTAGGGGTGAGAAAGAAGCAGATTAGGGCTAAATTTGAAGAAAAATATGAAAACTACCAAAAAAGACCAAATGTAATATTTGATTACAAATGGCCACCCATTGAAGATAGAGAAGGAATTTCTGTTTGAGGAGGTGGTTAGAAAAATATGTTTCCTTGAATGTTCCAAGAATTCAGAAGTTAGTTGGTTTATTTGATTATTTGACTCATTTGGTTCATTTCTCTATCAAGTGACCAGAAGGCTGGCGCCTGTGACAGGCATTTGATAAAGATTTGTATGATGGATGGGTGGAGAGAAAGAGACCACGAATATCACAGTTCTCCTAAACTGTAAAACACCACAAGTGGTTCTAAGTAGCAGCCATAGTCTCTGGCATTTGCTGAGCGCCTTCCATGCATTCTGGTAAAGGCCAGTCACCGTCCAGTACAAGCAGCAGCAGTACCAGCCCACTGCTTCCTGTCCTCCAGCGTGGGGAGGAGTGAGGTCTAGTGGAAGCAAGTAAGACCCAGAACGGTAACCTGGGAGAGAAGACAAGAAGGGATGGTGGCTGGGGCGGGCTGGCTCCCCATCCATGGAGAGCTGCTAACATGGAACATGGAACAGAGCAACAGTTGCAATGGAAATGGTCCAGGAAGGGAGCTACAAACCCCAGGGAGAGTGGAGGGATCTGTCTCTCCCAGTGCTGTCAGGACAGAAGGCTTGCATTATGAGCCATGGCATGACCAACTCCCTATCGCTGCTACCACAGTGATGAGTGGGGCTTCTTGGCTGAGAAGGGATTTATTTGAAAGTCTGTCTTTTAGCAGAGCCTACTTTCCTCTAGCAAAGAACTAACAAATGATGGAAAGATGTGTTACAGAGTTCCCTTAGTGACATGGAGTTCTACCTGATTGGAAAGGTGGTGGCCCTTCACTCTGTGAAGAAATCAGAGGAGCAGCTCTGAGGTGCCCTGAGACAGGAATGACTTCTCCAGGATACGATAGTGTGTCATAGTGTGTGTGTGTGTGTGTGTGTGTGTGTGTGTGTGTGTGTGTGTGTGTTTCTGTTGTCTGCTCTTACCCTGATCCATCTAAATTCAGATTTCTCATGCAGTGTCCCAATTTTTCCCTTAATATCCTTTAGAGAAGCTGAAAGTCTAGTGGCAAGAACACTCACCTCATCTACATGAAGCCCTGGGTTCAATTCCCCAGCACCACATATATAGAAAATGGCCAGAAGCGGAGCTGTGACTCAAGTGGCAGAGTGCTAGCCTTGAGCAGAAAGAAGCAAGGGACAGTGCTCAGGCCCTGAGTTCAAGCCCCAGGACTGGCAAAAAAAAACAACAAAAAAGTCTCTAATTCCAGGGGCAATCTAATAAGAAACCCTAGGTGTGTTGCTCCCCCAGGTTTTTCTCTTCCAAGCCTGATGCAGTCTTTTTTTTAATCTTTGTAGAAGAACCAAAGTGGAAACAGAAGAGGTGTCAAAGGTCCAAGGAATGCCGGAAGTCACCCATTGAGGGCAGCTCCTCCAGCAGCAGGAAGCCCTGGTCTCTTGGTTTCTTGCCTTCTGCTGCCACCTAGTGTCTCAAGGCTTTAAAATCTGTACTCTGGGGAAGGACAATCCATTCATTTATTCATTCAGGTTCCTTCCTTCCTTCCTTCCTTCCTTCCTTCCTTCCTTCCTTTCTTCCTTCCTTCCTTCCTTCCTTCCTCCTTTCCTTCCCTCCTTCCTTCCTTCCTTTTTAAAATGGCACTAGGGATTATGTGTTTTTATTCATTGACTCAATCTGTCAGCAAAAATATTTCATTCTCATGCTAGGTGCTGGTGGCTCATGCCTATAATCCTAGCTACTCAGGAGGCTGAGATCTGAGGATCAAGGTTCAAAGCCAGCCTGAGCAGAAAAGTCTGTGAGACTCTAATCTCCGATTAACACCCCCAAAATGGAAGTGGAGCTGTGGCTCAAAGTGGTAGAGTTCTACCCTTGAGCTGAAGAGCTCAGGGACAGCGCCCAGGCCCAGAGTTCAAGCTCCACAATGAAAAATAAAAATAAATCCAGGGGCTGGGAATATGGTCTAGTGGTAGATTGCTTGCCTAGCATACATGAAGCCCTGGTTCAATTCCTTTTTTTTGCCAGTCCTGGGGCTTGAACTCAGGGCCTGAGCACTGTCCCTGGCTTCTTTTTGTTCAAGGCTAGCACTCTGACACTTGAGCCACAGCACCACTTCTGGCCTTTTCTATATATGTGGTGCTGAGGAATTGAACCCAGGGCTTCATGTATAGGAGGCAAGCACTCTTGCCACTAGGCCATATTCCCAGCCCCCTGGTTCAATTCCTCAGCACCATATATATAGGAAAGGCTAGAAATGGTGCTGTGGCTCAAGTGGCAGAGTACTAGCCGTGAGCAAAAAGAAGCCAGGGACAGTGCTCAGGCCCTGAGTTCAAGCCCCAGGACTGGAAAACAAACAAACAAAAATTTTTTTTTAATCCTGAAGTAGAGGTGTGGTTCAAGTGGTAGAGCACTGTCTTTGAGCACAAAGGCTAAGTGAGAGTGGGATCCCAGTACCAACACACACTCTCATATATATATATATATATATTACACATACATCTAGGCATACATATTTCTCTTCCTTTGGTCAATTGCAGTGGCTCATGGCCACAATTGTTTCTAGAAATCTTTGCTGTTGTGTTGCTGTCCTCAGCCTTTGCTGTCCTTTTTGTGGAAAGAGGCTCCAGTCGTGCTCCTCTCAGTGTTCCAGGTGAATTTTAGTACAACCCTTGTAGTCATGGTTCACTCTCACTCCTTATTGTTGGCAGACCAAGAGACTGAGTTCTGGAATCTCTCCCCAATCCATCAGTGCATCTCCAGCCTGGGGTGCGGGTTGATGGGAGTGGAAAGTGACCACAGAGAAAACAGTAGGAGGCAGGACACTGGGTGAGGTAAAAGTCTAACCCATTCCACCCTTTATAGCTCACACAACATGTCACCTTATGTCAGGATATTTCATTCTTTTTTTTTTTTTTTTTTTGCCAGTCATGGGGCTTGAACTCAGGGCGTGGGCTCTGTCCCTGAGCCTCTCTGTGCTCCAGGCTAGCTCTCTGCCACTTGAGCCACAGCATCCCTTTGGGCTTTTTCTATTTAGGTGGTACTGAAGAATCGAACCCAGGGCTTTGTGCATACTAGGCAAGCACTCTACCACTAAGTCACATTCCCAGCCCAGGAGATTTCATTCCTCCTGACTGAGGCTCACAGCATGGATATTAATCCCTCCACTTTTCAGGCAAGGAAACAGGCTGGGCTAAAGAAAGTCAAGCAGTTGATTGATATGGATTCATAGACAAAGTAAGCGCGGGATGAGGAGTTACTGCTTTCTTGCTGCCATTGGGGTTTGTTGTTCGGGAGCAGGCTGTCTGACAGGAGACTGGACACTTAGAACTAGAGGGTTTTAGTGGTGTCATCAGGAAAGAGCACATGGCAAGCAGGTCTCTCAGTTGGGGAGAGAGAGCCAGGAAACTGAATCTGGCTTCTTCCTGCCAAGAGAGCCAGGCCTCCTTCAGTGGCACAAATGCACCTCCTGGTGGCCAAGCCAAGCTACAGTAACCCGCCCTGCTCCGCATGGGGAGAGGAAGGTGAGAGGGACAGGGGCACTCTGAGCAGGCATCTAGAAAGCAGCGTCGCTTAATCTGCCTTGGTGTTGATATCAGAAAGGCAGACGCACAGATGAAACTCGGTTTGAATGTATTCATTCCTACTATTACTATAGTTCCTAACAATTATGCTTCCAATCGTTACCAGGCACCGTCCTCAGAGCCTTACTGGCATTGTAGGTAATCCTCACAACTGTGAAGTCTGCTTAGAGACTCAGAGGCTGAGCAATGTGCCCTGGGTCACACAAGCAGTGAGTGGCAGGGCACAGGCTTGAGCCTAGACCACTTGGAATTGTGCCCAGGACACTATTTGCTTCTACTGAACACTCAAACAGACTGCTGTTTGTTTATGTCAAATCCAATTGCCTTGGGGGTGGTGGTGTCTCCTTTTATTGGTAGAGCTCTCTAGTAGGCAGGCATCTATGCAACTTGGATCTGGAATTTAATAGAGAGGGGCTATAAATTATCAGTGGGAGGAAGAAAAACCAAAGGCCCAGAAGTAAGAGAAAATCTGGGGGGAGGGAGGAGGTAAAGGGAAGAAGAGAAAGGAGCTGCAATTGAGTTGCAGAAACAAGAACAGCCAGAGAGCGTGTGAGCTCACTAGCACACTCACCCAGAAAGCAACCCCGAAAAGACGCCCCCCCCCCCCCGGGTCGTCTCCTGCTACCACCACCTCTCACACTGATCATTCGGTGTCACTCTCAGTGGCTTCTCTTTCTTGTATGGGACAATCTGCTCTTTATCCTCTCCTATGCATTTCTCCTCTGAAAACTTATCATTTCTACATAGATTACTTCCAACTCAGTGTTTTAAAAATCATTGAATATTGGGGATTAGAAGATAATTTAGAGACCAGAGAATTCAATCTATAGAGCAGAGCTAGATAACAGAATCCTGTAATTCAAAAGAGCTCTACAAATTAATGTATGTAACTGACAAATAAGAAAACTGAAGTCTCACCTTGGCTGGATGCAATGGCTCCTACTTATAATTAGAGATCGGGAGGATTGCAGTTCTGGGCCACTCTGAACAACAGTTAAGAAGACCTCATCTCAACAAGCCTGGCCTGGCCTTCTGCACTTGTGATCCCCGCTATTCAGAAAGTCATAGCTGGTGTGAGGCTAGCTCTAGGCTAAATAAATAAAAAGCAAAAAGAGACACTACCTGAAAAATAACAATAAAAGCCAAAAAAGATCTGGGGGCATGGGTTAAGTGGTAAAGCATTTTCCTGTCAAGTGTGAGGCTGTGAATTCAATCACTAGTATCACACACACACACACACACACACACACACACACAAAGAGATTTCAGAAAGAATAAATAGTATTTCCTACTTTGATACAATTCAATATACATCTACTAAGCTCTTACTTTATGTAGAGTACTCTAGGAGAAAAGACAGTTTTCTCCTTTCTTTCTTTCTTCCTTCAATTCCTCCATTCTTTCTGTTGTTGTTGGTAGTGGGGCTTGAACTCTGGGCCTAATCCCTGTCCCTGAGCAATTCAGCTTAAGGCTAGCACTCTACCACTTGAGCCACAGCACCACTTCTGGTTTTCTGGTGGCTAATTGGAGATGAGAGTCTCGTGGACTTTCCTGCCCCACTGGCTTTGAACCGCAATCTTCAGATCTCAGCTCCAAAGTAGCTAAGATTACAGGCACGAGCCACCTATGCCTGGCTTCTTTTCTTTCTTTCTTTATTCTTTTTTAACATGGGTTCTCATTATGTTGTCCAAGCTGATCCCAAATAGTTGGGTTCAAGTTATCTTCCTGTCTTAGCCTTCTGCATGAGCTGTGACTGTAGTTTCCTGGCTAGGCACTCACTTCTAGCAGAGAAGACAGACTTGCCAGCAGAGTGAAATGTGGTCAGTCCCATGAAATGAACATAATATTCTGGAATAATAGAGGGAAAATGCAAAGTTCCAATATTGGATGTAGGGTCTTGATAGGGGGATGGGCACCTTTTCCTTTTATTTATGTATTTACCCATCCTGGGACTTGAACTCAGGGCATGAGCGCTGTCCCTGGCTTCTTTTTCTTTAAGGCTAGCACTCTACCACTTGAGCCATAGCACCACTACTTTTTTCTGTTTATGTGGTGCTGAGGAATTGAACCCAGGGCTTCATGCATGCTAGGCAAGCACTCTACCGCTAAGCCTCATTCCCAGTCCCCACCTTTTCCTTTATAGCTCTTGTGTACATGACTTTGGGAAAAGATCCTGTCCAAGGTAATGTTGTTAATTAAAGGCAAGGCAGGGCCGAGGATGTAGTTAGTGGTAGAATGTATCAATGTCCAACACCACCAAAATTTAAAGGAGAAACAGGAGGGGGAGGGGGGAGGGGGAGGGGGAGGGGGAGGGGGAGGGGGAGGGGAGGGGGAGGGGGGAGGGGGAGGGGGAGGGGGAGGGGGAGGGGGAGGGGGAGGGGGAGGGGGAGGGGGAGGGGGAGGAGGAGGAGGAGGAGGAGGAGGAGGAGGAGGAGGAGGAGGAGGAGGAGGAGGAGGAGGAGGAGGAGGAGGATATGGTGGTGGTAGAGAGGAGCACCAGTGGCTTATGCCTATAATCCTAGATACTTGGGAGGCAGGGGTTGGGTGTGGGGGGAGCTCATGCTTCAAGACTAGCCAGAGATTCCATCTCAACCAATGGCTGGGTGTAGTGGCTCACACCTGTTATTCCAGCTACCCAGGAGTCACAAGATTGCAGCCCAGGCTGCCCATGGATATGGCAAGACTCTACCTCGAAAATAACCAATAGAAAAGGGGGCTGGAGGTATGACTCAAGTGATAGCCTACCTGCCTTGCAAGTATGAGAATCTGAGTTCAATCTCCAGTTTGGCTAAAAATAAAATAAAAGTAAGGCAAAGCCAAGAAACCAGGCCTCTAATTCAACTCTGGAGCTCCTCCTCTGGAGCTCAGCCTATCTTTAGCCCTTTCTTTCCTAAGCAACGTTCTATATTGTTGGCTTATCAGGCATTTCCAAGTTTTGCAACTTGTTTTGTTTTGCCTATCACATAAGCATTCTTCCAGTTAGGGTGGGTCAATTACAACAATATACACAAATACAACACACCTCATACATATTAATGAATCCTATTAATTTGTTCTTGAAAATGTTGGGGGTTTTACCCAAGACCTGCTATCATTTCTACTACTCTACTGGAGAGCCTTATTATTTTATGTTATGATGTTTATGTATTTTTTTTGTCAGTTGTGGGGCTTAAACTCAGGGTGTGGGTGCTGTTCCTGAACTCTTTCACTCAAGGCTAGTGCTCTACCATTTTAGCCACAGTGCCACTTCCAGTTTGTTGGTGGTTCATTGGAGATAGGAGTCTCATGGACTCTCCTGCCCAGGCTGGCTTCAAATCAAGATCCTCAGATCTCAGCCTCTTGAGTAGCTAGGATTACAGGATTACAAGTTTTAGCCACCAGCGCCCAGCTTGGGCCTTATTATTTTAATCTTGTGTTGTCCTCTGTTTATGATAGACTTATAAAGCCTGTACATTGACAAGAACCTGAGAGACTACCTCTATCCAACCTTTACCCAATCACTTCAGTAGTACTCCTGCTTCTGATGATGGTGAGCCAGCAGGTGGCTGTACAAGGTGCTCCCTCCCAGAGGCAGCTCCTTTCCCTAATAGATACCCAAGTATTGAGAGATTCCAGTCGCTCATCCCTTAGTATGTCTTCTATGTTTTCTGTGCCAGACACAGAGTTTGGCACAGGAAAAATTTATCTGCATAGGGTCCCTATTAGCCTGAGTGACTCTCAATGGGGTTTCTTCATTTTTTTAACCTGGATCTTACTGGTAGAGTGATTGCCTGGCACTTATAATGCCCTAGGTTGCATCCTGAGCACTGTAACACACACACACACACACACACACACACACACACACACACAGGCTTCTTTGCTACCTGTTAACTTGGAAATAATATTTATCTCAAGGATTCCTTTTGCATACTCTGGTTTTTCTTCAGATTTCCTATATTACTTTTTTTGTGTGTGGTCCTGGGATTTGAACTCAGTGCGTTAAACTTGCTAGGCAGGCACTGGACCACTTGAACCCCTTCCAACCCTTTTTTTTGCTGCATTTTTCCAATAGGTCTGGATGAGATTAGGAATGTAGGAAATCTGCCAAGACGACAGAGGGCGCTATCGCCCCCCTCAATTTGAGACAGACTCACGCATGCGCACCTCCTCTTCCCAACCTCTGGAGCCAGCCAGCCAAAATAGGTCTGAAGAACTGAGATTCCCCGCCCTCCCCCGCCCCCCAGCTAAATCTTTCGTGTACGCATGCGTCTTGTCCAGGCCGCGGTTGGCTGGTGGTGCCATCAGTTACTGGAAGAGCCAATGGAGTGAGCCTGGGCACCCGCCCGCCGGCGGGCACTGAGGGTTCCGGGACTGCCTTCGCGCGTCCTTTGTGTACGGACGAAGGGGTGGTGGCCCTTGTTTTGGTCTCAAGCGTCAGTTTAGGAATGTCGGCCGCCTTGTCTTTATTTGCCGAGTGGTGGCAAGGAGGGGGAGGAGGGACCGGGGGCCATGGTCTGGCTCCGAACAGCGAACCGTGTCCGAAAGTCTAGGAGCCTGCCAGCACTTTCCGGCTGCCCGCGGCCTTTTGGCAGGCCCTTTCCAGTCTTGATTGGCGGCCTTTCCGCTGCCTTCCGCGCATCGCCTTAGATGGAGATTTGTTCTCTCCAGCCCCGGAACTTGATCACTTGGTCACCCCGCCCCACCTTGGCTTGGCAAGGCAGGGACGGAGGGTAGTGGCCGCGAAGCCCGGGGGCGTGGCCGGGGGCGGGGCGGGGCCTGGCGGCGTGACCCGCGCCGTGACCTCCGGCGCTCCCCCTCCCCCTCCCCCTCCCCCTCGGGTGGCGTCGTCATCAGCTTTTATTGGGCACGTGGTGGCTGGTGCGCTGTAAATAGGATTGTGGGCGGCCACCCTTCCAAGGTGGAGACCACACTTTTATTACGAGCGAGGCCCGGCTCTTCCAGGCGTACACTCTGGGGAGCAAATACTAAGCAAGGGTGTGTATGTGGGGGGTTTAAATCCAGCTGCTAGCACTAAATCCTGCGCCCCCCCCCACCCCCTCCCCGACTGATCTGAACTTGACCTGGTTAAAAAAAGAAAGGCAGGCCAGGCTTGGAGGAGAGAACCCCACAGGAGGCCGGCCGGGTGAGCCACCCAGCGCCACCTCTTCCTTCGGGACTCTGGTTTACCAGCTGTGAAACAGGGCAGGGGAATAGATTATGTCCCTTGGCCGGGCAGTGGCTCACAATGATATAATACTGCAAACATATAAGCAGGGGTTATTGGCTCCAGAAGGAGCCACTTTGGAGCCTGGGGTGGGGTCGCCCTATGTCCCTTCCACATCCGCTGTTCCTGAAACAAGTTTCCACAATCACAAGGCTGGAAAAGTTACTCAGCCCATGGGACTGAAGGGTGAGTCAGAAGAGCATCATCTATGGAGAACTGGCCTGGCTTCCTTGGCTGGGGCAGTCAGATACCGCCCTTTGCTTCTGGCCACCTAACCACCTTTTCTTAGGAGCCCGGTGGGTGCTAATTCTTCCTTGCACTGGTGTCTGAACCTGGGAATCTGGGAGAGAAGGCCTCTTCAGGGTGGCACTCCTTCAGGAACTGGTCGGTCCTACAGCTGTAAGGTAGTGGAGATGTTGCAGATTTTCCACATCTTTGAGTATACTAGATTATTTTGGGTGGTACTGGGGTTTTAATTCTCGGACTTGTACTGGCTAGGCAGGCATTCTGCCATTTCTCCCATGCTTCTCAAGGCTTTTTTTTTTTTTTTTTTTTTTTTTTGCTTTAGTTATTTTTAGGATAGGTCTTGGTCCTTTTTGCTAGCTGCCAAGGTTTAGCTGGGATTACAGGCCTGTGCTACATCTTTCCACCCCTAAATATACATTAAACAAGAAATTCCTTGAGTTTGTACAACTTCACATGCATCATCTAATTTTAGCTTTAGCTAAGCGTATATTTTAGGCACTGAGCCAGACACACATTTCAGTCCAGTTGTAGAAAAGTAGAAACTATTATCTACGTTTCCAGGTAGAATGAAATAGGTGCTATAAAGAAAGGGCAGAAGATAGCTCAATGGAGGACATTATAGCCAGCTGGGCAGGACCTATATGGGGAGAAAATCAGGATCAGTTTCTGGGAGGGAAAATTGGAGTGAAACCTTAAGTGACAGGAATGATTTCAAAGATAGAAAGAAGGCAAGCGCTGGTGGTTCCCATCTGTAATCCTAGCTACTCAGAAGGCTGAGATCTGAGAGTTGTGTTTGAGGCCAGCCAGGGCAGGAAAGTCTGTAAGACTCTTATCTCCAGTTAACCTCTAAAAAGCCAGAGGTGAAGCTATAGCTTAAGTAGTAGAGTGCTAGTTTTGAATACTAAGAGACCTCACACCTTGAGTTCAAGCCCCAGGACAAGCAAAACAGAAGTGTTGTAGGTTTTTGTTGTTGTTGTTGTGTTCCTCTCACAGACTTTTTTTTTTTTTTTTTTTTTTGCCAATCTTGGGCCTTGGGCTCAGGGCCTGAGCACTGTCCCTGGCTTCTTTTTGCTCAAGGCTAGCACTCTGCCACTTGAGCCACAGCACCCCTTCTGGCCGTTTTCTATATATGTGGTGCTGGGGAATCAAATCCAGAGCTTCATGTATACGAGGGAAGTGCTCTACCACTAGGCCATATTCCCAGCCCCTTCACAGACCTCTTCTAAACTAAATAAGTTCATCTGTTCTCTTTCTCTCGTGTGTGTGTGCACAGGTGTGCGCATGTATGTGTGAGATGCTAGGAATTGAGGACATTGGTTCTGCTGAGCAAGTGCTCTTAAATTATAGCCCCAGCCCTACTTCTCTATCATTGACAAATAAACGTACTGATCTCCTAATTATGGACTAAATTCATAGTCTTCTCTCCACCCCTCTCTGTACTTGCCTTTCTTAGGTTTAGGCTTTCATTGTTTCTACTTCTAGGGAATTCTGACTGGCCCCCAAACTGTATTCCTTTCAAAAGCCCTTACAAGCAGGACATTTTTAATTTGTGTAGATACTTACCTTTCTTTTCGTTTGGTTGTAGTTGCTGAGACAAGGTTACCCTACATAGCCCAGGCTGGCCTTGAACTTAAGATCCTCCCGCCCTCAGGCCACTGTGTGTACAATCCTTTTGGAAGTTTTCCCACAGCCCTACTCTCCTAAACTCCTAGCTGGAGCTTTCTGTAATGCAGTTTTTTAAAAAATAAATTCTTATTAATTTTATGCCATCCTGGGGTTTGAACTCAGGGCCTGAGCATTGTCCCTGAGATGATTTTTTTCCCCCCTCAAAGCTAGCACCCCTATGACTTGAGCCACTGCTCTACTTTCGGCTTTTTGGTGGTCAACTGGAAGTAGGAGTATCAAGTATCATGCCCCCCCCCCCCTTTTTTTGTCCAGTCCTGGGGCTTGAACTCAGGGCCTGGCACTGTCCTTGAGCTCATTTTACTCAAGGCTAGCACTCTACCACTTGCGCCACAGTGCCACTTCCGGCCTTTTCTGTTTATGTGATGTTGAGGAATCGAACCCAGGGCTTCATGCATCTAGGCAAGCTCTCTACCATTAGGCCACATTCCCAGCCCTATCATGGACTTTTCTGCCCAGACTGGCTCCAAACCATGCTTCTCGGATTTCAACTTTCTGAATAGCTAGGATTACAGGCATGAGCCGTTGGTGTGCTGGCACCTGGATGTAATGAAAATCTTTGTGTGTTTATTTCCCACACTAGCATCGAACCCAGGACTTCAAGCATGCTAGGTAAGCGCTATCACTTGAACTATGTCCCCTGCAGTGTAACTGACCAACTTCTTCCTGTTTAAACATTTTTGATAACTAAGCAGAACAAAGTCCCAAGTCCTGACATTATAATGAGACCTCTGCCTACCTCTTAAACTCTCTATGCTGTTTCTTTGATGAAATATTTGATTTCTTAGAGACTCATTCTCTCTTTATCTGTTACATGCCCCCAAAAGTCCTACATGTCTTCAAATTCCAATTCATACACTTCCTCTAAGAAGCCTCCCTGATTTCACTAGTTTGGATTAGGGTATTGCCTCCACTCATTGCAAAAGCCCACTTCCTGCTGGTGCATTAGTTCCCATCCCTACAGCAGGTCAGGGCTCTCTTGTACTCTCTATACCCTGGCATCTACCTAGAGCCCAAGGGATGCACAGGGAATAGCATGGACTAAGCCTGGAAAGGGTTTGTGTTGCCTCTTTAGAGGCCTCAGAAGCCAGGCGAAGGACTTTGCATTTTATATTGTGGGCAATGAAAAACTATGGGATGTTATATATTCTCATTGCTGGGCCAAATATGAGAAGATGGATTGGAGAAAAGTAGAAACAGGCAAAGGTTAGCTCTGTTGTACAGAAACACAGGCTTAAAGAGATAGTGACTACCCAAGGCCACAAAGCCAGCAAGCTGCACAATCAGGAACTGAACATTTTCTGCATTATGCCAAACCCAGAATTCTTCATACCATACTTACAGAGCTTCAAGATTGTCCATGAGTGGGAAGATAGGATAGGTCACATTTCAGCCACAATACTAAAATCTCGATGGCTTTTTTTGGTCAGTCATGGGGCTTGAACTCAGGGACTGGGCACTATCCCTGATCTCTTGCTGAAGGCTAGTGCTCAACCGCTTTTGAACCATAGCACTACTTCTAGTTTTCTGGTGGTTAACTGGAGATAACAGTCTGACAGACTGTCTTGTCTGGGCTGGCTTGGAACCTCAATCCTTAGGTCTCAGCCTCCTGAGTAGCCAGGATTACAGGTGTGAGCCACTGGCACCCCGCTTCTCTGTGGCTACACACACACACACACACACACACACACACGCACGCACACTTTTCTATTCATAAGAAGTCCCTCTGGCATTGGACAACATCTTAAGGCATCTTAGTCATCTTGGCTGCTTTGATCTCATGACACTCTTCATGAACATGTTCTTACTCAGTTACAGCAGAGAAAGAGTCCTTGGACAATGGAGTACCAGCTGCAATTCAGAAGGGACACTCATTATATCCCACTACAGCCCAGTAGCCAGAACTACTACTCCAAGGACTCCATGTGGCAACACAGGGACTAGGGAACACCAGGCAGGGAAGAGAACAGGAAGTCGTGGGCAAGAATAAGGCTTACCACATGGGGTGATGCTTGTGGGGAAGGAAGGGCAGGTCAGACAATCCGAGGCACAGATAGATACTTTACTTAGGATCTGGCTGTTCTGGTCACATCAGAGAAAGATCCTGCCTCCCGTGGTAACAGGGGGACTGGAGATTGCATCTTACCTGTAGGTTCTTACCTATAGAGACATCTGAGGAAGTAATAAGGGCAAAGAAGATGATCTCACTCAAATGGCAGCTGGCAGGAGGCACCTGTTCCTTGAAAGTGGGCCTCTCTGTGGGGCATGGTGTCTGGCTTACCCCAGGATAAATGAGCAAAAACTAGAAGCTATGACTTGGCATTAGAAGTCACAAGCCGGGGGCTGGGGATATAGCCTAGTGGCAAGAGTGCCTGCCTCGGATACACGAGGCCCTAGGTTCGATTCCCCAGCACCACATATACAGAAAACGGCCAGAAGCGGCGCTGTGGCTCAAGTGGCAGAGTGCTAGCCTTGAGCGGGAAGAAGCCAGGGACAGTGCTAAGGCCCAGGACTGGCCAAAAAAAAAAAAAAAAAAAAAGAAGTCACAAGCCATCTCTTCTAACTTCTTCACTGGTAACACCGTGAAACTGTGGGAAGTGACTACACCAGGGCATGAACACCAGGCAGGGATTGTCTGAAGCCATTTTGGAGGACAGTATCTTCTTTCCTCCTTCCCCCCACCCCCCATTTGTCAGTTGTGGGGCTTGAACTCAGGGCCTGGATGGGCACTATCCCTGAGCAATTTGCTCAAGGCTAGCACTCTACCACTTTGAGCCATACCTCCACTTCCAGTTTTTGAGTGGTTAATTGGAGTTAAGAATCTCACAGGGACTTTTCTGCCCAGGCTGGCTGGCTTTGAACCACAATCTTCAAATCTCTTGCCTCCTGAGTAGCTAGTATTACAGACATGAGCCACTGGCTACCCAGCTCTTCTTATTCTGTGCGTTGACCCTCTATCCCTGCTTGCTGAGGAGTTTTGCAGATGAGAAGATCCAAGGCTCAAAGACATTCTATGACTTGTCTGACTGGTCTCTTACAACTTCATGTTCAGCAACAACAGCTAAGCATGCAGTGTGGATTTTAGACATTTGTAGACCTCTCCTGGCTACTAGATGGGTCCCTCACTCATTTTGCTTCTGTGGCTCCTTAGCATAGGCCAGGTATAGAGGAGTAAACCAGCCCCTTTAGTCCCCACATCTAGCCCTTGGCCCCACTGTACTGTGTGTACACCAAGGGGAGGAGTGGCCTGTCTTGGCTGATGGGGACCAGGTGGGGGGGTCTTTTGGAACAGGTGAAGAGTGCTGAGGCAATGTGCCCTGCTGGATATGAGCTCCATCTGTGACTTTGCTTCACTGGGGACTGAATCTAGAGCCTTACACTCATAAGGCAAGTAATTCCACCATTTGAGCTACCTCCAGCTCCTCCTTTACACCTTGTTTTTTGTTGTTGCTGTGGTGGTGGTGTTGGTACTGGTCATGGGGCTTGAACTTGGGGCCTGGGTGCTATCTCTAAGCTCTTTTTTTTCCCCTCAAGGCTAGTGCTCTACCACTTTGAGCCACAGCACCACTTCTGGTTAATTGGAGGTAAGAGTCTCATGGACTTTCCTGCCTGGACTGGCTTTGAACTAAAATCCTCAGATCCCAGTCTCCCAAGTAGCCAGCCAGGATTACAGCTGGGGTTGGTTATTTTAAAGGCAGGTTCTTGCTTGATGTCCAGGCTGGCCAGGATTGCAATCCTCCTAGTGCTTCTGTCATTGGGTGTCACAAGTGTGCACCCCTGCACCCAGCACTGAATGAGATGGAGTCGCACGAACTTTTATGCCCAGTGTGGCCTCAAACCTAGATCCCCTGATCTCTTCTTTCCAAAAGGCTAGAGATTAATAGGCTTGAGCCACTGCCCTGCCTCTCCTGAGGCATCTAATGACATCAACTTAATCCTAGGGCTGTGCCCTTCTGGAAGAAATCCACAGACACTGGAGGAACTGGCAGCACCTTCCCCCATAGACAACCACAAACGTCCACTCTCTTTCCCAGCTGAGGTAAAGCACCAGCCTCTTCCCACGCCAGAGCCACCCCATCCTGTTACCCCCAAAAAGCAAAACCCAAGCCAAGGTATCAGAAACGTGTATTCTTTTTCTTTTAATAGTAAACCTCTTTACAACAAATATAGTGAAAGAGTTTTCAAACAAAACTCATAAGAATCTCGAGGACTTTGTCTTCTTATTGTGTAGAATACTAAGAAAGCATCACCATACAGCACGAAAAGAAATATTCAAAACAAATCAACAGCCACACACTTGGACTCGCCCTGCCCCAGGACCCAGGAGCCCCAGGAGTGTGGGTGATTGTCGGGTTTGGGAGTGGGTCACTTCTGTGGCCGGCCCCCTCCCTCCCTCCCTCCCTCCCTCCCTCCCCCCCTGGGACTTGAATGGGGTAGAACAGAGAATCCAGATTCTCCAAGGAACATCCCAGCCCCCCTTCCCCCATACAAATCCCAGTCCTTCTACTAACTGCTTAGGGGTGGGAAGAGGCAAAGAGGGGAGAACAAGGAGTTCCCAGGCTCCATGTCTCCTGGCCTCCATGACAGCTCCAATCCCCCCACCCCCTACCCCGGGGGATTCCAAGGAGTACGTTAAAAATATATAGATATAGATATTTCTAGATACACTTTTACATCATTTCTGTCTCTCCAAACAAATAAATAATCAGCAAGAGAAGGTGCATTACTTCCTTCCTGTCCAAGATAGGGAGGGTTGGGTGGGGACCAGGGGTCAGTCTCGCTGCATTGCGTGCACTGCTAGGGGACAGGAAATGGTGTGTGTTCTGTTGAGGTGTGTGGGGGTCCTCTTGCCCACTGTCCCTGAAAGCTGTGGGAAACCTGGGGCGGGGGTGGGGGCATTGAACGACTCCAGTGATTACTTTGGCAAATGCCCAGTTTGTTGTGTGTGTGATTTTTGAGAGTGGGTGGAGGCAAATTTGGCTTGTGAGAGGAAGAAGAAATTAAGTCTCCACTTGAGGTTTGGGTTCCCAGGGACCCATCCATCTGGCCAGCCAGTAACCTCTACCCCTAAGAAAAACCTTGGGATACTAAATAGCAGAAATGTCGCATATTCGTTCACAGACCAACCCCTACTGTCACGGAGAGAAGGGGATGGATGGACGGACAGATGGATGGACAGACAGACAAGACACACACACACACACACACACACACACACATTTGTCTTCATGAGGCAGAGGGAAAAACTGGTGAATATTGAAACAAGAACTACAGGGGTCCTTAGCCCACCGGCATGGTGGTGGCCAAGTTCAGTCTAGAAAAGTGGGCAGAGTGGTGGTGGGAATAGCCTAAGAGGCCAGTCATCTGATGTTTATTGAGCACCTATCGTTTAACCATTCACTCATTCAGCATTTATTGAACACTTACTATGTACCAGGCACTGGGCAAAGTTCTGATGAGCACATGTGCACAGGACAACACCCTGGCTTCTTTCAAAGCCCTGATCAGGTATTTTTCTTTGCTTTTCCCCTTCAGTGCTGAGGATGAAATTCAGAGCCTCATGCATCCTAGGGAGTGCTGCACCACTGAGCTACACCATTAGTCCCATCAATTCTTGAAACTCCAACTAAGAACCTTCGGGAGAGGTGGGCTGAAGTCCTTGCCTAGTCAGCAAGTGACACCATGAGGAAGGAAGATCACTGCCCAGTTGAGGACAAAGCTTCGGGGAGAAAGAGGACTAAACTTCGCTCTGAAAGTAGGAAAGGAAAGGGGGCAGGAAAGGGAGCTGCGTGTCAAGGTGTTGAGGACTAAGTGGACGCCGTGTGTTGAAGCAAAGGCTCCTGGAAGGAAGCCCTGGCAGAGGTAGGCTGTGGGGAAAAGTAACGTGGGCCAACTGCCAAAGGCCCCCCGACTGCAATACAAACACGTCCAAGCTGAGGGCAGGAGCAGAAGGGAGTGGGATCACAGAGCTTGGAAGCCAGGGCTGAGGGGCTGGCACAGCCCCCTGTCCTTCTGTAAACACACACGCACAGCCACACAGACGGAGACACACCCTCAGAGCTCCAGTCATACCAAGAGTCACCCAGCCAGGCTCAGAGGCACATAAAGGTACACACCCCCTGCAGTCACACACGCAGACGTAAATACAAGGGTGCACTACACTCAGACACATAAATACCAGATGCCCTCATGAGCACACTCAGGTTATGTGTGTCACACATCCCTCTGCTTCTGGCTCCTTCCTTGCATCAAGTGTTGAAATACTGCAAGAGGGTGGGTCACAGGTGGGCAAAGACCATCGTCTACCACTAAAATGGACCTTGTCTAACTCTATGCTCCGGATGGAAGCACTGCCTCCTTGGGCAGAGGGGCTGGGCTTGTATGGAGTAGGGGGGGTAAGCTTGTTGGCCTAGGCCAGGCCCGTGAGGGCGTGTGGCAGTACAGAGCAGGCCAGAGGCCCGCCCCCTCCAGTTTGATCTCTAATCCAGCCCGAGTCTCGGGATTCTGTATTTTCACTGTCCCTGGGCCCCTGCCCCGCGCGGCTCCACTGAGGAGGCAGCAGAGCGGGCAGACTTGGGGTGGGGAAGAGAGCAAGAACAGCAGAAGAATCTCATCTGTACAGTACGGGCCATTTGAGTCATTATTATTACAATATACTTTGACAAAAATAGAATCTCATTTCATATCAATACAACAACAACAACAAAAAACCCAGTTTCCTGGACTGTTACACTGCTAAGGTTTTCCAAAGGTTGCTATTTACAATTACAGTAGCCAAGAGGGAAGGTGGGATGCAGCTTGGAGGTGGCGGGACTAGGAGGTAGCAAGACAATGAGGGTGCCAAGAGCAAGGAGCTGGGACAGGGGAAGGAGCGAGGAGGAGGGGCTGGGGAGGGCCCTGGGCTGGTGGGCCTCCTCTGTGGGGGCTTCCTGCCTCTGCAGACCATCCCCGTGTCCACTCCTCCGGAAGTGTGCATGGGAGAGGAAGTGCCCTCTCCACACCCGCCCCACAGATGGAAGGCTCTAGCTCTCAGGCACCCCAGAGGAGCCTAAGGCTGACAGGCCTAGCCCTGAGGCCACCTCGCCAGAGTTCTTCTCCCCAGTCTCCCTGCACTTGTGGCCAGCTGATGGGGCTGGGTCAACTGAGGGATAGGGAGCTATTGCACTGTATACCTTAGAGAGAAAGCTGGGGGAGGAAGAGGACCCCAGTTCATCCCTTGCCCAGCCCTTCTGTCCTTCTCAGCCCTCTCCTCCTGGCTGTCTTTATCTCCAATGTGCTACCAGAGAGGCCCCACCTCAAAGCCCTGCCCCAGCTTCAGGTTCCCAGGCAGCCTTCCCAGCACCCACAGACCTCAGGGATGCAGGCGCACAAGGATCAGAGTGTTTGTGCATGTGTAGAGAGGAGGTGGGGCCAGGCCCGGGAACTGGCCTGTGTGCCTGCCACCGTGTGAACAGCCCAGAAGCAGAACACTTCCGCCTCTTCACACTCCCCTTGAAACACAAACCCAACATCAAGCCAACTTTGGGGTTCAGTCTATTGTATGGGTTTTGTTGTTTGGTAGTTTTTTGGTTCTTTCCCTCTGTCTGGGGGATGGGGTGGGAGGGCTCCACATGCAGGGCTCGGCACCTGTCCTTTCCCAAAGGCGTACCGGGCCCCCCACCCCCTTCCTGCAGCATATGTGTACAACGTGCAAAGTGACCCCCCCTTCCCGCAAAAAGAGAGCCCCCACCAGTGAAAATGGTGGGGGAGGTGAGAAAGAGAGGATGAGAGCATCCCTCTCTCCAAAGCGAGAATCCAAATTAAAAAATATATAATAATAATAATAATATAATAATTATACACAAATGTAACCGTCAACAGGACATGGAGCACAAGAAAGGAAGTGGGGGTCGAGCGGGAGGAGCCCAGGATGGGGAGGGGTGGGCGGTGAGATTGTCAACTCTTCATCAGGGAGGCTGAGAGGAGGGGGGTGGGAATCATCACTTTAATGTCTGTGAAGAGAGGAGATGGAGAGGGGATGTGAGGGGCGGCCCGGCCTTCAGTGTGCACCCCATTCCCTCTCCCATGGGTCCAGGGCTCTAGTGCAGGGCCAGCTGTGGGGGTCATCAAGCACAGGGCTGATGCTGGAGGGAAGGTGGGCCTTTGGTGGGGCAAAGGGGAAGGTGGTGCTGGCCCCAAAGGGCTGGTGGGAGGGCTACCTGGCCACAAGGCCTCTCAGGTGGGAGAAAAAAACAGGTTGGGGGCACATGGGGCAGTCCCTGGGTGTAGCAGACACTGGCAGACAGGAAGGGTGATGCTACAGTACCCAGGTATCAAGCCGCATCCTCTTCACAGCCGAACCCTCAGCCTCTGGCTCTGGGGCTGGGCGCAGCAGGCCCAGTGTGGGCCCGAAGTCCCCCCGTCCATCATCCCGGTCCCCCGTCTCATAGGATGCCCCTGCTGGGCTGCTGAGACCGTCACCAGGCTCAGGGCGGGCAGCCGGGAACACAGCTGGAGGAGGCGGCGCAGGGCTGCGCTCACGGCTTGGGGACACCGGTTCTGACTTGATGCTGATGTGGGGGTGGGTTGTGACTGTGAGGGCAGCACCCACATGGGGCAAGGGGCTGCCGGGGCTGGAGGCAGGCAACGGAAATACGATTCAGAGTGAATGACAGAAGAAGTCACAAGACAGAGCAGGAGAGAACGGAGAGGTATGAGGGAGAAGAGGGAGATACACACGGATAGAGAGAAGAGGGTCAAAAGAAGGGGAGAAAGGGAAATAAGTAGTATTAGTCCCATTCTATCCCACGTCACCTTCTGTGCCCAACACACCCTCCACCCTCATTCCCTCCCTTGGAGAGCTGGAGGGATGGGCCCAAGCTCAGCTGCCTCCTGGATCTGCGTGGGCCTAGGGCTGCCGCACAACCTCACGTGGTATCCACCGAAGACAGACAACCCTGAAAGGGACCCATCCTCCAGAGCACCCTCTTCCCCCCACCCCTCGACACCCCTGCGGAAAGCCTCCTAAGGACTCACTCACATGAGGTTGCTGAGCGATACAGGGACCAGGTGGGGCTGTTGCTGAGGTGGCTGTTGCGGCTGCTGAGGCTGCGGCTGCTGAGGCTGCGGCGGCTGTGGCTGTTGTGGCTGTGGCTGTGGCTGTTGTGGCTGCTGGGGCTGCTGGGGTTGTTGCCAGGCGGTAACGTTGCCTAGCGACAGTCCCCCAGGTGAGCTGAAGGCTGGTAAGGAGGAGAGCTCTGCACTGGTCAACTGGTAATCTGCAGGGCAGAGAAGGCGAGGAGGGGTTGAGGGGAGCGCCACGCCGGGCCTTGAGGGTGAGAGGCAGGTGCTGTCTAACCACTTACGTGAAGAACCAAGAAGCCCATAAAAATTCAGTGAAAATGGCACTTGGAGTTAAAGCAACACAAGTCAGTAATCATGAGGTGCTGTTTTTGTAGTTTTTTTTTTAAACAGGATAAAAAGAGGTGATTTTTAACATAATGTGGAACTTGAAAAAAAAAACATTTGTAGGTACCATTTTTACAATGACAATTAGAAAAGGAGAAAAGAAAGGCAAGGCAAGGTAGGTAGGTAGATGGGAAAGGTCGAGCGTACATCTACCATCTCTTTACCTATCTCTACTTGCCATTCTGAGGCAGCAGAGCAGTGGAAGCAAGGCTGCCACTACCATTTCACCTTCTGCTCAGGCCCCACATGTCTACAGACCACCCATGCTCAATCAGACAGCAGCTAGGGCCTGGGCCACCTTGTCTACAGACAGAGGACATGTATCTGTCTGCTATCCAGCCTCGGGGCCTGGGGGAGGGGAGGTGTACCAGGGGCTGAGGTTGCACAAAAGTATAAGAGGGGGCTGGGGATATGGCCTAGTGGCAAAGGTGTTTGCCTTGCATACAAGAAGCCCTGGGTTCAATTCCCCAGCACCACATATATAGAAAATGGCCAGAAGTGGCGCTGTGGCTCAAGTGGCAGAGTGCTAGCCTTGAGTAAAAAGAAGCCAAGGACAGTGCTCGAGCCCTGAGTCCAAGGCCCATGACTGGCAAAAAAAAAAAAGTATAAGAGGGAGCCAGGCCCTGGTGGCTCACGTCTGTAATCCTTAGCTACTCAGAAGGCTGAGATCTGAGGATCACCGTTCAAAGCCAGTATAGGCAGGAAAGTCCATGAGACTCATTTCCAATTAGGCACCAGAAAGACAGAAGTGGCACTGTGGCTCAAAGTGGTAGACTGGTAGCCTTGAGTGCAAAAGCTCAAGGACAGCACGCAGGCTCTGAATTCAAGCCCTACAACTGACGAAAAGAAAGTGCAAGAGGGGTACTCACTGTTTCACCATTTACACAGCAATGTGATACTGTCACAGCCTGTTTGGGACAGTTTAGAAATGTCATCCCCAAGGCCACAGAGATGTACACTCTGAGAGCAGGAGGGACATGCTAGCAAGAGGTACTCCCCACCCCAATTATCCTAAGCTATACTATTTTGCCATGAGTTGGGTGCAGGAAAGATGGTATTACTACATCTGCCACACAGCAATAAGGTGAAAGGCATGACCCAAACATCCTAGCTATCTCCACTGACAAGCCAGCTGAGTGTCATTGGGCAGGTTACTTACACGGCTTAGAAACAGGGACAGTGATCCTTCTAGCTATAGTACACTGCAAAGCACAGCTGCTGGGAGGAAGACATTCACCTATTCTGATGTTACAAATGAAAAAACTGAAGCCCCAGGTCACAGAGAAGGGTGGTGGCAAGAACTTGGACAAAACTCCAGAATTCTCTATAGTTTTCTTTGCTAATTTTGCAGTACTGGGGTCTGAACTTAGGGCCACATGCCTGGTGGACAGGTACTCTACCACTTGAGACCTATCTCCAGCCCCTCCCCCCCCCTTTTGGCCAGGCCTGGGGCTTGGACTCAGGGCCTGGGCACTGTCCCTGAGCTTCTTTTTGCTCAAGGCTAGCACTCTACCACTTGAGCCACAGAGCCACCTCTGGCTTTTTCTGTGTATGTGATACTGAGGAATAGATCCCAGGGCTGCAGGCATGCTAGGCAAGCACTCTACCACTAAACCACATTTCCAGTCCCTTTTATAGTTATTTTTGAGATAAGATCTTGTGATTTTGTCCAGGCTGGTTTGCACTGTGATCATCCTACTCATGTCTTCCAGGTAGCTAGGACCATTGGCACACACACCCCCTACCTGTTGATTACGACTGGGGCTCACTAACTCTGCCCAGCCTAGCCTTAAACCACAATCCTCCCTAATCTTTTTTTGGTACCAGTCCTGGGGCTGGAACTCAGGGCATTATCTCTGAGCTTTTGTGCTCAAGCTTAGCAGTCTACCACTTCAGCCACAGCAATATTTCCAGCTTTTTGGTGGTCAGAGGTAAGAGTCTTTGAACTTCAATCCTCAGATCTCAGCCTCCTGAGTAGCTAGGATTACAGAACCACCAGCACCTGGCAATCCTCCTTAATCTTAATCTCTGCCTCCCAAGTAGTGGAAATACTTTATATTTAAAAAGCAAAACAAGAGTTAAATGGGGGCTCAGAATCAATTTTTTGTTTTATGTCAGTCATAGGACTTGAACTCAGGGCCTGGGCACTCACTATTCCTGAGCTTTTTTGCTCAATGCTAGTGTTCTACCACTTGAGCCAAAGCTTCACTTCTGTCTTTTTAGTATCTAATTGGAGGGGAGAGTCTCACAGGCTTTACTGCCACGGCTGGTTTTGAACCATGATCCTCAGATCTCAACCTCCTTAATACTAGGATTACAGACATGAGCCACTAGTACCTGGCCAGATCTGATTTTTATTGTTGTTGTTGCTTCCTATCTTTTATTTTTAACTCATGTTTTACATAAAGGCAAGCCAAACCCAGAAGGCAGTGCCTTGCCTGAGATACCCCAGGCAACATACAGAAAAAATCCAACTCTTAGCCCTACCCTGCCCACTAGACCACTGCATCTACTGGGAAGCTTGGATCCTAAGAGCCGGGAGGAACTTGGCCCTGGGCCACTTGGCTGCCCCCTCAGTCTGCTCCCAGAATCTCCACAGCCAGATCTCTCCAGCCAGTGTCAACAAGGGGCTAGGCTCATCTCTTACCCAAAACATTACCACAGCCACATAATCCCAGCCAGAACTTGAACAGAAGCCAGGACTGTAAACAATGAACAATCGAACACCCATGTGTTCACTGGAGTTTTCTTTATACACTGAGGGTCACCTGAAAACACCTGCTATCTAAACTGCGGTCCCTTAGATACTCCTGCAGCAACAACTGAAGCCTGGACTGCTGAGAACATCTGAGAAAGCCCACAAGCTTCTCTATAGGGCCCTGAGGGCAAGCCCAGGACAGAAATGGTTTTTACACCACAGTGACAAGTAGGAGACCATAAGGCTGCCCAGCTAGCACCTGTCCCAGGTTCACTGACACCAACTAACCGCCTTCCTGTTTCACAAAGACTGCCGAAACCAGAAAAACAGCAGAAACCACCTGAAAATGAGACTAAGCTGCCCTCCACCAAGTATGCAGGTCCACCCTGCCTCACTCCAGCCTGAAGGAGGAGATGGTTTTTCTCCTTGACCTGACCCTAACAGCAGCACTGGAATAAGCTCAGTCCCCTTGTCCACAGAAACTTGGCCCACAGGAGGCCACTTTAGTAGCTGTGCCCTTTGAGCTATGAGACATAGTAACCTGGAAGTGGGTATGCATGCGGATGCATTCATGAGGGACAAATGGCTCACAGACACGTGGGCAGAACACTTTTTATCAGCATCACACACAGTCTGGCGTCAGTGTGGAGCGGGTCCTCCAGTTCTCTCACCTGTTGCTGAGGGCTTTCTCCCACCTGGGCTGACATTAGATGTGGACGTGTTTGTGTACTAGTGCCTGTCCCGTGCCTCCTTCAGCTCTGGGGTGGGGCTTGTCTACACTCACCACAGAAACAGCCCTAACAACACACTCACATGAGAGAGGCCTGGGCGAAGACAGAGGTCTCCGCAGTGGAAAGGAGCCTGCTGTGCTCAAATGCTGTGAAACCAGGTGACACCCCATTTTCCTGCCATGAAGTCCTTTTCGATACAGCAGCCAAGAGCAAGAAGGATGGTCAAGTGTCAGGCTGTCCCCAAGTATGTGTGAGTGGGTGACACATCCAGAACAGCCCTAGAGATCCAGAACAAGCTGGACACTAGGTGTCCTGACTGATTCCTTCTATCCAGAGGCCTCTCCCATGTATCTGAGACTCTTTGCCTTCAGACCTTCCTTCCCACCTTCATCTGTCTTCTACCTACCTCCCCTTTATTATCTTACCACAAGGTCAACACAGGGGGTTCCCTCCTCCTCTACCCTTGCCCAGGAAGCTGGCAAGTGCACTCTGGCCATGTTTCCACGGGCCAGCTCAGGCTTCTTGTCTCCTCTTCCTTCACTCTCCTTCCCCAGAAAGCCTTTCTGTATGCCATGTCTCACTCCCCTCCCCTCAAGCCTGTAGTCTAGAAAGCCTAGTTGGCATAAATTATTCAGCTCAGCCACCTCTGTCCTGTCTCCCTCTCCCCCACACTGGAGGCATCCTTCCTTCCTCCATGAGGCCCTATATTAAAAATAAAGGATGCCTAGTTAAGTTTGAATTTTAGACAAAATAATGCAATTTTTCTAGCCCAAATACGTCACTGGGACATATTTGGGACAAGAATGTCTACGGAATATACTTAAATTAAGATACTACTCATTTTATCTGAAATTCAAGTTTAACTGGGCATTCTTTCCTGGGGGAGTGAGGGCTTAGGTGCTGTCCTGAGCTTTTTGTGCTCAAGGCTAGTGCTCTACCACTTGAGCCACAGTGCCACTTCCAGCTTTTTTGGTAGTTAATTGGAGATAAGAGTATCACAGGCATTCTTGTCTGGGCTGGCTTGGAACCATGATCCTCAAATCTCAGCCTCCCAAGTAGCTAGGATTATAGGTGTGAGCCACTAGCTCACAGTGGAGTATTGTTTTGATTCCCAGAATCAATGGCCTTCCTCATTTTGGGGTTTCCTTGGTATATCTAATAATTTTGTCCTTTGGTCACTCACCTGTCCCAAGTATACGAAAGGTGTCACACACTCACCTGTGTTGTAGGCAGTAGGCATGGAAGAGAAGGGGAGGCCCTGGCTGAGTAAACTCGGCGTTGCCACAGAAACCACTGGGGTGGTGAGCGAGTGGGTAGACTGGGAGACCCCAAGGCGCTGGGCATTGTTCTGTAGGAGAAAACTAACTGTCAGGAGGTGGCAGATGGATGGATGGGCTGCCTTAGGCAGGGTCTCAGAATCCCAAAGCCAAGGTGCAGTGCTTTAGCATGGAGGCTCCATGAATACCCATATACAATATGGTGCAGTCACAGACACTAAGAGCCGCAGAGAGAAATGTGTACACACAGATTCATTCACACCTGCATATGTGCAAAGGCAGCTATGTGTGCTGACCCTATGGCCCAATACCAGTACTGGTCTTGGCTCTTAGGCAAAGGAAAAAAAAAAAAAAAAAAAGCAAGAGACACATTCCTCTTGTGGCCAGGTCCTCAGAGTTCATTCTCCATCCCCTGCACAGCAGCAGATGCCCTGGAAAACGTGTGCTGGCATCTGGGAGGGGAATGTGGGGCCTGGAGTGGCGTGTGCCTGCGTGTATGCACACACGTGTGTGGGGCTGACAGCTCCATCTGCCGCTGAGTCACTTGTTTATTCCAATTCAACACTGGGGCCGAAACTGCCGCTGTGTTGGCCGCCAAAGTCTGCCTGCCTTTTCCAGCTTCTCTGGCCTCCCGTCAGGGAGCTGGGGAGAAAGGAACCCCCGCCCCATTCCTGGCTGCCGGTAAGTATGTAAGTGTGAGAAAGGAGGGAGGGAGAGAGAGGAAAAAAAGAGTAGCTGTGTATGGCACTGGGTGCCGGTGAGACAGGCTGAGTGTAGGAGGGAGCACAAGGACAAAGGAAAGGCAGGGGAGGCCCCCACTAAGGACAACTCCAGAACTGGCTTGGGCATCCATTAGCTTTCCTTAGGACAACTGACTTCCTTGGACTTTCACTCTTAAGGGTTAGGTTCCTGTTGTGGGTTTCAGGAATGCTGTAAGTCGTGGGGCTAGTGGGATCCAAGGCTCTAATTCAAGCATCAAGCTCAGGAACTCTCAAGCCTCTCCCTCCTTTCTAGATACACATACACACATCTGAATGAACGCAAATCCCAAAGACATCCATGCACACACACACAGGTTATGCATGCATGAATATTAACCCCTCACCCTGCTCTTCTCACCTTCATATCCCACTTGGCACTAAGCATAGCTCCTAGCAAATAATCAAACACCACACAACTACGCATACAGGTGAAAGGACAAGGCACGTACACACTTCATGCTGCGGGACTGCAGAGCAGGGGGCTAACCCAGAATTCAAAGGCACTGCAAACATTTCAGAGACTCACTTACCAGGTCTAAATGGTCCTCAGTCTGGGAGCAGAAATAAAACCAAGTGGATGGTTCAGTGTCTGGCCTCTGCCTTCCCCCATACCCATACATCTACCTTCCTGCCTAAGAGCAAGATGCTTTCCCTGGCCCATAAAGGCAGAGCTCTTCTGAACTAGCTCTTCTGAACTCACCTCCAGAAGACTCTACATTCTGGCTTCAACCAATGATCTGGTGCCCACTTTCCTGTCATAATATGAAAAGCTTCTAGTATCCTCCCCATCATAGAACCTTCTCCCACCTCCTGTCCCTTTCTATTGTCCTTAGGCTGATATTCTGTGGTCCAAGCTCAAACAGGGCCCTTGGGGAAGAAAGAGCTCATAAAAAGCCATGCTTCCATGATCTCTTGTGAGAAGTCCTAACTGTGACTAACCTTCATCACTCCTGCTGCAAGTTTTCTCTTCTCCTCTTCCTCACTCCCACCCCCTGTCACCACCCCATACCAACTCACCAAGTGATGCATCAACCCTTTGCCTCCCTGTGAAGTGATGACCCGCAGGTCAGGCTTTCGGCTGGGGGCTCCAAGCTGGGCGCTGTGGGTAGGTGGGGGTGGAGACTTGGCAGGGATGACCTTGTTTAGGCTGTTGCCATTGGCCACAGGAAGGAGGCCAGGGGAAGCTCGAGCACTGACATAGCCATTTCCTGCAGAAGTGAAATGATGCAAGGGAAAGGAAAAACATCAGTTTGGCCCTCAGCCCTGTTACGCACCTAAAGCTAATACTCCTGTCACCTGGAACTGCTCAAAGTCATGTTCAGGCTCTGAGTGGGTGCTGAGCTGCCTGATATTCCCTAAAGCTCTCCAACCTGTGAGTGAGAGAACACCTTTGAGTCTAAACCAAAGCCACAGATGACAAGGCTGGCTAGGGGGAGCATTAGGGCCGGAGGGTAGAAATAGAAAACAATCACTGCCTTTTGCCTTGTCATGGACAAGGAAGAAGTCCTGTGGCCAAGCCTCTTCCCACTACCTATCTATAGGCAGTCTGTCCAGCATTCTCAGATTCTACACTCAACCACCAAACAGGACCCACAACAAGCCTGTGAAGAGCCTGTTCATCAAGACTAATCACTCAGGACTGATCCCTTTGCCATGAGCTAGGGAATGCTGTGCTGGGGATCAGTACATGAAGAATTGCCTACAGCTTGAGGAAGACAGGCCATTTGTTGGTGGTGACGCTGTTACTGGCAGTAGGGAACTGATGACACAGCCACCACCATAATTAGACTAGTAATAACAGGCATAATAACTATCTTTTACATCTACTCCACACTCCACAATGTACACAGGCCTTTCACACACGTATTATCTCATTTAGCCCTCACATTAGCCCTGCAAGACAGACAGGACATGCATCAATAGCCCTGCATACAGAAGGGGAAACGAGCCTGCTTGAGAGAGGCGTAATGACTGGTCCAGGGTCACACCGCTGGCTGGAGGCCAGGCAGGGCTGTGACTTGCTTCCCCCATGCTGCACTCAAAGGCCTACAAGCAAGGTCTGAAAGCATTTCTCTTACCTTCTCCTTGGAAAAGAAGGGGGTATTCATTCATACCCCTAATTCCCTGCTGACCTGCCACTAAGCTGGGACACTCTGAGGTCCAGAGACGTAAGGATTAAAGTCAGAAAATGCCACCACACTGTCCCCTAAGAGCATACTGATACTCTAAAAGTGTGTGGCTGCCTCCATCCCAAATCCCAGATCATTCTGGGAATGGCAGGAATGTCAGGGTGACGTCAACAGTGACATTAGAAGTCACAGCCACCCAGATGAATGGCACACAGAGCAGAAGGGCTGTCAGCTGCTGGGGGGAGGAGGAAGGCTCCTATATGTATCCCTGCCTGAAAGTGCGCATCTATGTCTACATACTCCACAAATGGGAAGGCCTGTGTGCATGGGAATGCATGCACAAGTCTGTGTCTACTGCTCCTCTAGGCAAAGCCAGATACTCCCATTCTTCAGATCCCAACCAGACACCCCTATTCAACGGGAAAATCTTGGGTCTTCTGTTCCAGCTAGAAATGTTGCTCCTTTCTCCGCTTTCTCAGCCTTCCCTAATTCAACTCCGTTGATCATCCAACACCAGTCACTAGTACAGACACAGAAATTCAGGGACTTAGAAATCTTCTGACTACATCCAATTCAGGCCCTGTCATCTTGCTCTCCTCTTTTGGCTTGAGACCACCATGCAGCAGATCTTCCCCCAGCCAGGTGGCAGGCGGTGGCACTCACCGACAGGGCTGGGGCAGGCTCCATTAGCACTGGTGAGGTCTCCCCCCAGCATGGCCCCTGGGAAAAAAGCAGAACCATGAGCAGCCAGTAGCACTCCTCCTTCCACAATGAGTCTTGAGACTGGACAGGAAGAGGAACCCGGGAAAAGGAGTCCTCGGCACTTCCCTCAGGAGCCACACAAATTTGGGAATGCCAGGGTGGGCGAAGGAAAGATTCCCTGTTAAAAATGAAATGCCAGAGTCCCCGCTACACCTCATTTCCCCCTCGCCTACCCATGTTCCAGTCCACTCACCTGCACTAGCTGGCCGCTGGGGCAGGCCTGGAGACACACTGTTCCTCTGTAGTGCCGGCTGCTGGGGGGACAGGAGCCGTGGGTCTGTGAGGGATGATGTCACCAGGGAAGGGGTGACCAGAGAGCTGCTGGGATTGCTGAACTGCAGTGAGCTCTGATTAGACACAGGCACCGTGACTGGCATGGCAAAGTTGGGAGCTGGTACAGCTGACTAGACAGAAAGATGGAGGGTAAAGTCAGGCCAAGTCAACCCTTTCCCTAGACACACTCACCCTGGGAGGGCAGGCAAGGGGTCTTCTGGTTTCTGAGCTGTGCTGCTATTGCAGCAGCTTGAGCTCCCTGGCCTGGGTTTTCTGGCAGCCCTGCCTGCCTCTCATTGTGGAGGTGGGAGCACTGGGATCCAGCTCTAGCCCAGAGGGCAAGGTTCTGCTCACTGTGGACAGGACCAGGGATACCCCCTAGTGGAGACGGGTTAGTCCTCAGCCAGGCAGGACACACTGGGAGCAGGTTAGAGACCCTGAGGACAGCCCCAAACTCACACACACAGCTGCTATAGGACTGTGCCACAGTCGGGACGGTGCTTCACTGACACTCATCCTTCTATCTGGCCTGCTGCAGAGGGAGTCTGCACCCACCTAACTGCCTTTCACTTTAGCAGTGTCCATTTCCCTGAACAAAAGCTGAGTATCTTAGGTAGGGGCACCAGAGTAGCCCAACAGGGCCTCTCCCCCCAAAATGACCTGATACAGAACACACTTTAATTTCCTATCCTCTAAGGACCACATGTCATCTGCACACTTCTTGCTAGTGAGGAGGACATTCCTCGACTCTCTGACTTGTGCTCCATCCAAGATGGGTCTCAGCAAGAGCCAAATGGTTATCACAATCCAAGTTGGGAGTTCCTCGGTGGTCACCACTAGTCCCAGCATGGCTCAGAGCAGAACATCCATCAGAGGCAGCCTGGGCCGGGCCGGGCCAGAAGCCACACCATGCACCACAGGGAGGCTTTCCTCCATGCGACTACTCACGGCCAGTCTATAACTCTGCATCATTTTATCAAACTCCTCGTCTATCTTTTTATATTTCTCCTCCGTCTGGGGGGTCAGGGCAAACACCTCGTCCACCTCAGGGCTCTCACACTCCCTGTGCTTCTTGTGCAGCGCCTGGGGGGAAGGGGCCGGAAGGGGAGCCGACAGAAAGAGAGAGTGAGTGGGGCTCACCCCATAGCGCCTGAAGAGCCCGTCCAGCTCCTCACTGGCGCGCCGGTACTTGTCCTCCAGCAGGGGGCTCTGTTCCAGTGAGTCCTCCCCGTCAGGCTCGGGGCTGTCGCAGCCATTGAAGCCCTTCTTCCTCAGGGTCTGTAACCGCACCACTTGTCAGCCAGCCAGCAAGGGTTCTTCTTGACTCACCTCCCAGTTCCTGCCAGCCCTCCTTAAGACTCCTATTCTTGTCCAAGCTCCTTCCTCAGGGTTCCCAGCTGCTTCCAGCTCCTTCCTCAGAATTCCCTCCCCTCCCCAATTCTCCTAGGCCCCTGCTAGTTGGAGAGAATACCCCATGTGATGGGGATACAAAGATTAGGCCTCCAGTGATGGCTGAGGGGCTGGTGCTCTGCCTGACCAGAGGGCCAAGAGGCCAGAAGGCATTCCTCCCCCTCACGATTTGGGTTGGGTGTAGTCAGTGGAGATATTCCTATCCCAACCAGAGAAAAGCTGATTAAAAACAAGAGAAACTGAGATGGGGACACAGAGGCAGAGGAACAAGATATAGAAAAGCAAAGAGGAAACTAGCACTTACTGAGCTCCTGCTGTTTACCACCTTCACACTGTCCTTGTCCAGAGGCCAAAGCTTTTCCCATGAATTTTACCCGCCACAGTGCCTCCACAAAGGACAATTATGTATACTACGGGTCTGCAGGAGACCCAAGGCTGCATTCATATGTGAAATACTTTTTTTTTTTTGGTAGGTCATGGAGCTTGAACTCTGGGCCTGGGCACTGTCCCTGAGCTCTTCAGCTCAAGGCTAGCACTCTACCACTTGCACCATTTCAAGTTGCCTAATGGTTAATTGGAGATTAGAGTCTCACTGACTTTCCTGCCCAGGCTGGTTTTGAACCAGGGATCCTCAGACCTCAGCCTCCTGAGTAGCTAGGATTACAGGCATGAACCACCAGACTCTGGCTAAATACTTTCTTTTCTTTTTGAGGGGGTGCTGGATCAGGAGCTTAAACTCAGGCCCCAGGCACTGTCCCTGAGCTTTTTTGCTCAAGTTTAGCATTCAACCACTTGAGCCACAGCTCCGCTTCAGATGTGTTGGTGGATAATTAGTGATAAAGAATCTCATGAACTTTCCTGCTCAGGCTGGCTCTGAACCACGATCCTCATATACTAGCCTCATGAGTAGCTAGGATTTTGCATGAGCCACTGGTACCTGGTTTGGAATATGTTGTGTTTCAAAAGACTGCACTGTCTACTTTCTAGTTTAGAGTAGATCTGTGTCTTCTAACATAAAACCTTGCCATTGGGCTGGGAATGTGGCTTAGTGGTAGAATGCTTGCCTAGCATACATGAAACCCTGGGTTTGATTCCTCAGCACCACATAAATAGAAAAGGCCCAGAAGTGGCACTGTGGTTCAAGTGGTAGTGCTAGCTTTCAGCAAAAGGAAATCAGGGACAGTGCTCAGACCCTGAGTTTAAGTCCCAGGACTGGCAAACAAACAAACAAATACAACCAGGGCATTTTCTCCAAATCTTTGTGTAGGCCTATGGCCTCCTGGGTACCATCTTCTTTACTGTATAAAAAGTAGTTAGGCTAGTGCCAGTGGCTCACGCCTGTAATCCTAGCTACTTTGGAGGCTGAGATCTAAGGATCACAATTTAAAGCCAGCCTAGGCAGAAAAGTCCCCATGAGACTCTTTTCTCCGATAAACTACTCAAAAAAAGCCAGACATAGATAGCACTGTGGCTCAAGTGATAAAGCACTAGCCTTGAGCACAAGGAGGCTCAGGGACAGTACCCAGGACCTGAGTTCAAGCTCCAGGACCAGCAAAAAAAAAAAAAAAAAAAAAAAAAAAAGCACAGTTAGGCCTCTTTAATGTGTTTACAGGACAAAAAGGCTGCCCTATTTTTGTGGAGGGGGACACCATGACTCAAAAAGCCAAAGCACCTGGACAAGGCCACATGGCCAGTAAAGGCCAAAACTGAACTCCAAGGCTTGTGTCCTTCAACAGTTCACAATGTCAGGTCACTCCAAACAGAAAATAAGGCCATAGGGACCCACCAAAGACAGAGTGAAGCAGCAGAGATAGATCCAAATAAGCAAACATAAAAACAAAAGTCTGATGTAAGAGCAAACCAAAGGATAGAGTAAGAGGAGGAGGCAGAAACCAACCTGAGAGAAGACAAAAAGTACTCTCTGGCAGACAGGAAGACAGACCCCCACACACACAGGGAAGGTGGAGTCAAGAGACCCAACTTGAGAACACAGGGTCTCTGGCCCTGCCCCACCGTCTTTACTCTCTTTCCTCCTCCAGGCCTGGGTTTGCCTAAGAGAAGATGGGTTTATGTGTGTGTGCACAGAGGTGAGGGATTACTAAGTGCATGTGGTTGTAAGTAGAAGATGATCTGCACATGTGGGCCCACCTCGATGATGTCAGCATTGGTGCGACTCTCATGTGGCTCGTTGTACTCAGTGTACTTGAGGAGCACCTTGTCCATGTCGGTGCTGGCATACTGGAACAGCTTGTTGGAGTGGTTGAAGATGATGAGGGCAATCTCACAGTCGCACAGCACACTCAGCTCGTACGCCTTCTTCATCAGCCCAAACTTTCGCTTGGTGAATGTCACCTGCAGGAGGGTGGTTGGCAGCCAGGGCTAGCTCAGTCAAGGGCTGCCAGGAGTCCTTTTCTACAGGCAGCTAGACACAACCCTTATCAAGGAGTCCCCATGCCTAGTGTGACACAGCCACAACCTTCAGGAGTCCCTGATGTAAGGAAGGAAGAAACTAGCAGCCCTCGATTAGCACATGGCCAAAACAGGTCTGAGCCAACTCACAGAAGGGAGAGGATCTGTGTGTCTAGGACTCCACACCTAGGGAGAGGTCTCCCAGGGTGAGAATAGCATAGGACTTGCACTGGGAAGGTGGAAGAGAAGTCCCCAGGTATGGCTCTAGGGTGAGGGGACCCAGGTCTGTCTGGTTGCAGGAGAGCCTGGGGCAAAAAGGTAGAGGTACAAGAGGTAGGGCCTGCTCTTTTCCCAACTCAAACCCACCTACTGTCATAGCCTCACCCACCCTGTGGGGATCTAGGATTTCCTCACCTGTCGATTTCGTTCATCAGTGATTCGCTGGATCTGAATCTTTTTCCTCCCCATCTTCTCTGGAGGTCCTCAATGCTAGGGAGGGGAGGGGCTGATGGGTGGCAGGTCTGAGTGCACCTCACACTGTGCTCATTAAAGTCCGGGATCGGTGCTCAGTTCATGGTCTGTAGGACCTTACCCACAATGTCCTGAAAGGTGAGAGTCACCAAGAGGTCTGTCAGCGCTCCCTGGGGAGGTGGATGAAGTTCATAGCACCTGTGAGAACCTGGTTCAACATGAGACATTGCAGGCTCCCTGAGGCAATGGCATGCCAAGCTGGGCTCAGCTTGGGGCCCTGGGCCAGGCCTTTGCCCCACCATCAGGCTGCCATCAGGCTCCAGATCAGACAAAGGACACAGAGCTCCTGGCTTCTCAGGGTCTGGGTCTTAGAGACCATGTCATTCTTCGCCCTAGTTTACGCTGGCTCCCCAGCTGCCCCCTCTGGCTTGGAACCATGGCTCCCATTCTGGATCCTACTAGGGAGTACACTGAGGAATGCCAGTCAAAGCAGTGGCCAGGGGATGCCTGGTGCCAGCAAAGCATCACCTCTCACAACAGGGGTCCTCACATGGAATTGGGAACCCTGGTGTGTGTGTGGGGGGTGGGTCCTACCATGGGGCTGCAGAATCCCAGTCTCTAAGCAGAGCTCCTCTGCAACAGTCTGCTTTATCCAGTGGGCCTTGGCCTAAAATATTTATTTGAAGAAAGCTCTGATGGTCAGCAATTGTTTTTTCTTTTACAGTGTTGGAGATAGAACCCAAGGCCTTGCACCCTTCCTTCCTTCTTTTTTGCCAGGCCTAGGGCTTGGACTCAGGGCCTGAGCATTGTCCCTGAGTTTCTTTTTTGCTCAAAATTAGCACTCTACTACTTGAGCCACAGCACCACTTCCGGTCTTTTCTGTGTATGTGGTGCTGAGAAATCAAACCCATGGCTTCATGCATTCTAGGCAAGCACTGTACCACTAAGCCACATTCCTATCCCTCCTTCTTTTTTTTGGTACCAGTCCTGGGGCTTGAACTCAAGGCTTGGGTGCTGTCCCTAAGCTTTTTTGCTCAAGGTTGGCACTTTATCACTTACGCCACAGCTCTACTTCCAGCTGTTTTGGTGTTTAATTGGAGATGAGAGTCTCAGGCTTTCCTGCCTGGCTTGGCATTGAATCCCCATCCTCAGATCGCAGCCTCTTGAGTAATTAAAATTATAGGTGTGAACCTTCGTGTCCAGTATGCATGCTTTCTTTTCTTTTGTTTTCTTTTCCCTCCTTCCCTCCCTCTCACCCTTTCTTCCTTTTTCTTTTCTTATTTAGGGCTGGTACTATGGCTTGAACTCAGGACCTAGGCACTGTCCCTTAGATTTTTCACTCCACTTACAGCTAAAGTATTTCAGGCTCAGCAGGCCATATAGTCCACTGTAACTATTCATTTCTACCATGGCAGTGTGCAAGCAGCTGAGGGCAACAATGAACAAGTGAGGAGGGGCTGGGCTCCAACAGAATTACATGTACAAAAGGGGCTCACTCTGATCACTCTTGCCCTAGAAGTATTGGCCAGGTCTAGGACACACATTAATCTGAATTTTCCACTCTTTACCATTTAACACCCATAAATGATGTACACTGACAAGGACCCTCACAGCCAGGGCATGAAGGATTCCCATCTTGGTATACCTGTAACCCAGTCATGGTCTACAATCCCATTCTCAGAGCAAAGGTTAAAAAATGGGACCAGTGCATTGTGTATCTCTGGGGGAAACTGTGGGACGGGAGGGGCACATGGATGGTAGCTTAGTTTTAAGTCAGAAAAGATGTATGCTATCAGGTTTGTATGGGGCTACATAAGTTGAATGGGCCCTCAGAGGCTAGAAGGGCCAAGGGTGGGATGGAGATGACCTCAAGGACTCTTAGCTCTATCATTCCAGCAGTCTCTGAAACTCTGGAACTTTCTTGAAGACAGCAGAGGTGGGCATGTTTGCTAAAGCCATTTCAGTTGTGTCCTGGAAGGAGCCTGACCCAGAGAAGTCCAGCCTTCCCCTCAGGAGTCCCCTCTATGAAGTCCCTGCCCAGACAGCCCATTACAGAGTATAAGGACGTAGACTCTAGTGTCCATATGACCTTCAAGTTGGGCAGGCCACAACGGAGATGACAGAGGACCCTAGCCCCAGATCCCACCACCAATAGCTGCTGAGCGTCCCTGAATCTTTCTAGCCCCACACTGATGCCCCAAAATTCCACAGTAAATGCTGAAGGTCAGCCCAGCATCCTAGCTGTGCTGAGGAGAGCGAAAAGGAGAAGGATCTGGACCATCACAGGGCTGCTCCCTCAGCTCAGCTCTCTGTTCTGCCCCTAAGCATAGCTCCATGCCCCTCCTCAAAGGCCTCCCTACCCTTATCCTTGCCCTTAAAGTATACTATAGTCAGTTCCTACAACCTAGGATACCACCAGTGGCTCAGCTAGCTCTGACTAGCCGAGAACAAGTGCCAACCATCCCTCCCCTTCTTCTCCCATAACCCTAAACTCCCACTGACCAACCCAAGGAATTTGCTTGTTTGTGGGGGCAATCTAAAAACTGCTTTCTCGAGTTGCAATGGACTAGCAAGGATGGGAGGGTACGGGGGCCTATGACAAGCTGACTTTTTATTGTATTTTGTTTTGTTTTGAGACAGGGTCTCTGTAGTCCCAGCTAGCCTGTAACTCACTATATAGCCCTACCTGAGCCTCCTGAGTGCTGGGATGATAGGCATGCACCACCATGCCCAGCTCTGCCAAATAGGATTCTCTGGCTCCTATCTAGACCGGCAAGTGCAAGAACTCCTGTACGCTCTGGCTCCAGCAGCTGTCCTCGTTCTCACCCCCACTTTCCTATCTGCCTCTCACCACCCTTGTTCACAAGCAGTTGCTGAAATGGAATCTCAGCTTATGGTCAGCACAATCGTCACCAAGCTGGAAGAAAACCTCTTATTGTTCTCATGATCCTCAAAAAGCCACTTCTGAAGTCTTCCTGTACTTACCACAAATGTAAATAATTACAATTCTGTGCTGCTATTGAACTGCCTGGCTTCCCTATGAGACTGAAACTTCATGAGGGCAGGAACTAGATCTGCCTTTTTCATATGCTATTGCCAGTACTAAGGAGCTCAGAAAATATCAGAAGACAAGATTATTTTGTTATGATCATGTGGTAAAGTCCTTCTTGCAGTCTAACTTCTGTCAGTCTTCCTGCAGTACAGCTTTTCTCACTTTTTATCTTTGGTGCAACTAGAACCTTTCTTTCTCTACCATCTGTTCTTGAAGCTTATCATTTTGGACATCAACCACCCTCCAAACCACCTCTGCCACCCTCAGATTGGCTAGTAGTTTGCAACCCTCCTTATCCTCAGGTTGGCTGGTACGGAGGGTGAGACTCTAAAGTCTTCTAAGGAGCAGCCCTAAGCACATGGAGATGGAGAGGATGGGGTTGCTTAGGCAACTGTCTCCTGGCAACCAGCTCCCTGGCTGATCTCCTACACCCCCCCACACCCCCGCCTCATGCTGGGGGAGCTGGGATGTGAGAGGGATCAGGGCTGAAAAGGCAGAGAAGCCATAGAGATCCACTGAATATCTTCTTCTGACAAACACAAGTCAGACCAGGCCCCATCTATCACTCCTCCCTCCAAGGTAGCTCAGACACTTTTGCTAATTCCATGCCTTCTAGGTCCCTTTCCCCACTCTGCTCTCTCTCTCTCTCTTGTCAACGTTTCCAGAGGTGGGAGGAGATGTTCCTGCCTTGGGCAGTTCTTCCTCCTATCTAACCAAAACCTCTCCTATAAAGCAAGCTCAGGCTGTACTAGCCTTTTTCCTCTTCTGCTATCCATTCCACATTGCCCTTGGGCAAGAACATGAACTCAACTATGATACTAGAAGAAGGAAGGCTAGAGCCAAGACAGGCATGAAGGACCCTAAATTGACCCTACTGGAAGGTGTAGAGGCTGATCCTTTCCAAGCTTCCTTATCCCATTAGGAGATGTTAATGAACACCTGGACCTCCTTAATTAGTCCTCTGCCTAATTACCTAACCAACTGCCAGGAGCCAGAGGCCTGGGCATCTGTTCTCCAGATGTGGACTCTGTTCTCCAGCCTGACTTCGTCCTGGTCCACCTCTCCTCTCCTGTGTGCTCTTCCTCTAAGAAGCCCACTCCAATGCCCTGGCCAGTGGCTGCTTCTTCCCTACACCTTGGGACTTGGCTCTGCCTGCCATCTGCAGCCCTGGGCTTGGGAGAGCTTGGACTATTGAAGAGTTGGGGGTCACCAGGATGGCCTTCCTGTTCTGACAGCCCCAGGACCTGCCCCATCCCAATTCCAGGCACAGCTTATGGACATCATCTGTGTGTGTCACTTCCAAGGGCTTGGAAGACTTGAGCTGCTTGCCTCAGACTCACCAACTCTAAGGATAGGGCAGGGCTGGAGAGGGGCTTCCTGTGGAGATGGAGGAGGCCCCAGGATTTATGGTAGAAGAAAGAGCAGTTGCAGAGAAGCCTGCAGTAGAGAGCAGCAGCAATACAGAGGTCCATCCGACAATGTTTTTGACAAGGCTGAGGGGACCCAAGAGCACTTGGGATCCAGAAGGATCCCATGGACAGCTATTTTCCCAAGTTGACTACCCAATAGGAACTGGGACGGTGTTTATATGCAAATGAGGTACAAATGAAATGCAAAAGGAACCCTAAAGGATCACTGGTTTGGAGGAAGTACTGGAGAAGAAACAGGCCCTTCCCTCCCCAATGTAACACCTCCCAGTACCTGAGCAATACTCAAACCATTCTCAGGTTTCAGAATGATGCTATCTCAGTTCCTATATGAGGGGAGCGGGGATGGGGGGGGGGACAGGGCAGCCCCCCTGGAACAGCAGCTGCATCAGGGCTGAGCTGGGCTGTCTGTCCTTCCTGAGGAGCTACAGAACTCCTTTCCAATTCTAACCTCAGTCCTCCCTCTGGTTCCTCAGGAGAGACCCATATTTTTTTCTTTATTCTCTTCTACCTCTATGGACTCTCTGTCCCAGTGGCCATGAGCCAGATTCAGGGCATCTGTTCCCCAAGTCCCCACCCCAGTGTGGGTCAGAATGGAGCAGATGCCCATAGAGGCTGAGTGGATGCCTACATGCCACAGCAATGGACTTCTTCCCCACAGTGAGACAGTGAGAAAGGGATCTCTCATTAGGCAGGCCTTCCTCCCTTCCTCCCTTCCTCCCAGGCTGCTTGGGGCTGCAGGCTGGGGACTGGAGGGGAAGGCAGGAGGTGCTGGAGACAGCTGTCATCCCTCCTCCCGCCCCTTCCCTGTGGCTGGGCTGCAGGGCATGAAATAAGCAGCAGGCGCTGGGGGAGGGGGTGACAATCCAATCCACCTGTCACCCCCACAGTCAGGCGGCCTCAAGCAGCCTGCTCACTAACGAGGGAGGAGGCGTGGGTGAAGCAGACATGGGAGGGGTGGTGGTGGAAGGGGACAGACACATAGACACAGGAAAAGAGAGGAGAGTGGCAGTAGTCAGAAGGCAGTGTGGGGCACAGGTGAAGGAAGACGAGGTGAGGGCGGCTGTCAGGTGACCAGACAGACCCAGAGAAGCAGGGAGTGTGTGCAGGCTCAGATCTGGACTCTGGTTTAGTGCTGGGCACCCTCCCTGCCCTCTGAGAACTTGTGGTCCAGCCAAGAGGCAAGGAAGGGCGGGTCCCACACTTGGAGAGGGCCAGGGAAAGCCAAGGGGACCCTCAGGGGCCTGGGAAGGAGCATCTGGACTCTGCCAAGCCTCCAAAGGGCAGGCAGGCCCTTAGAGGAGCAGAGGTAGGTTCCAAGATCCAAGATGCCTAACTCAACTTTTGATCTGTCCTCAATTCCCACCTGTCCCCAGGACTAACAACTTCCCGGTGTTATCTGAACCTCAGCCCTGGGGCTGCCCCCAAAGCAGACACCAAGGCTGAGGACCTTCGGGCCATCACTTTTCTTCACCCCAGTCCTATGGTCAGATCCCAGCGCATGGCCCCTGTTTCAACCCTTCAAAGTTCAGTCTGGCAGGCTCTCTACCCCAAAACCTGGTTCCCACCATCTTCCCCTCCCTCAGGGACTCCCTTCCCCCAGCCAGCAGCTCCAGGGCTGGGCAGGGGCTATTTTTAGCCTGGGCACTGAGCTAATTTTAACTCACTGACAGGGGACCTGGGGGCGGGCTAAGGGGGAAAGTCTAGGAAAGCTGGGCATGGGTGGGGTGGTCTCAGGTCCCAGGCACCTAAAAATGCAAGTTGGGGACAGGTAGTGAGGTTCTGACACACATAAAGGATGGGACCTGGCGTGAAGAGCCTCTGGGGTGGCGTGGGGAGCAGGGTCAGGAGCCCTCCCCAGCTTCCGCTGGACAATTCTCCCAGGCTCCACCCAAAGCTTTCCGCTCTCTCCTCCCTGGCAAGCCTCCTGGGATAGGCTCATCCTGTTCTCTGCTCAGGAGATGCCTCTCCAGTGAGGGTCTGTCTCCAGAGCAAACTCCACTGTTTCCTTAGCCTAGCCTGACCTTCCTGTAGTCTAGCTCTCATCCTTCCTGCTGCAGCTGTGAGGCTGTATGGCTACCTATGGAGGCTCCTGCACTTCCCAACCAGTCTGGCCTACCCTTCATGGCCTCTAAGTTTCTCTCTAGAGAAAGCTCCTGTAGCCACCAACATGACCTTGAGAATAATTAGGGACAACAGGAGATAGAGTACTTGTAGAAAAGGGGTGAATGATGTTGGCAATGATCAGGGGAAACACAGAGCTCTGGGCTGGGACTACAGGCCTGGGTGCTAGTCCCCGTTCCAGCTCCTCTATGTGACTCTGGGTCAGTCAATGCCCCTCCAGTGTCGCCCTAATGGCCAGCAAAACAGACTGTAAAGTTTTGAGAGCTCTTTCTGCCCCCGAGGTTCTGCTCCCATGTCCTGTGGAGAAGCTGGAAAGAGAGGGGTAGGATGGTGTGATTCCATGGCAAGGTAACCAGAGATGGCCTGGTTGGACCCATTATTTACCAGCTGGCAAGAAGAGACAACATGGAGAACAGAGGATGGCAGGAATGTGCATTAGAAACCGTCATCTCCCACTAGATAACCAAGAGTTGGCTGAGACTCATGACCAGCCAAGGCAGGTACTCAGGACAGGCACACAGGACCCCAAGGCAGAGGTACAACAAACCCAGTCCTCTCACGTACCTGGAACACCACTCACATCAGTGCTGGGGGCCTCTAAGGGTCTCTGTCATGGTCTGGCCCAAGGTCACTGCCATGTCACTGGTGGGGCCAGGCCAGTTCTGAAACCCAAGCTGTGCCTTCTGTCTCACCCCGCCCCAGCAGGCCTAGCAACAATGAGTCACTACTGCTCATTTGCATGAGGATTTGCATAGTGTCTTTGGCCTTATTCCTTCCAACTTAACTTCCCATTCCAGGGCCTGGGTCACCCCTATCCAGAATCCCATGACATTTAGGAACCCCAAGCAGAGGTGGAACTCCAGGCCTCTGGCCCCAGTCTTTCCCTCCAAAAGGCACCCTCAAATGTCTAAACATCCCCAGTCGTTGGCTAGAGCTCCATCTATCCGGTTGGTCCTCCAGGCCTGCCAGATGGGATGGGGTAAATCATGAGGAAGAAATGTGCACTGCAGCTACCGGAATCCAGTAAAGTTCCCAGAGCAAAGGGTACCTTGGCCTGTGGCTCCCAACACCCACTCCCCTCCCTCCTAGTGCTAAGGATGCACCTCAGCAGCAGGATGAGACAGAGCTTTCCTATGTCCAGTTCTAGCATCCATTCCCAAGAATGCAGCATGAGAGAACAGGACCCAGTGCAGCAAGTAAGATATCAAACTACAGGGCTGGGAATGTAGCTTAGTGGTAGAGTGCTTGCCTAGCATGCACAAAGCCCTGGGTTCGATTCCTCAGCACCACATCAACTGAAGAAGCCAGAAGTGACAGCTGTGGCTTAAGAGATAGCCTTGAGCAAAAAGAAACCAGGGAGAGTGCTCAGGCCCTGAGTCCAAGTCCCAGGACTGGCAAAAAAGAAGATATCCAACTACAGAGGACTTCTCAGGGTGAAGTCCCTGAACTCAAAGTCATCTCTGGGGCTCCAAGTTGCTTTGTCTGAAGCCACCCAATCAAGCATGGGTACCTGGCAACATATGGGCAGGCATGGAGGCCATGGCATTGTACTTCTACCAGTGGGAGCTGGCAGACAACAGTCCTCAACCTGCTTTGAAATTTAATTTCCATTTGACCATTATAGCAGCTATACTTCAGTCATACCCACTCAAACAGTGAAGCCCCCAAAATGTCTCCTACTTGGGAATTCCTTCCTATTACCTACCATCCTTCCCATAGTAGCCAACCCTAACAATATAACCTAAACCCATTTCAGTCACCTGGATAAGAGTGGTGGACAGGGGCCCCTGGCCATCAAAAGACTTTACTGAGAAGAGGTGGGGGCGGTTGGGACGGTTAATGTGTCACCTTCCACCTCCTCACCCTACTTCCCCCTGGGGTCCCAGGAGACAGAAGTGAAAGTGGCAGCTGGGGCTTTGGGGGCAGTCAGCTTGAGAGCCGTTGGGATAAGTGTAAATGCCCCTAGTGCTGGGTTTGGGCTGCCTGCCATTGCAGCCAGTAGACTGGCTGTTTAGATGAAAGAAGGTTCTTCCCATGGAAATGGGAGCAGTGGGGAATGATGGCATGGGCTCTGGCTAAAGGAAAAGCAGGCTAAAGAAGAAAAAGTGAAGAGAAGCAGGTAATAGGCATTTCGGAAAAGCACTCTCTTCCAGGGTACTGCTTTTTCTCCTGTTTAGAGCAGCAAGAGCCTTTCTCCTCATCCTAAAGCAGGGCAGAGCTGCTTGACTGAAGCAATTTTGGCAGGAGGGGGCAGGGGTTCTGGTCTGGGCCCTCAGCCTAGACAACTGCCCTTGGAAGGGGAGGAACCCTTGGAAGGAGAGGTGAAGGGTAGAAGAGAAATGCCCACCTGTGCTTACAACAAGGGGACAGGGGACCAGAAAGAGGCCAATCCAATCAGGGAAAGCAAATCCTCCTAGAGACATCACGACCTCGAGAATCCACCAAGGATTTAAAGGGGCCGCTCAGGGCAGTGACTGGGTCTCCTTCTGACTCAAAGGACAGTCCTCTAAGCCCCTGGCAGTGGGGGAGGCCTGGCATGGTGGCTGTGTAGGCTTGCTGAGGCGGCCAGCCAGGCAGCTCTTACAGGATTAGCTTGCTACTTTCAGGAAAGGTGCCAGGTGAGGCTAAGATGCCTGGCCAGATGGAGGGGGCCCAGGTGGGTAAGGGGGTGGGAAACAAAGTGATACAAATACATGTCCCCAGATCTGTGCTCCTTACCAATACCTGGCATCTCATTCCTTCATGGAGAATGTGCAAGGACCCCTCTGACTTCTATCAGTAAGGACCTTCCTTGGCCTGCCAGTCATTCCCTGCTTGCCTTTCCTATGATCTAGAGCTCTCTCCTTCCTCTGAGGGCAAGTCCTGCCTGCTGTCTATTCTCAATTTCTCTGATGGATTTTACAACCAGGGCCCCACCCCTGGGAACAGGTGAAGGTTTTTTCTCTCTCCAGCCTCAGCTCCCCACCAGCAGGGTGACAGGTGGGAGAAGACAAGAAAGAACAGCTGGGCCAGGACACCTGTCCCCACCCAGGCTGTCTGCCCCCCCACCCCCAGCATGCCACAAGGAATGCATGGGGTTGGGGGGAGGGGGAGTTAACATGGAGGTAGGAGGTTCTGGGTCTTGAAGAAAAGGTCCTAGATGTCAAGAAGACAGGCAACCAGAAACACTTGAGAACAGCATTCAGGATGCACCCATTTTCCAGGACTAAACTACTACTAGTACTCACCCAACACAATACATGCGCTACAAGGAAAGATTCTAGGTTCAAGGTCTCCCTCATACCCTCTTGATCCATTCATTCTCTTGTCTCCCTGTCATTTGGTCCAACTGGATCAAGCAAGATCTCCCTACAAAACCAAAAGCAAAACTCTCTTCTCTCTACATATTCCCTTCCTGCTGTTCGCCTGCCTTTGGGCCTTAGGAACTGCTCTCTCTTTTGTCCCTCATTCTCAAATACATGTAGGGGTTGGGGACAAGGACGACATGGGGAATAAGCAAGCTCTCAGCCAGAGGGGTCCTAGGAAGATTCACAGGGCCCAGTGGAAGGGGAGGACCTGAGACAAGGACCTGAGACAAGCTGTACAGAGAAAGCTTAGCTTCCCACCCCACCCCACCCCCCAGGACCAAACTGGGGCCTGGGCTAGAACATCTACTCAAAACCTCCTGAGCCCTTAGCTCAGATGGCAAAGGCTGTAGGTAGCCACCTTAGCAGGTGAGTCCTAGGTGGGGGTGGGGGTAAGGGGGGGTAGGGAAGTGAGGGAACACACTGAAAGCCACTTTCTAGCAGCAGACACACCTTTATGGGCCTTCTCCTTTTCAGAGATGTGGAACCAACCAAGAGAAGGGAAAGGACTTGCCCAAGGGCAGCTGGGATAGTAAGAGCAAGAGGTGGGCTGACTGCTGAGCACACTCTCCCAATCTGGACTGCAAAGAGGGAGGGGGCCTGCCTCCAGCTTTTGCATACTCTTTCATGGGCTCCCAGAGGGCCAGGCCTTTGCTTTCAGATAGCCCAGTTCTGTGGTCCAGGCCTTCCCACTCCAGCTCCTCTCCTCATACACCCCACTGCAGCAGCTCAAGGGAGTGCTAATGACACCTAGAAGGAGTATCTGCTTGTTCTTGGCTCCTGCTTCCACCCCTTGCTTTGGGGACCTCTTCTCATAGCCCTCAAATCCAAAGACAATACCTTCTCAGGGGATCAAGGCAACATTCCCCTCAGCTTACCACCAAACTCTAATTCTCTGCCCTCTGTCTGGGACTCCTACCAGGCTGAGCTTGACCAGCCTTCGACATGTCCTCTTCCTCCTCCTCTGGGGGCTCCCTGAGCCTTCTTCCCACTACAAGGCAGAATCCCTTCTTTAGCCTCAGATAAAAGCCCTCCTATGCAGGAAAATTTAAGTAAGTCATTTAAATCCCTGGGACTCAGTTTTCCCCATTACAAAAAAAAACAGTTGTGGAGGCAAATAGTCTTTATAGGTTACCATATCCAGCCCTGAGCACAGCATACAAGGACATGAAAATGGGACTTCCCTTCCTCTTGCTTCAAGAATGGCAAAAGTTGTCATTTGGAGTCTCTGAACTGTGTCTGCTAGAGAGCAGGGTGAGTGGGTAAGCAGAAGAGGAAAGCTTCCCCGGTGGAGGCTGGAAGCTTCTTCCCTGTACATTTGCCTGTCTGCCCAGCTCAAGGGGAGTGGCTCAAACACCACAGGCTGGGGGGCACCAAGCCAAGGTTGGTGTGACCAGGCCTACAGCCTGGAGCCTCTTGGGAGGGTAACTTAAATGAGTAAATATGGTCCCGCCTGGGTGTGGCCAGCCACAGGCCAGGGCTTCGGACAGGGCCCTCCCTCACAGCCCACAGCAGAAAGTAGACAGTCAGACAACAGGCGCAGCTGCCCAGCCCAGACCAGGCAGACCTGATGCAGTCAATGTAGGCACCCCCTGCCCCCACAAGCATGGCTTGCCTCTCAAGAAGGCAGGTTGCAGCCTTGGCCTTGGAAAAAGGAAAAGCAGATGGAGAGGGCCTTGGGGATCACCTAGGCCCAAGATTTGCCCCCAAACGCCTGAGGGCTCAGCTGCAGCCTTGAGAAGGCAGAGTGGCCTTGTTCCTGGGGGAGGAGGGCTAGAGACTAAGCACACCACCAAAACACCCAGGTGTTTGGATGACTGAAGGTGAAACTCCTACACACCTGGAAACTTGAGGCCAGACAGGGGACAACTTACCCAAGGACACAGACAGTAAGTGCAGAGGTAGTCTGGGCTAGGGTCATCAACAAGGATGGGGGAAGGGACTGAAATCAGCCAGGGCTCCTTGACTCACAAGCCATACTCTTTACTTTGCAGACAGGGCTCTGCCCATCTGTGGTCTAACCTCAATCCCTCCTGCTCCAGCCAATACTTCTCTCTTCAGAGTTCTTCTATGCCCTTCGCCTCTTGCCTCCAGTCCCCTCACCCCATCTCCACTCTCCAATCCTTTAATCATCTTTGCCACTCACTACCCCCACCTCCCGCAGGGTGGCAGCTGCTCTGTGGGTGTCTACACACCCAAGTATGCACCACACACCTTCATACATGGATGACACTAAATGCTGTAGGCCTGCCAGGTGCATCTGGACCTGCCAGTCTGAAAGAGACCCCCCTCCCACACTCAGTGCTCTTGCTAGAAGAAAGAAGCTCAAAGGCTAGCTCCAGCACAAACTAGCTTCAGAATACTTTTTGTCCTAGGCAAGGGGAAGAGAAGAGAAAATAAATATTCCAGGAGCCAAACAGCACCAACTCGACTAGGCCAAAGGTCAAGGTGGTTTTTTTTTGTTTTTTTTTTAGCAGATCCACTGGAGAAAAAAGTACTTTGAGATCCCCACCTTTTCCAGGCCAAGTTAAAAGCCATCTCTCTCTTCCCAACCTAGTCTCACTGGGAAGCAATTCCTGAAGCTTAGCTTCACCCTGCCTGCTGTGACTGAACAGACAGGGCAATATTAACCACCACACAATCAGATACCCAGCTTCTAGAACAGAGCTCTTAGGCCCTAAAACTGTCCTTTCCTCTCATGAGTAAGTCACCAAACTGGGACAGGACAGAGGTTTGGCTGGACTCTGGCCCCATGACTGGCTCATAAAAGCCACCAACGATTACAGTGATGCTGAGGCTGTTCTGGCCCCGCCACCATCTCCTTCTTCCCTCTTCCCTGTAAAAGAGAGCTAATTGCCCCGGACCAGCTAGCCTTGGAACGTGAAGAGTTCCCCAAGGGTGACAACCATGGCCACAGACCCAGAATCTGACCCCATATGGTAGGTCCTATGCCTGCATGGAATCCTCATGCCCCTTCCAGAACCTAGCTGAACAGTTGCATTTGTGTCTAAGAGGAAGATCTGTACCCCACCAGCTGTTCTTCTCCAGTAAGGCCACCACTGTCCAGACCAGAGGGCAGAGAAGCAGGGAGCCCGCTTAAATACAACCATGGCAACATTGGACCTACCCATTTGTCCCTGGAATCTCTTCTCCCCCAAGGAGGTACACAGGTGGATGGCAAAGTGTTCATCCAACAAGAGCCTGTACGAGGCCCATGTAAACACAGTGCTAAATAGGGAGGGAAGGGGGTCCAGCTGTCCAGGAAGAGAAGGTTGACAAGACAAGCAGAGGTCTAGGCCTCTCTGGGGGCACAAGGGCCAGGGACACCCACAACACAGACCCCTCCCCAGGGTAGGATTGGGGGGGGGTCACAATCAATGAGGGCCTAACCTCCTCCTCCTCCTCCTCTGGGGCTATGAAACCCCTCAGCTTCCTGCTGCTATTCTTCCTACCCTCAAACCTAAGGAGTCTGCCTATACCTTCTCTTCTCCATCATATAACCCAGGAAAGACCCCCAAAAAATAAAAAGAAAGAAAGAAAAAACACTGCTGGAGAGAGATTATATAACCACAGCCAGAAAGACAAGCAAATCTCCTAGCCTACAAGAAGAGCCAGAAGCTATGAGGGGCAGAGCTAGGATGCCCAGCCCCTCTAGTCTAGGGCCACCAGGCAGATAGGGATGGACAATGGGCAGCACCTGCTACTTTTCCAAATCTTCTACCATGCTGCTTACAAGCACTGTAACAGAAGCTCTAGCCCTACACCCCCCTCCCGTGCCCATCCCCCATCACAAGGTTTGTGATGCTTTCTGGGTTCTGCTTCTTTTCTTGGACCACAGTTCATCTGCCTGTCTTCCTTTGAAGTCTCTCCTTGCTATGAAGCTGTGCCTAAAAGAGCAAAAGGACTAAAGCTCTGACTTGAATCTGCTTTGTGTTCTGAGGTAAAAAACTCAACCTCTCTGGTTGCTACAGTAATGTGATTAAAAGCTCCTCTCTTCTTCAAAGAAACTCCTTACCAATGTACACATGTACACATACATGCAAGCACACAGAGTATGTCATGTGGACAGGGGATTCACAACAAAGAGAAAATGACTACTGAGACCCAAGCGCTAGAACCCCCACACTGGGACAAGTGGAGAAAGGCTGCAGTTCCAGTGTCCCCCAACCACCCTATATAGTAAGTGCCCCGGCCACTCCCATACAGATCCCACCCCACCCTCATCCCCTGCACAACACACTGAGAAACCACAGGAAGGAAATTCATTCCCCAGGCAGGCTGTGAAAGCCGGGAGAGCCAGGATGGAAGACTAGGCTGAGTCCTGATCAGGGGTGATGTGATCACAAGCGGTGGGCATCTGTGGACAATGAGATGTGTCTTTTTTCTTGCTCTTATCCACTGAAACCTCCTGTGGGGCGAGTGGGAAGTGGACAGCCCTGACTCCAATACACCTAATCTCATACTGGACTGGGTTTCCCCTCCGATCTCCAGGCCAGAGCAGCCCAAGGTCACTGCCCCAGCCGGCAAACTTCCCATAGTCCATCCAGGCTGGCCTCTGAAGTGCTTTGGAGACCCATTGGGGGCATGGGGGGAGGGTGAATAACTGCCACCCTCATATTTAAAAAACTAGGCCCCTGAATAAAAGTCATATATGGGGGTGCTGGGCACAGGGAAGGAGGCACAGGATCCACCCACTGTACCATCCCCCAACCCAGCAACACGAGGTAAGGGAGGCCAGGCCTCATACTCAGAACAAACCTGGTATAACCTAGTCAGTGGTCAAGTGAGCCCATGCCTAGGGGTGCTCCTTTCCTGAGGCACCCTGGGTTCCTGTGAGGTCAGTGTGAATCACCAGGGATTTAGTACTTCCCGTCGTTACACACGACCCCCCGACCCACGATGTAAAGAGGCTGAAAATCTAGTGGGAGACTAAGTGGGCTAACCTCCCCAAAAGCCCATCCCTCCTCCCTGGTCAGACCCTACTCCTAGCCCAACTCGGCCTGCCATAGGTGGAAAGAGAGACTGGAGAACTCCTCTGCCCAGATGTTGAACAGCTGCAAACTTCTGGCCAGGGGGTTCTCCAGCTGGAGTTGCTGACAAACTACACGAGGGGTCTCGGAACCTAGGCTAGGCGGTCCCGAGGAGGGTCCTCCTGCGTGCCCATCTCCTTAGCGACTCCGCGTCCCAACTCCGTGAGACACCCGGCAGGCACGGGCCCGGGAGACACACTCACACCCCAACCCACCACCCGGGTGTCATCTGAACAACATCCCCCCCTCCCTCCCCCGCTTCCCAAACAGCTGCGGCTCCCCCCGCCCCCACCCTTCACCGCCCTCCCAGGCCCCCTTCTGCACCATTTCGGGCCAAGGAGGGAGGGAACAGGCGGCGGGGGGGGGGGGGGGGGAAGGAGGGAGAAGAAGGGGGAGCCGGCTGTTAAAATGTCAGTCGCCCCAGGCTGTCACCGGAGACCCCCCGGTGAGGATGGCGCCCTTTCCCAGGCCGCTCCGAGGCCTTCCCGACCCTCGGAAAAGCACAGGCCGGCGCGCCCCCAGTCCGCCCGTCCCCACCCCGCACCTCCAACACCTCGGGGAATTACACCCCACTCCGCGGGTCCCCCACAGCCGACTCCCGGACACACAGTTTCTCTACGGAACCCCACCGCCCGCACCACGCGGAAACACGGTCCGCTCCGCGAGTTCCGCCCAGCCCGGGGGGCACCCCACGACACCCCTCGGGGGACAGTCCCCACCACCCGCCACCCCGGCCCCAGGACGGGGTGGGGGAGGGGGCCCCTTAAAGTGGCAGGCGCGCTATTTTTCTCTACTCACCAGTCCCGCGGGGGAAATGGGGTGTCACAGCCGGGAGGGGATGGCCCTCGCCCCAGGTCCGGGGTAGCTTCAACAGCGGGAAGCCGCCGCTCGGGGCGGGGGGAATAATAAATGAGGCCGGCGTCCGCGCGGGCCCTGGGCGGCGCCGGGGGCCTGGGCCCCCGTGGTGCGCGCGGGGGCGGGCAGGCGGGCGGGCGGCGGGCAAAGGAGGACCGCGGCCGAGCGCCGGAGCCGCCTCGACTGTTGTTGATATTTTGCTTCCTTCCTCCTTTCGGGCTCCAAAGGTAACTCCTCCAGCCCCCGGGAGTCGAGGCCGACGTAGGCACAGCTCAGCCTAGCTTGAGAGGTGGGGGGGGGGGGAGGGAGGGAGAGCAGAAGTGATGGACAGGCGGGGGACCAATGGGAGGGACCTGTGGGGGCGGAGGGGCGGGGCCGATCGAGGCGGGGGGGGCGGTCCTGGACGCGGCCCCGCCTCTGGCTTCCCTTGGGCCGGCCGGGCCGGGCCAGCGGCCCCCCCCCCCCACCACCACCACCACCCCGCCACCCTCCCAAGCTGGCTGCGGCGCGGGGAGCGGCGGCGGATCCCTCCGCCTGCGGGGAAGGGAAGAGGGAGAGAAGAGATTGGTGGAGGCCGAGAGAGGCAAAGTAGACAGACGGGACTCCAGAGGCCTTTAAAGGGATCGTCCCGTGCCCACGGTGCCCCCTTCCAGCTCGCGGACGGCCGCCGGGCGCCCTCGGAGCTTCTTCCTTCTCCTCCTCGAGGCTCCGCGGGGGGCGCACGCACGCACTCCCGGGCACACACGCTAGCTACCTCGATACCCCCCAAGCCCCGGGAGAGTTGGGAGGAAGGAAGGAGTCTTAAGTAGAGAAATGAAGAGGAGAGACTAAGTGCCGGGAAGAATGCATCTCCTCCACTTGACGTGTGACAAAGCTTCACTCCCCGGACCTCGTTCCCTCCCCGGAGGTTACCTGGGGAGCTCACTTGCTCCCTCTACCTGCGGCCGGCCCCCTCCCCTTCCTGGGCCCGGCTCGGCGGACGTCCAGCGATTTAAAGCGACCGCTCGTCATTCCCGGGTGACCCAGCGTGCTTACTTAGGGCCGAGGGGGCGATTTGAAGGGCGCGCGACCCCAACCCTCCCCATCTGCCTCCCAGAAAACATCTCTGAGCATCTTATTCAAGAATGAGCCGTAGATCTTACTGGGGAAATGTCAAGGGCCCTACAAGAATGTAGGTGCCTGGTGCCTGGACACTGGACCCCCATCTGCCCACCTTCCTCGTGGTGGGCCCACATTCCCGAAGCGGCGTGCTACCACATCTGGCATCGATCTCGAATCTTGCAGAACCAAAGGGCACTCAGTTCTTCACACGCCCTGATTTCTATCTTAAGCCGGGTCTAAATATACCGGACAAGACCCCAAGTCTGGGTTAATACTTGCGAGAACGATATGTCTGCAGCATATCATGCTGCAGTTTTGCAGTCAACCTGCCTTACTTCAAAGCCTCACTCCACCAATTCTTCACCGAACACAAGCACATTGTCTAATTCTCCTCTACCTGGTTATCTTCCAGGGTAAAACTGGAAATGGTGATAATAGGACTTAACTCATACCTTGGGCATGAAAATAAAATCAGCTCACCAAAGTTGTGTAGTACATTGCTTTATAATAACAGGCTTTTGGGCCAAGGGGCAAGACTGAAAAAATTCCTTCAGGTCCGAGTTAGTTCAGGCCAGACTTAAAGAAGGATAGAGCAGTGGGATTGGTTTGCAAATAAATTGGAGGTTTGTTTTGTACCTTGAACTGGAAGCCAGCAGGCTCTTATTTCCTTGGCCTTAGTTTCCAATCCTTTTACCTGGCCCCTCTGTAAGGAAACCTGATTTATATAATGTCCTACATTGTCCCCAAATGTAAGCTTCTCAACTGCCCGCTGGTATGGGAGGCGGGCCCCCAGCATCAGAGCAAGTTCTCCCTTACTAGGCAAGGCTAGCTTGTCCCAAAAACTTGAGGGTAGACAGGGAGAGCCCATCTAACCCTTCCCCACAGATTTGGAGACATGAGCTTTGTGCCAGAGTTGACACTGTGGCAGTAGCAGGATGGGAAAGTGCCCACCCCCCAAAGTAGGGAACCTCCCCTCACTTGTGGCCTCTATTTTTAGTGCTTCCCCAGGCTCTAGCTGGAGAAACCGTTTAGTCATCAGGGTGTTTATTTTCCGGCTGTTTCCGACGTCGGGAAAGCAGAATGTTGAGACTGGAGAGATCCAAGGCTGTTGGAAAAGACTTCTTAGGAACAGGCCTGGGAACGCAGCCTTCAGTCCATTGGGTCCCAAGTCAGAGGGGGGAAGGGGGAGGTGGGCAGAATGGAAAGGGACAAGCAAGTCCCCAGGAGACCAAGAGGGCCAAGTTCTCAACCTGCCTCAAATCTGGAAGATCTCCAAGCCAGAGAGACCTCTGGCCAGAGCTCTACTTGAAGATTCTCTCTAAAAACACAAACAGCCTCACAACAAATTCTTTCCCAGGCCCAATTCCCAGAAACCCCCTCCCCAATCCCTGTAGATAAGCGAGGTGAGTCTTCCGCCAATCATAACTCCAACCAATCTCAAGCCAGAAGCAAGCCTGCCCGAGCTATGATTGGCTGGCTGATCCTCCCAGTATTGGAATGTTGGGTCCTTAACAAAGGAATGAGGAAGGAAGGTGAGTCACCTGGGGAGGGTATTAAAGGGCCAGGAGCTGGAGGGAGAAGGGAAGGAAGTGGAGAGCTCAGTGAGAGATTAAGTGACTTAATCCTTGAGATGCTCTCAGGACAATTCACTAGACTACAGAGTAGGAGATGCTGATGTTATTAGTGGGACAGAATTTAGAATCTAGAGTAAACTTCAGGGAAGAGGTTAAATAACGTGCACAAGATACTGACCTCCATGGAGGAAGACTTAAAAATCTCTAGGGAGTAAGAGCTGCTGGAAGCTGGATGGAAATAAGGACTTCCTGAGAGTGACTCACTAAATGGCCCTCTAGACTTTCTATCCCAGAATCTCCATATGTAGAATGATCGATGGAGCATGACCAAAAACGGTGGGGTCTCATTTTTCCTCTCTCACTTCAAACTGCCCACCCATCATTTCTAGTCACCTAACAATCCTAAGCTGCTATCAAATCCCCTATGGTCAGACATTTAGATATCCACCTATCCTAAAAAGAATAGGTTGTGTTAAGTTCCTTCCATAAATGTATACAGTTTGTCACAAAGTACAACCCAGGGAAGTCATTATTGCTGGTCAAGCCTCTAATCTGCATGGATGTTGACTGGCCTCTCTCACCTTCTCTACAGCCAACAGAATAATCTCAATGCCTATCACCACCCATTTCTTTCTTTTATCAGTTTTTGAGTGATCTCCACAAAGATCACCAGTTTCTCTCCACCTCTGTCACCTTGCTTGTAAAGCAAAGGACATTAAGCAGCTTGTAGGGTAGCTTGGTGCATATATTCTCATCACTGACTTGGTGCTGTCCTGTGCCAACTTGCATAGCATTCTCTACTGTGTATCATCTATCTCCCCAGTACATACACCATAGTATACTAACACTGACATTTTTGGTTTCCAAATTGACTCTTCCTCACCAGAACCTGAGCTCCTTTAGAGACTGAGATCTCAATCTCAGGTCTTCAGAGCTTTGCAGAGCCAGCCTGGAATGCACTCAGCAAATGTATCACACGAATCTGAATGTGTATGTGCATCCGGGTGTGCAGTTGTGTATTTATTTGAGTTCTGATTATAAAAACTTTATTGAACAACTCTATTTCTCCCCCTAGTAACTGTACTAGCTCAGGGATGAAGGGTCTGTAAGGAACTTGATCTTGAGGTTCTTCCAAGTTTCACTCCAGGCAAGAGTTGGAAGGAAGGATGAATGGCAGTCAGGCAGAGAGAGCTGTCCAAGGCTGTACTGGCAAAGCAGAGCCCCAAGTCTAGCGCCAGGATGCCTGGGGCCAGACCTTGGGGCAAAGGGCAGAAGCCCCACCCTGGAGCTGAAGAGAGCTGGGGGGGGGGGGGGGGAATGTGCCGTAGCCGGGTCCGGGGTCAGTGCATACCCCCCCCCCCCCAAATGAGCTCCCTGCCCCCTTGGCGGGGCAGGATGTGGTGGCAGCTGCAAGAGGGTGGGCAGGATGTGGGGGTGGGGGCAGCTGAAATGCAGCCTGACAGTCCTCGCCCCAGCTCCGCCCTCTTCTTTGGCTCCCCCATCCTCCCCCTCCCGGTCACGTGCTCCTAGCCTAGGCACCGACGAACGGACTACTTCCCCCTTGCCGCGGAAGGACATAATTGACATTGCAAACTTCAATCACCACCGACTTCAGCGGAACCGCGCCATTTTCTTGACCCACAGCCTGGGATAGAAAAGTTTTCCCAATACACGTTTCTTTAAAGCCCTGATCATTAACCCGGGCCCGGCCCCTTTAAATGCAAATTAACTGCCTTCCCTCTCCCCGGTTCCCCCCACCCCCATCCCAACTTTGCTCCTCGTGCCCAGACTCCGCCAGCTGCCATTGACGTCACGCGTGCGTCAGCATCGCCAGCCCAACCAGACGGCACGTGGGGAGAAGAAGGTTGTCTTAAAGGGCCAGCGGCTCACGGCCTGCTGGGTTACTGCTCTGAGATTTGGCCTTGGACGAGGAAAATGAAAATACGAGAAAACATATTGAATCTGGCAGAAATGTATGCCGACATTAGGAAGGATTTCCAGGGTAGAAGGAAGGTATTCTTGTACCTCTTTATTTTAGTGCTGGGAATTGCACCCAGGCTCTGCACATGCTAAGCACACTTATCACTGACCTACATCCCCCCAACTCCAGGAAAGTATTCTCAGAGCCAGACCTTGCCTTTATTTTACGTTTTTGGGTGGGAGGGGAGGAAAGTACTGGGGCTTGGAATCCAGACCTGTGTGCTGTCCCTTAGACTTTTCACTCAAGGCTGGTGTTCCACCACTTGAGCCACATCTCCACTTCAGCTTTTCTGTGACTAAGTGGCTCTAACAGCCTCACAGACTTTTCCTTCCCCAGGCAGGCTTTGAACCTGGGTCCTCAGATCTCAGTCTCCTGAGTAGCTAAGATTACAGGCCTGAGCCATAGGCAGTTGACTCAAGCCCTTGCCTTTAGATTTCTTAGAAGTTTGGGTATTTGAATCTGGGAAATAAATCCAGGAGTAGAACACTGAGAAAGTAAAGGAAGGGGGCTGGGGATATGGCCTAGTGGCAAGAGTGCTTGCCTCCTATACATGAGGCCCTGGGTTCGATTCCCCAGCACCACATATACAGAAAATGGCCAGAAGTGGTGCTATGGCTCAAGTGGCAGAGTGCTAGCCTTGAGCAAAAGGAAGCCAGGGACAGTGCTCAGGCCCTGAGTCCAAGCCCCAGGACTGGCCAAAAAAAAAAAGAAAGTAAAGGAAGGTAGCCTTTAAGACTCAAGATTTCCAAGCTTCTATCCCTACCAGGGCCCAGCAAGTCCAGGAGCTCAAGGACTTTGGTCCTTTCTGTCTTCAGCCCTAGAGCAGAGTGCAGTAGAGGTAGTAGGTACTCAACCTAAGTATTTGTGAAATGAGTGAATTCCTCTTTTTATTCCATTTCAAAGCCACCTCCTTTATGAGGTGTTTCCTGATTGGCCTGCCCACCACATATAGCACTTACCCACTCAGCTAAAGACAATCTCATTCTTTTGAATACTTATAGGATTTAATGAACCTGTCTCTCCTTTCCATGTATTAAAGTCCATTGGACAGTGGCTAAAAGCACAGAACTTGGAGTCCTCTAAACTTGGGTTCCACCTAGATTTATACTGTTTACTAGTTGAGTGACCTTGGCACATCTCTGTATGTTGCTTGGGGTGAGGGTGGGGGATAGAGTCTTACTACGTAGTCCAGACTGGTTTCAAACTCAAAATCTTCTTGCCTCTGCCTTTTAAGTCTTGGGATTAGAAATATATACCACCATACCCAGCTTTTATATCATCTAATAACTGCTGGGGCCAGTGTTATCTAATAGACTTGCTGTGACTATCAAGTAGGGTAATTTCTATGAAGCTCTTGTTTTGTTTGAGTACCTATTATAGAACAAACAAGCACTCTGGATCAGTGAGGCATAGGGCTTTTTTCTTTTTCCCTTTTCCCTTTATTTTACTTTTTTTTATTTTTTGGTCAGTTGTGGGGCTTGAACTAAGGGCCTGGGCACTGTCCCTGAGCTCTTTTACTCAAGGCTAGCACTCTACCACTTTGAAACACAGCTCCACTTCCAGTTTTCTGTAGTTAATTGGAGATAAGAGTCTTAGGGGCTTTCCTTCCTGAGCAGACTTTGAACCTTGATCCTCAGATCCCAACTTCTAAGTAGTTAAGATTACAGGCATGAGCCACCTGCACCCAGCTTTTTACTTATTTTTAAGACAGGTTTGCCTGCATAGTTCAAGTTGAACTCAGCTGAATATCCTTCTTCCTCTACCTTCTAAGTGCTAGAATTGCAGTCATATATCACCACTCCTGGCTAGGAACAGATTTTTTTTTTCCCGGTTTTGGGGCTTGAACTCTGGGCCTAGACACTTTACTACTTACTACTTGAGGCTACAGTGCCACTTCTGGTTTCCTGGTGGTTAATTGGAGAGCTCAGCCTCCTGAGTAGCTAGGATTACAAGCTTGAGCCACCAGTGCCCACAAGAACAGATTTTTTGTTTGTGTTACGGTGCCAGACTGGGGCTTGAATTCAGGGCCTACATATTGCCCATTAGTTTTTGTTTTTGTTTTAACACAAGCTGGCATTCTATCACTTCAGCCACAGCTCCACTTATCTGCCTAGGCTGACTTTGAACTGGGATCTTCAGATCTCAGCCTCCTGAGGCAGCTTGGATTACAGTCATAAGGCACCTGGGGCTGGCTAACTTTTTTTAAGAGTTAGTACTGGGGAATGAACTTAGATCTTTCTGTCTTTTTTTTTTTTTCTTTTGCCAGTCCTAGGGCTTGAACTCAAGGCCTAAGCACTGTCCTTGACTTCTTTTTTGTTTTGTTTTGTTTTTGTTTTTGTTTTTGGCCAGTCCTGGGGCTTGGGGCTTGGACTCAGGGCCTGAGCACTGTCCCTGGCTTCTTTTTGCTCAAGGCTAGCACTCTGCCACTTGAGCCACAGCACCACTTCTGGCCATTTTCTGTATATGTGGTGCTGGGGAATCGAACCCAGGGCCTCATGTATATGAGGCAGGCACTCTTGCCACTAGGCCATATCCCCAGCCCCCTTGACTTCTTTTTGCTCAAGGCTAACATTCTACCACTTGAGCCACAGTACCACTTCCAGCTTTTTCTGCTTATGTGGTGCTGAGGAATTGAATTATATGGGCTTCATGCACGCAAGGCAAGCGCTCTACCGTGAGACCATATTCCTAGCCAGTGGCAACCAGTGGCTTATGGCTGTAATCATAGCTACTCAGATTTGAGGATAGCAGTTTGAAGCCAGTCCAAGCAGGAAGACTCTAAGAGACTCTTATCTCTAGTTAACCAGCAAAAAGCTGGAATTGGAGCTGCGGCTCAAGTGGTAGAGCACTAGCTTTGAGCACAAATGCTTAGGGACAGTGCCCAGGTCCTGAGTTCAAGCCCCAGGACCCTTCCCCCCCACAAATGTATGTTGAAAATGAAAATAAAAATATATTTTTTGAGGGCTGAGGGTGTGGTTCAAATGAGAGAGCACTTTTCTAGCTAGGCCATGATTTTAAACCCAAGTTCTGCCAAAAAAAAGAAAAAGTTTGTGGAATGAATAAAAATTCAGCATTTGGGCTGGGGATATAGCCTAGTGGCAAGAGTGCCTGCCTCGGATACACGAGGCCCTAGGTTCGATTCCCCAGCACCACATATACAGAAAACGGCCAGAAGCGGCGCTGTGGCTCAAGTGGAGGAGTTGCTAGCCTTGAGCGGGAAGAAGCCAGGGACAGTGCTCAGGCCCTGAGTCCAAGGCCCAGGACTGGCCAAAAAAAAAAAAAAAAAAAAAAAAAAAAAAAAAAAAAAAAAAAAATTCAGCATTTATTGAACGCTGAACACCTCATCCCTGAAGTTGTTATCCAAAGAGGGAAAACATTATAAATTTCCCCTCTTGCCCCCACTCACACCTCCTTAGTACCCCAGATTTTAAAGCGTTGTGGTAGAACCTCAAGGTAGAGTTGAGGCTCACCTTTGTAGTTGGAACAGCCAGCTGCAGGTGACTGGTCTCCAGGAAACTTGGGGCAAGGAAGAGATGTCCACTTCTCTCCTCCCCAGTGAAGCTACTGAAAAACCTTGTCCCAGGAAACCAAGGCTGGGATTCTGCCAGGGACGGATGACACTGAAAGGGAACTGAAAGCTGAGAATTTCTTGCCCAGACATGAACCCACTTTTCTGCCTTTTCTTCTCTGAAATCCCACCCACCCATCCATCTGTAATGCCTCTTCTTCCTAGCTGTGCTTTCTACTCCCCATTCCAGCCATCATCCCCTTCCGTTTCCCTATGACAGTGATAGTGAGGGAGAGGGCAAGGCTTTGTATCACCTGATTCCATCTCCTTGGCCAGAGGAGTCCTGGCCAGTAGTCACTTCTTCCTGCTTCAGCCTGTCTTGCAGTTGCTTATGGATCTGATTGTCAGTATCTGTCACCATCTCTGAAGTAGAAGGCCTGACAGGCAACAAAAGTCACTGCCTGCAGGGAGAAGCTAGGGTCAGAAGGCAATGGAGTGCTCTCTTCTTTGAAGAGGAGACAAAACTGGAGACCCTCCGGGGTCTGAAAGCGACCCTACCAAGCCAAAGAGCCCAGGGCGTGTGGGTGGGATTTCCTCACTGGAGTCTCCCAGCGGCCTGGATGCTAGCTCCACCCTGTGCAAGGGTAGGGTAACACCCAGGAGCACTGTGTTCCAGAAAACCCCAAAAATAACCTGTCTTCACTGTCCGGCTGCTATTTCTGTCCATCTTGTTTAATTATTTAAACCCAAGTTGGGGAGTGAACTATAAAAAGCTCTCCTACTTGGGGACCCAGGAGAGCTGGGAGACTGGCCAGGTTGCAACAGCAGCAGACCACAGGGTTTGGGTGAGGTCACTTGGTCTGCCTCTTGCCTGAAAGTTCCTTCTGTTGTTTGACTGCTTCCTCAGCTAGAAGGCTGATTCAGTCCTCCCTCCCTCCCTAAAGTTCCTTCATGCCCTCATTTTTGCAACCCTCTAGCCCGTCTTGCCTGGGAGCTGGCCTTCATTCTACCTTCCTTACTCTGGAAGTACTTCCTCTCAGCACTCCCTTGGCTGAGCTGCTCCCCAGCCCTGACTCCTTAGCAGATAATTGTCACACACAAGCACCTGCGACTGAGGGAAGGCTGGGGGGTGGGGGGGAAGGGCGTGGGCAGAGGGCCAGTCAGGCCGATGCAGAGACTGGAGGATTGGTGTGTGGTGCCCTTGGAGGACTTGGTCAGGGAGGGGAGGGCAGGGCAGGGCGCTGGTCTGGGTAGGGCAGCTCCTGGCTGTCACCAGCACTGAGCCTCTCTGGAGCTCCTCTTGGGAACTGTGCCATCCTGGCTGAAGCAATGGAGGAAAGGCCACACAAGAAGGACTTTCTTTTCTGGGCCTAGTCCTTGTCTAGTTGGCCCAAAGTCCAGTGTCCGTTTCCATTGAAGCAGAAGGCCAGCCCAGGCTGTGAGAAGACAGAACTCCCTTGGGGGAGTCCTCTCTGGCCCCTCCTACCACAGGCTAGACTAGGAAGATGGGAAGGAGCAGTTGTGGTCCTAGTCTCACTAGTAGCCTATGGAGGCCATGGTAACTGGCCTTTGGAATTGAACAATCAGGAGACTTATGTCAGTGAAGAGGGGCCCAGCAATGACACCATGGTCTGACAGAGTTACAGGATGGACAGAGGACAAAGGTCAGCAAATGTGATACTTGAGCCCTAAGCAGAGGAAGATAACCCAGGAGCAGACCCAGAGATCCAGGGCTGGGAAAAGAGGCACAGCAGGACTTTCTAAGAGTCAGTGTGGGACCTGAATGTGCAAAAGAGACTAGGCTTTCACACCCGGGCCTATTTTGGGGCTTGTTCCCACACGCTCCCTTGTCAGCAGCAGCAGCAGAGCCTACGAGGTCCAGCCTGGCTCTCCCTGCAGTGCTGCTACTAGAGCTACCAGGGGAGGCTGCTGAGGTATGGGGATGAGGCCCCGTTGCTAAGCAACAAGAGGCTACGTACCTGGAGGGCATAGGAGGGGAGCTTGGCACCATTTGTACTGGGGAGACAGGGAGACAGAAAAGGAGCAGGTTGGATAAAACTCAGGCTTCCTTTCCCATCCTCTCCCTGACAGATACCAAGGAGGGATGTATTCCTCAGATCAGGGAGCATGAGGAGGAAGTGTGAGATCCTTTTCCGGATGCTGTGACTGTGTATGTGTGTGTGACTTGTGTGACACTCATAGGACCGTTTTTGAGGGTTGTCAGGGTGAGCATGAGGAAGAAGTGTGAGATCCTTTTCCAGGATGCTGTGATTGTGTGTGTGAACCTGTGTGTTGGACTTGCTCTGTCTTTTTCTTTTTTTCTTTTTTTTTTTTCTTTTTCTTTTTGCCAGTCCTGGGCCCTGAACTCAGGGCCTGAGAACTGTCCTGGCTTCCTTTTGCTCAAGGCTAGAACTCTACCCCTTGAGCCACAGCACCCCTTCTTGCTTTTTCTAATTATGTGGTGCAGAGGAATCGAACCCAGGGCTTCATATCCACGAGGCAAGCACTGTTGTCACTAGGCCATATTCCCAGCCCCCCCAATTATTATCCTTTCTCTCTCTTTCTGTTTTTGTTTCGTGATACTGAGAATTGAACTCAGGGTCTCACACTTGCTAAGCAAGTACTCTACCACTCAAGCCACACTCTAGTCCGTGTGTGTGTGGTGTGTGTGTGTGTGTGTGTGTGTGTGTGTGTGTGTGTGTGTGTGTGGTGAGTCATGGGGCTTGAGTTCAAGGCTTTCTCTGAGTTTTTTGCTCAAGACTAGTGCTCTACCACTTTGAACCACAGCTTCACGTCTGGCTTTTTGGTGGTTACTTGGAGAAAAGAGTTTCACGGACTCTCCTGCCCAGGCTGGCTTTAAACCTAGATCTTCAAATCTCAGTCTCCTAAGTAGCTGGGATTACAAGTACTAGCTACCAGCACTGGGCCCTAGCCCTGTTTTATTCTTTTTCTTTATTTTTAAATTAAATTTTATTTTTTTTTTGTTTATGTGGTAGTGAGGGATCGAACCTAGGGCCTCATGCATGCTAGGCAAGTACTCTACCACTAAGCCACCTTCCCAGCCCCCACCTTTTTCTTTATTTTTAAGTTGACTGGAGTTTGCCAGAGGTCAGTAGGGATCAACAATAGGAGGGCCCATGGGAATCAGTAAGCTGGTTCTTTCTCCTTTGAGTCCTGTCACCCATGTAAGTTCATATTTATCAGGAACTGTATTATAAAGGGCAGCTCGGGCCTTGGCTCGTTGTTGACACAGTATTGTCACCATTCTCCTCCTGTCTCTTCCTTTCTTGTTCAGCCCCTATATGGAAGAACCCTCATTCAGTAGGCATTTATGGAGTTCCTAAGATGTGCCAGCCAGGTACTGAAGAGCGATGGTGGGGGCCCAAACATAATCCTTCCTCCACACAGACAGCCTGTACCCGGTACCTCAGCAGCTCCCTTCCCCTATCACACATGTGGGCAGAATGACCACTTGTGGCTCATGTTATGTTAACAGCTTTTTACTGTCCATCCTAGCATGGTCCCCACTTTCTGTAGGGGATTGAGTGTGCTTCAGTCCCCTCTTCCTTCTCCCAGAGAGGGCTACAAGTTGAAGTTCTCTGATTCATACTCTCTAGACTTATGCCCAGGACTGGACTGCTAAGAAGACCGGGGAAAAAGAAAGGCCTCCGCCTCCTTCTTGTTTGTTCTTGGGGGCTTTGATCTTGCTAGGCAGCTGACCTACCACTTGAGCCATACCTCATCTTTTTATTTTGTTTTTGTCAGTTGTGGGGCTTGAACTCAGGGCCTGAGTGCTGTCACTGAGCTCTTGTGCTCAAGGCTAATACTCTACCACTTTGAACCATAGCTCCACTTCTGGTTTTCTGGTGGTTAGTTGGAGATCAAGAGTCTCATGGGTTTTCCTGCCTGAGCTTGCTTTGAACAGTGATCCTCAGATCTCAGCCTCCTAAATTGCTAGGATTACAAGTGTGAGCCATCATCACCCTTCTACCCCATACTTTTTTTTACTTCATTATTTTTCAAATAGGGTCAGTCTTATTTTTGACTGGTCTGGCTTAGAATTCAAGCCTCCTATTTGTTCCTCTTTCATAGCTGAGATGACAGCCATATGTCACCACACCTAGATATCCATTGGTTGAGATGAGACCTTGACCTTCCCGATCTTAGCCTTCTGCATATGAGGATTACAGATGTGAGCCATCACATTCAGCTTCGTGTTGTCTGCTTGCCTTCCTTCCTTCCTTTCTTGTGCCTGTACTGGGACTTGAACTCTGGGTCTAGGTGCTATCTCTTAGCTCTTTCATTCAAGAATGGCACTCTACCACTTGAGCCACAGCTCTACTTTTGGCTTTTTGGTAGGTAAATTGGAGATAAAACTCTGAGGGGCTTTTCAGCCTGGGCTACCTTTGAAGTGCTATCTTTAGATCTTACCCTCCTGAGTAGCTAAAATAACAGGTGTGAGCCACGGTGTATAGGTTTCTTTTGTTTTCCTTCCTGCTTTGGGGTCATACAATGAAGGGTATCATGTGCAGTTTTCATAATCAGGTAGTGGCTTATATGGCAGGCATGATTTTCTTCACTTTGCAGAGGCTAAGCATGTTCCTGCTTACTAGTAAGAAGTCGTTGTAGGATTCCAACCCAGGACTGCCTGCCCTGCCATAGGACAAGGCTTAAGGGAGAAAACAGTTCTGTGCCCCCTCCCCATTGCCAAGGAAGGGACCCATGACCTTTTTTTTTTTTTTTTTTTTTGCCAGTCTTGGGGCTTGAACTCAGGGTCTGGGCACTGTCCCTGAACTTTTTTTGCTCAAGTCTAAGACTACCACTTGAGGGACAGCACCACTTCTGGCCTTTTCTGTTTATGTGGTACTGAGGAATGGAACCCAGGGCTTCATGCATGCTAGGCTAGCACTCTGCCACTAAGCCACTTTCCCAGCCTGGCCTATGACTTTTTGTTCAGAGAAACACTCAGGGGGAATCAGGGCTTCACATAGAGAAGAAGAAGGTCCTAAGGTTAAGACCACTATCCTTATAAATTCATCATTAAAGATGCTGTTGACCAAGATGGCACTGAAAGATCTAGTAGAGTCACCAGGGAGCTTGGAATTCCTCAGATTCAGAGAAGGCTGGGGGAGAAGGCTAGGTCAGGCAGACCTGAAGTCCAGTCTCTGCTTAGTCATTTCTAGCTGTGAGGCCTTGGGTTAGTCACTAATCCTCTCTGAGCCTTGGTTTCCTCAGTGATACTATGAGTGCTACGTACAAAGAGCTGTAGAGATTACACTAGATAATATACAGGGCTCTGTGGCTTTGCAATGATGGATGGCATCTGTTCTTCTATTACCTGAAGAAGAAAAAGACATGCATCCAAGCCCAAAGCCTGAGAGAGGTTGTGAAGGAAAGGAGCAAAAGCCCCCTTTCTCCTCTAACCCTCTTCTTGCCACCCCCTTCCCTCCTCTTCCCATGGTACACAGGGCAAAGGTGGGAAGGTCATGTTTAGGGTCAATCTATTAAGGCCAAAATTCAGGCCTCTCAATGGAAGCAGGAAGAGTAATGGGGACAAGTGACAGGAACATAACTTCAACATAACAAGAGAATGCAAGTCCTGGAAAGGTAAGGATCAGATCTGCAGCCCGGTTCAGTGACTTTGCTTTCACCCCATGAGGTTCCCCACAGGCCCAGAGAGAACTGGCACAGATGGCTATTGGGGGCACTGTTCTTAGAGGGTGAGGAATTTTAGAGAGTAGCAAAGGTGCCAAAAGAATGGAGGTCAATAAGCCAGGTGCCAGTGGCTCATGCTTGTAATCCTAGCTACTCATGAGGCTGAGATCTGAGGATTGCAGTTCAAAGCCAGCCTGGCAGGAAAGTCTGTGAGACTCTTTTTTTTTTTTTTTTTTTGGCCAGTCCTGGGGCTTGGATTCAGGGCCTGGGCACTGTCCCTGGCTTCTTTTTGCTCAAGGCTAGCACTCTGCCACTTGAGCCACAGCGCCACTTCTGGCCATTTTCTGTATATGTGGTGCTGGGGAATTGAACCCACGGCCTCATGTATAGGAGGCAAGCACTCTTGCCACTAGGCCATATCCCCAGCCCCAGTGAGACTCTTATCTCCAATCAACCACCAGAAAACTAGAAGTTGTGTGGTGGCTTAAGTGGTAGAGTATTATTAGTCTTGAGCTCAAGATCTCAGGGACAGTGCCCAGGCCCAGAGTCCAAGCCCCACGACTGACCAAAAAAAAAAAAAAAAAAAAAGGCAGGAAGTGGAGATATGAGGTTCTAATCTGTAAGAAGGGGGAAATATATTTTCAAAACACCAGGCTTTGATCCCTACACCATCTTGGAAGGTTGAATAAGAAAGAAGGAGTTGGACAGGGAATGTGGCTTAGTGGTAGAGTGCTTGTCTAGCTTGCATGAAGCCTTGGGTTTGATTCCTCAGCACTACATACATAGAAAAAGCCGGAAGTGGCACTGTGGCTCAAGAGGTAGAGTGCTAGCCTTGAGAAAAAAGAAGCCAGGGACAGTGCTCAGGCCCTGAGTCCAAGCCCCAGGACTGGCAAAAGAAAGAAAGAAAGGGAAGAAGGAAGAAGGAAGGAAGGAAGGAAAGAAGGAAGGAAGGGGTCAAGCCAGGGACCTGTGGCTCATGCCTGTAATCCTAGCTACTCAGGAGGCTCAGATCTGAGGATCACGGTTCAAAGCCAGCCTAAGCAGGAAAGTCCCCATGAGACTTTTATCTCCAATTAACCATCAGAAAACCAGAAGTGGTGGTGTGGCTCAAGTGGAAGAGCCCTAGCCTTGAGCACAAAGAGGCTCAGGGACAGCACCCTAGGCCCTGAGCTCAAGCCCCACAACTGACAAAAAAAGAAGGAAAAAAAGAAAAAGAAAGGAGGAAAGGAAGGGAGGAAGGGAGAAAGGAAGGGAGGAAGGGAGGAAGGAAGGGAGGAAGGGAGGAAGGGAGGAAGGGAGGAAGGAAGGGAGGAAGGGAGGGAGGGAGGGAGGGAGGGAGGGAGGGAGGGAGGGAGGGAGGGAGGGAGGGAGGAGGCAGGGTTTATCAGGAGTGGACTGGGTTTGCTGACCCTGGGCTCCTCTTGCATTGGTGATCTGAAGGTTTATTCAAGATGGAACTGCAGCCAAGTACCAGGGGCTCATACCTACAATCCTAGCTACTGAGGAAGCTGAGATCTGAGGCCTGATGTTTGAAGCCAGCCTGGGTAGGAAGGAAAGTCTGTGAGACTCTTACCTTCAAGTAATCACCAGAAAGCAGGAAGTAGAGCTGTGACTCAAGTGATAGCGCACCAGCCTTGAGCAAAAAAAGCTAAAGGACAGCACCTAGGCCTTAAGTTCAAGCCCCAGTCCTGGTACACATACACTTGTCTCTGTGCATGTGCAAATACACACACAAGATGAAACTTCACTGCTGAAATGTATTCCTGGACCCAGAAAATGAGTGCTATTAAAGATGCTTTTGAAAGCTAGTTTTCTTCTAGAACCTTTCCTTTGATAAGGTTGGAAAGGATATGATTAGAGCAGGGGTCCTTCTTGCCTTCACCTCTATCTTCTTTCTCTTATTTTACACAGCAGATTTCTGCTTAAGCTAGCTTTGAAGAGCTGGGCTACAGGAATAGTTGTTTGAAAATCATCTGTGCTATGTTATAGAACATCTGTGCTGTGGAATGCAGCCCAGCCGAATGGAGCACGAAATGGATCTGGGCCCACTGACACAGAACAGCTCAAGGCAAACTGTTCAGTGGAATGAGTCTCAGAGCACTCTAGAGAATAGCAGGTCACTTATGCAAATAAGCATGAGTGGGTATGTCTACACTTAGTGACTTATAACAACCACACTTCGTATTGGGATGGCTTATGGCTGGGTAACTGCCACTCAGGCTCATAGTGTTGTATTTTTCTTTTTGCCAGTCCTGGGGCTTAAACTCAGGGCCTGAGCACTGTCCCTGAGCATATTTTGCTCAAGGCTAGAACTCTACCACTTGAGCCACATAGCTACTTCTGGATTTTTCTGTTTATGTGGTGCTGAGGAATCAAACTCAGGGCTTCATGCATGCTAGACATGCACTCTACCACTAAGCCACATTCCCAGCCCTTAAGTTTGGGTCAGTAGCCTTCTCAAGAGTCCTCTGTACATGTCTGGTACCTGGACTAGGGATGTCTAGCAGGTGGGATCTGAGACATCTATAGTCCTTTTCTTGCTAGTCTCTTCTTTCAGTCTCCCCAATACATGGGCAGCTAGATTTCTTTACAAGGAAGCTTAGGGTCCTTAAAGCAGGTCACCTCAGGAAGACCCATGAGGAATCAACATTGGTTTCGATGACTCTGTTAGCCTGTTTTTGTATACCGTAGACTGAGCTATTCAGAAAGAAGAAAATTACAGGTTTGCCAGGCACTGGTGGCTCAGGCCCACAGTCCTACTCAGGAGGCTGAGATCTGAGGATCACCATTGGAAGCCAGCCAGGGCAGGAAGGAAAGTCTGAGATTCTATCTCCAATTAACTACCCACAAGTCAGAGTAGAGCTGTGGCTCAAGTAGTAGAACACTAACTTTGAGCAAAAAAGCTGAGGAACAGTACCCCAGTACTGGCACAAAAATAAATGAATCTCAGGTTTCTTTTTCCCTCCTCCACTTCCTCCTCCCTCTGGATTCCAGCCTCAGCCCCCTGAGTACTAGGGGGATCACAGGCATGCGCTACCAGCACTAGGGAAGTCTGGGCCTCTTTTTGGTACCTGGTCCCAGTAGCGTGTACCAGGGATATGCATCTCTGCTTTGCCTTGTCCTTTTCTGCCATCTCAGGCCAAGGGAAAGAAGCCAGTGGACACCTAGCAATGGCCCTCAGCCAAATCTCTTCCCAGGGGCTGGGAAAACAAGCACAGCTCATGAACTTTTTGGTCTGAGCTGGCTTTGAATCCTGATCTTCAGAAGTCAGCTTCCCGAGTGGCTAGAGTTATAGGCCTGCAGCTACCAGTGCTTGGCTGGAGAATTAATTACAGTAAAAATGGGGGCTGGAGGCAGATGAATTGTACAGCATGTGCTTAGCATTTGCAAGGCCGAGTTCCATCCCTAGCACCACATACACATATGCTCACATAATGCACAACTCAACATACACAATTCTCACACATTTGCACACATGAGATTAAGTCTCATGGACTTTCCAGGTTGTCTTTGAGCCTCACTTCTCAGATCTCACTCAGCCTTCTGAGAAGCGGATTATAGGTGTAAGCCACCAGAGCATGGCTTTGTAACCATTAGTCTACTTTGTGTTCTTACCAGTCACGGGAACTGCCTATTCTGGACATTTCCTATAAAGGGAATCATACAAATGTCATGTGTGGGGACCATTATCCATGGTGGAGGATAAAGGGTGGGCTTGAGTGTATTGAAGAAAATAAAAAATATTTCTCAGAAAAAAAAACTGCAGGTAGCTGGGGTGCCAGTGGCTCATGCCTGTAATCCTAGCTAGTCAGGAGGCCAAGGTCTGAGGATGGAGGTTCAAAGCCATCCCGGGCAGCAAAGTCTCCAAGTAACCACTCAAAAACTAGAAGTGGTGCTATGGCTTAAAGTGGTAGAGCGTTAGCCTTGAGCAAAACAGCTCAGGGACAGTGCCTAGGTCCTGAGTTCAGGCCCCACAACGGACAAAACAAACCCCCCCCCCACATACACAACTGCAGGTAAATATGAACTAATTGAAGAGGCACTAGCTCTGTAGCCTTAGGCAGTTATATAACCCTCTGAAACACCATTTACTCATTTATTAAATGATGATAACTGCTTCCCTTTATAGGGTTGTTGTAAGTAGCAAGCACAGGTAAATATCTCGGCCCAGAACAGGCAATATTTCTATATGTAGCTAGCTCACAAGATTGTGGGGAGAACATTTCAGTGGTCCATTTGGTGAGTGTTAAGACTGTTAATGATGACTGAGCATGTGTAGAAACTAGGATCCACTGGTATGTGTCACTGTCACCCAGAGCAAGGCAGCACTTGAAGTCTTTGCTGTGACATGTTGGGGGGGGGGGGGGGAAAGAAGAGACTGTGACTGAGATTGAATGTGACAGCAAGACAGATCCTGAGTGACAGAATGGAATAGAGAGCAGAGGGAGGCAGGCTGCACCAGGCAAACACAGGCTGCTGGGGAGTTCAAATGTTAGGGCAGGTGTCTGTAGTGTCCCCTCCCCCACAAGCCCTCTCTGCAAGTAGGAAAGTAAAGTGGGGGGGGAGGGGGTGTTTTCCCTTTGGAAAGATTTTAAGCCGAACATGGAACCTACAATTCTTTTTTTTTTGCCAGTACTGAGCCTTAAACTCAGGGCCTGAGCACTGTCCCTGGCTTCTTTTTGCTCAAGGCTAGCACTCTGTCACTTGAGCCACAGCGCCACTTCTGGCCATTTTGTATATATGTGGTGCTGGAGAATTGAACCCAGGGCCTCATGTATAGGAGGCAAGCACTCTTGCCACTAGGCCATATTCCCAGCCGGAACCTACAATTCTAAAGAGCTGTGGCTCAAGCACCTTTAGTCTCAGTTGTCACCCAGGGCTCAGGGCTTAGCCTGCTGGAGCTGTGCACAAAATGAACAGGGAAGAAATGAGACGGGTTTTTCCTCTCAGCTTCAGCGTTCAGAGGCTGATAAAAACAAAAACAAAACCAAAAAACAGAATAGTGGGCTGGGAATGTGGCCTAGTGGTAGAGTGCTTGCCTTGTTTACATGAAGCCCTGGGTTTGATTCCTCAGCACCACATATATAGAAAAAGTCGGAAGTGGTGCTGTGACTCAAATGGTAGAGTGCTAGCCTTGAGCAAAAAGAAGCCAGGGACAGTGCTCAGGCTCTGAGTTCAAGCCCCAGGACTGGCAAAAACAAAACAAAAAATCAGACACGAAACCTAAGTATTCCTTTGTCCCCTAGAAAGAGAGGGGAGAGAAGAGGAGAGAGCACATCTTATTAAGCTTTCAGGCAGGCAGAATGGGCCCACACCTGAGGTAGGCAGAAGCTGCTCCAGGCTGTAGGATGGATCCCCCAGGTCTCTCCAGGAACATGAGGCCTGCTCCACAGGCAGGGAAGTAAGAGCTACAAACAGATGTGGGGATAACAGCTGCTTTTATTAAGGTGAAGTCAGAAGAGCAACAGGGACAGGAAGTTGGAAGATGTGGGCTGGACACAGAAAACGGCAGAGGCAGAAAGCTACCTTGAAGAGTTGCTCTGAGGGCGGAAAAGTCCTGAGGGTGAAAGAGAAAAGGGAAAAGCTGCTCTTCCTTCCGTAGGAAGCTGAGATAATGAGCTCTCCCACACAGGGACCCTATTGCCCTGACCCAAGGTGACTTTAATACACAGTAGAAAAGAATGGCAGGGATGTTAATTTGAATTTGGCCTCGGAAAGATGAGAGAATTAAAACCATGATTAAGGCAGCACAATGATCCGGAGTGTAGGATTGGGAGAGAGAATAAATATCCCAGTGACCCACATATAAAATAGACATATAAATGAGGGAACAAGATCGGAGGTTCATGGAAGGTCATCTTGCCCATACTGCCACGGAGGATGACAGTGTCAGCGCCATATGGACAGCAGCAAACGTGGCACCCCGACACTCTGTCTGATGTGGGGGTTGAAGGGTGGATGGTGTCACAGCAGCAGAGGGGCCTGGTAGAGAAGCACCACCACTGCTGATGAAAGTGGGAAGCAGGGGAAGGGAGCTGACCTTGGCTTTAGGAGGTTAGAGAGGTGGGTAGAGGGAAACCAGGCCACCAGGCAGTGCTTGTAATGTTGGGGGGCCACGGGAAGGCAGATATAGAAGCAGTAGCCTTCCCAAGCACAAGCGTAGGTCTAATTTCATACCCACCACCTGGCAGGGAAACCATTGCTCTATCACATGTGGTAGAAGCCACACAGCTAGATTTGGGCAAGGCCCGTTTCAGCCAATTTGGCAAATTAAGGCCAAGTTAGGCAAACTCCTCCCAGCCAGGGAAAAGGTCTTTGCTCTTTCCCCAGTCCTGAACTCGGTATATCTTTAGGGAAACAGAAAGGTAAGTTAGTGTTAAAGAATCTCCAACAGGATAAGAGGGGCCTGGGTGGCCTGCCCAAGTGTCCCCATCACTTCCGCAAGAACTTCTTGTTGAGGAGGAAGATGAGAAGGTTGACGTTGACTTTGGCCTTGTTGAAGAGCTTCATCACAGCTACACCCTCATACTGCAGCTGCAGGAGATCCTAGGAGAGAAGGATCCAGAGGTGGTTTAAACAGCTTCTGGTGAAAGCCCGTCCATCTACTAAAGGTTACTAATCCACTCCACAAATGAGGGGACTAAGGCTGGGAGAGAAAGGGGTGGGGGTGGGGGTGGGGTGGGGCACAGTGACAACCAAATATTAACTCCAGCAGAGTTAGGACTTGAAATCAGTTTTCTTCCTCAAAAGGCAAAATGGCAGAGGAAAAAAGGAAGATTTAAAAATCACTGTTCCCCTGAACACGGGCTGTGAATGAGGCCCGTTTCCTAACCTTTTAGCCTCAAAGCCAATAAATCAGGGATAATGGTCATGGGCTGCCGAGAGGATTAAATGAGGTAACATGTAAAGCCCCTGACATGTGATAGTGCTTTAAACATTAATCTCACTTCTGACACCACCAGCCATGACACTCCCCAACACGTGGGCAGTAGGGTCTGTGCTTGGGGAAGGGGGCCTGGGAGAGCACTCCGGGGTGAGGGACAAGCTGACGTCATTTGAGGCCTATGGGGGAGAAGCAGACCATTCTAGTAGGCAGGAAGCTAAAGGCCCACAGGTGTTTTGAGCGTTCAAGGCAGTAGTGTCCTCCTCACCTGATAGTGGAGCTGAAACCGCTCCATGTCCACACCCAGGAACTTGGCATTTACTTCAAACTTTCCTGCCTCGTTTCCAGGAGTGATGTCAAAGATGACGTTTCTAAAGCTGTCAGGAAGAGGGTTTTTGAAAGGGACCCAACATCTCTTTCCAGGGCAGTCCTGTTCCTGCTGCTCATCGGGCAGTGGTTATATGTCAACACAAGTCTAGGCTTCCTCTCTGTTGCTCCTTTCAGGGCCCACCTGTCTTCTCCAGGTCTCACTTCTGCTTATACCATCATGCTTATCTGTTTGATCCTATCCAGCTGTTGCTGCTTCCCTGTTCTTCCTCTCTAGGAAGCTTTCCCAGCATCCTCTGCCCTGGATGTCTAGAACTGGGCTACACTAAGGGCCACTGTCATAAGCTCCCTGTCTGGAGGTGCCCTGACTTCCCTATCTAGAAGCTCTTACAAGGCAGGGAATGTGCTCCTCCCTCCCTTCCACCCGGAGCTCCATTCCCCAGAGTCCCACCCCCCTAGGGAAGAAGAAATGTCCCACATCCTGCCCTCCCAAGGCACATACTGAGAGGTGGGGAGATCTTCAATTTCCACCAAGACACCCTTCTCCAAGAGCTGGGCAGCAGTGTAATGAAGGGATGGCTGCTTCTTTCCTTTTCCAGAATTCCTGATTAAAAGAAGACCCCAGAGAACTCATCCACTGCACTCTCCATGACCACAGACACTCTAGTTCCCTATCTCTGAAGGAAAAAGGAAGAGAAGACTCCCTGCTGATGGAAGACAGAGAAGAGGCTGTACCTCAGCCCAAGACCTTGAAACAAACTCAAACACTTATCAGGAGGGGACTGTGCTGCACTTCTTCAAAGTTGAGACAAAAGGCAAAGGTGGGGCTGGGAATGTGGCCTAGTGGTAGAGTGCTCGCCTCATATACATGAAGCCCTGGGTTCGATTCCTCAGCACCACAAATAAGGAAAAAGCCAGAAGTGGCGCTGTGGCTCAAGTGGTAGAGTGCTAGCCTTGAGCAAAAAGAAGCCAGGGACAGTGCCCAGGCCCTGAGCGTCCCAGAACTGGCCAAAATAAATAAATAAAGGCAAAGGTCCATACAGGTAGTAGTGAGGAAGGACAGAGAGAGAGAGAGAGAGAGAGAGAGAGAAAGAGAGAGAGAGAGAGAGAGAGTGTGTGTGTGTGTGTGTGTGACCTACTTGGTGTTGGGGACCAGGTGGTCCAGGCAGGCCCGGATGTACTGGCTGTAGTAGTCTCCCTGCTCCTCATAGAAGGTGGTCTTAGCACTCAGGCCCTGGAACGTGGTCTGCAGCTTCACCAGCTCTGCCTTCCGACGTTGTCGGTACCTGCGCTGATTGCGGATGTCCTGGAGTTTGGAGACCCAGAGAGGAGGAGATCAGTTGGCTCTTCCTAGCCAGTCAGCCTCAAGGTCTGTTTGACACAGGTCCAAGAACAAATCACTAATTCCTTCGGAGGATATTTAGGAAAAGCAGGAAGAGGGGGCTGGGAGTGACACTTATAGCTAAAGTGCTTGCCTAGCAAGCACAAGGCCTTGGATTTGATACCTAGCACCACAAAAACAAACAAAAAACCCCAATAGACAAACACAAGCAAGAAAACTGCTTTTCCTAGGATAAACTCAAGAATGCCACCAGATCCTCAAGGCTTGTCTTTAAGGCCTCTATCCAACACAAGAGTAAGTAGTTTCCAGGCTCCTTGTGTTTCAGGAAAAGAACAGCTAGCCAGGCACTCTTGGCTCACTTCTATCCTCCTCACTGCTTCAGAGGCTCGAGACCTGGTGGTTCAAAGCCAGCTTGGGCAAAGTCCTAGAATGGTAGAATGCTAGCCATGAGCGAGCAAGCAAGCCACATAAGAGCATGAAGCCCTGAGTTCAAGCCCTGGTACAAGAAAAGAGTTGTAAGAGCAGCTCCCTTCCTGGCTAATTTTTGGAGCTTTCCTTGCAAAAGAACTGCTATCCTTCCTCTAGCTGATGACAATCGTGGGTGCCACTCACTAGGGAGAGGCCTACTCCAAGAACACCAACACTATGGATCCACTCTTTCACACAGGGATATGCCCCATTGCATGCCCACAGCAGACACATGGAGCACGAGGCTGGTACCTTGGCCAGTTCATCCACCAGTCCTTGGTAGCCATCGCTGGCACTAACCAACCCCAGGCCTTCGAGTCGACGCAGATTTCGCAGGATGCGCCGCTGCTTCTCTGCCAGCGGTAGGAGGGAATGAGCCATCAGGGAGCGGTGTCGCCGGAGTGGCTCTGGGGTCTGGGCCTCATTGGCCTGGCGTCGGCACATCAGCCGCTTGTGGGCTACTTCCTGAGGGGCAGAGACACCGAGAGGGCTACTAAGCCCTATTTATCTGTCCTGAAGTGGGTTAGGCCCCAGAGGCAGCATCAACAAAAGGAGCATGGCTCACTTTTCTGAGCTTAGTTTGTGGAGAAACCGTAGGGGGGGGGGGGCGCACAGCTGGTGAGCACACTGAGGCAGAAGATCACAACACATAGAAAGCCTCATGGACTGACACAGGGAGCAAGAGTCTAAAGGAGATTCAACAGAAGCTGCAGCACACAGGATCCAGATAGGCACGAGTACGGCTTCCCAACAATGGGGCTTTGTGACAGATCCAGGGTGTGTGAGAGCATTTCCCTTGCTGTTGTTCTGGGACATGCCTCCACTAGCTACTGGGTACCTCTTCTCTGCGAAACCTCTGGCTTTGTCTCCCCGCCAGCTAGCCCAGTTGGCCTTGGACCCTGCTCACGTCCCACCCTCTCCTGCCTCTGAGACCAACATCTTTTGAGAGAAGCCCTTGGTGTTTTCTTCAGGATGGTTCCCTCCGCCCTCCTCATCCCCAGAAGCCAAGTGCTGACACAGAAGCTCTCTCAGCATGGAGAAGGGATGCAGGCCCAGGTCTGAGGCTCTCTGAGGCTGGGTTGTTCTCTCAGTCTGTGACCTCTGGAATGAAGGCCAGAGGCTTGGGACTCAGACTGCTCATAACTGCTGAGCCCAGGTACTGAGGGAGATCAGCAGTGCTAGGGCGAAGCAAGGTACATGGGATAGATCCGGCAGGGTGGCCAGGCCACTGACTTGCTCTCTAGAAGCTGAGATGGCCAGGATTTCCTCGAGGGAGTCACCATGGTGGAACTGGATGATATCAGCCAGCATCTGCTTGGTGCTGCAAAGGAAGGCGATGGCGAGAGATGAGGGGCTAAGAAAGGGACTAGACATGGGCTGACCAGAGATCCAGGGGTGAGTGTGCCCTGCCCTATGTCCTGGCTGCCAGCAATGCTTGGGAGTGGGAGAGAGTGAGGGTAGGGAGAAGTGCTGTTTCTTAGAACACCTCCCTTCCAACTAGTTTCCTTTGAGACCTTCAGCAAAAGTACACACTTCTTCCAGGCCTGGTGTCCATTCTCCTGAGCTCATAGTGCACCTGACTCCCTCCTGTCTGTGTGTCACATTATCATTTCGATAAGCATTCTTTTATATGATCAGAGGCACATGGGCATTGTACCTTTGTGTTCTTCCCCAAGAGACTGTCTTTTGTTTTTGCCAGTCGCAAGGACTGAACTCAGGGCCTGAGCACTGTCCCTGGCTTCTTTTGCTCAAGGTTAGCACTCTATTGAGCCATAGCGCCACTTTTGGCTTTTTCTGTGTATGTGGTACTGAGGAATCAAACCCAGGGCTTCAAGCATGCTAGGCAAGCACTCTACCACTAAGCCACATTCCCTGCCCCTGTGTGTCATGAACCCAGTCCTACTCCATTGTAAGTCTTTCCATGGTAGAAAAGAAGCATAGTACCCATCTTCTTGTTTAGCGAGTCAGTGAATGGGTGAAGGGCTGCCTTGTTGGCAGGGAGATGGAGCTGGTAACTGATCCCTCTTCTGCCCAGATGACCAGCCCAGCCCTGCTTCACTTTTGTTTTGTTTTGGTCAGTTGTGGGGCTTGAACTCAGGACCTGGGCACTGTCCCCGAGCTTTTCTGCTCAAGGCTAGAACTCTAGCACGTTAAGCCATAGCTCCATTTCTGGCTTACTGGTAGTTAATTGTTGTTAAAAGAGTCACAGATTTCCCTGCCTGGGCTGGCTTTGAACTGTGAGCCTCAGATCTCAGTCTCCTGAGTAGCTAGGATTACAGGCATGAGCTACCAGTGCCTAGCTCTGCTTCACTTTTTTTTTAAAAAGAATTCATTTTTAGTTATTATTATCAAGGAGTTGCACAAAGGAGTAGTAATTCCATAAGTCAGATAATGTGAATAATACTCCTTGGACAATGTCACCCCTTCCTTTGCTTCCCACCTCACTTTTACAGAAGTGGGAAGAAGAGACCCATGCCATCCTCTGATCACATTAAAAAAAAAATGCTGAGAGTCGGGCACTGGTGGCTCACGCCTGCAATCCTAGCTATTCGAGGCTGAGATCTCAGGATCATGGTTCGAAGCCAGCCCAGGCAAGAAAGTCTGTGAGATTCGTATCTTCAATTAACCATCAGAAAACCAGAAGCAGAGCTCTGGCTCAAAGTGGTAAAACAAAAGCTCTAAACTTGAGCAGAAAAAGCTCAGGGATAGCACTTAGGCCCTGAGTTCAAGCCCCACAACTGACCAAAAAAGAAAGTGCTAAGGACTCAGCCATGTCGCCTACTGGCTGTGGGATTGTGGAGTCTCACAACTCCTCAGCTTCTTTCCTCACCCATGGAGATTATCTCCTACTTCACAGCTTGTCCCTAAGGTGAATGCTTATCCTTAAAAAAAAACAAACATTTTGGTAAATGGTGTAATAACATGTCAACAGCTGTTGTCCATCTCACCATTCCCTTGCCCTCAGCTATAGCCTCTGAGCAAAGAGTTAATGTTACCAGGAGAACAGCTGAGACCACAGTCAGGGGAAGGAGGGTTAGACTTTAGAGAGAACTTCCTGGAGGATAAGAGGGCTCTACAAGAAGGTCGAATAGTTCTTTCAGAGTGGGGCCATCTGATTGGGCCTACCTCAGAAGCAGGCTCTGGGCACTGGTATCATCAGTATCCGTTTCTAGTCCTTCAAACTTGTTGGTGAGTGTCAGGGAGACTTCGAGCTTACTCAGATCCATGTGTCCATCTGCGGCTATGTTCTCCCCTGAGGTGGGGCGAGGAATGAGAGGGACAGGCACATAAGCAGTGTGTACACAGATGGGATTGTGGCAGGTTTCCTCCTCACACTTCTTCCAGGAAGCCTTCCTACTTGCTTCATGGTACCCATCAACCTGTTCCACTGGGGCTGTGACTTGCCACGCCCTCAGCCTGGTTACCACGGGGTTGTCTCCTACAGTTTGGAGCTCCTAGCTCTCTTCTACCTGGTAAGCTGGCTTCCTCCCATTCCACAGGCGTGGAGCTACTACCTATCGAAGGAAGCTAAGAGGATCCAAAGGTTCCATTCCTTCATGTCTCTTAATTGCCCATCGATACGGCAGTCTGGGTCCCTCGACTATCTGCCCACTCTCCCTTTATCAGACTGCATACCTGTGTCCATCTCAGAACCACAGGGAGGGAGAGAGAGTATAACATGTAGCACACAAACAGGGTTGTGCAAGCATGCTCACTGGCCAGGCCCACATGCTGTCAGTCCCTCTCTGAAGGCCCACCAATGCCAAGAAGGGCATGTACCAATGAGGTCAGGGACTGTGGGCAGTTCCCCAAGATCCTCCAGGAGCTGGTGCAGGGGGTCTCGGTGGTCAGGGGCAATCCAGTCCTGGTGCTCCAGCAATAGCTGCAAATGGAAGAGGGACACGCAGGGACTGAGAGGGGCCTTGCTTCTAGACCAGTCCACCCCCTTGCCAGTCCATCCACCCCTTACCTTGTGTGTGCTGACCAGCTCCCCCACGGTGATGTACACTATGGGTTTGGCCACAGCCACCATGTCTGAGTACTCGTCCATTGCAAAACGTTCCTCAGGCTCTGGCACCTGGCAGGCTCTGCAGATGAACTTCCTAATGCCAGAGGGAGGGCCCATTAGAGCCCTCTGTTTTGTCCCCCACTTCCCTTCCCCAGCCCCCTCCAGGACTGCTCAAGCCAGTCCTAACTCTACTCAGCACCAGCTCCACTTTTGTTCTCCCTGACTTCTGTCTCAGTGTCCTATCCAAACAACCTCCTCTGCTGGGAAGGCCTTCTACCCTCTAAGCTCCAACCCTTCCCACTCCACCTCTGTGTCTCTCTTCCTCATAGGTTCAGGGCGGAGAGGCAGGATAGGATGTGAACCAGAAGCAGAAGAGAATTGAGACAGGAGGAGCAGGACCCCAGACCTGAATTTGAGGTGAGTCTCCTCCAGATAATCATTCAGGACTCTCAGGTGCTGGCTCTCTCCTGAGAAGGCCTTGCCAGCTGCAGCATGCTGCAGGAGCTGAGCCACAGCCCCCAGGGCGTGGCGTTGGGGGGCAGCCAGGGCCCCCCCTGCTGCCATGGCCACAATGTCGAAGGCGTCGGGAGCTACCACCGCTGGGTTTAGGAACCGGTAGTACAGGAGGTTCCCTACCACCTGAGGGAAGAGGAAAACCTTTCAGAGGAGCCTGCAGGCCACCTCAACAGCTGGGGCTCCGTATTATCAGCTCACGTGGCATGAAGGGATGAAGGGACCACCCAGGCCAGTCCTCATATCAGAAAACAAAACAAGACTCCCCAGACTCCCAAGCAGGTAGGTCATGCTCAAGGTCACGCAGCAAACTTGACAAGAGCTAGGACTAGAACCCAGATCTTCCTACAAAAGCCCAGGGCTGTCCAGTTAGCTCGTATTCCACCCAACTTCCCATCATCCGCCCAATACCTGCTGTTGTGCCAAACATGATTTATGGGGTGGGACATATTTTCTTTCTGGGCTTTTTATAAACCTTTCTTTTCTATGTCTGGGAGGGAGGAGGTGAGACAATACTTGCCTTATAGATCTCACTCTCTGTGGCATTGGGGAACTTCTTTACCAGGGTAGTCTTTAGGACTTTGGCCACATAACGCATCCCGTACCTTGGGGACAAAGCAATAGGTGCTCTGTGGCTCTGTCCATCGCTGCTCCAGGGCTTAGGCTTAGGGCATTAGTACCTGGCTGCCTCCTTTCCCATTCTCAGCTGTACTAGAGTTGAACCCAAGCACTCTGTCCCCACTACCAATAGCTGATCCTCTGCTTCAGCTTCCTACTTCTGGGCCTAATCACTATGTCCTGTCATCTACAAAAAGTTCTTAGAGCCAGGTGCCAGTGGCTCATGACTATAATCTTAGCTACACAGACAGCTGAGATCTGAGAATCAGCTTGGTGTCAGCCCAGAGCAGAGAAATCAGAGGATTTTATCTCCAAAAAACCAAATAATCAGCAAAAATCCCGAAGAAAGTCGGGTGCCGGTGGCTCATGCCTTAATCATAGCTACTCAGGAGGTTGAGATCTGAGGATCCTGGTTCAAAGCCAGCCCAAGGCAGGAAAGTCCGTGAGACTCTTATCTCCAGTTAACCACCAGAAAACCAGAAGTGGTGCTGTGTGCTAGTCTTGAGCCGAAGAGCTCAGGGACAGCTCCCTGGCCCAGAGTTAAAGCCAGAAGTAGTTCTCACAAACTTTCCTGCCCAGGGTGGCTTTGAACCATGATCCTCAGATCCCAGCATCCTGAGTAGACAGGATTACAGATATGAACCACTGGTACCTGGTACCTGGCTTCACACAACATTTCTTGAGTAAATTTTAAGAAAGGAAAGAACTGTAAAGTACTTGATAAGTTTGAAGACTTCCTTCTTTCTTTCCTTCTTTTTCTTCACTTTGTCAACTAAGGAGGAGTCCCATTTTATCTCTATTTGTTCTCAGACAATATGCCCCCATCATGACTTTAGGTTCCCTCCTGTGGCTTCAGTGAAATCATGATGGGCCACAGACAGGCTTGCCTGCTATATTCTAGATCAGCTCCCTGACAGCATCTTCGAGTATCCTTATCTGGAGCCCCTCTGAGCACCCCCAGCTCCATTTCTTTGCTACTTTCCTTCTCTCTTTAGGACTACTGCCTTGCTCTGTTCTCCCCATCTTGCCTGGTTCTCTTTTCTTTTTTTGGCAGTACTGGTGTTTGAACCCAGAGCTTAATGCTTGTGGTCAGAAGCTCTATCACTGAGCCTGTGCTCCCAGCCCATGCCCTCCTGATATTCCATGCCTAGCCCGGGAGGGGGCAAGACTCTCATACATACGGAATTTGGTCCACAGATGAAATGATGGCTACTAGGAATTTATCGGTCATGGCAAGGAGGTTGCGCAGGGAGATGTCTAGTCGCCTCTGAACCTCTGGGTGGCTCAAGGCTTGCTCAGGGGTGACATCATAGGGAAGATGGCTGTGGGCAGAGATGTACAATGTGAAAACAGACTCTCCTTCCCACTAGATTTCTCACAATAGGAGGGTCTCATACAGACATGCTTGGACTCAGGAAAGCCTGGTGCAATGTGGGTGGAAGGTGAGGTAGAAAGAGTTGTACCCACAGGAGGCTGGCAGAGTGCATAAAGGAATGGAGGACCCAGAATCTGTACAAAGACTCCTAAGGGGAACCGGAAAAAAAACAGAGGGCTACAGTCAAATAATCTTTTGCCACTTTCATGCTATCCAGAGCAGCCATCAAGATTATCAGCTCTTTTCAATGGCAACGTTTTCTTTGTACCTATGGACCTAATACCCCGAACCTACAGAGCCAGTCTATATCTTCTCATTACCCCATTTGCCTATTGATATGTGTAAATCTGAATATATATCTATACCTCTATCAGTAAGCCATCTATACTATAACTCCTAACAAACCTGGCGTTTCATTTACAAGCCCTGATACAGTGATTAAGCACATTTGCATATTCATCTTATGTTAAACCCACTAGGTCTGGGATCATTTATAACAATGCCCTGTTAATCAGGTAAGCGTGTATGGGGCGGGGGGGGGGGGGGAGGGTGGAGGAGGCTAAAAGGCTACCTTATTTACTCATATAGTGCTGGTAACATCTTTGTGTAAATCAGCATGGTTGCTTATATGTCACCTTCAAACATACCCAAGCTTCCTCAGGGAGGCCCCTGCAGGAGCTGATCAAAGAGAGCTCTTCTAGTATCCATCTGCTCACCTGCGCTGGCCTGTCTGGGCTTCAGTCTGGTTGATCCAGTTCTTATAAAGGTAGACAGGGTCTGTATGGACGCTGAGCACCTTGTCCTCCAGCGTGTCCTGGATAACCTTGCCCAGGATCTCCCGGAGGGCGCTCTGTCCACGCTCATTACGGTAGAATCTCACCACCAGCCTCACCACTGTTGGGTTGCCTGTCACCACATCCTGGGGCTGCTCCACCTTTGACCTACGGTTCAAGAGGTCAGTGAAGGTGGTCTCGTGTCACAAGATAGGACAAAGAGCTACTTTTTTGAGATTTTGGCTTTTCAAAATCCTAGTCTGGGGTCCCTGTCTTTTTTGGTGTCCCCATCTAAAGCAACATCCTGCTATCTTTGTCTTATCCTTTCTGCTATCATGTCAGCCCTAGTCCGCCCACCATGCTGTCCCAGAGATGTCCTTTGTCTCTCCACAGGAGGCAGAGAAGAGCAATCTTCTGATGCCAATAGATTCTGACACCTCAAGGAGTTTTCGTCCTGTGAAGGAGCACAGGGGCATCTCTGAGGACACATTCCTCCCCCACATCCACTCCTGGTATCAGGAGAACCCACTCGATTTCCTCTTGGAGTGCAGTCTTGAACAGCTGGAGCAAGAGGTAGGCCTCTCGGCGGTTGGAGGCGTAGTTGTACAGACTGAAAATCACTGCTTCCATGAACTTGGTGGTTCTGTTCTGTGGCATCTGAAAGATTAGCTTTGCCAAGTAGATGGGTTGAGTCTGCAAGCGATCAGGGAGACAAGCAGAGCTGATGAAGCACTTCAGGAAAGGAAAGGCTTTCCTGAGAGAAGCTTACAAGTGGAGAATGCACTGTTATACCTTCCTGGGGGTACTAGAAACATTCCAGACATCAGGGAGCAGCGTCCTAGGAACAGGGATTGGACTGTGGGAATGGAGAACACTTTGCATAGGGGAAAGGCAGAGAAGGCCTTAAGGTCCCAAACACACAGAGGTAGAAGAGACTTCTCCTTCAGAAGTCCTCTGCTCACCTGGAGCAGGTAGAAGAGGTGTTGATAAGCTTCTAGTTTCTGCCGTTTCTCTTTGCTCAGTGACTTTAATCCTTTCTGCTTGTCCAGAACCATCATATCTGACAGCTGATCCTTATTTTTCTTGGTCAGCTTCTTGCAGTGGGAGACCACCTCCTGCAGGGGAAGGAAGTGGGAAATACTATCAGCCCAGTCCAGTACTAAGCATGGGAACATATGGTTTAGAATCAGCACTGGGAAGAGCCAGGTTTTCTTGCTGTTTAAGGTATAGATATGAGTTGGGGAAGCTCAGCAGTTCTTTGCTACTGCCCTGAGACTCCAGTCTGGCACCTCTGCACTCACAGGAGAGAGTCAGCAAAGACAACTGACTTGCCAGGCTAAAGCACCATGTCTACTTGGTGTTGCTTTTTTTTTTGCCAGTCCTAGGTCTTCAACTCAATGCCTGGACACTGTCCCTGAGCTTTTGTGCTCAAGGTTAGTGCTCTACCACTTTTGAGCTACAGTGACATTTCTAGCTTTTTGGTAGTCAATTGAAGATAAGTGTCTCACAGACTTTCCTGCCTGGGCTGGCTTTGAATTTCAATCTCAGCCTCCTGAGTAGTCAGGATTATAAGTGTGAGCCACCAACACCTAACTTGCTACTGTTTCTTGTTGGATTGATATACAAACTTAAGGTGGAGACATTACTACTAGACTCTCACTGGGTATTTGTAAGCAATTTGCGGTTTAAGCCTTCAGATCTATCCTTGCATCTGGTTTGGGGCAGTAAATATTTATCATTCTGGTTTGTTAAAGAGGAAGTAGAGCCAGGTGCTGGTGGCTCAAACCTGTAATCCTACTCAGGAGGCTGAGATCTGAGGATCATGGTTCAAAGCCAGCTCACGCAGGAAAGTCCATGAGACTATCATTTCCATAAACTACTCAAGAAAAAGCCAGAAGTGGTACTGTGGCTCAAGTGTTGAGTGCTAGCCTTGAGAAAAAGGAGCTCAGGGACAGTACCCAGGCCCAGAGTTCAAGCGCCAAGACCTGCAAAAAGGAGGAAATAGATTATTATTATTATTATTATTATTTTTTTTTTTTTTGCCAGTCCTGGGCCTTGGACTCAGGGCCTGAGCACGGTCCCTGGCTTCTTTTATGTGGTGCTGAGGAATCGAACCCAGGGCTTCATGTATACGAGGCAAGCACTCTTGCCACTAGGCCATATTCTCATCCTGAAATAGACTGATATTAAATGGTTGCATACAGAACTTAGGGAATGGCTTAAGTGATAGAATGCATGCTTACCAGTTGCAACCCCCAAATTCAATCCCCAGTGCTGCCCAGAATAAAAATGAAAGAAAATTGTCATAAATGATCAACTATAGTCCCATCTACCAATTCTACTAGGGTTCTTCCTATTGTACACATCTCCAACCAGGGCACAAGGCCCTAAGCCATGTGATAAAATATATTTTTTATTTTTATTTTTTTGCTAGTCCTGGGGCTTAAACTCAGGGCCTGAGCACTGTCCCTGGCTTCTTTTTGCTCAAGGCTAGCACTCTACCACTTGAGCCACAGCACCACTTCTGGCTTTTTCTATATATGTGGTGCTGAGGAATCGAACCCAGGGCATACATGAGGCAAACACTCTACCACTAGGCCATATTCCATGCCCATCCCTGAGCTTCTTTTACTCAAGGCTAGCACTCTACCACTTGAGCCACAGTGCCACTTGCAGCTTTTTCTGTTTATGTGGTACTGAGGAATCAAATCCAGGGCTTCGTGCGTGCTAGGCAAGCACTCTACCACTAAGCCACATTCCCAGCCCATACGGTACATATTTTTTTTGTGTGTGTGTGTGTGTGTGTGTGTGTGTGTGTGTGTGTGTGTGTGTGTGTAGTACTGGGATTTGAACTCAGAGCCTTGAGTTTGCTAGGCTGGCCTTTTACTGCTAAGCTAGCCTCTAGAAATGAACATATTTATAAAAAGAACAATTTGTTTGCAACCACAGAGCAGTCAGCATTTCCCTCCCGAGGCAGCAGGATTGGGGAGAGAGGTAGGTAGGCCAGAAGGCCTCACCTGCAAGGTGATTCGATTTTTGACCAGCAGACCAATCTTGATGTCCATGAGGTTGAGGTCCTGTTCCAGCTGCTGATTGGACCGGATCTTCCTGACCACCTCTTCCTGCAGCTTCAGCAGCTCTGCCTCAGCAGAAAAGTCTTCCTGGCTCTGGTTCAAGAGGTGGGCGAATCTGCGCACTACACTGAGGGGAGGGTGGTGTGCATGCACTGGCAGGAGGAAAGGACGGAGGAGGAGAGGGCGGAGGAGGTACTGGATTAGGCAGGCTGCACCAGCTCTGACCTCCTTCTGAAGCCAGCAGCTCCCTAACTTCAGGTCTCTTCTGACTTAGTTCTGTGTGCAGCTGTCCAGCCATGCTGCCCCAGACTTCCTGTCGTACAGCTGAGGAGGATATAGATCTGCCTTCCCTCTACCCCTAGCTGCATCCCCTGCCTGGACCTCTCCCAGTGACATTTCTACACCCAAGCCAGGGCCTCCACTCCCTCTGATGCTCCGCCCAGGCTCCTGGTTCCACCCCATCACTCTCCTGTCCTGCTGGGCCAACCTGCTTCTTATCCTCCCACCTATCAGCCTTCACTAGCCATCTGCTTCTCATCATGTCTCTGCCAGGAGTGTCTGTGATTGGGCTGAGGCACAGGTAGACAGGACAGTCAATGTGTCTTTATGATATGAGGAGGTCAAAGCTAGATGGCGATTTGGTATTGGAGGGGTGGGGAAGAAGCCCCTGAGCTGAACCACAAATCAAAACAACACACACAGGGTTCATTATGGGATGAGTGACGTTCTATGTGCTTTTTTTTTCTTAATTCATTTTTTTTGGCTTTGAATCAGGGCCTCACACTTGCTAGAAAAGGTGCTTTACCACTCGAACCACTCCACTGATAAGTACCTTTTGCATTGGCTATTTTCAAGATAGGGTCTTACGGGGGCTGGGAATATGGCTTAGCGGTAGTATGCTTGCCTAGCATGCATGAAGCTCTAGGTTCAATTCCTCAGCACCACATAAGTAGAAGAAGCCAGAAGTGGCACTGTGGCTCAAGTGGCAGAGTGCTAGCCTTGAGCAAAAAGAAGCCAGGGACCGTGCTCAGGCCCTGAGTTCAAGCCCCATAGGGTCTTACTTTATACCCAGGCCAGTCCGGATTACAATATTCCTATTTGTGCTTCCTTTTGTCACTAGAATGACAGGCATGTTACCACCATATCAGCTACTGGTCAAGACAGTGTCTCTCAAATCTCCTCCCTCCCCCAGGGGGACTCAAACCTTGATCCCTTGATTTCTACCTCCGAAATACCTAGGATTACAAGATGGAGCCACTGTGACTCAGCTTATTTTCATTTTCTGAAATAAGGTCTCACTATATGTAGCCCAGGCTGACTCTGACCTTGCTATGTAATGTAGACTAGTCTCAAACTGAGTAGATCCTACTACACTGGACTCCAAAGTACTAGGATCAGAAGTGTGTGCTACCACACCCAGCTCTAAATTTTGTGTGTGTGTGTGTGTGTGTGTGTGTGTGTGTGTGTGTGTGTGTGTTTAATGACTGGCATGCACCACCACACTTGGCTGTAAGTATTAAAATAGCCCTGTAAGGTCAGGATATTATAACCATCCCTTTGACTGAAGAGTTCACTGAGGCACAGAAAGAGTAGGTAACTTGACCTGGATTATACAGTTAGAAATGAATGAGGGAGTCAGATTTGGAAGGTGAATGATACTTGGTCCTATCTCTAAAGGCAGTCCAGTAGGGCCACAATTCCCTAGAGTGTGAGTGGTTCTTTGAGAGGAGTGACATGTTTGGAGAAGTCAAAGCATCCCCCACTCTCATTAGGGAGGGAAGAAAGCCTCCCCTCTACCCGCCAGGCAGGCACTAGAGCCATACCTCTAGCCCTTTTTGCTTCAGGTAGGGCCTTGCATTTTCACCTGGGGGCTGGCCTTGGGTGGTAATCCTCCAACCAATACTTCCTATGTAGTTGGGGGGTGACCGTTGTACACCGCCATGCCTGACTGATTGAAATGGGGGTCTAGCTAACTTGCCCCCAACCCACTGACAGTCTTAAAGAGGAGAGTGACAAAAACCACATTTTTTGTTGGGGGCTGTGCTGGTTCCAGGGCTAAACTCAGACAGGGCTTTTTTACTTAAGACTAGCACTCTCCCACTTGAGTCACAGCTCCACTTTAATGGTGGTTAATTGGAGATAAAAATCTCACAGAGCTGGGTGCCAGTGGCTCATGCCTATAATCCTAGCTACTCAGGAAGCTGAGATCTGAAGATTGTGGTTCCAAGCCAGCCAGGGCAGTTAACTTCATACTCTGTAGTTATCATCATTATCTCCATTGTATAAAGGAGGAAATTTGGGCTATTGGGATTAGGTAACTTGCCTGGGGCCACATAGGTAGTAAGGGGCAGAGCACTGGAAAGAACATGTTCTTCCACAAACACTGAACTAAGAGAAGAACAAAAAGGTAAGGCTGGCCAGATCAGTGGTCTTAGTGATCTAAGGTCCCTGGTGGGAGAAGGAGCAGGACAAGGGAAAGATATGGAATGCTCTGCCATTTCTCCATCAGACACGGCGACTCACCTAACATCCTGTAGTCATCTCGGGCTTTCCTGGCTCGGAAAAATGCCTGAATCTTCACAATGGAGTCAATCTGCCAGGAACAAAAAAGGGCTGTCCTTGCTCTGGTTTCACAAGTAAAGGCTGCACAGGGGGGCAGGGTGACACTCACATTCTCCTGGAAGTAGCGCAGGCGCCTAAGGTATTGTCTCCGAGCTGCCCACATCCGGGCCCAGGCCTGGATCTGAGAGGAAAGACCCAAGCCAATGCAGCCAACCCCAGAAGTCACAAGGAGGTAAGGGGGTGACAAAATGCCCTGAGGGTTTCTCAAGAAACAGAGTCTGCCTATACCATTATACTACCTTGATGACAGCATCCAGGTTTGTTTTAAAATACTGAAACCGCTCCAGGTAAATCTTCCGTTGTCTATAGCCCCGCCAATGAGCCTGCAGAGCGGAGAGAAGAGGGAACCCTAGCAGGTCTCCTTTGGTTCAAATGGCTTCGAGAACAACCCTGTCCTTGGCTTTCCAAGGAGGGGGAGGAGGGAGACCAGAAAACTTCAAGTTTTATGGAGAAAGCCAATGGCTGCACAGAACTAGACATGCCTTCTGCCATGTATCTTTTTTTTTTTTTTTTTGCCAGTCCTGGGCCTTGGACTCAGGGCCTGAGCACTGTCCCTGGCTTCTTCCCGCTCAAGGCTAGCACTCTGCCACTTGAGCCACAGCGCCGCTTCTGGCCGTTTTCTGTATATGTGGTGCTGGGGAATCGAACCTAGGGCCTCGTGTATCCGAGGCAGGCATTCTTGCCACTAGGCTATATCCCCAGCCCTCTGCCATGTATCTTGATCTCAGCATGAGCACACACACACACGTACACACTCCCTGAAGCAATATCGCCTCATGGAAATTCAACTGTGAGATAGATACAGGCCTAAGCAGTATTCATAGAATGTATACCTACTCACCAATTTCACCAAAGCATAGTAATAACTTCCCTAAAGCATGTACCACATCCCTCCTAAACACACTCAAAACAGCTGTATGTAGGCCACCTATCCCTTATTCTATGCTCTACCTCCCACATGGGCACAAAAGAGAGGAGACAGCTGTCAGGACGGGCACACAGCTACAGGATGTGGACAGGGCCGTGTGCCCATCGCTACCAGTGGCCACCAGACAGCAAGTTTCTAATGCAACAAAAGGTGGCTCTTACAAAGAGTCCTGTAGACCATCTCCACTTTCCCTCTGGTCTCTAAAGCATACATGTCATGGCTTCCTTCTGTTTCGGTTGCCTTCCTGGGAGCCTCTTTCCTTTTAAATTAATAAAATTAAATTTTCCTAGCTGGCATCAGTGGCTCCTAACAGTCATCCTAGCTACTCAAGAGGCTGAGATCTGAGCATCACAGTCTGAAGTCAGCATGGGCAGGAAAGTCTGTGAGACTCTTATCTCCAATTAGTTACCAAAAAGCTGGAAGTGAAAGCATGGCTCAAGTGGCACAGTGCCAGCTTTAAGTAAAAAAAGCTAATGGACAGCCCCTAGACCCTGATTTCAAACATGAGGACTGGCACAAAATAGTAGTAATAATTTCCTTGGATAGTTTTCTCTCCAAACACACCTCACTTTCTTCTGAATATGTCTTATGATATACTGCCCTTGAATCTTTGCTTATGCTTATCCTTGTTCCTGACACCATTTCTACCCAGTGAATTTGTTTCTGTCTTCTGGGCTCATGCCAAACAACTTGCAGGTCCTGGAGCTATTTATTCTACCCCTGACACTGTTGCAGTGTGGTAAGATTTAAGATCTTTTTTTCAGTGCCAGGTTCACATCTATAATCCCAGAACTTTGGGAGGCAGAGGCTGAAAGACTGAGAGTTTGAGACCAGACTAAGCCAACTTGTGTCAAACAACTACACAAAAATTAAAATATCATCTCACCCAATTGTCCTCACCTACCTAAATCCAGTTATTCCAGCCAGGCTTCCTCTTAGACTTACACTGTCTCTTTGTTGGGACAGGATATAGAAGAGCCAACGTGGTCCAAACATCAGCTGTCTATGTTGGAGCCTTAAGGCCAGGAAGCCCTATTTCCATGTATGCCTTCAGCATTTCCTACTGTAAATATTGCCTGGTGCAGCCTCTACAAAGCACTATAGGGCAAGGTAGAAGGATCTGCTCTCCTTTCTTACCTTTTTCTCAGACCCCACCAGGATCTTCCTTTAAAAAAAAAAGTACACGTGTGTGTGTGTGTGTGCGTGCGTGCGTGCGTGCGTGTGTGTGTGTGTGTGTGTGTGTGTGTGCCCTACCAATCTGGATTAGTCTGAACTCAGAATCCTGGGAAGAGTTCCTGCTAGGGTCAGAGTTTTCTGAAGAGTTTAAAGCTCTGTGTACCCAGGTGGCCTCATTTTTTGTGTCTCATATCCCCATCACTGGAGGGCAAATGGCCTGAGATTCTGGAAGATCTCTGTTCAGATATGTGTGTATTCCAGGTTCTGGAGTCCACATCGCTCTAGGATGAGTGATGAATGCTCCAGACTCCATCTCTTCTCGCACTGTTGATGTGGCTTTATATTGCCTTAGGTGTGAAATTCCAGTCTGGGCTCAAAGGGAGGAGTTCCTATGATTCAAACCACCACATGCAGATTAGTAAAGTTCTATATTAAGTTCTGGGATCAATGCCCTTGATAACAGCACTGAATAATGGTGACAACCAATGGAGCACTCACCACACATGTAATTTTCCTACTTAATCCTCATAATCAACCTAGGAGGTGAGTACCATCATTATGAATAAAGCTGGGTGCTTAAGTAAGGTGCATAAGACTATAACTGGGATGTGGTAGTACCAGGAGGCAAACACAAGCTTCCAGACTCTAAAACCTGAGCCCTCAGTGACCACCCACAGGCCCTATGGCATGATCAAGGGCATATGCAAATCTCCTTTGAGGGCTTCTGGTATCGTCTTTGTGTCCCTTCTATCACAGCATCTAACATTAATAGTCCTTCAGTTTGAGGGAAGAGATATGATCTGTGACCACTCAACTGTAGGGTTTATTTGCTTTATAATCAGTCCTGGGGCTTGAACTCAGAACTGGGTGCTGTCCCTTCGCTCAAGGTTGGCACACTACCAGCTACAGCTCCATTCCTTTTGGTGACTAATTGGAAATAAGAGTCTCATGGAGGCCAGAAGTGGTGCTATGGCTCAAGTGGCAGAGTGTTAGCCTTGAGCAAAAGAAGCTCAGGGACAGTGCCCAGGCCCTGAGTTCAAGCCCAGGACTGGCAAAAAACAAACAAACAAAAAAAGTCTCATGGACTTTCCTGCCTGGGCTGGGGGATTGAACCTCAGATCTCAGCCTCCTGAGTAGCTAGGATTGCAGATGCTATCCACATCCCGCCTTCAATTGTTCACTTCCTATCCTTGCCTCTGGTATGCTTTGCAGGCACTAGGCATTCAGAGATGCTTATTAAATAAATAGAAGGTCTTTATACTGCCAACATCTCCACAAGGCCCTTCAGATCACACCTGCCTGGAGAGGGCTCCCCTCATTCCTAGAGCATATAGTGCCCCAGCTAGCTTACTGACTTCACACTCCAGCTTCAGAGGCCACACTGGACCAATACAGGACCACCACGGGCTGGAGGAAAGAAGTGGAAAGGGATAGCTAGTCAGGATCACTACATGTAGATTACTAAAGTTCTGTATAGAGCTCTGTATCACCCCTAAGGGACAGTCCTTTCCTTTCTGCTTAATCCCCAGCACCTTCTAGAAACTTCTGTTCCAGTCAGGATTTTCTCCTCTTATTGAACCAAATCTCACTTGACTCTTCCCTTGGAAGGCCAAAAAGCAGCTCTTGGACTCTCTGGACAATGATGATGGAAGTCAGTGCTTATATCATGTTTTTACCCACCTGTCAGGTACTGCATATAAATACTTCAGATACTACCTCACTCAATCCTCATAACTAGCCATGAGGTAGATGCTATCATTATCCCTATTTATCAGAAGAGGACAATGAGGCAGAGAGTAGCTTGCAAGGTCACACAACTAACAGCTATGGAGTTGGGGTCCAAACGTCAGCAATTTGGCTCCACAGTTCATGCCTTTCACCACTGCTATCCAGAGGCCCAAATATCACCCTAAACCCTACTCAGTTCCAATCTACCTGGCCCTCAACACATTGAAATAACCAGAAATGCCACCTGGATCTTGATGACAGCTGGAAGCCAGGTCCTCAGGAAGTGGGAATGCTCGGCAAACTTCTGGCGAACCAAGAAGCCGCGGAGGCGGGCCTGGAGCTGAATGACAAAGCCAACATTGGCTTTCCAGAGCTGTTGGCGGTCATAGGCAGCAGTGACCTTGGTGATGGCTGACTGTGGAGGCAGGAGAGACAGCTGGTAGTCTTTTGGGGGATGGTGGCCTCTCCTGAGGCATACCCTACACATAATCCCCCACCTGGGCTGGGGTATTGCCAACCTGTATTTCCTCCCGGGTCAGGTGGGACGTGTTGAGGCGGCAGCCAGGGGGCTGCTCCCAGGTTCCCTGAAAGGTCTGCAGATGGAAGTAGTAGGCAGTACCATCCTTCATATCATGCTGGACCCAGAAAGCTGTGTTCCCTGAGCAGGAATCAGGTAAGCAGAAAAAGTTCATGGGAGGCAAGAGACCGGGGGCAGGCAGAGATGAGGAAGGTCAGCCTGGGACCATTACCTGGTTGTCGCTTCTTTGCTACAGTATCTTCCAGGGCCTGCTGGTAGCCATTGGCACAGTGGGGAACTATCCCCCGGAGGGCCACAGTAGGGTTCCTCAGCACCCGCTCTGTCTGGGCTGCCTTGCCCTCCTTAATGGCCTGATTGATGGCAGCTACACCAAGAGCCACTGTTGGGCATCAGGAGAGAGCAGTCAGTCCTTCCCATAGAGTGGAAGTCAGAGAAAGGACACAAAATCATCCTATCTAATGGAGAGGAGGGAGAACATCCAAAATAGACACAGAGGAGTCTGTGCATGGAAAGCAACAGCAGGCAGCTGTGCATGAAAGAAGGGGTGGCAGTCAGGAAGGGCTGCTGCAGGAGGCAGAGAGGCCGAGTTGGGCAGCAGCGTGGGAAAGGCAGAATCAGCTCATTCAGGAGCTTAAAGGCAGGCCTTCCAGCCTCACAGGGCCTGGAGAATGGACTTGCTCAGCACCCAGCCTCACATGCTAGTGTCTGCTTGCACTGGTCCTGTTTCCCCAAAATTTCTTCCAACCCCCTTTTTCCCACCCAATACTAAGATTTTGTAGCCAGAGCTAATTGTTGGAATCGAAATGCAAGCTAGTAGCAGAAATGGGATGGATTTCTGGCCTCCAAAACTGCACTGGCTCCCTTTGCAGGGAAAGTGCCCACAGGAAGGCATAGAAGGAAGCAGCGGGTGGACGATGGGCTCCCAACTCCTGAGGATTTCCTGCCCAGCTGTCTGCCAGGAAATCCACCCTGTGTGGTCTGCAGTAACTCTGCTCTTCTGATTCTGGTCTGCCTCTCCCCAGTAGTGGAAGGAGAGGCAAGGGAGTGGGCACTGCCCCTCTGGGCTGTTGTCAAGCCCGCGTCCTTCCCTACCCACCCACCCAGTGTTCCTGACTGGCCCATTTACTTTTCTGAGCTGCATCTGTGTCTTGATTGGCCTTGACTATTCCATGGCGGATCTCCTCTAGCCACAGCACAGCTCCAGGATCCCCTGTCATCTGGAAAATTGAGAGATGGAAAAAAGATAAGATCCCTGGCCAACTTGGCCAGCAGAACCAAACTTCAGGCAGATACAGAAGCCATAGGGATGGCAATCTCCACTCCCCTCTTCCTGCCTGTGTGGGCATGACCTTATGGCTCCTTTGGAGGGCTGCCAGAGACAAAAGGCATCTTTATTTCTAAAACTAGTACTGGGGCTTGAACTCAGGGCCTGTGTTCTTTTTTTTTTTTTTTGGCCAGTCCTGGGCCTTGGACTCAGGGCCTGAGCACTGTCCCTGGCTTCTTCCCGCTCAAGGCTAGCACTCTGCCACGTGAGCCACAGCGCCGCTTCTGGCCGTTTTTTCTGTATATGTGGTGCTGGGGAATCGAACCTAGGGCCTCGTGTATCCGAGGCAGGCACTCTTGCCACTAGGCTATATCCCCAGCCCAGGGCCTGTGTTCTTGCTCAGCTGTTTTTACTCAGAGCTGGCATTCTACTATGTAAGCCATGTCTCCACGCTGACATTCTGCTGGGTAATTAGAGATAGAGGCTCTGAATTTTCTGCCTGGGATGGTTTAGAACCATGATCTGCAGATCTCAACCTCCTGAGAAGCTAGGATTACAGGCATGGGCCACCAGCATCTGACTCAGAAGGCACTTCTCTGCTTTCATCTGTCCAAGTATTAACTGAGCTTGGCCATAGGGCTCAACCTACTGTGTAGCTTCTTATACCCTCACTGTCGGCCACCTTTATTTTTTTCCCAGTGATAGCTAGTGATTAATCCCAGGGTCGTATACCTTCTAGGCCATATCTCCAGTCCTGCCCACCACCACCTCAACAGCTCCATTCCCTGCCCTTGTGCCTCGATCATGTCCAGGGGCAGCCTACTCTGGAGGCTACGCCTACCCACTTGCACTCCCCTTTGTCCTAGGCTTCAATTCACATCCTCTCAGAGTGAACATGACCTTGTTCTAAAACACTTTCTGATGATATTTGCAAGGTACATAAAGCAACGCTTGGCATAGAGTGAGAACTGTTAGTTACTATTACTACAGTCATATTACCTCACTGCAATCCTATAACTGTGAGATAAGCTCATTGCCGTCACAAGTTTGCCCGTGAGGAAACAGTGAGTGCTACTGCAGGGTCAGACTGCAGGATGCAAACTCATCTAGGAGTTGTAGTTCTCAACCACTCTGTCTGCTGCCACATACTCAAGGCATTTCAAATTCAAATCCCTACCCTGTTTGTCAACTCCCTTGATTTCCCCCCCTCCCCCCCTCCCCCCCCCACCCCCCCCCCCCCCCCCCCGCCAGAGAAGCTTCAGAACCAGGAATGCAGTATTTTACAGGTGAGCTCAGAGACACTAGGATTTGCTCAAGGTCAGCTGATCACTAAGGATCAGAGTGAGGAATCCAGCCAAGTTCTCCTGTACCCTTTCCACACTTCCCAGTGCCCTGGCAATGTGGGGGGGAGGGGCATGCTTGTCCCACCACATTAGAAACCTGCTTATGCTCCATCCACCCCAGGAAGGGACTATAATTATCCATCAGGCTGGAGCTCTGCCAGAGGGCATGCTGGGCCCAGCTCTACTCATAAGGGCTGCTCTTCCTGATCCGCTATAACCAACTTGGCCAGCCTAATCTTACCTGGGCCTTCTGCCTTTTGGCTGCCACGAGGAGGAGATGGTATCGAGGAGCAATAGGAAGGGTGACATCTTCCAGGCCAGCAGCGGGAAGCAGCAGGGCAGACAAAGTCTTCTCTGGACTGCCCTGGTCCAGAGCCTCATTGATAAGACTGACTGCAAGAATCTCTGTGAAAGAGGAGAGAGGAGAGAAGAGAGAAGAGAGAGGCAGGGGAGAGAGAGGAAGAAGAAGAGATCTGGATGGGTAGCAGCCCTAGACCTATGGCTAAGAGAAGGGCTGCCCTGGTGGGGTTGACCCCCCCTGAAATCCCAGCCACAGACTGCACTCACGATCTGTCTCTTCCTGGACCTGGGCATTGACCTGGCTCACAGTGGCTTGCAGGTCATTCCAGCTCAGGAAGGCCTCATCCACACCACGCACCTGTCGCAGCTTCAGCAGAGCATCAAAGTAACTAGCAGCAGGGAGAGAGGGAGTGAGTGAGGTGAGTGGCACGTGCATGGCAATGATGGGTACATTTGAGCTGGTTCCTCACGTGACCTTTGGGCCCTAGGTGTTCGTCTCCCCTCACATACTGTCCTAAGCCTCCTCTGCTGGCTCTTTTCTGACTTCTATATAAGAACACCCTAATTTTCTGTTTCCAGTCTTTTTTTCCCCCTCCAGGCTCAGGCCTAAGAGATCTCACCAGATCTCATGATTTTCAAGATACATGCGAAGGACTCCCAATAGGACACCTAGAGTTTTCATGAATGCCAGCAGCCCCAAGGTCTGCACATAAATATCTAAAAAACACTTGAATTCCTGATACTCCTCATCAACATTTGTGCCCTCCTGTCGCTCTTTTCTTTGTTTTGTTTTTTGGCCAGTCCTGGGCCTTGGACTCAGGGCCTGAGCACTGTCCCTGGCTTCTTTTTGCTCAAGGCTAGCACTCTACCTCTTGAGCCACAGCGCCACTTCCACTTCCGGCTTTTTCTATATTTGTGGTACTGAGGAATCGAACCCAGGGCTTTGTGTATAGGAGGCGAGCACTTTACCAGTAGGCCATATTCCCAGCCTGTCTCTCTTTTCTTAACAAAAATCTTGGAAGTCCTATCAGATTTCATTCTCTCTCAGACTCCATATCACTCCACTACCAAATCCTGTCAGTTTTGCTTTCAGAACACATCTATGCACCGATGCCTTCTCACCACTTCCAGTGCTGCCACCCTAGGCCAAGCCCCTGTCATCCCACACCAGATTACTCCAATAGCTGTCTAACAGGTCTCCCTGTCTCTCCCCTTGTGCCCCTGCAGTCGATTCTCAGCTCAGCAGGCAAAATAATCCTGTTAAAGTAGGTCAGACAAGTTCCCTCCTCATTCAACACCATCTGATTCAATTCCTTCTACACTTGGAATAAAAGCCAGAGGCCCCCATGGTCTGCCTCTGCTACTCCATCTTCATCCCCACTCTTCCCTCTGCCTCACCCTTCTCTCTCACCTTGGAAGCCAGAGTGTATGTGTGTGTGTGTATGTATGTATGTAGGTATGTAGGTATGTATGTATGTATTTATGTATTTTACAGTGCTGGGATCAAACCCAGGGCCTTGCACTTACTTAGCAAGTGCCCAACCATTGAGCCACACCTCGATCCCTTCCCAATATTCTTTGGCTATATTGCACACTTCCTTCTCAGGCCTCTGCCCTACACAGCCTCCTGGCAGTCATTGGGGTCCCTTAGGTCCCTCTCTAATGATCCCTTTAACTCAGGAGCCATGGGTATGTGCGTATCCACCCTTTTTCCTTTTGTCTTGATTTGTTTTGCTCATAGCTTATCTGCCCTTCAGATCATGTCTCCTTCCATTGCAAGTAAGTTGATGACAGCAGGAACTTGGTTTTGTTTTCTGCATTTCCCAGCACCAGACAATACGATTTGGCACATGGACAGGTACTCAAACATTTTCTGGGGAAGAGTAAGTCACTGGGGGAAAGGAGAGTGACCAGGAGGCCACCCTCTACAGGGAGGAGACACACACCAAACAACAGACCAAGAGGGGGCCATGGGCCCAACAGGGCATTATGTATAAGTCCACTTAAAAAGCAGGAGGACCCTTGGATATCAGCTACATTCCCTCCATCCTTGTACTCAAACATACAGGTGAACCTTTTTTACCGCTGAGCATTCTCTCCTTCCACCTGGGCCAGGCCAGTAGCAGGGTTTATCAGACTACCCCAGAAGCCTTGGGCATCCCTGGCCTCCAGGGCACGATTAATCAGCACCACAGCTGAGAGCATCTCCACAGCCACAAAAAGCTCCTCCTGGTTCAGTTCCTGCAGTAGAAGGGAGCATAGTTTTCAAAGGGGCTGCTGGAGCCTGGGGAAGGTGCCAACCTGCCCCAACATTATTCAACATCCCTATCTCTATCTCCAGTGAAATCCACATTCATTTACTAACCATAAAACGCTCAATACCTGGAATGCTAGGTGCACATTCCAAAGATTTCAAACATAGTACAATTTTCATAATAAGTCAAAGAGGAAGATATCATTAATTGCCCCATTTTCTAGCTCAGCCCATGGCCCATAATGTAGGTTAAATCTAGCTGCCTGACTGCAGGGCTTATACTTAACCAGTGAGCTCTACAGCAACCTCTGGACCCTACTTCACACCAAGAGCTACACTAGGATTGGGCATGGTAGTATACGCCTGCAATCCCGGCAGTAGAGGCTGAGGCAGGAGGATCAATCATTAGTTCAAGGACAGCCTGGGTAATGTAACAAGACCACATCTCAAAAAAAAAGTAACAACCAAGGGAAAAACTAAGAAAAAGTGAAGGAAGAGGTAAAACTGTCCAAAAAACAAATGTACTCTTTACTTGACTTATGTGACTCTAACCCCTCTGTACGTTATCTTTATAATAACAATTTTTTTAAAAAATGTCCTCATAACCGGGTGCCAATGGCTCATACCTGTAATCCTAGCTACTCAGGAGGCTGAGATCTGAGGATGGCGGTTCAGAGCCAGCACAGGCAGGAAAGTCCATGACACTCTTATCTCCAATTAACCACTAGAAAACCAGAAGTGATGCTGTAGCTCAAAGTGGTAGAGGGCTACCTTGGAGCAAAAAGACTCAGGGACAGTGAGTGCCCGGGCTCTGAGTTAAAGCCCCATGACTGACCAAAAAAAAAAAAAAAAAAAAAAAAAAGTGGAGCTGGGGATATGGCCTAGTGGCAAGAGTGCTTGCCTCGTATACATGAGGCCCTGGGTTCGATTCCCCAGCACCACATATACAGAAAACGGCCAGAAGTGGCGCTGTGGCTCAAGTGGCAGAGTGCTAGACTTGAGCAAAAAGAACCCAGGGACAGTGCTCAGGCCCTGAGTCCAAGGCCCAGGACTGGCAAAAAAAAAAAAGTACCTGGCATATGAAATGGTAACCCCTCTGTACATCACCTTAATAACAACAAAACATATTTTAATTAAAAAAAAAAAAAAAGAAAATCACAAAAGAATTAGGCCCTGGCACCATTCCCTGCCTGGATCTCTCTCCTATTCAAATATAAGAGGAGGGCTGGGAATATGGCCTAGTGGCAAGAGTGCTTGCCTCACATACATGAAGCCCTGGGTTCAATTCCCCAGCACCATGTATATAGAAAATGGCCAGAGGGGCTGGGGATATAGCCTAGTGGCAAGAGTGCCTGCCTCGGATACACGAGGCCCTAGGTTCGATTTCCCAGCACCACATATACAGAAAACGGCCAGAAGCGGCGCTGTGGCTCAAGTGGCAGAGTGCTAGCCTTGAGCGGGAAGAAGCCAGGGACAGTGCTCAGGCCCTGAGTCCAAGGCCCAGGACTGGTAAAAAAAAAAAAAAAAAAAGAAAATGGCCAGAAGTGGCGCTGTGGCTCAAGTGGTAGAGTGCTAGCCTTGAGTAAAAAGAAGCCAGGGACAGTGCTCAGGTCCTGAGTCCAAGGCCCAGGACTGGCAAAACAAACAAACAAATATAAGAGGAGCTTATGCTGCTCTGTGTATCAGGAGCAACCTTCTTGTTTCCTACAAAATGTTGTAAGTAACAAGAATGATAGCTAAAACTTATATGTCGGTCTCTTTTTAATAGCTTGTCTGTTAACTGGTTGAATCTTTATGACAATATTGAGGTAAATATACAACTGTTCCCAATTCTATTTTAATTAATTAATTTTTCTTTGTTGGTTGTAGGGTTCAAACTTGGGACCTGCGTGCCATCCCTGAGCTCTTTTGCTCAAGGCTAGCTAGAGAACTCTACCACTTCTGGTTTTTTTGGTGGTTAATTGGAGATAAGAATCTCATGGGCTTTCCTGCCTGGGCCAGCTTGGAACCACGATTCTCAGATCTCAGCCTCCTAAATAGTTAGGATTATAGGTGTGAGTCACCAGTGTCTAGCTGTTCCCCATTTTATATATGAACAAATGGAGGGGCAATGAAGGTAAACAATCTGCTCAGTGTTGCACACATGGCTAAGATTTGCTCTTAAGCATCTTTGGTGCTTGTTTGATGCTTTCTTGTACCATAGTTACACATATGTTGTGACTGTCCCTTTCCTGAAGGTCATACCTGTGTCTAGTTTGTGCCTGAAGTAGACACTTCATAAAGGCTTGTTGTGGATGGGATTCACTATTGAGTCTCCTCTCTTCCAGGAAGCCTTCCCAGCCTCCCAGTCCTGCTTCCTCTGCCTCCCTGACCTGAAGTCTTCTGCCTACAGCATCTACTCTTCTCCTTCCTCTCTCCCTAGTCCCTCAGCTGGAGTCTTGTCCTGTGATGGATGGGGAAAACCCTAGGCAAGGACCACACTAGAGGCAGCACAGTGCGTGGTTAAAAGCATGTGCTACAAGTATATCTGGCTTCATTCATCCCAAGTGCTGCCGATCACACGGAGGGCAAGTGACAGCTTCTGCATCCCTGTTTCCTCATCTCTCAAATACAAATAATAATATTCACCTGACAGGGACAAGATTGTGACATGTGAAGCAATGTTTGCTCAAGGGTATTGGCTCCCAAAAGGCTCAACAAGGCAAGGCAGACTCTCCTTCCCCATCCTAATCTCCGGCCAGCATTCCAGATTGCCCTGAGAGGATGGGCTGCCCCTGAGCCTCTGGCTGCTTGGAAACCCAAAGCTGGTCCAGCGTTTCTGAGGCTTACCCCCTGCTGCTGCCGCTGGAGCACTGCCAGTTCCTGCTGGTACACGGTGGAGGCAAACGGGTACACTGTGGGCAGCTGGGCTTCGGGGCACATCAGCTCCTTCACAGTGTCAGCAGCCACGCCCCTCTGGATGGCTCTGTTGATCCGAAGCACAGCCCGGAGCACTGCAGGGGAGGAGATCAAGAGACTGCCTAAGCTGGGCCTCCAGTGCCCCCTCTCCTAGCCATTTAGGTCCTCTGAGAGGTGGCTTTGTAAATGCTGGGGAAAGCCATTCTGCTTGATTCATAATGAATCTCTCAATGTTCAAGAGGAAAAGGGGCTGGGTCACTTTAAGGAAAGGCTCTGGAAACAGCAATTTGTCAGGCCTAGGAGTTGAATAGCTCAGCATGTAACTCACAGTGGCTGAGGTGAGTTCCTAAGGTGGTGAGAGCAAGATTGACAGGTGGCCATGGAGTATAACTAAGATGAGGTGAGTCAAGGGGCTCCAGGGACCAAGGCTTGGTGACAGCACAGAGGAATAAGAAACCAGCATCTGGCTAAGAATGGCTACAGTGCATCAGTGTCGTTTCAGCTTAGACACTCTAGGGCTTATAAAATGCCCAGCAGATGTGGACACTGGCTTCAAGAAGCATGCAATCTACTGGGGAGAAAGAAGGGTACAAAAATACCTACAGTGCATAGCTGTCAATGCCATTTTAGAAATGCTTTCACTACCCCCAGGCAAGATGCAATGGCAGTGCAGGGGAGGAGGGATTCTAGCTGGGAGTGAGAAGACTTCACAGAGCAGAAGCTTGATACAGCTCTGGAGATGCTTTCAACTGCTCCTGACAGGTGAAAACACAGGAGAAGTGCAATTGAGAAGCCCAGAGGGCCTGCTGTTGGGAAAGGCTGGGGTAGACAGTCCAGGAAGAGCAGATTGTCTGGTTTAGCTGAGCTGGGTGAAATATGAAAGGAAGAGATGAGGGGGAACTCAGGAAAGGTCTCTTCTGCCAGACCAAGGGGATAAGACTGAAGGTAGGGTAACCAATGGAAGAATCCAGAAAGATCTAAAGATGTTCAACAAGGGCCAGGTGCTGGTGGCTCACGCCTGTAATCCTAGCTACTCAGAAGGCTGAGATATGAGAATCCATGTGGGAAGTCAGCCAGGACAAGAAAGTCCATGAGACTCTTACCTACAATTAACCACCAGAAAACCAGAAGTGGCACTATGACTCAAAGTAGTACAGTGCTGGCCTTGAGCAAAAGGAACTAAGGGACAATGCCCAGGCCAGGCACCATGACCAACAAAGAAAAAAAGTTCAACAAGGGAGATAAGATCAGAGCTGTGCTTAAGAGATTACTCTGGCAACTACCTCCAAGAACAAAGTGAGCAGATCAGGTAGGCTGCTAGCCAGGAGTAGCCTAGGGGCTACTGTGAGCTGGTGACTGAAGGCTGTTAGACAAAAGTAAATAGTTTTGAGCTACCTCTAATCTGACTGAGTCAAGACTGTGTCAAGCAAATGTAACAGGTCTGGTGTTCACATGTTGCTGCACTGTGCCTGAGCACTCTACTTTCTCCATTCTTGTTGGATAGATCAACCTCTTGGAGGTAGATGATGACAAACCCAATATTTATTTATTTATTTATTTATTTACTTACTTACTTACTTACTTACTGCCAGTCCTGGGATTTGGACTCAGGGCCTGAGCACTGTCCCTGGCTTCTTTTTGCTCAAGGCTAGCACTCTACCTCTTGAGCCACAGCGCCACTTCCAACTTTTTCTCATTATGTGGTGCTGAGGAATTGAACACAGGGCTTCGTGCATGCTAGGCAAGCACTCTACCCCTAAGCCACATTCCCAGCCCCTACAAACCCCATCTTGAGCACATGACTGCATTTATGTATGTTTTTAAGGGGAAATGAGTTACTAGAATGAGATTCACTTTCACTTGGGAAATCACCACATTTCAAAATCCACCCCCAAGATCATGCAGGTTGAAACTGTAAAAATTACAGATAAACTACCAAAAAGGAAGCTGCCTGCCCAGCAGTCCAGTCCCTGTGTTGTACTGACAGGTAGATCCTTGTCTCTAAGGCCTTAATGAACTCATCTGTAGTGTCCTTCCAGAAAACCTGGAAGAAGGGAGAAGTCTTTGCCAGACTGGGAAACTGGGTGGTGGTTGGCCTTGCCCAACATAGAAGCCCGCCAAGGGGTGGATGCTCTTGGAAGGACAGTAAGACACTTTCAGCTTAGAGATGACTTACTGGCTTGTTCTTCATCACCCTTCTTGTTGGCTGCAGCCACACCAGCCTGGACCTCCTCTTTTTCCAGAAGTTCCACCAGGCCCAGTTCCTGAATGAAGGAAGATGCAGAAAGGAATTCTCAAGAACTGGAGGTGTGGCTCAAGCACGAGGCCCCAAATTCAAATCCCATACAAACAAAAACAAAAAAGGAGAATCCTTTGGGCCATGCTGCTAATATGAGCTCCAGGTCTATCCAGCCATCTACCTTCAAATTCTGCCTCCGCCTTTAGGCCTGGCCCACACATCCTTTTTTAACTCATCTTTAGCTTTCTTACAAGCATACATCTAAAATAACAGTGTAGACAATACAAGTATGAATAGTATTAGAAAGGAAGCCAAAGCACTGGAAATAAAATTGCTAACTGAGACACCCAATTCAGCAACAAGGAAGCATATCATTGCCTCGGACTGCCCCTGGCTCCCTCTCAGTTAGTCTGAAGGACTAAGAGGGCAGAGCTGAACAGTTTGGTCTACTAGGCTTTGGGGTAATTTAATCAACTAAACATGGAGTCAGCACTTGCTGAATACAAAGGACTGATAGCGGTGATGCCCCGGGAAGAGGCCCTTGGCCCATCCTACAGTCAGACAGAGGGAATGGCAGACTGACCTGAGCTTTCTGCTCTCTGTCTGAGCTCAGCTGTTCCAGGTACCAGTCAGCAAAGTCTCTCCTCACCCCTCGGAGGGCCAAGGCGGAATCCTGAAGGGCCTCAAGCAAGGCCTCGGGGCTCTGTCTTTCCAGAGCATCATCCACTACTTCCAGAGCTCCACGGACTGAAGAAGACCAAGACTCAGTGAGGAACAATGTAGAAAAGCCTACCTCTCACTGCCCCCACCCCAGCCCTGGTAATATGACCTTCTTGCTTGTCCAGAGTCACCCCTATTCTTGCCCACTTGGTTCCTGGGTCCACATAGTCCAGCCCAAATTCTTTATCTTTTTTTTTTTTTTTTGGTGAAATCCTTGAACACAGGACCTATGTGCTATCCCCTGAGCTTTTTCCGCTCAAGGTTAGCTTTCTACCACTGGTGCCACAATTCTACTTCCAGATTTGGGGTAGTAAATTGAGGCTAAGAATCTTGCAGACTCTCCTGCCTGGGTTGATTGTGAACCCTGATCATCAGAGCTCAGCCTCCTGAGTAGCTAGACAAGCATGAGCCAGTGGCACCTGGCCAAATTCTTTGTTTGGGCCTTCACAGCCTTTCCATCTCTCCAGCTTAGACCCCGGGGACATCCTAACTTTAACAGGATCCTCTTCTTGTGGTGATTTGGGCTGAACCCAGGGCCTTTTGCATGTTAGGCATGCACCTTACTACTTACTGAGTTATGCCCTTGGACTTTTTGTCTTCTCCTAGCTCTCTTTTTTTTCCTTCTACAAAGTCTTACTATGTGAGCTTCTCCTTCCCCAGCCTCCCAAATATTGAGCTATATACTACCTACCATGCCTAGATACACAGCCTTCTAAAAAAATATTTTTTTTTAGTACTGGGGCTTGAACTCAAGGCCTTACACTTGTGAGGCACGTGCGCTACTATTTGAACCATGTCCCTCAGACATACTTTTTTTTTGCCAGTCCTGGGGCTTGAACTCAGGGCTTGAGCACTGTCCCTGGCTTCTTTTTGCTCTACCACTTGAGCCACAACACCACTTCTGGCTTTTTCAATATATGTGGTGCTGTGGAATCAAACCCAGGGCTTCATGTATACGAGGAGAACACTCTACCACTAGGCCATATTACCAGCCCCAAACTTCTTTTTTGAAGGACCCCAGTCCAATTGCCCTCCCACCTCCCCAAGACCAAAAGCTGAAAGGTTTTCTTCTTTTGCCTCTATCCTCTCCATGGGTCTCCATAAATATACAAGCTTCTCTGGCAAGTACCATTCTCCACCATGGCCAGACAACAAAACACTCATTCCTTGGACTCTGATTTTTCCTTGAGGCAAGAGCTAGCCTGAAAGAGGCCATAAGTCTTCTGATAAAAGCCATCTCCGTGGGGTTGGGAATATGGCCTAGTGGAAGAGTACTCGCCTTGTATACACGAAGCCCTGGGTTCAACTCCTCAGCCCCACATATATTGAAAAGGTTGGAAGTGGTGCTGTGGCTCAAGTGGTAGTGTGCCAGCCTTGAGCAAAAAAGAAGCCAGGGACAGTGCTCAGGCCCTGAGTTCAAGCCCCAGGACTGGCAAAAAAAAAAAAAAAAAAAAGCCATCTCCAGACTTCCCAAGTTAGACGGTTATTCTGAGTACCTCAACCCCTTGTGCCTGTATCTTACCGTTGACATGGTTGATGTTGCCCTGGATTTCAGCCTGGGTTAGGTAGTAGTCATAGATGTCCTGGCCTTCTCTGTCATCCTGAAGAAGCTATATTGAGAGGGGAATCTGGGAAACCCAATGTAATTATTTCCTATTCTTCCCTACTTATTTCTACTTCTAGTGGGACTTTTCCAGAACCAAAGGTCAGTCTATTTAGGACTAAAGAAATTATGGGGTCTATACTTGTGGCACTGACACAATTAAGCCATACCAACCTTTAGGATTTTCAGTTTAACCTCATCCTATTCCACTCTCCAGAGCTCTCTCGAGTTTCCCTGAAGCCAGGTGCTGGCTGCTCACGCCTATACTCCTAGCTACTGAGGAGGCTGAGATCTGAGGATCACTGTTCGAAGCCAGCCTGGGCAGGAAAGTCTGTGAGATTCTTATCTCCATTAAACTACCAAAAAGTCACAAGGAGAACTGAGGCTCAAGTGGTAGAGCCCTAGCCTTGAACAAGAAGAAGGCCAGGGACAGAGCCAAAGCCCTGAGTTCAAGCCCCAGGACTCCCCACTCCACCCCCCCCCCCCCGCCCCAAACACACATACAATGTCTCCCTGAAGACATCCCCCTTGAACTTCTCCAGCTGTCTCTTCTGAATTCATATTTTTTCCGAGTTTCTTTCCTACTTCTCTAAGATCAGTGACAAGCTACAGTTTTGCTAAGAAGCACCTTTGGAATCTAAGACAAAAATGAACAGAAATTTGGGGTTCACTTGAGACTTTCTAGACTATGCAATTTGTCCACCCCATCATCCCTAGACTCCTCCTTACGTGGTTCCTGGCATTGGCAGCCTTCTCCATCTTGGCCATGGCCAGCAGCTCTTGGTAGATGACTGCTAGAGGTTCCCGAAGATTCCCCAGAAGAGCACTGGGATTCTTTAAGGCAGCCAGGGTGTCCTCGACCACCCCACGCTCCACTGCCTCATTGATGGCAAGAACAGCCGCATGGACTGCAGAGGAGGGGGAGCGTGGAAATAAGGTCAAAAGGCCAGAAAGACCCCAAAAAGACCCCAGACCAGAGCAAAAGCAGTAGCAGACTGCTCTGGTATCCATCATCCCCTTTTGTATCCTCAGAGAAAGGCAACCTGACTCTCTTGCCTGTAAATATTACAGGCGGCCAGAGCCCAAACCCTACCTGCAGCCTCATCCACTGAGAGCTCATTGGCCAGGATGCCCCCAATCTTGCTGAAGGCAGGCAGCTGGAGGCCATACTTAGCCAGTTCAGAGGCCATGTTGCTTAGTTCTTCGGCTGAAATGATATCACAGGTGCTCTTCATCAGGCCCAGAAATCCCAAGACACTGTTTATACTGGTAGATGAAAAAGGAATTGTGCTTACCTGTAAATTTCACTTTTCCATACAGATCATGGATCTGAGGGGCCAATCCCAGTCGGAAGAGGAAGAGACTGGGAAAGAATAGGAAGTTGGGGTCACTGGGATCTACTCACCTCAACATTCTGACCACAGTGAGTTTGTAAGAAAGATTACCAGGACTCCAAGATAAAGATTACTCAGCCCTTGCCCTCAACCCACAGAAAGAAAATTTAATGTCTATCAGTCTGAGGCAAGAGCTACAAACAGGAACTAGAACCTGTGGGAGGCCTGTGGGGATTGGAAAGGCTTCACAGAGAATACACTGCAGTAGAAAGAACACAGCAAGCAGACTTGCTAAGCCCAGGAATGGAGGTACAAAATGACATAGGAAGCCAGATGCTGGTGGCTCACACCTGTAATCCTAGCTACTAAGGAGGCTGAGATCTGAGGAGCACAGCTCAAAGCCAGCCTGGGCAGGAAAGCCCATGAGATTCTTATCTCCAATTAACAATCAGAAAGCTGGAAGTGGTGCTGTGGCTCAAGTGGTAGGGCACTAGCCTTGAGCTGAAGAGCTCAGGGACAGCGCCCAGGCCCAGGGTTCAAGCCCCACATCTGCCAAAAAAAAAAAAGTCTGGGAATGTGGCTTAGTAGTAGAGTGCTTGCCTAGCATGCATGAAACCCTGGGTTCGATTCCTCAGAACCACATAAACAGAAAAAGCTGGAAGTGGCGCTGTGTGCCAGAGTGCTAGCCTTGAGCAAAAGAAGCTCACAGACAGTGCCCAGGCCCTGAGTTCAAGCCCCAGGACTGGCAAAAAAAAAAAGACAAAGAAGTGAAGACAGGAAGAAATGACATAGTGGGCATAGGAACTGGTTAGCCACTGTCCCTGATTTAGCTGCTGATAGCCAGCCTTCCCTATTCACAATAAGGGGTTCTCATGTGATGGCCTTGATGGGTTCTGTTCTGATTCCTTTATACCCAGTCACAAGCTGAAGACCTTATCCTGCCTGTCCTCTCCCTTTACCTACAAGGGTAAAATCGAAACACACCCATGTGAACCTAAATCCACACTCTCCCAAGAATTGCCTACTGTGGACTACCTTCCCTCCTTCTTCCTATGTTTGTTGCTGTTGATTGTGGTTACATCCACCTAGAGGAACCTGGATGACAACAGTTTGGTGTCACTCACCTGAGAGCATGGATGCAGTAGATCACCCGGGGCATGTTCTTCTTGTCATAGATGTCTGTGGTCTCTGGGAAGAAGGTCTAGAGAGAAAAACAGCCTGTTATTGCAATTGGGGACCTTTAGAGTCCTCAGTATATAGAAGAAGGCTGAGCAATACATTGTCTCCAACTTAAGTCATATACTCCCATGGCCTGGGCCTTCTAAGTCAGTCTCACCTACCAATTCCAGCATTAAAAAGGCAGTGAGGACACATGCTAAGATAAGACTCAGCCACAGTCTCATGTGCGCTGGATTACCTGAACATGAGGCTACAGAGGCTACTGAATGAAAGCCATATGCTCCAGGAAAAACAGGCCCCAATCACTTATAGTAACAGTGCGCCTGTGCCCCTGACTCCAGACTCTTGTGGGAAAGGTAAGAAACTAGCCATGTTCCCATGGAGGGACCAGTGAGGTATGTGTTACCAAGGACCACAAAGGCATCAGGGTGCGACACCCCTATCTCCAAGTCAGAGGCTTCTCTGACCAATGGAGACCTCTCTAAGAACTGAGTCACCGTAGGTATGTCTCCTTCCGTCACCTAGCAACTGTCATCAGGCCTAACTTCATACACTGTAGAATCCTATTGTCTAGCTATTTATGAAGGGAATTCACACCGAGCATGTGATTCTTCTGCTAACATTTTTGAGGTAGACACAGTAGGGATTACTACCCCATCTGACAGATGAAAACAGGGAAAGGACATGCATCACATATTCAGTTGGGGTCTTGGGTCTTCAGCTTCCATCCTAAAATCTACCACCTAAGGAAATGGTATGTCCTTATTTCACTCTGAAATTCTGTGAAATGATGGCTGGCTGTTATGAGCCCCAGCTCCTATATTTCATGGAGTCTCACTGCATAATGGTGGTGATACCACTCAGCCCAAGGGACCTTCACCTTCTTTCATCCACGAAGAAGAGGCAGAAACCAAGTAACCTGATTCAAAGATACACAGCTCAGCTGTTTGCTTAGGTTTAACTAGTTTGGAGGTGAAGGTAAAGGGTCCAGGGAGACAGAGCATGCTGGGTGGGCTGGGAGGGTTTGTTACCGAAGGCAGACCGATGTGGGCGATTGCAGACAGCCAAAAGTTGATGTTGTCTGTGTGACGGAAATGCAAGCCAGTTGCCTGAAAGGGAAGAAAAGAAACAATCTATTACCGCCATTGTCGATGTTCTCTACGGGCAAAGCCCAGACCACAACTGAAGATTCAAGAAGGAAGGGTGGGTGACGCCAGAGAACCCCAATCTGTGGATTTCCTTCCCTTACAGGATAGAAAAAGAGGCAGAAACCACCAGGAATGAATGGGCGGGCAGGACATTCGGAAGGACAAACCAGGATAAGGCTAATAGCGCAGTAATAGGAGGAAAGAAGGGTTGTGCTGGCAAGAGCAGAGAAGGGACACATGGTGGAAAAACACTTCCAGGTGACAAAACCCAGGAGTCTCGGTGTGTAGATCGTGAGAGGAACATTGACAGGCAGTTCACCTCTCAGGGCCATCTTAACGCGTACCTAGCACGAGCCCCTTGCTGCTGAGGGTAGTGCACACCATCTGATTGAAACACAAATTAGCACCTCTGGTCCCAGCGTGATGATTAACAGCATCTGTTTTCCTCCTCAGAAGTGTCCAAGGCGGAACAACAAATGCTATGGTAATGGTATCCTCACAGCTGGGCGAAGGGGCAGCTTGAGAGGAAGAAAGTAAAAAGTGAAGTCCTCTGTACACCCACCTGGTACCGCAGCTGCTCTGCATCATAGATCTTCTTCAAGGGGACCACGGAGGGGGCGAAACAGTGGCCCAACTTTGCCAGCAGCACTCCATTCCGGAGGCTCTCCTCCAGCTCTACAGGAGAAGGAAGCTCCTCCTTCAGGCAGGCCTCCATCCAGCTGTGGGCACAAACACTGCGCCACTCATCTTGGCAGGACCTGCCTCCCCCTCTCCATTTCTACTCCACCATTAACTCTTCCCTCTTTCCCCTTCTTTTCAAGCTGCTCCAAATGCCTGGACTGGTCAACTTTCTGCTCCATTCACCCAAGAATAACTTTCCTAAGCGACACTGTACCTGTCCATCTTCAGGGAGGGTTACATAGACTACTCCATGGCAGAACCTCTCAATCTGCCTGGCTGCCTATCTGATTGCTGAACCAAATGGACTCTGCTATTTCTCTCTTTCTGTCTGCATTGTTCTCTAAGAACTTGGGAACAGAAAGTCCTTGTCTGAGTCAGTGCTGGTGGTTCTTGCCTGTAATCTTAGCTACTCAGGAGGCTGAGATTTGAGGATCCTGGCTCAAAGCCAGCCCAGGTAGGAAAAGTCCATGAAACCCTTTATCACCAATCAACCAGCAGAAAACCAGAAGTGGTGCTGTGGCTCAAAGTGGTGTAGAGCACTAGCTTTGAGCAAAAGAGCTCAGGAACAGCACCCATGTCCTGAATTCAAGCCCCTCAACCGGGGGAGAAAAAAAAAAGTCCATGTCTGCTACAATGATTTTCACTAGCTTCGATGAGGAAGAGGATGGTAGGGATCCTGTGGACTGATGGAATGGGAAAACACGAAGGGAAAGAAGTCAGACCTCTTTGGACCAGAAGGCCCACTTTCCATGTCCCTCACTTAACCTATGGGACTCAGTTACATAATTGGCAAAATGAGCACAATGCTGCTTCTGTGGGCAGTTGCCAGAGCTAATGATTGTGAAAACACTTCAACTTTTAAACACATTATTAAACGAGGCACTGGTGGCCTGTAATCCTAGCTACGCAGGAGGGTCACCATTTGAAGCCAGCATGGGCAGGAACGTCAGTGAAAACTCTTATCTCCAATTAACTACCAAAAAGCCTGCAATGGAGGTGGGGCTCAAGTGGTAGTTACCCTTGAGCAAAGAAGCTAAGGGACAGCCTTTAGGCCCTAAATTTAAACCCTAGTAGTGATTAAATAAATAAATAATTGCTGGTGGTTTTACAAAGGCAAAAATAAGAGCTCCTCAAATGGAACCTTCCAGACTTTCCTACAAAGAAGTGTCTGTTCCTAAAGGGAGCCAGTCACATGTTACTTCTGAGCATTCTTGCCATAGATCCCTGATTTCCTGTCTGCTCCATCTTAACTGTTTCTGAGAAAACCTTAGAAAAACATGGGGGTTTTTTTGTTTTTGTTTTTTTGGTCAGTCAGTTGTGGGGCTTGAACTTAGAGCCCGGGCATTGTCCCTGACCTCTTTTGCTTCAAGGCTATTTTGAGCCACAGTGCCACTTCTAGTTTCCTGGGTGTTAATTGGAGCTAAGAATCTCATACACTTTCCGGTCCCAGCTGGCTTTGACCAGCAATCCTCAGATCTCACTCAGCCTCCTGAGTAGCTAGGATCGTAGGTGTGAGCCACCAACGGCTGGCTAAAAAGAATATTGGTTACAAGGAAATAATTCAGCATTTATCCTGTCCTCTCTGGACAAAGTAAATTTCAGGGTAACCATTTATCCCTAAGATGACAAAGAAAAGTTCATTTCTAGGAAAAAAATTCAGTTAATTAGCGAAGAAGAAATTAAAAGTAGTCATTAATGAGGAAAAAATTAGAAAGTAGGCCCTGAATTCAATTCCCCAGCACCACCAAAAAAATTTAGTCATTTTACATCCCCAATAAAATAATAGGTTCTCATGAGGACCAACAATGGATGAAGTCATTAGATGAAAGGTTTAATGGGGAGCTTTATAACAGAGATCAAGTTATCACCTGATCTCCCAGACTAGAGTTAGCATCACTAAAAGTGGGACAAACAGACACTGTCTTCCTCCTACGAGATGTGATGTGAAACATACTCCCAAGAAGTGTTCTTGTAAAAATGTTGAACCTGAATCTAATCAACCCTTTAAAGCCAATATCCATTTATAGGAAATACAGGAAGAAGCTAAACTACACAAGGAAGCAAATAAAGTCAGAATGTAGGATATTCTACAGAAAAAGTGATCTAGTTTCTTTCTTTTTTTTTTTGCCAGTCCTGGGGCTTAAACTCAGGGCCTGAGCACTGTCCCTGTCTTCTTTTTGCTCAAGGCTAGCACTCTACCACTTGAGCCACAGCGCCATTTCTGGCTTTTTCTGTGTATGTGGTGCTGAGGAATCGAACCCAGGGCTTCATGTATACAAGGCAAGCACTCTACCACTAGGCCATATTCCTGGTCTATGATCTAGTTTCTTAGACAAGACAATGACATAAAAAATCTAAAAAGGAGAGGTGATATGCTCTAGATTAAAGATGACTGAAGAGACAAGTGTAAGAGCTTTCTAATATCCTTAATTGAATATCTCAATTGAAAGAGTTTTTTCTTTTTCTTTTTGTTGTTGGTGGTGGTAGTCATGGGGCTTGAACTCAGGGCCTGGGTGCTGTCCCTGAGCTTTTGCACTCAAGGCTAGTGCTCTTTGAGTCACAGCACTATTTCTGGTTTTCTGGGCTGGCTTTGAACTGTGATCCTCAGGTCTCAGCTTCCTGAGTAGCTAGGATTACAGGCGTGAGCCAGAAGTGCCCAGCCAGATTTTCTTTCTAGACACTAAGAAGCATTTGAAAATGGTCTGGATATGAGTATTCCAGGGATTTACAAATAATTTAAGTGGGAATTGTATCAGACCTGGGGTTATGTAAGCAAATATCCATACATTTTAGGGATATGGATTGAAGTCTATAGGGAGATAAAAAGATGCGATGTTTGGGGTTTGCTTTACAAAACAGAAGATGCTATTTCAACTCACCCTTCCCCTTGTTCTATTGCATGTGCTTTGGGAGAAGGTGCCTGGGATAGGAAAGATGGGAAAGGCAGACTAGAAAGGATCCATCTTTCTGGACTCTGCTTACCGCTTGGCTTCCTCCAGCCGACACAGGTACTGATAGGCAACATTCTGCCGCCTCTGCACATCCATCTCCTCAGCCGTGAGGCGTTCATCTGAGGAAGGAAGTGAGATGGTCAAGAAGGGAGCATTAGACAACAGTCTCAGCACTGAAGCTACTTTTTAATAGCTTCCCCTATGCAGACCTGCTCAGAGACCAGAAGCATTTCCCATAGGTCCCACATGTTCTTCCCAGGTCACCCATTTATCTGGGGTCTCCTTCTGTGCCAAGGTATTTCTTCTAATTCCTCTGAAGCCACGCTTTTGTCCTCTTCTTTCTTCCAAAGTCTACCTCATGCCCTTGTCTCAGTGCTGCCTAGCAGGAGTATCTAGAGCCTTCCTTGGCTGGGAACATAGTTCTTTTTCCTATCCTTCATTATATGATGACTTCTTCAAGAACTGTCATCCTAGTCAGGTGCCTCAGCAGCACCTTCCCTTCCCTTCCACCCATCCTTCCCTTCCCTTCCCTTCCACCCATCCATCCATTCAGTACTTCTTTTTTCTGATACTGAGGCTTGAACTCAGGGCCTGGGCACTGTCCCTGAGCCTCTTCACCTAGCTTTGTGAGACTCCTTATCTCCAATAAACTACTCAAAAAAAAAAAAAAAACCCCAAAAACCCAAAAACAAAAAACAGAAATGTTGTGGCTCAAGTGGTGGAGTGCTAGCCTGGGGCAAAAAAGCTCAAGGAGAGTGTCCAGGCCCTGAGTTCAAACCCCATGGCCAACAACTAAGTAAAAACAAAATGCAAACAACAAACACATGACCTCCAAACTCTAGAACAGATAATCCTGCCAAGATGGCAGCTACTATGAAGGAAGCTGCAGAAGATGTCAACATTACTTTTGAAGATCAACAAAAGATAAACAAATTTGCATGGAATGTGAGCAGAATCACAGAGGTAAAGGGAGAAATAAGTAAAAAACAGCTCCAAAATTTAGAAGATACATGTGATGACATCATGCTTGCAGATGACTGCTTAATGAGATTCTATCAAATTGCAGGTGTTTTCATTAGCCATTCTCAAGAAGCCCACGAAATGTTAGAAGACACAAAGGAAAGCTTGCAAGAAGACATTAACACCTTAGACTCCAGAGTGAAGTCAATTCAGCAGGTGTTAGCAGATGTGAAAGTTGAGTTATATGTGAAATTTGGCAGCAACGTAAACCTGGAAGCTGATGAAAGTTAAACATTTTATACTTTTAAAATTTGTTTAATACATGAATAGTAGGCTGGGAATATGGCCTAGTGGCAAAAGTGCTCGCCTCCTATACATGTAGCCCTGGGTTTGATTCCTCAGCACCACATATGTAGAAAAAGCCAGAAGTGGTGCTGTGGCTCAAGTGGTAGAGTGCTAGCCTTGAGCAAAAAGAAGCCAGGGACAGTGCTCAGGCCCTGAGTTCAAGCCCCAGGACTGGCAAAAAAAAACAAAACAAAATAAACAAATAGTGTTTTACATGATAACAACTTCTTCAAATGATGCTGAAAAGAAAACTTTTTTTTTTTTGGGGGGGGGCATTAGTCCTAGGGCTTGAACCTGTTGCCCAAGTGCTGTCCCTTGGCTTTTTTGCCCAAGGCTAGTTCTCTACTATTGGAACCACAGCTCCACTTCTGGCTTTTTTGGTAATTAAATGGAATGAGAGTCTCATGAACATTCCTGCCTGGGCTGGCTTTGAACTGTGATCCTCAGTTCTTAGTCTCCTGAGTAGGAATACAGAGGTAAGTAACAGTCACCCAGCGAAACCTCCTTTTTGTGAAATTTTCATTTATTTAATGGAAACTTGGGGGGCAGGGGAAAAAAAGAATTCCTTAAATGAGACTCTGCCTTAGCCAAAGCTTCTTTTTATGTCTCTTTCTTTTCCTTTCTCCCATCTCTCTATTCTCCTTAGCAAAACAATACAAAATGAAAACACACAGGTGAGGAGAAAGCTACACACCCACCAGGAAAATAATCTCTGAGACCTTGCAGTGACTCTATCTTTGACTCACTTAATGTCACTCACACTTTTTATTTTCCTTATATTGCATATCCTGCACTATGACTTGGGAGAGGGCAGGGCTTATTTGAATTGGCAGTTAAGAAAGTTAACACACACACACACACACACACACACACACACACACACACATTTCCAAGTAAAGATTTGAAAGTGCTGCCCAACCACAGGAAAACCATCAGTTCCTCTGAGGGGGTGTACAAGGAACAAGTGTTGGTTGTTAAGAATGGAAAATAGACCAGTAAAGGAGTGACATCACCTCAGAGTTATGAACTGAGGATTGAGAGAGATGGGCGGGGTTTTGTACATAACCCCAGAGTCTCAAAAAAAAAACAACAAAAAACCTGTTACAAAAGTCTTCCTGCTTTAAAGTTGTAACCAGCTTCCTTCAAGAGGTGGAGAGACTAGGACTTTGCTCTTTGAATCCTAATAGAAAAGAAGGGGGAGGAGCGAAGGAAGGTTCTGCTTTTCATTCAAGGATCAGAGGAAATTTTCTGCCCTCCCAACCTGTCAACTCCAGCCTCTCTAAAGCAGGATTTTTGAAAGACTTAATTGCATCAGTCATTGGGGAAGGAAGCACAGTAGTGCTTATAAACGCAGAGTTGTGGACTCCAAACCTACTGAAGCCAAAACTCTACGATAAAGGCTCAGGGTCTGCATTTTAAACAAGCTGCACAGGTAATTTGGGCATCGTTCAATTTGGGGGACGTTGTCCCAAAGCGGCCTCTCAAAGTCAAGGATTCTCTAGGTTCCTTTAGAAGTCCTGTCCCAGTGGCAGCGCTTGGCATCAGTAACTGAACTGTAAGGGGCCATCTGCACCACCTACATTCTCCCGACCCTGGAAACCCAGAATTTGGGAAAAAGGGAAAAAGCTCTCTGAAAGCTCTGAAACGCAGCTTGGCAATGTGGCCCACAACTCTTTGGTCCGCAGGCACCAGGACTGGTGGTCCCTCCCCACCTCCCGGCTTAGCAGCCCCCGACCTGACCTCTCTCGCAATATCTAAGCCCACCCACCAGCTGCACCCCTACTGGACCCTCCTCTGACCCCTCTAGCACTCACAGGTCGCCCGAGCCGAGCCTGCTCCTCTCCCCTCCATGTTCCTCTTCTTCCAGGTTTGAATCTCCCGCCACTGGGCCACCGCCCCTTACCGGGATGGAACACTTCCGGTCTGCACCGCGTGGGCCTCTGGGTTTTGTAGTTCGGAGGCTCAGAGGCTGGGCTACCCAGGTGGGAAGAAGTAGGCTCTCTGCTTGACTTGCTGTTCCTCCGACAAGCTAAATGGGGTTTGTTTGTTTTTTCAAATAGCCATGACCTTGTGGTTGCCTGCCATTCCCCCCTCCCCTAGGCATCCCATTACCTTCCCTGCTTCCCATAGTATTTCTGGGTCTCCCTAATTTATGAGCCTACTTGATATTGTACATTGAGCTAGGTGATGGATGCAGAGATAGATAAGCACAGAGAAGTTTGATGTTCTGGTAACACGGTAGATATGTAGTCACATAATTATCGGCTAGTGATGCACAGAGGAAAAGGATTATAGCAATGAGGGATGGGAAGACTTCTTAGTAGAGCTGGCAGATAACCTAGATTGGGAAGTGAAAGAGAATTTACCAGACTTAAGGAACAATGCATTCCAGCTGGTGGAAACAGCCTGCGCAAGTGCAAGAAGGTGAAATTAAACTCATGTCCGTTGTGGAGAGATCAAAGCTCAGATATGGAGAGGCAGGAAGGTAGCCTAGACGCCTAGGCTCAGTCCCACAGCATGTTGGGCACTGTGTTAAGGCATGGGGATGGGGTCTGGTGAGCAATCACCAGTCATGCAACTCCTTACACTTAGGTCGTTGGCAGATTTCTGTTTTAGAAAGATCCCTCATGCAGTAGGGTTTGGAGCAGGGCGAGGCTAGGGACAAAGTCCAATTGAGAGGCTATTGAAGTAGCACAGAGAGCCAGATACTCATGCCCTGAACTTTTTCGCTTTTTTTTTTTTTTTTTTTTTTTTGCGGGTCCTGGGGCTTGGACCCAGTGCCTGAGCACTGTCCCTGGCTTCTTTTTGCTCAAGGCTAGTGCTCTATCACTTGAACCACAGTGCCACTTCTGGCTTTTTCTGTTTATGTGGTGCTGAGGAAATGAACCCAAGGCTTTGTGCACGCTAGGCAAGCACTCTACCACTAGGCCAAACTCCTAGCCTGGTATAATTACTTAAAAAAATTAGTTTGGAGGCTGGGAATGTGGCTTAGCTAGCCTTGAGCAAAAAGAGCTCAAGACAGTGCCGAGGCCCTGAATTCAAGCTCCAGGACTAGAAAAAAAACAACAACAAGAAAAGTAATTATACCAACAACTCTGCTGGAATACATTTTGCCAGTTTCCAGGACTGAACTCAGGGCTTCATACTTTTGTTCAGCTTTGCTTGCTCACAGCTGACACTCTACCACTTGTGCCACATCTCTAGCCTGTGTATTTTTCTGGTTACTTGGAGATGGAGTCTCAGAGACTGTAGTGCCTGGGACAGCTTTGAACTGTGATCCTTTCCTGCATAGCTAGATTACAAGCATGAACCACCAGTGCCCAGCAACCCCTCTCAGGTCTTTCCATTACATATCTCCCCCATCTGGACATCACCCTGGGGGAAAGAAGGAAGCCCCCAAAGTGACTCACATTGTTCCCATCATCCAGTACAACAGGATATTGAGAAAGAAACTAGGTAGAGTTATATTTCTTGTGTTATCAGAGTTATGTACCAACATACATCAATGAGTACCAAGTGTCTACAATGTGCTAGATAATGTATTTTTAGCATCGTTTATGATGAACCATCTTATTTAATCCTCAAAATACATATGAAGGCTGAGTGCTGGTGGCTAATGCTTGTAATTCTAGGTACTCAGAAAGCTGAGACTTGGAGGATCATAATTTGAAGACAGTTGGCAAGACTCCATCTCCAAAGTTAACCAGAGAAAAACTGAGTTGGAGGCATGGCTCAACTAGTGGAATGACAGCTAACCAAGCATGATACTGACAAACCTTGGTACTGGCAAAAAGAAAAGAAAGAAGAAAAATACAGGAACTGGGTACTGATGGCTCACACCTGTAACCCTAGCTACTCAGAAGGCTGAAGTCTGAGGATCGTGGAAAGTTTGAGAGACTATTATCTCCAATTCAGCACAAAAAGTTGTAAGTACATCTGTGGCTCAAATGGTAGAATGTAAAAAAGATCAGGGGTAGTGCCCAGGTCCTGAGTTCAAGCCCCAGAATTGGCACACACAAATACAAGAGAAATTTTAAGGTTTTGGTAGGTCATACATGCCTGGTGCTGGTGGCTCAAATGTGTAATCCTAGCTACTCAGGAGGCTGAGACCTAGAGGATCAAGACTTGATTCCAAGCCTGTTAGGGCAGAAAAGTTCATGAGGCTTCATTTCCAATGAAGCAGCAAAAAGTTAGGCTAGAGGTATGGCTGAAGTAGTAGAGTGCTAGCTCTGAGCAAGCAAACTGAGCAAGAGACTGTGAGTTCAAGCCCCAACCCAGGAAAATAAAAAGTCACACAATTAATAACTGGCAGAGCCAAGATTTAAACAGGATAGTTCTACTCCAAGCTTAAGTTCTTTTACCACTGCCACCTCCAAGACATGGCCGTAAGACTGCAGAACAGAGGTACTGGAGAGAGATTTCAAAGGGAGAATCATCAGGCTGAGATTAAATGCTAAAGGAATGGTGAAGATTTCTCCTAGGTCTCTAACTTAGTAGACTAATAGCACTGTAGATAAGTGAAAATTTCACTTAGACAAGTCTATAGGTATACATTTTATTGGCTTATCAGATGAGTGGATAAAATGTTCTTAGAAGAGTATACATAAGGAGAAAAAATAGTGAAGGTCAGAATTTTGGGGAGCACTAGCATTTAGGAGGTAGGAAAACACCCAGAAAAGGAGATGGAGTCAGCTACCCGTGGCTCACACCTGTAATCTATCTGGCTACTTAGGAGGCTGAGATCTGAAGTTTGTGGTTCAAAGCCAGCCTAGGTAGGAAATTCTGTGAAACTCTTAATTTCCAATTAACCATCCAAAAGCTGAAAGTGAAGATGTGGCCCAAGTGGTAGAGACTTGATAAAAAAAAAAAGTGGGTTGGGAATGTGGCTTAGTGGTAGAGTGCTTGCTTAGCATGTATGAGGCCCTGGGTTCGATTCCTGAGTACCACATGAACAGAAAAAGCTGGAAGTGGGGCTGTGGCTCAAGTGGTAGAGTGCTAGCCTTGAGCCAAAAAAGCTCAGGGATAGTGCCTAGACCCTGAGTTCAAGTCCCAGGACTGGCAAGAAAAAAAAAAAGCCAAAGGACAGCTTCCTGGCCCCAAGTTCAACCCCAGTACCAGCTCACAAACTAAAACAAGAAAAGAAAGAAAAAGAGAAAGAGTCAAGCCATGATGAGTAAAAGAAACCAAGGATACAGCTGGGGATCAAACAAGAAGATGATCCAGAAGTGATCACAGGATCCCTAGGAGGTCATTGGAATGTTGGTGAGAGCAGATTTTTAGTCCCTGCCCTCTCCCTACATCATCCTCTCTCCTTAAGGGAAGCATGCTGAGTGAAGGATTGATTAAACTATGTGTCTGTCCCTGACCAGGCTGTGATAGCATCCTGAAGGCCCTGCCTATGGGCGGTAACTGCAGAGGCATAGGTGCTATTAATGGTACCTTGCAACCTCCCTGAGCATTGCAGGCTCTTGGCAAAGGCTGCTGAGCAAATACTGGTAACCCCAACTACTTCCTTATATTTTGTTCCTGGCACAAGCCTCTCCACTTAAAAGAAGCCTTTATCTAAGCAAATGAGGACACATGCTTTCTGATGCAGGCCACCCTTGTGGGGTTGGGTCATTAGGTCCCTGTGGTCCTGGGGCCTGCTATCCTCTCATTAAGCAGACGTAGAGGTTATAGATCAGTGAAGCTAGGAAATGGAGCCCGGGGATGGGGAGGCTCTTCTGATCTTCAGGCCTTTTATGATCATCAGCCTTTTACCCTGTTTCCAAATGTGAAACTGTCACACAGAGCACAGTATGGAAGAATGTGAGTGCATGTGTGAAAAGGTCCACTTCTGAGATAGCCCAAGCCCATTTAAACTATCAATCAGCCAGGTACTGGTAGCTCATGCCTATACTCCTAGCTATTCAGGAGGCTGGGAGCTGAGGATTGAAACTCAAAGCCAGCCTGCACAGAAAAGCCCACAAGACTCCATCTCCAGTTGACCAGCAAAAATGCTGGACTGGAGATGTGGCTCAAGCAGTAAAAGTGCCAGCCCCATGAGTGAAAAGCCAAATAGGAGTGCAAGACCTTGAATTCAAGCCTTAGTACTGGCACAACTCCTCCCCCATCAAAAAATTATCAATCACCCTGTTCTAGCAGGATCTCTAGGCTAATCAGAAAACTTGTGGTTTAATTTCCTACATGATGGCTCTGTATTCTTGAGCATCATACCAGCTCTCTGAGCTGCAATCACTTACTCTATGAAATGACAGAATGGGATTGATGATCTCTTTTTTTTCTTCTGCTGGTCCTAGGACTCGAATTCAGGGCCTAGAGTCCAGCTGGGATTAGTGGTCCCAGCCTGTGAGGCTTTGATTTATTACTTGAAGTGAGAAGCTTGCCTGCCATGTCTGCAGGGGTCGGAGGCAGAACAGGACGCAAAGGGAAATAGAATTCAGGTGTCTGTGTGTTTAGCACTAGGATAGGCCACTTGCGCTGTCACTCAAAGGATATCCTGAGAGTGGAGGGAGTTAGCCAGTTGTCTAGTAACCTTGGAAGCTGTGAGCTAAGAGCTAAAGGAAGTAATCCAAGACAGAGGAACCATTCCAGAAAGCTAACTGCTGGGGGAAAAGCTAAAGAGGTAAGGTATCCTAAAGCAGGGCCCCCTGAAACTGGGTGGGAGTAGCCAGAAATACCTCTGGGTTGAAGAGTCAGGCTCTCTGGGTGTTTGTAGAAAAAAAAAACAAAAACTTTTCTTTTTTTCTTGGTGCTGAGGATCAAACCTAGCATGCTTGTTAGGCAAGTGCTCAACCACTAGGTTAAATCCCCAATTCTACAGATAATTTTTCCCCATACTCAATAGTATAATATACTCATTTGCACTACTTAGGCAAGGGCTCTACCACTTGAGCCACACCCCAGCCCTTTCACTTTCACTATTTTTTATTTTGCCAGTCCTGGGCCTTGGACTCAGGGCCTGAGCACTGTCCCTGGCTTCTTTTTGCTCAAGGCTATTTTTGAAATTATTGAATTTATGCCTGGGCTGGCCTGGACTACAATCTTCCTCTTTACACTTCCCATGAGTTGAGATGATGGGTGTGCACTGTACTTGGCTTTTTATTGGTTGGGATGGGGTTTTCTGAACTTTTTACCCCAGCTAGCCTGTAATTTCAACCTTCTTGAACTTGGCTTTCCAAGTAGCAAGGATTAAGGCCATGAGCCACTGTGCCTTACTTCAAGAGAGAATGTTATGAAAAAGAGAATACATCACTTACAGAAATTCTGCCTGGCCCTCCCAAAAAAAGGAAAGAAAAAAAGACCAAGTATTATAATGTATATTATATTATATTATGGTATATTATATGTAATACCAGTACTTCTAGGCGTAGTAACAAGAGGACCTGGAGTTTGAGGCTTGCCTAGACTAACATACTGAGATCTTGTCTTTGCGAAAAAAAAGGCAGATGATGGGAGGGACCAGGAGCCTGGGTCTTTTCCACTCCTTTTACTCCTGGGAGAATTCAGAAAAGGTTTTGTCTTTGAAGGGGAAAGATACTTACATAGTACACATACTGAGATGAATGTTTCTGGGCATAAGAGGACTGGGAAACAAAGCAGGATACGGGGACTACGACCACTCAACAGACAAAATAGAGATGGAGACAGAGTAGCTCCCCAGAGGTAGGGAGAAGGCTAGAAACCCTCTCCTGGGGGTTGGCTCCCTGATCATCAGTAGCCTGCTCAGCTTTGGATCCCCAGTGCCTACCGTGGCTCCTAGTATGTAGCAGGAAGTCACTTACCTGAATTGCATCTCACACTAGACAGCAGGAGTTCCTACATTATGAGGGGGCAGTTGTGTGTAGAGGTATAATGGGAAGAAGGGGAAGGGGAGGAGGTCCTATAAATGTTGTCCTGACTCATAAAAATTACCATTTTAAGCCAGGTTCCATTGTCTCATGCCTGTAATCCTAGTTGTTCAGGAGGCTGAGCTCTGAGGATCAAGGTTCAAAGCCAGCCTGGGCAGGAAAGTCTGTGAGATTCTTATCTTCAATAAACTACCAAAAAATGCTAGAAGTGGAGCTATGGCTCAAGTGGTAGAGTGCCATCCTTGAACAAAAGAAGCTCAGAGATAGCACCCAGGCCCTGAGTTCAAGCCCTAAGACCAGCAAATAAACTCCAGAGCCTCACACATGGTAGGCAATTGCTTTACCACTGAGATACCCCTACTCCCCAGTTTTAACCTTTAACCTTTTTTTGTGTGTGGTACTGGGGTATGAACTCATACTTGCTAGGCAGGTGCTGTACCACTTGAGGTACTCCACCAACACTTTTTTGCTATATATATGTATATATATACATACATATATATATGTATGTATATATATATACATATATATATATATAGCCAATCCTGGGACTTGAACTCAGGGCCTGAGCACTGTCCCTGGCTTCTTTTTGCTCAAGGCTAGCACTCTACCACTTGAGCCACAGCGCCACTTCTGGCTTTTTCTGTGTATGTGGTGCTGAGGAATGGAACCCAGGGCTTCATGCATGCAAGGCAAGCACTCTACCACTAAGCCATATTCCCAACCCTAATTTATCCATTTTTAAGCATCCAGGTCAATGGCATTAAGTATATTCACATTGTTGTGTAACCATCACCACAGTCAAGAATTTTTTCATCTTATTTAATAAACTTACTGAGAATATACAATGTGCCTTTAAGTTGCTCCAAGTCTAGTAAGAGAAACAGACGGGAATGTCGGCATCTCTAACCCAGTGTGACATATGTCATGAAAGATTGCCTATGATTCTGGGGACTACAGAAGTCCCCAATTGGTTGCAGGAAGAAGGCTCTTCTCTTCTGCCCCTCCCTTTTTCCTTCTCTCCATTCCCTTCCCCCTCCCCTCCTTTTCCTCCACTTCTCTCTCCTCCCACTCTTCTTCCTTCCCCTCCTCCTCTTCATCCTCTTCTTCATCATCATCTTCTTCAGTGCTGGGACAAAATCCATGGAAGGGAACTTCCTGAAGGAAGCTGTTACTTGATTGAGGAGAATTTTTAAAATAAGTCCTTGACAGGAGCTTGTGGCTCACACCTGTAATACTAACTACTTAGGAGGCTGAGATCCCAGGAGGCTGAGGTTATAGACTGAAGCTAGCCCAGGCAGGAAAGTCCATGAGACTCTTGATCTCCAATCAACCATCAGAAAACTGGAAGTGGTTATGTAGCTCAAGTGGTAGAGTGCTTGCCTTGAGCAAAATAGCTTAGGGACAGTGCCCAGGCCTTAATTCAAGCCCCAGGACTGCCCTCTCCCTCCATCCCCTCAAAAAAAGAATAAGGTCTTTAAATCAGGTGCTGGTGACTCACCTGTAATCCTAGCTACTAAGGAGGCTAAGATTTGAGGACAACCATTGGAAGCCAGCTTGGGCAGACAAATTGAGAAGTTCTTAACTCCAGTTAACCAGCAAAAACAAAAACAAACCAAACTGGAAGTGGAGATATGGCTCAAGTGGTAGAATGCCAGCCTTGAGTGAAAAAGCCAAGCAAGTGCACAAAGGCCCTGAGTTCAAGTCCCAGTTCCAGGGGGGGAAAACATAAAAACAAACAACAACAAAAACCCTTAAGGCCCTCAGAGCAAAGGGCTGAACTTGCTGCCCACCTTCAATGAACAAGGTGAGATGTCAAGAGAGACATTTGGGGACCTGGAATGTTACACCAGGCAGAGGTAGAGCTAAGTGCCCTCAAGAGATCCAGTTGTGAGGGAAGCTCAGGCTGACATACTAACCCTGTATTCCCTGTTGTCAGCAACATGTCTCCCCCAAATCCTGAGGCTATCCCTCCAGAGCCTGAGCCTGAGCCTGAGTCCTCAAACTGCAAGAAAAAAAAGAAGAAGAGAAAGTGGCTGAAGCAAGAAGCCAGCATCCAAGCCCTCACTAGGGCTGGCCATGGGGCCCTGCAGGCCGGCCGGAACCACGAGGCCTTGAGCAGCTTCCAGAAGGCCTTCTTGCTGGCCTCTAAGGCCCCAAGCACCAAGGACGTCTCTGTGCTTCAAGCCTGTGCCTTCAACCTGGGGGCCGCTTATGTGGAGACTGGGAACCCAGCCAGAGGCCTTGAGCTGCTTCTGCAAGCCCAGCCCGCACAAAACCCACAGGGCAGGTGTCAAGGGGACCAGTGTTTCAACGTGGCTTTAGCCTATCACGCCCTTGGTGACCTGCCCCAAGCTTTGAGCTGGTACCACAGGGCCCTGGGCCATTACCAGCCACAAGGTAACCAGGGAGAAACCCAGGCAAAAATGGGAGCCTGTTACCAGGCCCTGGGACAGCCTGAGCAAGCAGTCCACTACCTGCAGGAAGCAAGCCAGGCCTATGCCCTCGCAGGCCAGCCCCGGGCCGCAGCCCTGGCGCTGGGGGCTGCAGCTGGGTGTATGTTGAAGAGTGGGCAGCATGGGGCGGGGGAAGTGGTGCAGGTGCTGGAGGAGAGCCGGAAGCTTGCTGAGAGGAGCACTGAGCCAGGATTGCTGGGTGAGTTGTTGGGCTGAGAGGGGGTAGGAACTGGGAAAGTGGTAATCCCGGTGAGATACTGAGGGGTGAGGAAGAAGCTGAGGGACCCAGGAGAGGTGGGACCTGGGTGGCTGTATCTGTACACCCTTAGCTATGACTGACTTGGCTACCAGTGACCTTGGCTGTGCCCTCTAGGGCCACTCTATAATGACCTCGGCCTGGGCTATGCCCAGCTCCAGCTGTTCCCTCTGGCAGTGGAGGCCTTCCTGCAGGCTCTGCCCCTGTGCCAGGAGCCAGGAGAACAGGCTACAGTGCTGAGAAACCTTGGGATGGCTCACAATGCCCTTGGCAACTATGAGGAAGCCCGGGATTTTCACCAGAAGGCTGCCAACCTGCATGGTAAGTGGCAGGGGCTGGAGAATAGAATTGCAACCAAGGAATTAACAGGAAGTTCCTGCCAGGGCTCCAAGACAATAAAGACAGATGGACCTTTGGGATGAGTTATTGGGCCTAGAAGGCCAGAGCCAGTGGGTTAGAGGCTAGAGTAGAGGAGATAGACTAGGTAGACAAATGGAGGTCCATGGGCCCCAGGGGATGTGGGGCCTGGGAACTAGAGGTTAGAAGGCCTTCCTCCCACTATTGCTGACTAGCAGAAAATCTGTAGGGTGGTGCCTACAATCCTAGCTACACAGGTGGCTGAGCTCTGAGGACTGAGGTTAAAAGCCAGCCCAGGAAGAAAAGTCTAAGGGATTCTTATCTCCGCTTAACCGGCAAAAATCTCGAAATGGAGTTGTGGTTCAAGTGGTAGAGCACAAGAGGAAAAAGTTAAAGGAGGGCTGGGAATATGGCCTAGTGGTAAAGCGCTTGCCTTGCATATATGAAGCCCTGGGTTCGATTTCCCAGTACCACATAATTAGAAAAAGCCAGAAGTGGTGCTGTGGCTTAAGAGCTAGAGTGCTAGCTGTGAGCAAAAAGAAGCCAGGGACAGTTCTCAGGCCCTGAGTCCCAAACCTCAGGACTGGCAAAAGAAAAAGAAAGAAAAGAAAAAGCTAAAGGGTATTGCTCAGGTCCAGAGTTCAAGCCCTAGTACCAGCACCAAAAAAAAAAGGAAGGAAGGAAGGGAGGGAGCGAAGGAGGGAGGAAGGAAGGAAAGAAGGAGGAAGGCAGCAAATCAGTTGCTCTTTCTGAACTTGTTTCTGCACATGTAAAAGTGGAGCCTCCCAAGAGCGCTGCATGGCTCATACTAGTCAGGGGAGGTCTTTAGACCAAAACTCAGAAGAGGCTGGGCATGGAGAGTTCAGGCCTCTGTAGCCCACCTGGAGGTGTCAACATCTAAGAACCCTCCCTTGTTTGCCGGGGGGGGGGGGCATGGTCCCCAACAAGTAAAACCTCCTTCTAGGACAGGCTGTGCTGTGTTGTCAGGCTCTATGGGGCAGCGGTGGGAACAGGGACGGAGCTTCAGCAGCCTAGCATTTGCTCTGAGCCAGCTGGGGGACCACGGAGCCGCCAGAGACAACTACTTGCATGCCTTGCAGGCTGCCCAGGATACTGGTGAGAGTGGGGGGGGGGGTAGCACTTGATTTGGGGGGGGGGGACCCAGAGAATGAAGATTCTTGGGGCTGGTGTAGAGACAAATGGGGGGACTTGAGGGTGAGGTGTACTTCTGAAGGTGAGAGAACCTTGCAAGCTCTTTTTCCCAGGGGACACGAAAGGACAGTGGCAAGCCTTTGAGGGCCTTGGGGCTGCTGCAGCCAGACTGGGGCAGTACAACCAGGCCTTGAAGTACTATAAGAAGGCGCTGGCTCAGTGTCAGGTGAGACCTCTGTGTTAGACTCTTCCCACTGCCCCTCCTCCGGAAGCCTTCTCCAGCTGAATCCCCCTTCCTTCACTTGTTCACTCCATCACACATGCACTAGATGCATTTGTGTGCCGAGTTCTGGGATATCAGGGATAGGAGGAAGAGGTGGTCTCTGTTGTCCACAATTCTGGGCTTAGTGGTATGGATTGGGTAGGAGAGGGGAGACCCTGCCCCCCCGTCCCTCCTTGACTTGTTTCTTCCTCCCCCCACCCCCCAGTTCCCTGAGAGCTGCAAAACCCAGGCTTTTTTCAGTTCCACCATTTTCCCCTTTCTCCCCAGAAAGAGCCAGGTTCTGTGCGAGAGCGGCTGGTGGCCAAGCTGGCAGATGCTATGAAGACCCACTTGGTCCAGATGGGGTTAGTCCAGGTGTGTGCCCGGGTGAGATGACACCTGAGACAGGGGAGGTGACTGTAAGCAGATCTCAGGGATGACATGCTTAACTGCTCGTCTGTGTCCATCTTGTCCATCTGTCCCTGGCCTGCATGTGGGATGTATACCATGTTCCCAGACACAAGGATGGGGATGGGGATTATCGCATATCTCCAGGAAGGCAGTCTCAAGACTGGCTGAGAGGTAACAAGGCCAATGAAGGCCAATGGGTACAATCAAGAATCCGCTTTATGGATGTGAAAAGACTGCAATTCCCAAAATGGCCACAGGAGGGAGATAGTACTCCAAGGAAGTCACTCTCACCCATCTCAGTTAATGGGGCATTTCTCTGTATGTCTTCACTTTCCTCATTTCTGGGTTCTTTCTCCCTCTTCCTCCCCCCCCCCCCCCCCCCGCCCAGTATTTTTCTTTAGGTTGGCTCTCCAACTGCCTTCCCACATTGAGATGTCCTTAGAAAACTTCTCTCCCCAGGAACTGATTTTTTTTTTTTTTGGCCAGTCCTGGGACTTGAACTCAGGCCTGGGCATTGTGCCTGAGCCTCTTTGTATTCAAGGCTAGCACCATACCACTTGAACCACAGCACTACTTCTGGCATTTTCTGAATAATAATTTATTGGAGGTAAGAGTCTCATAGATTTTCCTGCCTGGGTCAGCTTTGAATCGTGATCCTCAGATCTCAGCCTCCCGAGTAGCTAGGATTATAGGCAAGAGCCACTAGTGCCCAGCTGGGAACTGAAATTTTATTATATGCATTTAATAGGTTATATTCAATAGGTCCTCTTTTTTTGTCAGCCCTGGGGTTTGAACTCAGGGCCTGGGCACTGTCCATAAGCTTCTTTTGCTCAAGGTTAGCACTCTACTGCTTGAGCCACAGAACCACTTCTGGCTTTTTCTGTGTATGTGGTGCTGAGGAATCGAACCCAGGGCTTCATGCATGCTAGGCAAGCACTCTACCACTAAGCCACATTCCCAGCCTTTATATCAGTTTTAGAGATGACATCCCCAGTCCCTGTCCTCTCATTTTTAAGACTAGGGCACTATATCTACAATCTGCAAGCAGATTATAAATTAGTCTAGGGCTTAGGGGTTATAGCTCCATGGAAGCATGATTGCCTAGCATATATGAGGCCTTGGGTTTGATTCCCAGCACTGAAAATAAATCAGACAGGCACTGGTGGCTCACACCTGTAACTCAAGCTACAGTGGCTCATTCATTAGTCCATGGGATACAGACTCTTTGAGTCAGTATGTAAAAAAGTATACTTAGAAGCCAGGCACTAGTGGCTCAACACCTGCTATCATAGCTACTCAGGAGGCTGAGAACTGAGGCTTGCGGTTCAAAGCCAACCCAGGCAGGAAAATCTGTGAGACGTTTTGTTTTGTTGTTTTTTTTTTGTAATTTATTTATTAATTAAACAAAAAAATTTTGACAAGGTATTGTGCAAAAAGGGTACAGTTACATAGTAGGGCAGTGTGTACATTTCTTGTGATATCTTACACCCTGTTTTTCTTTCCCTTCCCGAGGTCAGGTAGACATATATACAATACACAATGTACCAAGCACATATACAGTAGCCACGTGGCCTACGCCAAAGAAAATTCGCCTAGGGCTTTAAATGTAATGTCGACATTAGACAATATGTCGACAGTAGTCTTATATGAACGTACATGCATAGCTTTTGAGTTATTGTATTCCACTGAGAGGTCAATTTTTGGCCTTTATATGTTGAGTAGTTGTTTGGTTTTAGTTACATAATGTTGGGTCGCTGACCCAATCCTGTGGGAAATACCATTTGACAAGCAGTTTTTGGCTTCACAGACCTGGTCTCTACTGTCTCTCCGTCACCCCATCTTAACAGTCATATATCAGGGAGATCATGCCCCTTTGTTTTCTGTGTTCTAGGCTTTGTGAGACTTTTTAAATGTTGGTCGTGGGGCTTCAACTCTGGGCCTGGGCACTGTCCATGAGCTCTTCAGCTCAAGGCTAGCACTTTACCACTTGAGCCATAGCACCACTTCCCGTGAGACTCTTATCTCCAAATAACCACCAGAAAATCTGGAAGTGGAGTTGTGGCTCAAGTAGTAGAGTACTAGCCTTAAGCGAAAAAGCTCAAAGACAGTGCCCACACCCTGAGTTCAAGCCCGTGCTCACACACACACACACACACACACACACACACACACACCAATTTAAATCAAATTAGTCTGATGTAGCTTGGACCTGGTAACTCATGCTTGTAATTCTACTTAGGAGGCTGAGATCTGAGGATTTTAGTTCAAAACCAGCCCAGGCAGAAAAGTTTGAGAGACTGTATCTCCAATAACCATCAAAAAAAAGCTTTTAAAAAAAAAATGTGGGGGCTGGGGATGTGGCTTCCTGATAGAATGCTTGCCTAGCATGCATGAAGCCCTGGGTTCAATTCCTCAGTTCCACATAAACAGAAAAGGCTAGGAGTAGCGCTGTGGCTCAAGTGGCAGAATGTTAGCCTTGAGCAAAAGAAGCTCAGGGACAGTGCCCAGGCCCTGAGTTCAAGCCCCAGGACTGGAAAAAATGAAAGAAGGCATGGCTCAAGTGGTAGAGCATTAACCAAGGGTGAAGAATCTGAGCAAGATCATGAGGTCCATGGGGCTGGGGATATGGCCCAGTGGCAAGAGTGCTTGCCTCGCATACATGAAACCCTGGGTTCAATTCCCCAGCACCACATATACAGAAACGGCCAGAAGTGGCGCTGTGGCTCAAGTGGCAGAGTGCTAGCCTTGAGCAAAAAGAAGCCAGGGACAGTGCTCAGGCCCTGAGTTCAAGGCAAAAAAAAAAAAAAAAAAGATCATGAGGTCCTGATTTCAAGCTCCAGCATACACACACACACACACACACACACACAATTAGATCAGCCTAGTATAGGAAGAGGATTGTATTAGACCATAAGGTCCATGCCCTATCTAAGTTCTGCCACCGGCCGAACTTAGATATTTACTCCAGGTAACTTAGATGATTATTCCAGGTAAGGCCCTTGATAGGATGAGGTAATGGCTAGGTTCTGAGTTGCTAGTGCCAGTCTCAAAGATCCTCATCCTAGAATTTGACTCCAGAGACTGTACACTCAGGGTTGTCTCTGTCAAGTAAGTCCATCCCTTTAAGGATACACACACACACACACATTCACAACTGGGTGGCCATTTTTCTCAAACCAATTGCCTGTATTCCTCTTCATTTCAAGACCCCAGCTCCAGGAAGGCTCCAGGCTCCAGGCAAGGCTGGCCACGTGACAGGGATCTCAGCCAAGGTGCAAAGCAGAGCAGCAGATGCTCAGCATAGGTGAGCGAAGCAGCTTCGATGGGAAGGGGCCAGGCCTCAGATGTTGGGCCATGTGGCAGGGGGCAGGGCCTCCTCCAATTCCCATAGAGGAGTAGACCAGGCAGCTGTCGCTCTATTAAAGGTGCCCCCTTTCCTGTCCCTACAGACCTTCTTGTAGGTGGGAAGAAGAGTTTGAGGAAGGCCACAAGGAGAAGGAGGAAGAGAGATCTATGAATGTTCCTACAGTGTCTGGGCCTCTGAGACTGGAGCTAAAGTGTGAGTGGAAGAAGGCTGTCCAGGCTGTGCCCTTCCTCCTGTGAATGGAGCTCTATTCCTACCTTCTTGGGCTTCCCACCTCAGGTTTGCCCTTGGGCCACCCCAACCCTGCCTCACTATGTTGCCAGCCCCCAAAACAGCCCTCCTCACATCTCTGCCTGCCTCTCATGGACCTGATCCATTTCCCCCAAGTCCTCTCCAGATTCACCCTCTCCTCCCTGCTCCCATAGCTATTCTATCTTCTAAACATTACATCTCAGAGCCTCAGGTTAATTGAGAACTTACTATCTGCCAGTGCTATACTCCATCTCACTGTTCACTAGATTCTCTCGCAAGACTAGATCTCTCTCTGTTCACTAGATTCTGCTCCCAGCTCGGGGAGCAGAGTTCCTTGCTGCTTCTGGAACTGGCTTGAATGACCTGCTTGCTGATGTGTTTTCCGTGTGTCTCCTTCCAGACACAGTGTTTCACAACCTCTGTCAAGTTTCTAGGAGGCCCATGTTAGCCAAGCACCTGCCCTATAGAGACCACACTACCCTCCCTGTTCTTCCCCCAGAACATTCTCTTTCCCACCATGATGTTTCTTGGTATGGAGAGGCCGGTGAGGAATGTCTGCCTTTCTCCATCCAGGTCCAGGACCCAGTGCCCATCTTCCATTTGGAGGCCCAGGCTCCCCTAGAATGCAGCACCCTAACAGCCTGGTACCCAATGGCCACCAAGCCAATAGGTGAGTCTCTGGGGGAAGGGAAGAGGCCTGGAGAATTGACAAAGGAAGTAGAAGATGACGTGGCCTGGGTTAATTTTAATAGAGCATGGGTACTGTCAAAGTCGGAGAAAGATGAGGGCTGGTGCTTGGGATCTGGCACCCTGAACCTCTCTGTCTTTGCCCTTCAGCAACATGAACAACCTTCACCCAGCTGGAGAGGCACAGGGTCTGCGCTGCCACCTGCATGGTCTGACTGTAGGTACCGGAGAGAGGGAGAGTCCTGAGGAAAGGGAGGGAATAAAGCTTGAGGCTGCTGCCTCCTGTACTGGAGCCCACAAACAGAGGTGAGGACCAGAGAGGGCATGGGAAGCCAGAGCTTGGAGGGGGGCAGCCCCCAGTTTTCCCCTCTGGCAAACCCCTCCATCCTCTTTTAGGTCCTGCAAATGGCCCAGAGAAACCCTCAGCAGGAACCATCAGAGGAGACTCCCCCAGTCTGGCTTCTGCATGATCCTATGACTTGCCTTGCTGGCCGAAGCCTTCCCCAATACACACACACACACACACACACACACACACACACACGTTACTGACTTCTCAGGTCTGAGGAGGCTCTTGCCAGTTGTTCAACCAGTATGAACAAAAAGCCAAACCCAGGGATGTAACTCAATAGTACAATGCTTGCCTAGAATGCACAAGACCTTGGATTCAATTCCCAACACTGCAAAACAGAAAAACAAAGTTCTTGTGTGAAATAACTGTGCCTCATAAGCTTCTTATGAGAGCACACTTAATACGTGAAACGTGTTTAATGAATGTTTTCTCCCGTTGTTGCTGTTGCTGCCCTTGGTGTTGTCTGCAGGCCACAGTGGTTGGGGCATGACTATTTCAGGGAGGAAGCTGAGTTGTGTGTTGGTTAAGCTGTCTTCTATAGCCTTGCATCCCTGTTTCTCATACGAGAGGAGATCTTGAAAAAAATCAGTGTCTGCAAAGCTCCCAACTGAGAAGCCATGGTTCTTTTAACTGACAAGAGCTTAAGCAACTAGGTTTGGATCCAGAAAGGAAATAAAAGCTTAGGAGGTGCTATTACTATCCCATTTCATAAATAAGGAAAAGAAGGGGCTACACATAGTGGTGTACACCTGCAATGCCAGCACTCAGGAGGCAGAAACATTAGGATCAAAAATTTGACGGGCTGGGGATATGGCCTAGTGGCAAGAGTGCTTGCCTCCTATACATGAGGCCCCAGGTTCAATTCCCCAGCACCACATATACAGAAAATGGCCAGAAGTGGCGCTGTGGCTCAAGTGGCAGAGCGCTAGCCTTGAGCAAAAAGAAGCCAGGGACAGTGCTCAGGCCCTGAGTCCAAGCCCCAGGACTGGCAAAAAAAAAATAAAAAATAAAATAAAATAAAAATTGAGGCTTGTGCTGGGAATATGGCCTAGTGGTAAAGGGCTCACCTTGTATACATGAAGCCCTGGGTTCGATTTCTCAGCACCACATATATAGAAAAAAGCTGGAAGTGGTGCTGTGGCTCAAGAGGTAGAGTGCTAGCCTTGAGCAAAAATAAGCCAGGGACAGTGCTCAGGCCCTGAGTCCATGCCCCAGGACTGGCAACAAAAACAAAACAAACAAAAATTTGAGGCTTGGCTGGGAATGTGGCATAGTAGTAGAGTGCTTGCCTAGCATGCATGAAGCCCTGGGTTCAATTCATCAGTACCACATAAATAGAAATAGCTGGAAGTAACACTGTGGCTCAAGTGGTAGAGTGCTAGCCTTGAGCACAGAGAGGCTCAGGGACAGAACCCAGGCCCTGAGTTCAAGTCCCAGGACCGGCAAAAAATAAAAAAATAAAAAGGCCTGGTAGCTCAGGTCTGAGGATCACAGTGCAAAGCCAGCTCAGGCAGGAAAGACTGTGAGAACCAGAAGTGGCATTGTGACTCAAGTGGTAGAGTGCTAGCCTTGCACAAAAGTAGCTCAGGGACCGTACCCAGGTCCTAACTTCAAGTCCCAGGACTGGCAAGAAAAGAAAGAAAGAAGAGAAAGAAGGAAAGAAAGGAAGGAAGGAAGGAATTTTTCAAGAATCTTATTTCCTGCTTTCAGGTTTAAGAAAAGGGGAGATTAGAGTACCCTTTATATGTGACTTTAGTTTAAAAGAATCCTATGCCAAAGTGGCTTTTTTCTTCCTTCTTTCCTTCCTTCCTTCTTTTCTTTCTTTTTTTTTCTGGTGCTAGTACTAGGACTTGACCTCAGTGTTTAGGAACTGCTTTTTCACTCAAGGCTAGCACTCTACCTACCACGTGAGCCACAGCCTCACTTCAGGATTTTTGCTAGTTAACTGGAGATAAGAGTGATAGAATGCCCTTTCCAGGCTGGCTTTGAACCACAATTCTCAGATCTCAGCCTTCTGAGTAGCTAGGATTACAGGCGTGAGTCACTACCACCTGGCTAGAAGTGTTTTGCTTTGAGGTTATATATTCTACCACATTTCAAGGCCTTCTACTTTGTTTTTTATTGCCAGTCCTGAGGCTTGGACTCAGGGCCTGAACACTGTCCATGGCTTCTTTTTGCTCAAGGCTAGCACTCTTACCTCTTGAGTCACAGTGCCACTTCCGGCCTTTTCTGTACTGAGGTACTGAGGAATCCAATCCAGGGCTTCGTGCATGCTAGGCAAGCACTCTACCACTCTACCATTCCCATCCTATCAAGGGCTTCTACTATACCAAGAACTTCCCCACATTTTTTGTATTCATTAAAGTATTGGTAGAGGATCTATTGTGTGCTAAGCAAGTCCAGACAATAGGGACATAACCAATAATCTTCCTTATCTAAATGGAGCTTATTATATTGTCAGGTTTTCAAGGTGTCTTAAACAGGATCAGGTCCAGCTGGAAAAAAAAAAAAAAAGAAGAAACCCCACATAACAGTTTCCTTAAACAGAGTTTTATTTCTCATATAAGCAACCCAGGGCTTATAAAGTGGCCCCATGGAGCTCAGAGACCCACATAGGACACTAACACACTAACATTCTTCTGGTGTGTGTGTGTGTGTGCCAGTTCTGGGACTTGGAAACACATTCTCACTTGGCTTTTTTGTTCAAGGTTGGTGCTCTACCATTGTAGTCACAGCTCCACTTCTGGCTTTTTGCTGATTAATTGGAGGCAAGAATCTCAGACTTTTCTGCCCTGGCTGGCTTTGAACCTCAATCCTCAGGTATCAGCTTCCTGAATAGCTAGCATTATAGGAAATTACTTGATTTCTCTCTGCTACTCACCTATATTTTCTCATCTATAGTAGAATATAGATACTGTAAGACTAGAAGGATTAAATATAATAATATATGCAAAGCTTTTGGGACTAAGCAGGTGATGGCCTTAGTTTTTTGTTTTGTTTTTTTGCCAGTCCTGGGCCTTGAACTCAGGGCCTGAGTACTGTCCCTGGCTTCTTTTTGTTCAAGGCTAGCAGTCTGCCAACTTGAGCCACAAGGCCACTTCTGGCCTTTTCTATAGTATGTGGTGCTGAGGAATCGTACCTAGGGCTTCATGTATATGAGGCAAGCACTCTTGCCACTAGGCCATATTCCCAATCCCCTGACTTAATTTTGAAAGCATTCTTCCCCCCCCCCAAAAAAAAAAATTCCAAGAAAGTAAATGACAGGAACAAAGTATACTAGATCTTGGGCACTGCTTCCTTGGGGACAGCCCCCATATGGTATGGTGGCTTCTTGGAGGAAGTAGACTGGTTTACAAGGTACCTCAAAAAGAGCAGGGCCGAGCAAAAAGAAGCCAGGGACAGTGCTCAGGCCCTGAGTTCAAGCCCCTAGTCTGGTAAACAAGCAACAACAAAAAAGTAAAGAGCAGCCAGGCACTGGTGGCTCATGCCTGTGATCCCAGCTACTCAGGAGGCTGAGGTCTGAGGATCACGGTTTGAAGCCAGCCAGGGTAGGAAAGTCTGTGTTTTGTTTTTTTTTTTTTGTTTTTTTTTGCCAGTCCTGGGCCTTGGACTCAGGGCCTGAGCACTGTCCCTGGCTTCTTCCCGCTCAAGGCTAGCACTCTGCCGCTTGAGCCACAGCACCGCTTCTGGCCGTTTTCTGTATATGTGGTGCTGGGGAATCGAACCTAGGGCCTCGTGTATCCGAGGCAGGCACTCTTGCCACTAGGCCATATCCCCAGCCCGGAAAGTCTGTGTGTTAACTCCCAATTCACTACCAAAAAAAGGGAGAAGTGGCGCTGTGGCTCAAATGGCAGAGTACTAGCCTTGAGCAAAAAAGCACAGGGGCAGTGCCTGGGCCCCGAGTTCAAGCCCCAGGATTGGCACCAAGGTGGGGGGGTGGGGAAGAATATTAAAAGAATAGTCGTCACAAGCTGAAAGGTTCTTGCCTTTCTCAGTGAACTAGCTAATAATACATTTCATGAAATAGAATAAGTTTGGCACAGAAAGAGGAATTTCACTTTACCCGTGTCTTAGATTGGGCTGTCATAACAAAAACACCACTGGAGGGGTTGGGAATGTGGCCTAGCGGTAGTAGAGTGCTCGCCTTGCATGCATGAAGCCCTCCCTGGGTTCGATTCCTCAGCACCGCATACACAGAAAGGGCGCTGAGTTCAAGCCTACGACCAACCCCAATACAGAAACAAAAAATGAACGTGACCTGCAATCTATGGTTGCAGTGAGGTTTTTCACTACCGCATGTCTAACCTATCTAAGGTGTACGGTAGGAAAGCACGGAAGGACGTTCCGGTAAAAGAGAACCCGGTAGAGAAAACCAAGCAGCTGGCGGCGTCGAGAGGATCGTTAGCGTTCGTACCCGGGAGCGGGGGCTGCCGGCGACGGCTTCGCACGCATCCCTTCCCGGGGAAGGGCGTGCTCCCATCCCGGTGCTCCGCCGAGAACCTGACCCGAGTGACCCAGTTCGCCCGCCGAGCAAGAGGCGGGGCGGGCACCCGGGCTACCCGCTGAGGTGCCTCGGCTTCCTGACGGCAGAAGTGTGGGGTCGATGGCTGGAGCGAAGCGGCCCCGCAGGTCTGGAAACGTGGGGATCCGCACGCTCCCGTGAAGCGCGGGCACGCGGCGGCCGCGTCCGAGCGCGCACCGACACTTCCGGAACAGCGCCGTCTGGCCACGCCCCTTCGGGCGGGGTGAGCGCTGCGCGTGCGCAGGGGGCGAGAGGGGGGGGGGGCGGGCCGGCGGCGCGCGCCCGGCGGGCTGGATGTCGGGGCTGCGGGCGTTGCTGGGGCTCGGGCTGCTGGTGGCGGGCTCGCGCCTGACGCGAGTCAGAAGCCGGGCGGGCGTCTGCACTGCGGGGAGCACCTGGTGGGGAGCGCGGCGTCTGAGCTTAAGTGGCCGCCGGGGCTCGGAGGTCATGGCGAGCGCAGCAGTCAAGTACCTGAGGTACGCAGAGCGGGCGCATGGGGCGGGACGGGGGCGCACGGGCCCCTCCCGAGGGCGGGGACTCAATGGAGGGCTCCCCGCAGCCAGGAGGAGGCCCAGGCCGTGGACCAGGAGCTATTTAACGAGTACCAGTTCAGCGTGGACCAACTTATGGAGCTGGCTGGGCTGAGCTGTGCCACAGCCATTGCCAAGGTCAGTGACACAATGTGCAAGCTTTTGGCAGGAGCCACTGTCCAAGCCTCCTGTCCTAGGCACGACGGGGTGGGAAAGAGAAGTGATCCGCGTGCTGTTACAGCCCCAAACTCCTCTGCCTCTGCCTTCAGGCATATCCCCCCACCTCCCTGTCCAGGAGCCCTCCCACTGTCCTGGTCATCTGTGGCCCCGGAAATAACGGAGGGGATGGCCTAGTCTGTGCCCGGCACCTCAAACTCTTTGTGAGTATGTGGGCAGAGACTGTTGGGGGAGGGGTGAGAATTCTGGAATCTGGATTGAATAGACAATGTTTCCAACTAGGGCTACCAACCATGCATCTATTACCCCAAAAGACCCAACAAACAACTCTTCACTGGGCTGGTGACGCAGTGTGAGAAAATGGACATCCCTTTCCTCAGCGAAATGCCTCCAGAGGTAGGTGGCTTCAATTCACTACCTCCTTCTCCTCAATGGCTGCCTTGTGCTCCTCCATGTTTCTAAGCTGAGCTCATGAAACCAGTCCCTGAAGGGTCCCATATGAATAAAAGTGATGTAACAGCTCCCTTCATAAGATGTGCTCCATGAGTCTTACCAAACACTACCATCTCAAGAACTTCCTGATGCTCTTTCCACTGTCAGTCCTCTCAAGCATGCAGTTAGCAGTTGGCCTGCCTCTCAGGAACTGGAGTGACTGCCTCAGTCTAACCCCTTCTATAGATAAGACATTTCACAGATGAAGATTGCCGAGTTACAGCACTGGATCTCTACAAAGCAGAGAACATAAGGTCCTATTGACTCCCAGTCTGAGGTTTACGCACGCACACTGTTGGCTCCCCAGTAGCAGGAAGACACTCAGAATAATGTATGTGGATTGAATTCCCTCTGAGAGATAAAATTATGTGTGTACCTTTTGAGTGGGCTCCAGGTAGAGAGCTCTTCTTCCTAGGTACAGCTCTCTATGCAGCTGACAGCTGACTTTTTTTTTTCCTGTTCTACTACAGGCTATGATGATTGATGAGCTGTATGACCTAGTGGTGGATGCCATCTTTGGCTTCAGCTTCAAGGGTGATGTTCGGGACCCATTCCGCAGTGTCCTCAATGTCCTGAGTGGAGTCACTGTGCCCATTGCCAGCATTGACATTCCCTCAGGTACTGGGACTCAAAATGTTGAGAGGGAACTGGGCCCTACCCTGTCTCAAGGCACTAGCATCCTGATTCTTCTATGGCATATATTAAGACTGAAACAATTTGTTGGAAGGTGGATGGGACACACACAAACCACACCTTTCCACATCCTACATTAAGTAGGTGGAGCAATGTTCTTTTTTTTTGCCAGTCCTGGGACTTGAACTCTGCCTGGGCACTGTCCCTGAGCTTCTTTCTTGTTCAAGGCTAGCACTCTACCACTTGAGCCATAGTGCCACTTTTGGCTTTTTCTGTGTATGTAGTACTGAGGAATCGAACCCAGGGCTTTGTGCATGTTAGGCAAATTACTGCTAAGCCACATTCCCAGCCCTGGAGCAACATTCTTAAGTCCCCTTCATATGCTGGCCCTTGAAAAACCCCAAGTCCAAAGTATAGAGAGCATCTAGGGGGCATGTTAAGACTGTTATACAAGGGAAGGTGTAGAAGGGCACTGAATACCTCCCTCTTTTCAGGATGGGATGTGGAGAAGGGAAACTCTGGAGGGATCCAGCCAGACTTACTCATCTCCCTCACAGCGCCCAAAAAGTCTGCATCTCAGTTTACTGGTCGGTATCATTACTTGGGTGGTCGTTTTGTTCCACCTGCTCTGGAGAAGAAGTACCAGCTGAACCTGCCACCCTACCCTGACACTGAGTGTGTCTTTCGTCTGCAGTGAAAAAGGATGGGCATTCATTCCAATAAAGATTTAGTGCCTTCTCTCCCAAAATTGTTGTCCCAGCTCTTCTGGCCATAAAGATTAGTGAATGGTGGGAGCTGAAGAACAACGCTGGAAAGGTAACACTAACTCTCTGCGGAAACAGAACAGGCAAGAGAGGCTGCTGTGGCATTTGGAAGCAACATTAAAGAACTGTTAGATATCAAGTAAGGCATATCCTCTTGCCTGTTCAACTTGTTTGCTCAGCTTTGAGGCAGGCCTCCAGTCCAACTTGGTTTTAAACTGTGATCTTCTAGATCTCAGCCTCTTGAGTAGTTAGGATTACATGTATAAGCCACTGGCACCCAGCTAGGATTCTTAATCCATTAGGTACTAAGCTACTTCCACTTATACCAGTGAAAACTCCATGTTAAAAGAAAATGTCTTCAAACCTCTCCAAGGAAAATCTTAGTTTCTACTTACGTCCTTCCCAGGCTGGAAATGTAGAGTCCAAGTTGACTTCTTTAAATGTGATGCCAGTACTGGGATTTGAACCCTAGGATCTGAGCACTATCCCTGAGCTTTTTTGCTCAAGGCTAGTGCTCTACCACTGAGCTCTGCTTTTTGGTGGCTAACAGGGTAAGTTTCACAGACTCCTTCCTGGACTGGCTTTGAACACCAGCCTCCTGAGCAACTAGGATTACAGGCATGAGCCACTGACACTCAACCCAAGCTCTCATTTATTAATAATCACTTGGTACAGCCTGTCAGCTGTCCACAGACCTGAATTCATGTTTTCCTTAGCCTTCAGACTATTAAAAAATGAATGCATTTCACACAAAGTGTATATTTCCAGCTTCTTTAACATGGGTGTTCCTGCATATGCATATACCCCTATCTGTATTCTTCCCACAGCCCCCAGCACGCCTTGTCTTTTAGCTTCCTGGCTCTTTGTTAAGGGATATGCTAAGAACAGAACTTCTCAGCAAAGGTACAGCACTTTGGTCTTCTCAGCAGACTGCGAGTTCCAGAATTCAGATAACTCTTTGGGAAATGAGATGGGTGTCAGAAGTCCTTCTTCAACCCAGCTTTCTCTGGAGGTACAATTGGAAAGTAACTGATTGAGCCCCACCTTGACTGGACTTTCAGTCTCTCTCTTTGAGTTTTTTCTTTTTGACCCTCTGGTCGCTGTTGACTCTAGCTCTCTCTTCCTCTAGAAGTGACCACTGTCTTTTACCTCTGCTCTTTACTTTGTTAGTTCTATCATCCTCATCTTCATGATTTATGCCCAAAACTTCCTCCTGCTCTTCCTCTTGCTTTCTTCTTTTCTTCTTGCTTTTCTTGCTTCTACCATCACTTCTAGCTCTTTCTGCTTCCCTAGTCCTGTCATCTAAAGCAGTCTCCAGCCCTCCTTCCTCCTCTGTGTTCAAGTCCTCTTGCTTACCATGGCTCTTCTTTTTGCTTTTGATGTACACGTCAGTGTGTGTGCTGCTCTCTACCTCTTCTGTACTGACACTGTCTGCAGCCTCCTCACCTCTTTCTCCATCATTGAAGACTACCATTTCCTCCTCTACACGGTGTTGCCTCTTCTTTTTCTTCTTTTTCCTGAGGAACCCATTGGATTGTTCTCTGCTCTTCAGTTTCTCAAGCCCACTTGTTCCTTCAGCCTCTTCCTCCTCATACCCTACTGTTATTCCTTCTCCTTCCTCTAAGAATTGTTCTTGATGTTGTTTCTTCTTCTTCTTGCTCTTCCTGAAGCTCTGGTTGATTTGTTCAAGGTACTCTTCACCTGAATCTTCAGTTGCTATAGTTTCTTCACCTTTCTGCTTCTTTTTTTTTTTCTTTTTTGGGGTAGGTTTGCTCTCAGTCTGTGGTTGAGAGTAGCCCCCAGTGTCCTGGCCTTTAAGACGAGCCAAGAAGGCCTGCTCCTGGGCTTCTAGCCGAGCAAGCTTGGCCTTCATTGTAATCCCAAGACGGGCAGCCCTGAAATAGATGGGGTCCAAGTCAATGAGAGTGTTGGGAAATGAACCTAACCTTAAGCCTTCAGGAAATGTTGGGGGCAGGGAGCTGATTATTTTCAGGCAGTGGATGGTCAAAATCAGAAATTACTTTTCTGGGGTGAAAAGAAATCACAGAGGGGCTGGGAATATGGTCTAGTGGTACAGTGCTTGACTTGTATACATGAAGCCCTGGGTTCGATTCCTCAGCACCACATATATAGAAAAAGCCAGAAGGGGCGCTGTGGCTCAAATGGTAGAATGCTAGCCTTGAGCAAAAAAGAAGCCAAGGGCAGTGGCAGTACTCAGGCCCTGAGTTCAGGCCCCAGGACTGGCAAAAAAAAAAAGAAAGAAAGAAAAAGAAAAAAGTCAGAGAGGGCAGATTATATGCAAGGGCAATCCAAAGAAGTCAGAGAGGACAGACTATATATATGCAAGGGCAGTCCAAAGAGACCTACTTACTTGTGTGCTGTTCGCCCCTCACAGGCTTGGAGCAGCATTTCATCTGTCAGACTGTGGGGCAGATGAGGAGTTACACACTGACAAGGTGGGAAGGCCTGCCCTCACCTCCCCTCTGAAATGGGTTTTCAATAACCTGAGTTTTTAATTGAGACCTGGCCATTTTATGAGGTGCTAGGACTACAAAGAATAGTACAACCTAATTGTATCCCTCAAGAAACCCAGACATGCACTAGATTTAGCTCTTCCTCTTAAGATTCCAGTGCATCTCCTCCTACATGGTAAAATGTACTGAAATGAAATCTCACATCTTTGGAGGTATGGGTCCCTGGTTATCTTCATCACTGCTGCTCTCCACGTCTTTGTCTGGTTTCTCTCCACCTGAAGTCAGTGTGGCTGTCTAAGAGAAATCATGGGAGTAGACAAGGCTCACTCAATAACCACTGCTAGTCCTGTTCCCGAGGCAGGAATCTGGAAGCCCTCAACACTGCTCCTTACAGAGCCTGTATACTTCAACTGTCTGGCTCACAGCTGGATAGTGAGCAGAACAAGCAGGAAGAAAGTGCTGGGGGTCATCAGATTTTCTCAGTGGTCACAAGTGCCAGTAACTAATAAAGATGGCATTTTAGCCCCTACCCCAGACCTATTCATCAAACCTGTTTAACTAGATTAACTGAGAATCTACTCTGGACCAGGAGTTGAGGTTGGTATAGAATGAGATGGTCCAGCTCAGATGGAACTGCATAGGGGAGGGGAGAAGAGAGCATGAAAGAACATGGGCAAGTAAGACAGAATTGTTCCCTTGATGCTTCCTACAGGAGGAACATCCCCAAACATAAGGGTTTGAAGAGTGTTTTCCACAATTAACTAATTTGTAAGATAAGCCTGGAAGACAAGAAAAAGTTAGCAGGAAATTGCCCTGCAAAGGGAATAGCATGTGCAAAAACCTGAGGATGGAAGAAAATACTGTCTTGAAAGAAAAGAAACAGGGCTGGGGATGTGGGTTCCTGGTAGAGTGCTTGCCTTGCCTAGCATGCATGAAGCCCAGGGTTCGATTACTCAGTACCACATAAACAGAAAAAGCCAGAAGTGACGCTGTGGCTCAAGTAGTAGAGTGCTAGCCTTGAACAGAAGCAGCTCGGGGACAGGACTGGCAAAAAAAAGAAGAAAGGAGGAAAGAAGGGGGAGGAGGTGTCGGGGGAAAGGGGGGAGGTGTCGGGAGCCAAACTTGCAGCAATGGACCCCACATAAGAATGGACTCATGGGGGCTGGGAATATGGCCTAGCGGCAAGAGTGCTTGACTTGTATACATGAAGCCCTGGGTTCGATTCCCCAGCACCACATATATAGAAAATGGCCCGAAGTGGCGCTGTGGCTCAAGTGGCAGAGTGCTAGTCTTGAGCAAAGAGAAGCCAGGGACAGTGCTCAGTCCCGGAGTCCAAGGCCCAGGACTGGCAAAAAAAAAAAAAAAAAAAAAAAAAAGAATGGACTCATGGCAGACATAGTAAAGCATTTCCGATTTTCCATTAAGCCATGTCCTTGCACGTCCTTGAAAACACAGCCAGAGGTCAGGAAGAATTTAGCTATGAGGGGAAGGGGAAGGGGAAGGGGAAGGGAAAGGGGGAGAGGGAAGAGAGAGGGGGAAGGGGGAGGGGGAGAAAAACCAGATTCTACCTGGCTAGGTGTAACAGTCATGGAAAGGGATGGCAAGAAATTAGGCTAGAGAAAGCAGACATGGCATGAAGGTTCATGTAAGACAGTCTTGATAAATGTAGATAGCCATCGTAGGTCAAAGAGAAATGACTTGTAGGTGCTTTGTGAAAGGGTGAACTGATTGGGGTGGGGAGTAAGATGGGAGGCAGGAAGGCTGTTGAAATGAAAACAGTATGGAGTAATGGCAACAGAAATGGGAATGATTTACTAGATAACATATAAAGCTCTTAGCACCTAATAGGTGATTATTAAATGTTCCCTCCTGTTGGTATAGTAATAACAGTTCAAAGCCCTATGGTCTAGTTCTGTCTGCCATTATTAGCCAGCTGTAAACTTTGGCAAGCCATGTTTCACTACTTGGGCCACATATGCAATTAAGGACAGAGCAGATAATTTCTCAGGTCTCCTGGCTTCTAAATCCTATAAATCAGGCATAATACTCCCATCCTTAACCCACCCCTGTTCTCTGGCAGCTCCTAACTCAAGGGACTACACTCTACCTTCCAGTCCTCCACTCCCTACTGTTGTTCCCTCAGCACACTGCAGGAAGTCCATGGAACCTGAAGACCTCAGTTGTTGCTGAGAGTGTGAACAGTCCTAAGCAAGGGAGGCATAGAATCTCAGTATATTAGGACATCCTGAGAATTGAGAAGACACACAAAGTAATTACTCAGATTCTAATGGAGACAGGAAAGGGAGGAAAAAGGAGGATGGATTCTCTCACCCAGCTTCTAATACCTTCACAAACTTCTGGTACAGTAAATTGGGTTTGGAGCACTTTCGATTAGCAGTCTCTTCAGAAAGGCGCTTTATCTGTACTCCATCCTGAAGGAAAGTATCAGTGAGTGGGTGACACTATGTCTCCCCTACCCCATCCTAAACCCTCATGTTCCATGTGCCCACCTAACAAGCTCTTACCTGTCCAGTTTCTACTACCAAATTGGCTGCTGTCTTGTTGAAGAGTTCATTCCACCAGTGGTTTGTGAACTCCTTAGCAGGGTCGTGCCCTACCTGTCAGGAGAATAAGTATGAGCTCTGAGTACCTTCTTCCACCTGCTGCAAGCATCCAGCTCTTACCCATGCTGAATACTGTGTCCCAGTCTTACCCCATGAGTGTCTTGCTTCAGGGTCACTTTGAGGGCCTGAGTAATGCCATTCTCCTTCCGGCCCAGGCCTTTGCCTACAGAGGATAGAAAGTGATGGTCATATTCTTCAGCTTGCCCTGAAGACTTACCAGACACCCCACACATCTCGTAATGTATGCTGTTTTCAGAAACCCTCCTAGCTCCAAGCAACCTCTTTTTGAGCCTGAACTAGCTTTCCTGTCACATCACTATCTCTGACTCAGAGCCATACTTCCAGTCCTTTCTCAAGCTAGTATTTTGAAAGAAGAGTCTTGCTTTTTACCTGGACATGTGACTAGACCTCCCATCCTCCATCTTAAGCTTCCTGCCATAGCTAGGATGATAGGCACATGCCACCACACCCAGCTTTCTGTTGCCATGGGAGTCTGGAGAAGTTTTTTTGTTTTTTTCTTTCTGTTGGTCATGGGGCTTGAACACTAGGCCTGGGTCTGATCTCTTCAGCTAAAGGTTAGCGCTCTACCACTTGAGCCACAAGGCCATTTCCGGATTTTCGGGGTGGTTAAATGGAGATAAGAGCCTCACAGACTTTGCTGCCCAGGATGGCTTGGAACTGAGATCATCAGATCTCAGCCTCTTGAGTAGCTAGGATTACAGGTGTGACTCACTGGCACCCAGCTGGAGAAGTTTTTTTTTTTTTACTCAGGCTGGCTTTAGAACCTTGATCTTTCTAATCTCAGATGGAATGTCAGGCATGCTCCTCTGTGCCCAGCTATTGGTTGAAAAGGTAGCTCAGGAACTTTCTGCCTAGGTTGGCCCTGAGCAGTGATCCTCCTGACTTCAGTCTCCTGGGTAGCTAGAATTGCAACATAAGCCATTGAATCTGGCTTGTTTCTGTCATATCACTTTTGTGACAGAAACGATGTCTCTTTCTGTCTCCCCTAGTTCTCAACCATTTCTTCATTACCTACTCCCTTATTATCCAAACATAGGAATTTCTCCCTTTCTTCCCTTTTCTAAGTCAAGAGAATTTATTCTTAAAACTAGCTGTCCTTCTGACTGAATAGATAGTATAATGCAAGATACTTCCTAAATAGAAAGAGTTGGGAGATACGGAAGAAGCCTCAAGATATCACAGGCCTCAAGAGATCACCTTGAGTCCATCCATGCTTGAGCAGCTGCTCCTCGGCAAACTTCATCCCATGACTCTTGACCATCGGAGTGACATTCATGGTGGACAAAGCTCTGTCCTCAGGCGCTCACCAGGAAAGCATTATCCTTTCAAAAGGGAAGAGAAAATGATGAAAGCATCTCTTTCCTGAGAGGAGTCAGGAAGGAGGAGGCCTTATTTTTGGGGCTCCATAACTAGCTATGGAGGCTGATACCAACATGCCTTGGTGTGAGAGAGAATACTACTAGTATCTAAAAGGAGAGCCTACCATGTACTAGGCTATGCCAGGGCTTTGCATAAATCATTTCAGTCAACCTTCCACCATATTTGGAAAAGTATAATTATGCCCACATTATAAATGATGAAACTTAAGAGATTGGGTGGTTTGCTCAAGGTCACACAGCTAAGGTATACAGAATCCAAACTAGGCAGACTGCAGAGTACTCACTCTACCATCAGATCATGACATCTCCCAAAATATATCACCTTATAACAACAAAGCTATGAGATGCTTGGCAACCTGAGTAGTAAAATAATGGTATTTAGGGCAGCCCATGCCCTGTGCTTATGCCTCAGCATTTAAACTTCCTCTTGGTAGGGGTCTTACATGACTACCTATTCCACCCCACCCCCCATTGCTGCTGTATTTCAGTCTTGTGGGATCAACTCTTTTTGAAACTGCCCAGTTTAGGAAGGAGACTCTTACTGAGCATTTAACCAGTAACAGGCAGATGACACTTGTTATATTATCTAACCTTTTTAGTCCTGTGAGATAGGTTTTATCTGTATTTTATAAATAGGAAGAGGTAGATGTAGACTATAAGCCCAAATTGCCTGATTTTACAGTGGCCTATAGCATGACCAACTAGTAGCATTTATTCCAGTAATTCACACATTCCTCCTTTTGGACCAAGAATGGCATTATCTGACTTATACACTGTGAAACTTACAAACATATATTGTGAAGTGGTTAAGATGGCTTATGACACAAGACATTTAAAACAGACTTACCAGGCTGGGAATGTGGCTTCACGTTAAGAGTGCTCACCTACCATGCATGAAGCCCCGGGTTTGATTCCTCATTACCACAAACACAGAAAAAGCCACAAATGGCACTGTTGCGCAAGTGGTAGATGCTAGCTTTGAGCACAGAGAGGCTCAAGGCAGAGCCCAAGCCCTGAGTTCAAGCCACAAGACTGGCCAGTAAAACAGAAAAAACAAAAAACAGACTTGCCAATGTTGGGATGGGGATATGGCCTAGTGGCAAGAGTACTCGCCTCGTATACCTGAAGCCCTGGGTTCAATTCCACAGCACCACATATACAGAAAATGGCCAGAAGTGGCACTGTGGCTAAAGTGGCAGAGTGCTAGCTTTGAGCAAAAAGAAGCCAGGGACAGTGCTCAGGCCCTGAGTTCAAGCCCCAGGACTGGCCAAAAAACAAAACAAAACAAACAGACTTGCCAATGTTTACTCATGCTAGCATTGTACTATTCGAGCCATACTACTAGCTCTCAGACTACCAATGTTGGCTCACAAAGGTTAACTTGTGCCAAGCACCAGAGGCTCACACCTATAATCCTAGCTACTCAGGAGGCTGAGATCCAAGGATCTCAGTTTGAAGCCTGCCAGGAAGGAAGGTCTGAGAATTAACGACCAAAAAGCTGGAAGAAGCTGTGGCTTACATGATAGAGTGCCAGCCTTGAGAGAAAAATCTAAGGAATAGCTGGGTGCTGGTGGCTCATGCTTGTAATCTTAGCTACTCAGAAGGCTGAGATCTGAGGATTGTGGTTCAAAGCCAGCTAGGGCAGCAAAGTCCCTGAGACTCATATCCATTTAATCACCAGAAAACTGGAAGTGGAGCTCTAGCTCAAAGTAGTCCGGCACTAGCCTTGAGCAGAAAAAAAGAGCTCAGGGACCAGTGCCCAGGCCCTGAGTTTAAGCCTCAGTTCCAACACCAATAAATAAATAAACAGATAAATAAAGATGGTGACCAGTCTTTTTAGGTATAAAGTCGAGCAAATTCAGGAAGACATATATTTCTGTTCTCGTTTCCATTATGAAGGGTGATAACCTGAAAGACTGACAATCTTGAAAATTCCAACAGGAAAGTGTTGAATGAAAAAAAATGACTCTTTTGGGGTTCATCATATTTAGCTGTATCTTTACGGTCAGCTTCGTTTGATACTGCCAACAGAACTACTAGAGATGATTCTAGATTACAAACAAGGGCACAGGCTCGAGTACGTGGTGGGTTGGTACCCTGGCATTCCAGAGCTAGTGCTCTTAACCTCTTCTTGCTAGCTCACGCCTCCTGCTAGAAGACTTTGCACGGCTTATCCCCCTCCTCTCAGTAACTCCTGGAAGTCAGTGGCTGGCTTTACTCCCCAGCCCAGCCCCTGGCACCTGGTGCCGCGCCAGAAATCAAGAACGAGTTCGATTCGTTCCTTGTGGAGGTGAGTGACACCGGTGGGAACTGCTCCTCGTGGACTTCCAGGGGACGAACGCAGACAGAACAGCTCGGTGCCCCAGGTTCCCGGCAAGCCCACCGGGGCCCCGGGGTGGGCCGGGGCCGCGAGTCTCACGGCGGTCTAGGGACCCGCTGCCTTTTCCTGCGAGGTCTACACGCTAGCCTTCCTACCGCGGCGTCACGAAGGAAAACACCCGCTCCGGTCTCCACAGTCCTCCCAGACCCCTACCTTCACCCAGGGATCCTTCCGGCGGACTCGCGTGCACGCACCGGGCCCGCGCGCCGCCATCTTCCCGGAAGTGAGGCTCCGGTCCTTCTAGGCTGCCGGAACCATAGAGACGCGCGTGGGAAACGGAGTTCTGCTCCTGCCAAGAGACACCGAGGTGAACTTAGCCGGGCTGTGCGGTTACCATGGAAACGGGCGAGGGGCGGGGAGGCGTATCCCTCTGTAGGTTTCCGGAGTGTAACGCTTGCTTCCCCCCTCATAGTTCCGGAGCAAACCAGGGCCTCGGTCCTGGCTGGGCGCCCGGCGCCTGTCTGTGGTCGGTACCGAACGCGTCCTGAGCACGGACCTGACAGAGCAAAACGCCGGGGAAACTCCGAGAGTGACCCGAGCGGTCCTTGGGTAGGCAGAGGAGAAGGCAGCGCTGCTGCCGCGATTTACGGGGATGAAGACAGCCTTGGGGGGCAGTTACTTCCGAGCTGCGAAGTATCGCACGCCGGTCGCTCGCCCGCCGCCCTGTGCCGGCGCCTGTCCCTTAGGCCCTGGGGACACGGGGAGCCCTGGGCCCAGCACGGGCAGGAGGGCACTGGGTGGCATCGGAGGAGATGGGGCCGAGGGCATAGGGACAGAGGGTCCCAACGCAAGGCAGGGTGGAGAGGTGTGCCCTTGGCCTTTGACTGTGAGGCTCTGTCAGGAGAGAAAGAAGGTACTGTCTAGGCTGTTATCTAGGTTTCCTGAGCCACCCAGGCATGTAGCTAGGAAAAGCATCCTTCATCCCTTCTTCTCCTTGTCTCCTTCACTTAGCACCCTTTACAAGCCTGCAAACAGAAAAGTGGCCATTTCACAGTAGTGCCTGCAATAACAACAACAACAAAACAGTGTCATACCCTTCCACTTCCATCTCCCCAAAATGCATCCCATTGTAGTAATTTGGGCATATTTTGTAAAATATGCCAGTGTTGCATCCTGGGCTATTAGAATTGTAGACCTTGCAGAAAGGATATGGGATGTGTCAAAGGTTTTCCTACAGTCTGGATCCAACAGAGGAGCATTCTGTAAATGAGTCAGATCTTAGTCCCTTGTCACACTCTACTGTGACTTGGACAAGTCATTTTTCACGAAAGAGCACTGTTTCCCTGATCTGTTGGACTAGCTCAATCGGTTTTACAAACTCGAGTTTTATTGTAGTGTTTCAGGGACCTCTGAGAAAGTTCTATAAGCAGGCCTTCTGTTTCTACCACTATCCCTCTCTAACTATAGTAATCATTTCATGTGTGTGTTTGTATAATAGTATATATAATGAAGAGGTTTGGAAACTTACAAATGTCACCCAGGATTTCTGTGTGGCACACTGAACAGCCATGAATTCTTGACTCAAAAATCTTTAGTTCAGAAGCCTAGAGCGAGGCTCATGCCTGTAATCTTAGCTATTCACGAGGCTGAGATCTAAAGAATTGTTCCAGGCCAACCCAGGCAAATGAACGTTCGAGAGATCCAGTCTCACCCAGCCTCAATAGGAAAGATGGGCACAGTGATACACACCTGTCATCCCAGCTAGTGTGGGAAAGGTAAAATAGGAGGACCACATTGGCCTGTCTGCAGTAAGGATTGTGTGGATTTAGCCAAATCCACACCCATCCCTCATGTATTAGTAATTTTCTATACACTGACACCCCCTACACACACACACACACACACACACACACCACTCCTTGGTTATAAATTCCACTTGTCCATACTGTATTTTGATATCACTGAATTTCTTTTCCCCACTGTAACAATCCCATTGTCATATTCCCTATATCTATTGTAACTTCTGAATAAACCGTGCCTTACCATGCTAAATGAATAAACATTTTTGTCCAAGACTGAGGCTCAAACTTTGTATTTGACATTTTACACTTATTGGTGGGCATTCTACCACCTAGGCCATGCCTCCAATCCCCCTTTTCTCTTGTTCTTGCACTTACAATTTTCCTTTTTTTTTTTTTTTTTTTGTCAGTCATAGGGCTTGAACTCTGGGCCTGGGCACTGTCCCTGAGCTCTTCACTTCAAGGCCAGCACACTACTACTTGAGCCACAGCACCACTTCCAGCCTTTTCTGTCTCTGTGGTACTGAGGAATCAAACCCAGGGCTTCATACATGCTTGGCAAGCACTCTACCACTAAGCTACATTCCCAGCCCACGGATTATTCTTGTTAAATTTTCATTGTCTGTGAAATATGAAACTGAGGAGAGAGAAAATATCCCATACAAGTACTGTCAATGTTTACCTACTAGAATGTTATTTACTTTTCTTTCTGTTGAGAAAAAAGGAGTGTCCATGTGCCCTTGGATTTTTGCTTATTTCCTAATCCTCAGCCTCTCAACAGGTTCTAAGTTTCTACATCATTAACCATTTGAGTTTATGATAATAAAATTATTATAGTCTCCAGTGCTTCATCACTTAAAAAGCATGTTCTCACTGTGGTTTACAGCTTAAAATGTCATTTTCACAAATACAGTTGGGCTGTGAATGTGGCTTGGTAGTAGAGTGCTTGCCTAGCATGCATGAAGCCCTAGGTTCAATTCCTTAGTACCACAGAAACAGGAAAATCTGGAAGTGGCGCTGTGGCTCAAGTGGTAGAGTGCAAGCCTTGAGCAAAAGAAGTTCAGGGACAGTGCCCAGGCCCTGAGTTCAAGCCCCAGAACTGGCAAAAAACAAAAGACCCCAAATACTTACAGTTGGCCCTCTGTTTCCATGGATTCAATCAACTGCAAATAAAAAATATTCAGGGGGGAAAATCAAAAGAAAACAACAATGCAATGAAAATAGTAGTAATTTAGGGCTCAGGACATGACCTATGTGATAGAATGTCTGCCTAGGAAGTGTAAGCTCTAGGTTCGAATCCAATACTTTCCCCAAAACAATACTGATTTTATTTCATTTTACTTTATTTTATCCTTCATGGGCCTGGATGCTGTCCCTGAGCGCTTTTGCTCAAGGCTCTACCACTTTGAGCCACAGCTCCACTTCTGGTTTTTGAGTAGTTAATTAGAGGTAAGAGTCTCACGGGGACTTTTCTGCCCAGGCTGGCTTCAAACTGCAATCCTTAGATCACAGCCTCCTGAGGAGCTAGGATTACAAGCATGTGCCACCAGTGCCCAGGTACAATGTGAATTTTAAAATAGAGTGTTAATCCATTATGTGACATTTACATTTCAGTGAATCATGTAAGCTAGAGATGATATACAGTGTACAGGTGGCTGTGCATAGGTTATGTGTAAACCCAATGCCATTTTATATAAGAGGCTGGAGAATTGCATATTTTTGTCTCTTTGAGAGGTCCTGAACCAATTCCTTGTGGATGCTAAGGGATGACTTGATTCCAACCATTATCCTACATGGTACATATGTAATTGCCTCTATTGGTAGGTAAGTAACTTGAGGGTCAGGCTGAGCAGGAAAAGGAGTGGTCTCAGCACAGCAGCTCCTGTTCTCTGCTGCCATCTAGTGTGAGTTTAAAAACAAACAAAAGGGCTGGGGATATAGCCTAGTGGCAAGAGTGCCTGCCTCGGATACACGAGGCCCTAGGTTCGATTCCCCAGCACCACATATACAGAAAACGGCCAGAAGCGGCGCTGTGGCTCAAGTGGCAGAGTGCTAGCCTTGAGCGGGAAGAAGCCAGGGACGGTGCTCGGGCCCTGAGTCCAAGGCCCAGGACTGGCCAAAACAAACAAACAAACAAAAGAAGAAAACATTTTAATTGTGCCCTGATGGCTCAAAGCTGTATATAATTCTAGCTACTCAAGAGGCTGAGATCTGAGGATCGAGTTTTGAAGCCAGCCCAGGCAGAAAAACCTGTGTGATTCTCATCTTCAATTAATCAGCCAACAAAACAAAACCCCGAAAGTGGAGGTGAGGCACTAGCCTTGAGAGGAAAATGCCCGTGAAAGCCCAAGGCCCAGAGTTCAAGCCCCAGTTCTGGCACGTAAACATAGAAACAATTAATTTAAAATAAATAAAATAAGTTTATTCTCTTTGAAGCATTGTTGCCCCTTGATGGAATATATTAGACTTTGCCAGAAAACCAGGCAGACATCCAAGTGCAAGAACAAAGGAGGGCTGGGAATATGGCCTAGTGGCAAGAGTGCTTGCCTCCTACACATGAAGCTCTCGGTTCGATTGCCCAGCACCACATATATGGAAAATGGCCAGAAGGGGCGCTGTGGCTCAGGTGGCAGAGTGCTAGCCTTGAGCGGGAAGAAGCCTGGGACTGTGCTCAGGCCCTGAGTCCAAGGCCCAGGACTGGCCAAAAAAAGAACAAAGGAAAGGGTGCTGGGAATATGGCCTAGTGGCAAGAGTGCTTACCTTGTATACATGAAGCCCTGGGTTCGATTCCCCGGCACCACATATATAAAAAATGGCCAGAAGTGGCACTGTGGCTCAAGTGGCAGAGTGCTAGCCTTGGGCAAAAAGAGGCCAGGGACAGTGCTCAGGCCCTGAGTCCAAGCCCAGGACTGGCAAAAAATAAAAAATAAATTTAGGGGCTGGGGATATAGCCTAGTGGCAAGAGTGCCTGCCTCGGATATACGAGGCCCTAGGTTCGATTCCCCAGCACCACATATACAGAAAATGGCCAGAAGCGGCGCTGTGGCTCAAGTGGCAGAGTGCTAGCCTTGAGCGGGAAGAAGCCAGGGACAGTGCTCAGGCCCTGAGTCCAAGGCCCAGGACTGGCCAAAAAAAAAAGAAAAAAAAATAAATAAATTTAAAAAATAACAAAGGAAAAGTTTATTGTCAGCAAAGGGACAGACCGGCAAGTACTGGCTCTTGTCTGAGGTGACCTATATAACCTACTGGGGCGAGGAGGGGCTATGAGGCAGAGACTTTGGTGTGGATGTGTGGACCAGGGGCTTCATCATGGTGGGCTAGGATTTATGGCTGCTGCCCAAGTAGTAGATAAGAGGTCTTGCAGCTACCCAGGTCACTCTAAGGGGATCTTGTTGCTTTATATGGTTGTAGCTGCCCCAAAGGAGCGCCATCTCAAGGTAAAGAGAGGTGGAGGCTGATTATTCACTGCCTTCACTAAATGGGCCTAGTGTTGATTAAGAAAGGAGCGTGCTAAGCTGGGAGAGGAGGCTGTTGAGCTTATACCCTGTGGCTATCTTTCTTCACACTTTGGATTGAGACCTGTCTTGAGTCCTACATCCCTGTCCTACATTGCCCTGGCTTTACCATTCCCTCAGCACAGGTTTCTACAAATGCTGGTTGGTGTGGGTGATGGGATGGCAGTGAGGGAGGCAAGGCCATTTCCTTTGTAGGCTTGCTGCACTTGAAATGTCTTAGAGGACCACAAGTTTCAAGGTATCCAATACACATCCATTTGAGTTGCTTTTTTTTTTTGCTTTTTTTATGGAGCTTGAACTCCAGGCCTGTGGGGTGGGGGGATATCTCTGAGATTATTTTGCTTAAGGCTAGCACTCAATGAACTTGAGCAAGCTCCACCTCACTGGGTTGGGTTTTTTTTTGCCAGTCCTGGTATTTGAACTCAGGGCCTGAGCACTTTCCCTGGCTTATTTTTGCTCAAGGCTAGCACTCTATCACTTGAGCCACAGCGCCACTGCTGGCTTTTTCTATATATGTGGTGCTGAGGAATTGAACCCAGAGCTTCATGTATATGAGGCAAGCACTTTACTACTAGGCCATATTCTCAGCTCCCACTTCACTGTTTTTAACTGTCTACATGTGATTAATTGGAGATAAGAGTATCACTCCCTGTAGGCTCTGCAATTGGGAATCTCTAGAAATAAGTCTCAACCCTGCTATCTACTGAATAATAAACAGTACCTTCTCTTTATTTGCATCTGAAATGGAGGACCACATCAAGAATACCAGCAACATCAAAGATTAGCAGTGCCTGGCTTGGGAAAGCACTCTGTATATTTTAGACGATACTATTGGGGGTTGGGAGGGAAGGATTAATGACAACACAATCAAGCTGACTGAATTTGAAGGGAATCACTCAATTTTGTTTTGTTTTGTTTTTGTTTTTGTTTTGGCCAGTCCTGGGCCTTGGACTCAGGGCCTAAGCACTGTCCCTGGATTCTTTTTGCCCAAGGCTAGCACTCTGCCACTTGAGCCACAGCGCCACTTCTGGCCATTTTCTGTATATGTGGTGCTGAGGAATCGAACCCAGGGCTTCATGTATAGGATGCAAGCCATATTCCCAGCCCTGAATCACTCAATTTTGTAAATTTAAAAAATTGTTTATATTGTTTATTGTACTATAAAGGTGGTATACAGAGGGATTACAGTTACGTAAGTCAGGTAATGAGTACATTTCTTTTTGGAAAAGGTAACCCTTTCCCTTGCTCTCTGTTTTTCCCTTTCATCCCCACCCACAAATTGTTTTTTGTTTTTTGTGGGTTTTTTTTTTTTTTTTTTTTGGCCAGTCCTGGGGCTTGGACTCAGGGTCTGAGCACTGTCCCTGGCTTCCTTTTTGCTCAAGGCTAGCACTCTGCCACAGCGCCACTTCTGGCCGTTTTCTGTATATGTGGTGCTGGGGAATTGAACCCAGGGCCTCATGTATACGAGTCAAGCACTCTTGCCACTAGGCCATATCCCCAGCCCCCCCACCCACAAATTGTGTAGTTCATTTTTATCACAGTATCCAGTGAGTACCACTGCTGCAGTTGTTCACCCTTTGTCCCTCCATTTCTGTGCCTTTACTTACCCTCCCAAAGACAGATACATGAACAAATAAGACAAAAAGAAAAGAAAAAAAATGGCTAGAAAGAAAAAAAAAACTCGTTTCCATTTCCTGGGGTTTATTTTGATAAATATTATTTATATGATCATATGTACATAAAATCACTCAATTTTTTTCTTTATTTTTTGCTGGTCCTGGAGCTTGAACTCAGGGCCTGGGTGCTGCTGTCCCTGAGCTTCTTTATATTCCAGGTTAGTGCTCTACCACTTGAGCTATAGTCCCATTTCTGGATTTTTCTGAGCAGTTTACTAGAGCCAAGAGTCTTATAGATTTTCCTGCTCAGGTTGGCTTTGAACCATGATCCTCAGATCTCAGCCTCCTGACTAGCTAGGATTACAGGTGTGAGCCACCAGCACCTGGCTAATCACTCAGATTTTTTTTTTTTGGGGGGGGGGACAGGCCCAGGCCTGAACTCAGGGCCTGAGCACTGTCTCTGGCTTTGTTGGGGTTTGTTTTTGCTCAAGGCTAGCCCTAATTCCAGCCCTAATCACTCAATTTTTAAGAGGATATAGAAACCATACTCATGGGCTGGGAATGTGGCTTACTGATAGAGTGCTTGCCTAGCATGCATGAAGCCCTGGATTCCATTCCTCAGTACCACATAAACAGGAAAGGCCAGAAGTGGTGCTGTGGTTCAAATGGTAGAAACTAGCCTTACAGCAATACTTGCAAAACTATATGATATAAACCAACTAGGGGGGAGGGAAATGGGGAGGGCGGAGGTGGGGAAAAATGAGGGAGGAGGTAAGAAGTTGGGTAAGAAATGTACTCAATGCCTTATGTATAAAACTGTAATCCCTTTGTATATCACTTTGACAATAAAAAAAAAAAGAAAAAATGTTCCAAAAAAAGAAACTAGCCTTGAGCAAAGAAGCTCAAGGACAATGCCAAGGCCCTGAGTTCAAGCCTAGGACTGACCAAAAACAAATACCCCTTCTCCCCCCAAAAAAAACCTACACCCACAAAAGGCATGTTCTATTTCATCATTTTATTTGTTTATATAAAAAAACATGCATATAACAGTCCAACCAGTATCAAAGGGGTGAGAAGAATGCAAGAATTGAAGAATAAGCTAACTCCTCTCATCTCCCCCAGGTACTACTATTTCTTCTTTTGGTGGTGGTGGGGACTAAACCAAGGAGCTCAGGCATGTTGGAGAAACACTGTAATGCTGAGCCACATCCTCAGCTCTCCCTAGGATCAATTAAGCCATTATTAAATTTCTCTTTCTGATCTGAGCCACTATGCCATATGCCTTCTGGTTAAGTTTGCAGGAATGGGAAGGGGACTCCCATAGACCTGTTCTGAATGCCTAGTGTTGGCAGGCCAGAAGGCTGCCAAGAAGGTTGCTCACCTCCAGTAGGAAAGCTCCCTGAAGGTTGCACAAGTGGGTGTGTCTACTACTGAGGAGCTAGGACTGGTAGCCCCTGGGCAGCAGCCAGCAAAGGGTGTCCTGAACTACAAGAAGGCACTGGACCTTGTTGACACCAGCCACTTCCTCTGGTACCTACCTTTGGTGAGACAAAGCAGCCCTATGTAAGAGAGAATTCTAGTCTCCTTGGAAACTCATTGGTATGTGGGGGGGGGGGAGTAAAGTAGGAGGGTCTTTGTGTTGGAGGGAGAAGGGAGTGTTCCTGTGCTGCCTTTAACCCCAGGGAACTGAGAGGTGGAAAACTAATTGGAGTTATTTGTTAACTCCTGCTCAAGTTTTACTTTTTAATGAAGGAAACAAGATGACATAAGAGGAGCATGGATTTGTACTGTCACCGAGAAACTTGAAATAAGACTGCGCTTAACTTCCCAGAACAACAAAACCAATACACATTTGTGGTTAACTTCTCTGTGGGGCAATAAAACCTTCATTTTAACAATTTGTACTCTTTAGCCTCTGCACCTTTGTTAGCTGTAGATTATTGATCAACTATTCTGTGACTACATATGCATTCCCTGGGAGAGTAAACAACTTGTGGTGGGGGGGGGGGTGTGCACGTGCGCAGGCACTCAGGCTTGAAGTCAGAGCCTTTATGTTCTCCTTTAGCTTTTTTGCTTATGGCTGGTACTCTACCACTTGAACCACATCTCCACTTCTAACTTTTTGCTTGTTAATTGGAGATAAGAGACTATCTGCTTGGGCTGGCTTTGAACTGTGATCCTCCTAGGTATCTTGGATTGCAAGAGGCAACCAGCTCTCTACTATTCTTTTTTTCCTTTCCCTCCCTCCCTCTTTCTCTCCTGCCTCCTTCCCTCCCCCACCCCCTCCTACTCCTCCTCTCCCTCTCCCTCCCATGAAGACCTGCTGGTTCTCAGAGGGTATGGCTAGTTTGAGGATGAATGGGTCTCAAGTGTCACCCACTAACCCACATATGCTTTTTTTGTTCTGGGGCAGGAGGGGGTATTGTTACTGAGCTTGACCTCAGGGCCAGGCCACTGTCTCACAGACAGTTCACTCAAGGCTAGCACTCTACCACTTGAGCCACAACTCCAATTCCAGGTTGTTTTTTTTTTGTTGTTGTCTTGATAGTTAATTGGAGATAAGTCTCAGACTTTTCTGCCCAGGTTGGCTTTGAACCATGATCCTCAGATCCCAGTCTCTTGGGTAGCTAGGATTGCAGGCAGGAGCTATCACTGCCCAGCCAGAGGCAATCTTACTCTAGAGAGCTTTACCCCATAGAGTCCTGGAGAGAACTGAGCATGAAAGGTAAGCCTTGAGAAAACGAATAGGCTCTTCTAACCTATTCTTATTTGTTCACTACTTATTCATCCTCGTAAGGTTCCTTTTGCATCTAGCAAATAGTTCTAGGCCTTCCTACTTGCCAAACTCAGCCTCTACGGGTCCACATAATAGCGAATCTCAAATCACAGATCAGAACTGCTGTGTGGGGGGCGGGAGGAGGAGGCCAACCCAGCCATTTATACTATCTCCTCCCTTCCCTCTGTTTGTTTGCGTTGGGAGAAAGCCAATCAGATGCACTGGATCAGGGTGTCCTTGTCCAAGGAGACAGCAGACTATTTGTCCTCTCTCATGAGAGAAGTTCTGGGAGGAGGGAAGGGCTTACACACAGGGGTGGAGTGGAAAGGAAGATAGCCAATCAGACTCCAGAGGAATTAGTTGGTGTGGGTCCCTGTGGTTGGGTATGGCCCAAGTGAAAAACCTATGACTTATCAGACTTGGTCACAGAGAGGAATAGAGAAAAAACTGGGAAAAAGCAGAAAGTTCGCACATTTGACTTAACAACCGTATTTTATATAAGCCCCCCCCCCCTTTCCCATCTCTGCCATTCAGCGATTGATGCAATCTAGTACATTCTGAGCACCTCTCCATGCCTCATTTAGATGGTATATAATTCTAAAACGCTACTGGTATGGAGTAGAGAAAAAGGCTAAGAAGCGATTTAAAGCTCTAAACTTTTTTTTTTTTGTTGTGTGTGGGGTGGGGGGTGTTGGAGGAGATTAAATCCAGGACTTTGTGCATTCTAGGCAAGCATCTACCACTTGAACTATGCCATCAGCCCTTTTTGTTTGTTTGTTTGTTTGTTTTTGAGACAGTCTCCTGTTGCCTTTGCCCAGATTGGCCTTGAACTTGAGATCCTTCTGTTCCCACCTCCAGGGTAGTCCAACCTTCTACATTATTTTTTTTGGTCAGTCCTGGGGCTTGAACTCTGGGCTGGGGTGCTGTCCCTGAGCTCTTCAGCTCAAAGCTAGTGCTCTACCACTTTGAGCACCCAGGTGAAGAACCTTTCCAAGTCCCTCCATCCTCAGAAATCTTGTCTTGCTGGGTGCCGGTGGCTCACACCTGTCAACCTAGCTACTTAGGAGGCTGAGACCTGAGAATTGCGATTTGAAGCCAGCCCTGGGGAGAAAAGTCCCTGTGAGACTCTTAGCACCAAGTAGCCACTCAAAAACCAGAAGTGGTGCTGTGGCTCAATTGGTAGAGCACAAAGAGGGCCAAGGATAGTGCCCAGGCCCTGAGTTCAAGCCCTACAATGGGGTGGGGGTGGGGGTGAAATCTCCATGTCCCTTCCCTGAGGACAGGAAAGTCCTACTTGTTGTGCAATTTCCATCTTTCCTATAACAATACTAGCCATTCCCTCTGCCCTCCATGACACCAGACCATTCTCTTGGCCTCACACAAACTCTCTTTAGAATCTTGTAGTTTGGAGTATGGAGGGGGACTCCATTTCAATCTTCCTACCAGCTGTTCTCCCCCCTCCCTCCCATTTTCTTTCCCTTGGTTGTCAATTCCCGCCTAGGCCCGCCCCCCATCTTTTTCCGGTGGTATGTGCCAGCCTGTCCTGCATCCCACATCCCCAGCTGTTGACATTTCATCACCATTACCCACGGGATAAAGAAAGGGGCCCTGTTATTCAACAATAGGAGAAAAGACAGAGACAATGGGAAATTGTGCTTCCGATGGGGAGGAGACAGAGGAGGAAAGGAAAGACAGACAGGCAGACAAGAGGGGATGGACAGAAGGAGTGAGGGTCCTTGAAGCAGCTGGAAGTTCTGAAGTCTACCTTGAGCACCTCTTCCCAAAGGCAATGCACACCCAGACACTGGAGGTCAGAGGTGAGGACCTTATGGGGGGCGGGGTAGGAGAGGTGCCATTTCCATGTGGAAATGTAAAGGCAGTTGGAGTTTGGCACCTGTGGCTCTTTGGGCCACACTCATAGAGTTCATCGCCATCTTCACTGCCAACACTCTCATTCTGACCAATCAATCCACTCCGTTCAGGTCTAAAAGAACCTAGAAGCAACAGGCACCTGCTTCCTGCTCTCTTCTAGGAGACCATTCCTGGGCCACTTCCCTTACTCCATTTTTCTTCATGGCTCCCTTCACATGTCCAGCATCATCTCCTGGTCCCAGGACACTGAACTCTACCGATAAAAAAAAAAATCACAGGGCTGGACATGGGTCACGGTCTGGCTAAGTGGATTGATCATGGGGGGAGGGGAGGGGAAACAGATCTTGGCACTTAGCTACATCACTGGGCACAGGAAAGAAGCTTTCCCTCCAAGCTACAAAAGGAGTAATCACATTGATTGTACTCAGGACTCAGGATTTTAAGGTGCTTATAACTCCCAGGAATTCAGACAACACCATTACCAGGAGCCTTTTCCTTAAGCAGGACAGAAAGCTGCAAAGTGTTGCTCCCTTCATCCCTGGAAAGAGGCCAGCTTCTAAAAGGTAGGTGATGGAGTTGCTGGGTGCTGTGTCATTTTCTGCAAGGGCTCTGTAGATGGTATGTGTGTACCTGTTTTGAAATAGTCATTTAAATCAGTCATTGAGTTTCAGCCTGTCCGATCTGGGCTCAAATCTCAGTAGATCCTACTTTTTTTTTTTTTTTTTACCAGTTGTGTGACTAAGATAAAGTCTCCTGAAATGTATGTGTCTTTGTTTCAGGAGGTCACAGGATAGCTAGGAAGAGTAAATAAAATGTATTTAATGTTGGGCACCAGGGGTTCATGCCTGTAATCCTAGCTACTCAGGAGGTTGATATCTGAGGATCAAGGCTCAAAGGCAAGGCTGGGAATGTGGCTTAGGGTGCTTGCCTAGCATGGATGAAGCCCTGGGTTTGATTCCTCAGTACCACATAAACAGAAAAACTGGAAGTGGTATTGTGGCTCAAGTGGTAGAGTGCTAGCCTTGAATAAAAGAAGCTCAGGGACAGTGCCCAGGCCCTGGGTTTAAGTCCCGTGACTAGCAAAAAAAACACACCAAACAAACAAACAAAAAGGTTCAAAGGCAGCTCAGATTGACAAGCTGGAGAGATTGATATTTCCAATTAACCAGTAACAAGTTGTAAAGTGGAGCTCAAGGGGACTGCTAGCCTTGAGTGGAAAAAGCTAAGCAAAAGCTCGAGGCCCTGAGTTCTAGCCCCACTATCAACACACAAAAAAGCGTGCTTAGAGCAGTGTCTGGTACATTCAACTTCGAACACGTTCATGCTTGCTGTTACTGTGGTTGGTCCCTGACTCAATCTCAGTCCCCATGATGACTTTTATTTATCAAGTTTTCCAGTAAAGAAGTAGTTCTCTCACTTATGACATCTCCCAGGCATTTTCCCTTTGACCACTGGAAAGCTCTTTCTGTTACCCAGCTTGTTTCTCCTATTGCAAGCTGGTCTTTAGCCCTCGTTTGCAAGATGGAGCTCAGCTTTTTAGATTTCTGTGTGCTCTGTAGAGAAGTTCCTTCTCTCCTAATGCCCTTTGTCTTCTTCCCGTAATTCCTCAATGTGAGTTCCTTCATAAAGATGAACACATATTAGTTCCTGCTACGAGCCAGAAACTGTGCTATATACAGAGATAACGGCTAATACAGACATAACACTTGGCAGGCACTGTCTTAAGTATTTTACATATATAATGTTAGTTTATTTAACTATTTCAGCTACTCAGTGGGGATGGCATGCCATTATACACATTTCACTGATGAGGAGGGAAATGTTAAGTGACTTGTTCAAATTTCTGTAGTTTGTATGCAGAGGGATGGGCTTTGAAAAATAAATAAGTAGCTCAAGGGGTTCTCAGCCTATTTTTTTGAAGTCAAGGTGGTAATAATACAATAAAATAGGGGAGGGGAATCAGCTACCAAAAATAGATTGTTGCACTTGAAACAGTTTTAATTTTAATTTTTTATGCTGGTGCTTCACTCAAGATGAGCACTCTTCCACTTGAGCCACAGCTCCACTTCTAGCTTTTTTTGATACTTAATGGAAGATAAGAGTTTCACAGTTTTTTTTTCCTTTGGCCAGGGCTGGTTTCGAACCAAGATCTTCAGCTCTCAGCCTCCTGAGCAGTTAGGGTTATATTATAAGCATGAGCTACCAGCACCCAGCTTGAAAGGGTTTCTAAAAACAGCTTTCTGGTACAGCGGTGAGGGGAAGCATAGGGTTGCTGACTGTTGGCAGGAGAGACTGGAGCAGTGGGGCTTTGAAAGCCGTGATCAGGAGGTTGGATTTTATTCTCAGGGCAGTGAGGAGCTACTGTTTTTGGCTTCAGGATGAAGGAAGGGTGTTGGGGGAACACTCCGCCAGAAACTGGCAATCCTAATGGCATTCTTGGGAAGTGACATCTGGGGTGAGTGGGCTGTAGGGAGAGGAGTGCTAAATCATCACCTGGTAGCTGAGGGGGTGTAAATGCACAAGAGGGGTGGTGTCCACAGCAGGGCTGAGGTTATTCATTACTTCCTCGCCACACTATTCTACCTTCTGTTGTCACCAGGCCATTTTCCTGACTCTTTGACTTTAAGTTGGACAGATTTCTCGAGAAATCCCCCAAAGGTGCCTCATCCGTCCAATTCACTTGGTTTTAAGGAGTGCCCACTCTTTGTGCCCTGCAGACAGTGCTGGCTGACCCTGCATTATGCCAGGCCAGCCCACCCTACCTGCACTCCGCAGCTTCCTTCTCCCTTGGGCCTTAACCATCTTCCACATAGGCCTGGGAAACCCAGGTAAGAGCCTAGCCCGATTCAGAACCTGGAGCATACTGGGGAAAAGGCTCCCACCGTGGGGACAGCTGTTGGTGGTATACTGGGAAGGAGGGAGAGCCAGTACTGAGTGGGAGGGAGAGGTGTGGGGGAGCCAAAAGAGGAAATGGAGGTGTGGCTCAAGTGGTAAAGTGCCAGGCTGGAGCCAAAAAGCCAAGTGTGAACCGAAGGGTCTTGAGTTCAAGCCCCAGTACCGGTACAAAAAAAAAAAACGTTGGAAGTGGAGATGTGGTACAACTAGGGGATTGCTGGCCTTGAGCAAAAGCAGCTCAAGACAGCGTCCAGGCTCTGAGTTCAATCAGGACCAGCACACCCCCACCCAACCCCGCGCACCCCTGAAAAGCAAGCAAGCAAGCAGCCAGGGGAAAACCTATGGGAGCAGGATCTGGGCGGGCACGTGGGGCAGTGAGGATCCGGGGGTCCCTGCCACTGTGGCCCCTCTGCTCAGCACCCCACCCGGGCCCCCACTACCTCCTGTCCCCCATCCACGAGGTCATTCACTCTCGTCGTGGGGCCACGGCCACGCTGCCCTGCGTCCTGGGCGCCTCGCCTCCCAGCTACAAGGTGCGCTGGAGCAAAGTGGAGCCCGGGGAGCTACGGGAAACGCTGATCCTCATCACCAACGGCCTGCACGCCCGCGGCTACGGGCCTCTGGGAGACCGCGCCAGGATGCGCCGGGGGCATCGGCTGGACGCCTCCCTGGTCATCGCCGGCGTGCGCCTGGAAGATGAGGGCCGGTACCGCTGCGAGCTCATCAACGGCCTGGAGGACGAGAGCGTGGCGCTGAGCCTGCGCCTGGAGGGTGAGGCCCGCCCGCGCCCGGCTCCTCTCCCGGCCCCGCGGCTCCCCGCCGCCCCCCCACCCCCTCCTCCCTCCTCCCCGGCTCCCGCCCCCACCCCCAAGCTCTCCGCCACCCCGCAGGCGTCGTGTTCCCCTACCAGCCCCGCCGGGGCCGCTATCACTTCAACTACTTCGAGGCGAAGCAGGCGTGCGAGGAGCAGGACGGCCGCCTGGCCACCTACGGCCAGCTGTACCAGGGTGAGCGGCCCAGCCCCCCGCCGCCCCGGCCCCCCCCCCGAGCTCCGCCCCCCGCCCCCCCCCCGCCACCCCGGGGCCGGGTCCTCAAGCCGCCGCTTCCCCCCTCCTCCGGCTCCCGCAGCGTGGACGGACGGGCTGGACTGGTGCAACGCGGGCTGGCTGCTGGACGGCTCCGTGCGCTACCCGGTGCTCACGGCGCGCGCTCCGTGCGGCGGCCCCGGGCGGCCGGGCATCCGCACCTACGGGCCCCGAGACCGCAAGCGGGACCGCTACGACGCCTTCTGCTTCACCTCCGCGCTGGCGGGTGAGCCGCCCGGCCGCCACCCCGGGTCTTCAATACGGGGGAGGAGGAAGGGCAAGTCCGGGTGGAGGCGAGGGACCCGGGGCCGATCTCCGGGTCTCCCCACCCCACCCTTTTTGGGGGGTGGGGGTGAGGGGTGGGGTCGGTCCTGGGGGCTTGAACTCGGGGCCTGGGTGCTGTCCCTGAGCTCTTCGGCTCAAGGCTAACACCCCAGAGCCATCGGGTTGGTTCATTGGAGATGAGGGTTTCCAGGACCTTCCAGGCCCGGGCTGACTTTGAGCCGCGGCGCTCAGATCTCAGCCCCCTGAGTAGCTCTAGGGGGTTACCGGTGTGGGCCACCACCGGCGCCCGGCTTCCTTGTTCTCCTTCTTTTTTTGGGGGGGGGGGAGGGGTGGTTCTTGATCGGGACTCGAACTCAGTACCTGACACTTCGGGCTCACTGGCTGGGGCTCTACCAACCGAGCCACGCCTCCGACCCCTCCCACCGCCCTTTCTACCGGCCCACCCATCCGAGCACCAACCCACTTCCCAGTGGCCCCGACTCTCTCCCCGACCCCACCCCCCACCCCCCCACCCCCGCCACCTCTCCAAGCTCAGCCCGGTGCCCCGCGATCCCTGGTCCCCCCGCCCCCCCCCCGCCCCCTGCTCCGCCGCGCGCCTCCCCGGCCTCGGCGCTCAGTGCTGCCTGCGCTCGGGTCCCCAGGCCGCGTGTTCTTCGTGCCGGGGCGGCTGACGCTTCCTGAAGCGCACGAGGCGTGCGGGCGGCGTGGAGCCGCGGTGGCCAAGGTCGGGCACCTCTACGCCGCCTGGAAGTTCTCCGGCCTGGACCAGTGCGACGGCGGGTGGCTGGCGGACGGCAGCGTGCGCTTCCCCATCACCACGCCGCGGCCGCGCTGCGGGGGCCTCCCCGACCCCGGGGTGCGCAGCTTCGGCTTCCCCCAGCCCCAGCAGGCGGCCTACGGGACCTACTGCTACGCCGAGAAGTAGGGGGAGGGCCGTCGCAGTGCGTGTGTGGGGGTGGGGTGGGGGGGGTGTCTCCCGCCGGCAGAGGAGCGGGCACCCCGGAGCCGCCTTCCCAGCGGCGGCCGGGCGGCGCCCTGCGGACCTGCGGGGCCTCCCCGCCCCCCGACCCCCCCCCCAGTCCAGGGGCGTTCACCGACCTCTGTGGAGACCAGTAAAATAACGTGGCACCTTCTGTGTGGGTCGGTTTGTGGCCGGTGGTGGCTGGTGGGTCGGTTCGGGATTTGGGGGGGTGTGAACGAAGACTCCCAGGCTCCACAGGCCAGGCGCTCTCCCGCCAGGCCCACGCCGCCCCCCCCCCCAGGCCCCTGCCCGGAGCGCTCGCCGAAGCGGGGTGGCAGCGCCCGGGTGGAAGCGCTGACCCCCCGCAGGACCGCGCGAACCGGCGCGGGAGGATCCGGGCTGTAGTTACGCCAGGCGCCACGCGGGGGCGCCGCAGCCCTTCTGCCGTGGCCGCCGTGCACACGTGGCGGGGCGCCTCCCGCCCTGGGCCTGCCGAACGCCGCGCACGCGGCCGGTCTGAACGTGGTTCCACATGACGCTGGTGCCGGAGCTCACGCCTCTGATCCTAGTCACCCGCGCAGCTGTGATCGGAGGATCGCGGTTCACAAAGCCAGTCCGGGCAGGAAAGTCCCTGAGACTCCCTCATCAACAAAGTACCAAAGAAGCCAGAAGTGGAAGTAATGCCTCGCGTGGTAGAGCCTTGAGTAAAAGAAGCTCAGGGACGGTGCTCTGGTCCTGAGTTCAAGCCCCAGGACTGGGGTCTGGGGGGTGGGTTATGCCAGGTAAGAGCTTCAAGCCCTGAGTCCAACCTCCAATACCCACCCCCAAAAGAAACCAAACAACACTGGGCACTCCTACATCACTCTACATTCATGAAACACTTCCCTCCAATAATAAATTAACCCAGCTTAGTGTTCTAAACCTTGGACTCTGATACACTTAGCTTAAAATGTATTATACAGCTGGTCGGAAATATTTTCTTTATTCCTTAGTCTACAAACTCTTTTTCTATTTAATTTTTTTTTTTACTTGTTTTTAACTTTTATGTTTTCGGGAAAACTGAAGGCACAAACACAGTCGTTAGTGGAGGCGAGTGCAGGGTCAGAATCATCAATATAGCTGTATCCACCTCCACATCCTGCTCCCTGAAGGTCTTCAGGGCATCCCCACGAATGGAGTTGTCCTCTCCTGCGATGACAATGTCTCTTTGTGGATCCCTCCAGAAGGAGCTCCCTGAGCTCTTCCTGAAGAGGAGTTAGTTGCTCCTTTCAGAAATATTTCCATGGTAGTTTGCTTAATTTGCTTCCTTGAGTGTGTGTGTGTGTGTGTGTGTGTGTGTGACTAGGCATGGTGGTATACACTTGTAATCCCAGCATTTGGGAAGACAAGGAAAAAGGATCACACATTTAAGGCTAGCTAGGGCTGTACAGTGAGCCCCGTCTCAGAAAAAGGTTTTTTGCCTATAAAAGATAATGCACTGTGAATGTTCCTCTCTGTTAATGAAAACCTTGTGTGTTGGGCCCATGTTTCCAGTACTTTAAGTAGTTTGCTGAGGTCTGCAAATGCCACACAATTCAGTGGGAATTTTCTTTCTTTCTTTTTCTCTTGGTCATGGATCTTGAACTCAGAGCCTGGGCACTGTCCCTGAACTCTTTGGCTCAAGGCTAGGGATTTATCACTTGGAGCCATAGCACCACTTTTTGAGTGGTTAATTGGAGATAAGAATCTCACTGGGACTTTTCTTCCTAGGCTGGCTTTGAACTGCGATACTCAGATCTCAGCCTTCTGAGTAGCTAGGATTATAGGCATGCGTCACCAGCACCTGGTCAGGATTTTTCTTTTTTCTCTTTCTTTCTTTTGTTTTCTTTTTTTCTTTTGTGCTGTTACTTGGGCTTGAACTCAAGGCCTCACTTTTTAAAAAAAATATTTCTTTATTGTCAAAGTTATGTACAGAGGGGTTATAGTTTCATACGTAAGGCAGTGCATACATTTCTTATCCAACTTGTTAGCTCCTCCTTTACCCCCCTACCTTCTCCCCTCTCCCTAGGGCCTCACATTTTTCACTTAGCTTTTTTTTTTTTTCTCAAGGTGGAATTCTACCACTTGAGCCTCATTTCCACTCCTGACTTTTTGCTGATTAATTAAAAATAAGAGTCTCTACCCAGCTAGCTAGCTTCAAACCATAATCCCCCAGATCTCAGATTCCTGAGTAGCTAGGATTTACAGGTGGGAGTCATCTGTAGTCCTGTAGTGCATGGCCTAGTGTGAATTTTCTTGGGTGTTCTGCAGTTTTCTTCTTGCCTCTTCTGCAGCTATGGCTGTACTAGGCAATAGGAGTTTGGGGGGGGGGGTACATTATAGTCTTAATAGGACCACCATTTTATATACGATCTGTCCTTGGGGTCAAGAGGTTGTTATGCAATGTGTGGGTCTATATTTGCTGCTTAGGCAATCTAACTACTCTAAAATACCTGGGTTAGAAGATAGTAATGAGTAGGGCAAAGGGTATGAATGTTCTAGTGATATATATATGGTTAAGTTGCCTTCTAAGACAATAAATGCTAAATCACTTTTTTTGTTTTGTTTTGTTTTTTGGCCAGTCCTGGGGCTTGGACTCAGGGCCTGAGCACTGTCCCTGGCTACTTTTTGCTCAAGGCTAGCACCCTACCACTTGAGCCACAGTGCCACTTCTGGCCATTTTCTATATATGTGGTGCTGGGGAATTGAACCCAGGGCCTCATGTATACGAGACAAGCACTCTTGCCACTAGGCCATATCCCCAGCCCCACTAAATCATTTTGTTCTAATTACTTTAAAGAATTCACCTCAGCCAGTCACTGGTGGCTCACATCTGTAATTCTAGCTACTCAGGAGGCTGAGATCTGAAGATTGCAGTTGGAAGCCAGCCCGAACAGAAAAGCACCCATGAGACTCATCTCCAATTAACCACTCAAAAACCAGAAGTGGTGCTGTGACTCAAGTGGTAGAGTGCTAGTCTTGAGCACAAACAGGGTCAGAGACAGCACCCAGGCCCTGAGTTCAAGCCCCACTACTGGGGGGGGGGGAGAATTTATCCCATGGAGCATTATATAAAAGAGACTGTGGATAGCTGGATGCCCAGTGGTTCATGCTATAATCCCAGCTATGTAGGAGGCTGAGATCTGAGGATCACAGTTTGAAGCCAGCCCAGGCAAGAAAGTTGGTGAGCCATGCACTGGTGGCTCATGCCTGTAATCCTAGCTATTCAGGAGGCTGAGATCTGAGGATCACAGTTTGAGGCCAACTTGGGCAGGAAAATCCACGAGACTCTTAACTCTAATTAACCACCAGAAAACCGGAAGTGGTGCTGTGGTTCAAAATGTCCCTGAGCTCTCAGGGACAGTGCCTAGGTCTACTAGAAAAAGCCCCATTACTAGAAAAAGGAAGGAAGGAAGGAAAGAAGGAAGGAAGGAAGGAAGGAAGGAAGGAAGGAAGGAAGGAAGGAAGGAAGTTGTTGAGACTCTTATCTCCAGTGAGGCACCAAAAACAAGCAAAAACAAAGAACTAACCTGAAAGTGGAGCTTTTGTTCAGTAGTAGAGCACTGGCCTTGAGCAAAAATGTTCAGGAACTGTGTGACCAGACCCTGAGTTCAAACCAGGACCGGCACCAAAAAGAAAAGAAAGACAGGGGATAACAGAATGAAAAAGAAAAGAAAGACGGGATAACAGAATGACAGAATGAACAGCCTTTGTCAAAAATAAAAACAAAGTTGGATACCAGTGGCTTATGTCTGTAATCTTAGCTACTCAGAAAGCTGAGTTCTGAGAATCCAGGTTTCAAGCTAGCTTCAGCAGACCAAGTCAAGATACTTGTATCTCCAGTTAGGCAGCAAAAGGCCAGAAGTAGAGGTGTGGCTCAAGTGGTAGAGTACCAGCCTTGAGCAAAAAAGCCAAGCAAGAGTGTAAGTCCCAGATTCAACCCCAGTACCAGTGTGCACATGTGTATGTATGCACACATGGCACATACACACATACACAATTACTAGTTAGGTACATATTAGTCAGCCTGTAGGATTGGTTGAACTGTACTAGTCAGGATCAGCTAGAATATGCTGGCATAACACTCTCAGATCTCAGTGCTTGAAACAGCAAAGGCTAATTTCCCACTCAGGCTTCAAGTATCATCAATAACAGAGCCCTTCTCAGTTTAGCTCTTCAAGAAAGCAAGCTGATAGTGTTATTACCACTTCAAATGCTGTCAATCACAACCAGAGGGAAGTGGAACTGTGGCTTAAAGTTCTAGACTGATACCCTTGAGCGCCAAAGCTCAGAGACAGCATCCAGGCCCTGAGTTCAAGCCCCACAACTCTCTCTCTCTCTCTCTCTCCCTCTCTCACACACACACACACGCACACAAAGCTCCAACTGAGAAAGAATATCCATCCCTCAAATTCACAATTCATTCTCCAGAACCAGTGCCATGGTCCACCCATCCACAAGGGGGCGCGAGAGAGCAAGCCTAATTTGACCTAGAAGCAGGAGACTTGAAACTATTAATGGACCAGCGCCAGTGGCCTAACACAAGCATGTAAAGGGCAGTCTAGCTCCTGAGACGTATTTACCACCATCCCCCTCTCCTGGGATTCCTAAATTCTGGGTTATGATAAAGTTACAGCCTTAGAAAGCCAAAAGGCTGGGGTCAAACAGCGGGAAGTTGTCTTTTCTTCAATAGGACACTGTCGGCCTTGGTTAGAAGACCACAAGGAGCTAGATGACTGTAATCCCAGCACCAGGGAAGCGAAGGATTTTTGAGTTCAAGGTCAACCTAAGTACATAGCAAGGCTTTTTCTCAAAAACAAACAAACAAACAAACAAAAACCAACCAACCACAGGGGTGGTGGTAAGGGGGATTACTGAGACACAGAGAGAATATTAGAACATTCAAATGTATGGGGGGAGCTTCTATTTTCACAAAGCTCAATTTGCTTTACCTATAGAAACACATACCATTAATTCTTCTCTCTCTCCTCTCTCTCTCTCTCTCTCTCTCTCTCTCTCTCTCTCTCTCTCTCTCTCTCTCTCTCTCTCTCTCTCTGGTCATGAGGCAATCAAGGCCACAGTACTACCTTAGGTTTTCTGGTGGTTAATTGAAGATAGTTTCACAGACTGTCTTGCCTGGGCTGGCTTTGAACTGTTATCCTCAGAACTTAGTGTCCTGAGTAAGGATTACAGAAGTGACCCACTAGGCCCACTAATGGTTTTTTGTTTGTTTGTTTGTTTTGTTTTTTTGCCAATCTTGAGGCTTGAACTCAGGATTTAGACACTGTCCCTGTGCTTCTTTTGCTCAAGGCTAGCACTCTACCACTTGAGCTACAGTGCTGCTTCTAGCTTTTTCTTTTTATGTGGTGCTTCATGCATGCTAGGCAATCACTCTACCACTAAGCCACATTCCCAGCCCTGGGTCCATTACTGCTCTACATGTTGTTACTATTGGGACTGCATAGCATTACTATTACTTTTATTATTATTTTATTGCAGCACTTGATTCCTGTAATCAGCATTTCCCTCCTCAACCCACTGTGTTGGTTCATGGAGCTTTCTCAGTGGGAAATCTACACTTTCATGCCAAGGCCTTATCTCATCTTGCTGCAACTGCCTGATCACAAAATAATCATGATTAAATCTCTATGCCAATGCACTTTTTCTTTCTTTTTCCCTCCCTCCCTCCTTGCCTCCCTCCCTCCTTGCCTCCCTTCCTTCCTACCTTCCTTCCTTCTACCCCCCTTTCTTCTTTCCTTTCTTCCTTTTTTTTCTTCTTTCCTTTTGTGTGTGTCCCAGTACTGGGCTTAAACTTAGGGCCTTACTCTCTTTCTTAGCTTTTTTTCACTCAAGAACGGCACTCTACCACTTGAGTCATAACTCTACTTCCAGCTCTTTGCTGATTAGAGATAAAAAGTCTCTCAGATTTGTCTACCTGGGATGATTTCCAATCTGAATCCCTAAATCTTAGACTGCTGAGTAGCTAGAATTACAGGTGTGAGCCACTGGTACCCAGAAATAAATTTCATTCTTTGCTAATTGATCAAGGGGCATAAGGCATCTCAAGTGACTCAGTTTAGGGACAGTTTTACTGTGACTTTTTTTCCCCCTGGTACTGAGTCTTGAACTCAGGGGCCTCATGCTTGTTCACTGGATTTGCTCAGATGGTGCTCTATCACTTAAACCCTGCCTCCAATCTGACATTATGTTGCTTATCTTCAAACTAAGATGGAGTCTCATGGACTTTCCTGTTGAAGCTGGCTTCAAACCACAGCCCACCAGGTCTCAGCTTCCTGAGTAGACAGCCAGCTCCAGGGACTTTATGTAGATTCGTCCTCCACCCCAGGGACCAGGACTTCCAATCCTGTAGAGATTAAATGTCTAGAACCCGAAAGCCCACATACCCTAAGTGGGGCTTGAGGACTGCTGCTGAGTGGGGTTTTCCTGCTTACCGTGTTGCTACGCCCAGGATTTCTAGCTCTGTGTGATTTAGCACCATAAAATGGTCATTGGCTCCAAATATATTCGGCATTTTTAAGGAGAGTGCCCCAATCTAGTGCTGGTCCTGGGGCTTGAACTCTGGGTCTGGATGTGGTCCCTGAAGTTTTGTTCTCAGGGCTAGGCACTCTACCACTTGAGTCACAGCTCCACTTCTGGTTTTTCTAGGGTTAATTGGAAATAAGAGTCTCGTGGGCTTTCCTGTCTGAGCTGGCTTCAAACTGGCTTCATGATCCTCAGAACTCAGACTCCCAAGTACCTAGTGTTGGGGACAGCTGTGCCTTTAAGAGGCCACAGCTGGCTTTAACCCGTCCCCTCTTCTTCCGCCTTCCACAGGAAGAGAAGCCCCCCGCCTCCAGGGGCGAGCACGTGCCTGATGGCCAGGGACCCCAGAACCCAATCCTTGGGGGGCTGGGTCTCCGCCCACAAAGGAAGTCCCCTGACATCACTTGGACAGCCCTTGTGGCCAACCTGTAGTCCCTCTCTTGTGCCCGCCCTTGGGGGGTATATCTGTTGGCTCCTCATTTGAATAAATCAGAACGCCCCAGAGGTATTCTCCGAGACCACCACACGCTCGTGGCTTTCCTTGGGCTGGCGGGCATGGGGTCTCGCAACCACACGTGAACCGAGGCTGCATTGGGACCCCCGCTCCCGCGATTAATCCCTATGGCCAGGGGACGTGAGAGAGTATGGATTCCACATGGAAGAAGCAGACAAGCCCAGGAACCGCCCCCCACGCAGATGGGGGGCGGTAGAGCGAGGCCCGGCACCTAGGATTACAGGTGTGAGCCACCAGCACCCAGCTCCAACAAGACCTCCCCCCCCCCCAAAAAAAAAAGCTGGTTTTAGATGTGCTCTGAGGAGACCATTTTCATGTGCTGTTAAGATGGCCACTCCGAGGTGCTGTGCTATGTTGGAGGGCTGATGGCTCTGCTGGCCACGTGCCCACAGCCACAGTTCATTCACTGTAGACTGGAGCCTCTTGCTTGGCCACGATGCTCTGTGGGATCTCAAAGATAAACCACTTCATTACTGTCCTGGCATACTGGTGTTGGTCAAAGCCCTTGGTCAGGACAGGTCACTTCATGCCCAGAATAGGTGCTGACCCCAACAAGGACATCCTGGCCCTCCCTCCACACTGAAAGAGGTGTCCTTTACAGATGGTACCGTGTGACCCTCCTGGTCTCCATCTCCACAGCTGATGGGCCAAACATTAAGCAGTAGAGGAACAGGGTCGGCCTTGATGACAGGCAGCCGGTGCTGCAGAGTCCTGGCATGGTCTGCGATCTACTGACACGGCCACTCCATTCCTGGGCCTGGTGTGCACGTTGGCCTGGAGGACAGAGGCTGGCTGTCATCCGTGGAGTCCTTCTGTCCCCGGAATGGTTCAATGTCTCTTCTGCAGTGAATACCCTGCTCTGGTGCTGACATAAGGCACAAAGATCTGTACACCTTGCAGCCACTTCCGAAGGCTACCCCGCTCACCTCTGCTCAGGCGTCCTTATCTCCAGTCTTCTAATCTGGCTGTTTTCTGGCCCCAGTCCACCAGCCAGTGCATTGTTCAGACTGCTTGTAGCTATTCTTTCTCACACTACTTCTCTCCTTGAAGAGGAGCTAGCCTGTGCCCGAAGCCTCCTCATCCTCTGTGTGTGTATGTGTGCTGGAACTTGAATTCAGGGACTCATGTTCTTTCTTGATCTTCTCAAGACTGGATTCTATGACGAGAGCCACAGCTCTGGGTGGTAAATTAGAGGTAAGACTTTTCTGCCTGGGCTGCCTTCAAACCACCCTCAGACCTCTGTCTTTTTTTTTTTTTTTTGGCCAGTCCTGGGGCTTGGACTCAGGGCCTGAGCACTGTCCCTGGCCTCTTTTTTCTCAAGGCTAGCACTCTGCCACTTGAGCCACAGCGCCACTTCTGGCCGTTATTTGTATATGTGGTGCTGGGGAATTGAACCCAGGGCCTCATGTATACGAGGCAAGCGCTCTTGCCACTAGGCCATATCCCCAGCCCCAGATCTGTCTTTTGAGTAGCTAGGATCACAGGCATGAGCCACAAGCACCCACTTGCCATCTTTGTGGAACCCCTCCATGTGGGGCTGTAGTGTGGCATCACAACCGGCCATCAACCAACCAGATGGACCCATCCATAAACCAGACCTGGGTTTTTTTCCTTCTCTGTAATCTGACCAGAGAACTCCCCACGAGACCACAGGGGGAGCTAAGGCAGGGGTGTGCAAGAGAGAGAGGTTACTTGGGGGCTAGGCTACATGCTCACGAAACTTCTCCGTGTGCTCTGTATCCACTCACACCCCATCACAGGCGAACCCTTTGTGTCATGTGTTCTCATGATGGGGGGGAGGTGTCCTGAAAATTCCCAGCCCTCCATGGACAAAAGGACCCAGGAAGAGAATCCAATAAAAGGTGCAGAACTGAACAGGCTTATGGCTGTGGGCAAGAGGAACTAGAATCTGCGGGGGATCTGAGAGACAGACAGCATCAGCTCCAGACTTTTCCCACCTGAGAAAGCGTAGGTGTTAATTCAGCAACACCCCCAGCTGTCCCTGGGGAGGGCTGTTTGCAGGAGCACCGCCCCCCTCCCCCGCTCTGACTCACTGTACACTTAGGCCTTGCATACACCTCCACAGACAGAAAAATCATCCTCAGGCTACAGGTTCTTTTCATTTAGTTGAGGTGAATACTGAAGCATAGGGAACCCAAAGGATCTGCTCTACTCTAGTAATGATGTGTGTGTGTGTGTGTGTGTGTGTGTGTGTGTGTGTGTGTGTGTGTGTATGTGCCGGTACTGGGGTTTGAACTCAGGTTCTCACTTTCTTACTTTCTTACTTTTTCATCCAGGCTGGTATTTTGCCCCTTGAGCCACACCTCCACTTTCAGCTTTTCGGTGGTTAATTAGAGACAAGGGTCTCACGGACTTCTCTGCCTGAGCTGGTTTTGAACCTTGAGTCTCTGAATTTCAGCCTTCCGAGTAGCTAGGATTATTACAGGTAGGAGCCACTTGCATCTGGCTAGTTCCTAACAGCCTAGTTGGGATTGCTTTTCTTTTCTTCTTTTTAATTCTAGTTAATTTTTAAATTTTCAATTACATAAGACATTTACATGGTTCCAATATCAAAACCGGTGGCTCACACTTGTAATCCTAGCTACTCAGAAAGCTGAGATCTGTGGATCATGGTTCAAAGCCAGCCCAGGCAGGATCGTTTATGAGATTCTTAATTAGCTTGAGCTATGACTCATGTGGTAGGAGTGCTAACGTTGAGTGATAAAGCTAAGGGACAGTGCCGAAGCCCTGAATTCAAGCTCCAAACATCTAAAGAGAGGTCTTTGCTATCAGGAGGAAGGAGAGCACCTTCAGGGCATCTTGGAGAAGGAGCAAAGGGGGCAGACTTTGCTTCAGAGGCTGATCTGTATGTGCAGCATGCAGGCCTGGATTTGTTCAGTGGTTCTTTGTGGAACATGCTGGTCTTAGCACACGGGCCTGCCCTCCTTTGCCAGGTCCTGTCTGCATGGCTCGGAGGAACGGTGCAGGCATCTCCCATGATGCTCAGCCTGGAGACCCCTCGGCTGGCTCCCTGCTCTCTGCTTCTCACCCCCACACCACCATCAGCTGCAGAAGCAAGCCCCTGTGTTAACACACACACACACACACACACACACACGCACACACACGTTTCTGCCCACCCTTGCCTAAGCTGGGGTCCTGCGCTTCCTGGCCTCTTTCAGAAGCTATCAAAGCCCCCATTCTCTGCAACGCAGCTGTGCCAGCGTTCAGCCCCACCCCCACATCCCCGTGGCATAGGACCCAGGTGCCCAGCCCCCTCCCCTAGTGCTGTGCTGTTCCAGAGCCTGGAAGCTCAGGGCCTCCCGGTGGCCTTGGTGGCTGGAAACCTAACCAGGACTGGCCTAGGCTAACACGCGATGCGGGCTCAGGAGGCAGGAACTTGGAGCGTCTGTTTCTTCAACTTGGGCCCTGGCCGTGGCTTTGGCCCACGTGGGGGCTGTTGGAAGGTGGGGAGAGGCCAGAGATTGATTATTCTCATCCAGAGAGGCCAGGAGACTCTCCAGGGAGAAGATGGTGGGCCGGAGGGGCTGGGTGGCTGCCAGCTGGGCTACGATTGGATGAGTGGCCCTGCCTCTCCCTCCCTCTCTTTTACTTTTCTCCACCTCCTTTCTTTCCCCTGAGAGGGATGATTGGGGGGACCCTGGCAAACACTCTATAGCCTGAGCAGCAGGAGACGGGCTTTGTCAGGGTTCAGCCAAGGCTATGCTGTGTGACCCCTGGACATCACCTCATTTCTGTGGGTCTGTTTTGCATCCAAAAGATAGCAAAGGCTGCTGAGACATTTCCCCCTGTCACTGAGACAGGAGGTTCTTCCAGAGAGCTCACTGCCCTCCTCGCCTGCCTCCACAGGCGGATCTTGTCTGCTTCCAGTTGTTTCCTGAGAGGTCCCTTTTCTGAGCTCTGGAAGGGCTACAGGGAGGTAGCATATGGATTCTTGCCATGGGTGGAGCTATAAACCACTGGGTTGGAAAGAAAGTCCTTGATTGGCAATTGCTAGGGCCAATGACAGGTTAGACCTCAATACAAATCTTCACGGATAGAAATGTGTTTTGTTTTTTGTTTTAATCTAGGCCTGGGAATATGACCTAGTGGTAGAGTGCTTGCCTTGCATACATTAAGTCCTGGATTTGATTCCTTGGCATCACATATATAGAAAAAGCTGGAAGTGGCGCTGTGGCTCAAGTGGTAGAGTGTTTGCTAGCCTTGAGCAAAAAGAAGCCAGGGACAGTGCTCAGGCCCTGAGTTCAAGCCTCAGGACTGGGGGGAAAAAAATCCAGCCAGGTGCTGGTGGCTCATGCCTGTAATCCTAGCTACTCAGGAGGCTAAGATCTGAGGATCAAAGTTTGAGGCCAGCCTGGACAGAAAAGTCCCTGTGAGACTCTTCTCTCCAATTAACCACTCAAAACCCAGAAGTGACACTATAGCTGTAAGTGGTCGAGTGCTCGCCTTGAGCAAAAGAGCTCGGGCAGTGTGCAGGCCCTCAGTTCAAACCCCATGACTGACAAAAAAGAAAGAAAGAAGAAAAGAAAAAGAAAATCCTTGGGGCGGGGTTACTTATTTTCTATGCTTCCAGCCCTCCCTGCCACCCCCAAAAAGTGGGCTGCTGAGCTCAGCCCCACCACCTGAGCAAGTGGCAAAGGAAAAGAAGCCAGCCATGGCCCAGGGGCGCCCCTCTCCCCGTGCAAGGGCAGCGGGCGTTCCTCAGCCCAGAAGAGGAGGCATTCAGAGAAGCCAAGCCCCCTGCTGCACACAGCCCGCAGCAAGGCCAGAGTGTGACCTGAAGCTTGGCTCCCTTCAGGGCCCCGGCTGTCCCTCTCACTACATCTGCTTTCCCACCAGGAGACCGCCTCTTGGAACAGATTGTCTGCCACCAGCTGGCTCCTCACCCTGGTGCTGTGGGCCCTTGGTCAAGGTTGGACAAAATGTGTGCCCACAGTCCTGGTCAGGAGGGGAAGTGACAAGGAAGGCCATTTCCTCTACCTTCTCTGGTCACAGCTAGGTTTCCCCGAGGCAAAAACTGTGGCTACATCCGAGCCACCATTGGGATTGAATTTCAGCCACTTGGTGGCCTGGCTAAGTGGCTGGCCCGGAGACCTGTGGAGGCAAATCCCACACAGCTGGCTTGGGGGCAGGCAGGGCACAACACCCATGCTGAGACATCCTGGTGGAGGTGCCTTTCAGCTCTGAGGTGCAAGGTCTTAGGGGAGCAGAGATGTCCTCTGGCCACACAGGCACTTGGTCAGGTATGGCTAAGGGTCTTCCCCCAAGCCCCTTCCCTACTGGCTGGCGTTAATAGCTTAACAAAATAAACAGTAGTTCCCTCTCCCCAACTGGACTGTCGGTCTTGCTGAGGGACAAATGGTCCTACAATATTTGGGCCTTGGGGGAGGGGCCTGAATTGATTCCTTTTCCTAGCTCCCCAAGGATTTTGGGGGACCTTCTCAAAAACCTTTTGGAAGCAAGCAAGTCCACAGCTTGGGCAGGGGAAGATAGGGCTCATGAGCTTCCCTTAGAGAACAGCACAGCCCAGATTTCTATTTTATTGGTTAGTTGTGGGACTTGAACTCAGGGCCTGAGCTTTTTTTTGCCTATTGGTTAGTGCTGTACCACTTTGAGCCACAGCTCCATTTCTGTTTGTTTGTTGTTGTTGTTTAGGTGGTTAATTGCAGATGAGAGTCTCATAGCCTATCCTGGCTAGACTGGCTTCAAACTGTGATCCTCAGATCTCAGTCTCCTGAGTAGCTAGGATTACAGGTATGAACCACCAGCACCTGGCAGTCCAGAAATCAGGGCCTGGGCACTGTCTCTGAGCTTCTTTTATTTATTTATTTGTTTGTTTGTTTATTGCTTAAGGCTAGCACTCTACCACTTGAGCCACAGCAGCGCCACTTTTGGCTTTTTCTGTGTATGTGTTACTGAGGAATTGAACCCAGGGCTTCATGCATGCTAGGCAAGCACTCTACCACCAAGCCACATTCCCAGTAACCACCCCCCCATCCCCAGAAATCCTAAGAGTGCAGGCCACATCAAAATCAGTTCAGGAACCTGCCCCTCATGGCTGCCGTATTTGCGTTTTGGACACCCCACTTCACTTACACCTTTTTGGGGATGCTGCTGGAGTCTCTGGGAATCCGAGTCGCCGCCCCGTACCCTTGGTGCCATCAGTGGTATCTAGGAGAGAGGATTCAGGCATCTGGCTGGCTTGCCACAATCTGTGCCAGGGCTTAGCCAAGAGTCCCAGGAGGGAGGAGGGAGATGGAAAGGGTGGGGTAGGGGAAGAAAGGACAGCAAGCCTGGGAAAGCAGAGAAGCTGAGGCCCTGGGGCTGGGGGCAGGGGCGGAGGGGGGCGTCATTGGTATTCTGGCTGCTGAGGAACCCTGATGGTTGGCCCACCCCCTTGGCACCGGGCAGCAGCGCTGGTCTGGCCGGCCGGCCGGCTCTCTGGGCTCCCAGCAACGCCGGCACTTTTCACTTTGGTTTGCCTGAGCAGTGATGTCTGCTCATGCCGCCAGCAGCCAACCTTCACCCCTCCCCACCCACAAGGGAGTTCTCCTCGTGCTTTGTCTAGCCCAGGTTTCTGGGGTCTCACCTCCTTGTCCACCTGCAAAGTCAGCTCCTCCTCAGGAGACACAATCCAATCGGAGCCCCCCACCCCCCACCCCCGCCCCGCCGCAGGGAGGTGGCTGTGGTCTTTTACATCTCAGCATTGCTTCCAGAAAGGAACTTCGCATTTTGTGGAGTCGGGGAGGGTGTCACTCTTTCCAGGAGCAAAACCTCCCACTGCCCCCTTTACCCTCTCCCCAGTGTGCGAGCCCCTCCTCCTCCCCTTTTGCCCAATGGGAAGTCCCTCCAGTGGTCTAACTTCCATCCCTCTAGCTGCAACATCATCCTCCGGCGCTCCCTCCCCTCCCCTTCTGCCCTCCCTCCTACTCCAAGTCTTCTGGTCCCCGGAACGATGTCCTACTTCGCTTGTCCTTGCCGCCGCCGCCGGGAACGGACACGGAGACGGCAGCCGGTCCCGTGACCGTCCCGAGCCCCCCACGGTCCCGGCCAAGGGGCGGGGGCGGCCCGGAGGGAAGGGCGGGGCGGGAGGGGGGGAAAGAAAAGGGGTTTTGTGCGGCGCCCGGCTGGCCGGCGCCCTCTTCCGCGCGCCCTGCGGGCCCGGCCTGTCCACGCGCCCGCGCAGTCCCGCCGCAGTCCCCGCCGCAGCGGCAGGACCGAGCCGTGGACCCGGGGACCCCCGGAGGAGAGGCCCCCCGCAGGAGGCGGCCAGCTCGGCGGTGCCGCCCCGGAGCCCGGCCCTCGGAAGGTGAGTGCCCGGCTTCCCTGCGCGCCCGGGCAGCCCTTGCCTCCCGGCCTCCCCAGCTCGCCCACCCCGGGGGCACCGGGGGGCGCCCCCGGCCCCCGCGCCCCGCTCCCCGCGCCCCCTCCACCCCCGAGCTGCTGCCACCGACCCGCGGGTCCCGGGGCCACCGCGCAGGGGAACGCCCCTCTCCGCCCGCACACCTCCGCGTGCGCGCTCCGCGCCCGGGGCGCCGCTTCCGACCTTGCCCTGGCCAAGGCGGGGGGGGGGGGGGGGGGCCGAGGGGTGAGCCCCTGACTTGGGCGGCCGGCAGAACCGCGGGAAGGGCGCTGCGGGGAGAGGGGGGGGGGCGCAGCCTCTCCGGGCGGCCTGCCGAGGGTGAGGCTGGACTCCCCACCCGGTCCCTTACTTGCTGTGTGACCTTGGACAAGTTGGTTAACCTCGCTGTCCCGGGGAACTCCGAATCGTATTTTTCTCTCCGGGGGGGGGGAGTTCTTGGGAGGCATTGTGGGGGGGGGAGGGAGAGGCAGAGGAACTGTTAGCTGGCCCAGGGCTCTGCCAGGTAGAAAGGCGCTCACCCCCTCTAGGGCCCTGCCCCCTCCCTCATTCAGAACTAGCTCTGCCCCTGTGGGCCTGACCGGAGCAAGAGCTTGGCATCCAGTTCAGGAGCACCACTGTGATCCCTTAGATTCCAGAAAACGTCAGTCGCCCAACAGGGCGCCCAACAGACCCACCCCTCTCCCTGGCAGTACTGTGGCTAACCGTACATTGAAAACCCCATCCTGCCCATGGCTGAACTAGTATGGAGGGATGGACAACAGATCAGCTGGGATGTTCTAGGAGTATTACTAGTTGTGCTTCCAATAAATAGGACTATTTATATGGCTGCAATTATTCCTGCAGGCTCCAAGGCCTCACTGGTATTGTGTAGGCTCCTGTCCTTTGCGCAGCCACTGAGGGGATAATAGCTAAGCTCTGGCCTCCTGTGCCTCTCTGTGGAGCAAGCCTAGAGCCGAGCTCGGGTCCTGTGGAGCAGCGATGGGACTGCCAGCTGTGGGCCTGCCTCCAGGAGGTGGTGGGTGTTAGGTGTATGTGGGTGAGTGCCCTGCTGCACGCACACACACACAGCCTGGTCTTCCTTCTCCGTGGATTGGATTTGAGAAGGCTGTGAGGAGCCAGGTGCCAGTAGCTCACATCTACCATCCTAGTTACTCACTGGAGAGGCTGAGATCTGAAGACCCAAGTTCAAAGCTAGCCAGGACAGAAAAGTCTGTGAGGTTCTTATCTCCTGTTAAACACCGAAGCTTGGGAAATGGAGCTGTGGATCAAATAGTAAAGCACTAGTCTTGAGTAGGAAAAGCTAAGGGATAGCACCCAATCCCTGAGCTCAGTTCTGGAAGACGAAGAGGAAGAGGAAGAGGAAGAGGAAGAGGAAGAAGAAGAAGAAGAAGAAGAAGAAGAAGAAGAAGAAGAAGAAGAAGAAGAAGAAGAAGAAGAAGAAGAAGAAGAAAAGTAAAGGAGAAGGAGGAGGAGACAGACATCTGTGATCCATTGGAACCATGAAGTAACCAGAGGAAAGTTCCTGCACAGCTAGGACAACTCAGAAACTTAAGCCAGGTGCCAGTGGCTCACGCCTGTAATCCTAGCTACTAAGAAGGCTGAGATCTGAGGATCGTGGTTCAGAGTCATCCGTGGCAGGAAAGTTTGTGAGACTCTTATCTCCTGTTAACTACCAAACAGCCAGAAATGCCAAAAATGGAGCTGTGGCTCAAAGAGGTAGAGCACTAGCATTGAGCACAAAAGCTCAGGGACAGTACCCAGGGCCTGAGTTCAAGCCCCCAAATAGGAACAAACACAAAAGAAAAGAAAAGAAGAAAGGAAGGAAGGAAGGAAAGGAGGAAGGAGGGAAGGAAGGAAGGAAAGAAGAAGGAAGGAAGGAAGGAAGGAAGGAAGGAAGGAAGGAATGATAAGGGTAGAGACCCAGAGGCAGGAGCAGGAAACAGAGCTAGACAGAGGGATGGGTGCGTCCTGCTTTGAAAGAAGGGAAGATCAGCAGAGAGGGCTGGATGCTGTTGCAGGGGGAAGTGAGGAGGGGTGGAGCACTGGCCTCCTGCCTGTGCCACATGGCTTTCCTCAGAACTCCTACTGCAAGGGAGGGCTGAGGCCCTAGCGCGACTGTGTGGAGGGAAGACAGAGCTTCCTGAGGACAGGACAAGCATCTGGTCAGTGACTTTCAGAGGTGAGGGGTTGCACCCTCCTTTCTAGGGTACTCAGGTTCTCTTCCTTCATTACTCTGCTGTCAGAACTGAGGCAAAAGGAATGGTCCAGAGTGTTGGCCCCAGAGAGGCTCCAACTATATGGGTTTCTGGGCCACTTGTCAGGGCTAGGGCCCAGCCTGTGAGCAGCTTCAGCTCCAAGGCCCTGGCCCAGCACAGGTGCTTTGGAAAATAAGTACCCAGCTTTGGGTGGACACTGGCTGCTCCAAATGCCCCCACTCTGGCCCAGATGACAGTACCCTCTAGGCCTGTGCAGCACCCTCTGCCTTGGCCTCTTTAGCAGCCTCCTCCTCCAAAAGTCAGAAAGCAACACTGAGGGGGCTGGGAATATGGCCTAGTGGCAAGAGTGCTTGCCTCATATACATGAGGCCCTGGGTTCGATTCCTCAGCACCACATATACAGAAAATGGCCAGAAGTGGCACTGTAGCTCAAGTGGCAGAGTACTAGCCTTGAGCAAAAAAGAAGCCAGGGACAGTGCTCAGGCCCTGAGTTCACAGCCTAGGACTGGCCAAAAAAAAAAAAAAAGAAAGAAAGAAAGAAAGCAACACTGAGAATCTGGCCCCTGTCCTCCTCCCCAACTTTGATTTTCCATGGAGATCATGGCAGAGGAGGGCTGGGGAGCCTAGGCAGGAAAGATCTTGGAGAAGAAGGAACTTTCCATTGGTTTAGGCTCAGGATAGAGGGGATTGTATGCAGGCACCACCTAAGTGGGTACAGGAGATGGAGGTTAAGCAATGGGTCTGGAGAGGAGAAGATAGCTAATGGGAATATGGCTAATCTACAGGAAGTCTTTCTGGAAGTCTAACCATCCCTCCCTGCTGCATCATCAACCTGTTTTATGGCAGACTTGAATCCCCATAGTTTACTAAGTCTAGCCTGCCCTGAAAGATAATGTTAGACATTAGCTCTTCACCCTTCACTCTTGAGGGTGCTGGGGTTCCAGGGTTGGCCCTGTCCCTCTCTGGGCATTACTGTCCCTCCAGGTATACACACACACCCCTTATGAGAGTGTCAGCACTTTGAGATCTTCGGAAGAATACTCTGGGTTCCAGAGGTTCTGGTGCCAGAGGCAGGAAGGGCAGGAAGGCCTTCTTATTCTCAACCCTCCTTACTTAGTCCACCCCCAGCCCCGGGCTTTTACAAAAGGTGGACTGGGGGGGAAGGAACAGGCTGGATGGAGGCCAGACTGGCAGAGACAGGGGCTTTGTCCCAGCTGGTTTCTGAGCCAGGAGATCCGGTGGGAAAGCCCGTGCCAGGCAGAAAAGAACGGCTGGGAGGAAGAAGGGAGGGGTAGAGGATGCTGGGGCATAAGAAGGGAGCTTCCTTATAAGGAATGGTGGTGGGGGGAGGAAGGAATGGACTAAGGAGAATGTGTGCATTGCCTGGGTTCAGTCTAGGAGGCCCTCCTGGAGGAGGTCAGGCGAGTGTGATGCTCAAGGGGAAAGGGCTGAGCAGGAAAAGCTGGAAGACCACTATGGGAGAAGGAGGCTCTGGGTTGGAGGGATGTGACTGAAGAGGAATTCCATGGCCAGGAGACAAGGATCAGAAACAGGCTTCTGGGTCTAGGATGTGTGTGAACCGGGGTAGGTGTGGCCAGGAGCCAGCAGAAGTGCATCCTGAAATCTAACCCGGTCTTTCCTCAAGTCTATCAGCCTGCAGCATGGCCCCGCTGCTTCTATCCCTGTTGATGACCCTGACCCTAACCCAGGTCCCTGCAGCCTTAGCTGGTGTCCTGGAAAGGGACAGCTCAGGTAAGCAGGTCCCCCTGGGGAGGGAGGCCGTCTATGTTCTGTGTCATCTTGCATCCCCTGGCCCTATGGCAGAGTGGATTCTCCTACCACCAGCTAAACCAACTGCTTCCAGCCGCAGGGGACAAAAGGAAGGAGACAAAAGTGGGAGGCCTGTGAGGAAAGTCTGGGCTGGCCACTTGGGCATTGTAGGACCCCCCAGAAACAAGTGTTGGACATAGAGCTGGGGAGCAGCATGAGGTCCAAGGCGAAGGGCCGCTAGGCTGGAGGATGGAGGTCCTGGAGGTGGGATGACTGTAGCTGGAGGCAGAAAGGAGTGGAATTGAGGGAAACCCAGAAAGAGACTTAAGAAAACTTAATGGACTGGGTTGGAGAACACAGGCGCCTTGGTTGGAGGCTCCTGGGGTGCAGACCCTGGTCGTTGACCAGAGAGAATTTGGAGACACCAGTCCTGAAGACAATTGGATTGGTCACAAAGGATACAAAAAGTGGGGGGGATGCCGGAGTCCTGGTGGGGCAGGCCCGGGTCCTGGGGGCGGGGCTTGGGACCACGAGGCGGGCCCAGGTCTTGGGGGCTGGGTTGCAGGAGCCCTGGTGGGGCCGACCTGGGTTCTGAGGGAGGGGCTTGGGGCCACGGGGCAGGCTCAGGTCTTGGGGCGTGGCTTGGGGCCGTGGGGCGGGCCCGGGCCCTGAGGGCGGGGCTTGGGGCCGTGGGGCCGTCCCGGAGGTCTACTGAGTGGCAGCCGGCCCTGTCCCACCCCGTCCGCCCACAGAGGACCGGGCCTTCCGCGTGCGCACGGCGGGCGCCGCGCCCCTGCGCGGTGTGCTGGGCGGCGCCCTCACCATCCCGTGCCACGTCCACTACCTGCGGCCGCCGTCCAGCCAGCGCCGGGCCGCGCCGGGCTCTCCGCGGGTCAAGTGGACCTTCCTGTCCGGGGGCCGGGAGGCGGAGGTGCTGGTAGCCAGGGGCCTGCGCGTCAAGGTGAACGAGGCCTACCGGTTCCGCGTGGCGCTGCCCGCCTACCCCGCGTCCCTCACCGACGTCTCCCTGGTGTTGAGTGAGCTGCGGCCCAACGACTCGGGCATCTACCGCTGCGAGGTGCAGCATGGCATCGACGACAGCAGCGATGCTGTGGAGGTCAAGGTCAAAGGTGAGAGAGCAAGGATGGCGAGAAGGCCCGGGAGGAGGGGAGGGAGGAAGGGATGGAGGGAGGGCTACCCTGGAAGCCCACAGTCTTATCCCTGGAGAGCTGCGATGGAGGACGAGGGCAGAGAGAGACGCCTGCTTTTGTCACCTCCCTTCTCTCTTCAGGTGGAACAGTACCTACCCACAGCCTAATCTCTTTAGTCCCTCGTGCTGTGGAATGAGTACCATGTGGACTTTACCCTTTGTGTACAGGGGAGTGACAAGGAGGTGAGGGGAGGCCCAGCCTGCTGGGTGACCGAGCTCAGCAGACCTCTCTGCCCCTCAGGGGTCGTCTTTCTCTACCGGGAGGGCTCCGCCCGCTATGCATTCTCCTTTGCTGGGGCCCAGGAAGCCTGTGCTCGGATCGGAGCTCGCATTGCCACACCTGAGCAGCTCTACGCTGCCTACCTTGGAGGCTATGAGCAGTGCGATGCTGGCTGGCTGTCCGACCAGACTGTGAGGTGGGCTGGGGCTGTGAGCCAGGAGCTCCTGTGGGGCTCTGGAGTGGTTATGCCAAGGGCTGCCTGCTGCCTAGGGCTGGGCACATGGGGCTCCTTGCCTCTGGGAGGAAGTTGGCCTAAGGAGGATGGGTGAGGCCCTGGCTGGGGGTGCCCTGGCTGGGGGTGCCCTTCCCTGCAGAGCAGGGATGGCCACCAGCCTATCAGCCCACTGGCTGCACGAAGAGAAGTGGGAATCTGTAGTGTCAGTATGATAAACCTCCCTCCCCCCCGACACTGTACTGTCCCTCCTCCCTCCCCAGGTATCCCATCCAGACCCCACGAGAGGCCTGTTATGGTGACATGGATGGCTACCCTGGAGTCCGGAACTATGGAGTGGTGGACCCCGAAGACCTCTATGATGTCTACTGTTATGCAGAAGACCTAAATGGTGATTTTGGTCAAGTTACCTTCTCCAGCACTGCCCTTTGGTCCTCCTGGCGGGGGGGGGGCCTCTCCTGGACCCCGTTGTTTCCTACATGTTTAAAGGGGCAAGTAGGGATAAGGAGATTATTTGTACCCATTTCTCCAAACCCTATCATAGAGGCAAGTTCATGAGCAAAGCCTCACCTGTGACAGAAGAGTGATTTGTAACTGTTCTGTTACTTGTTGTTCAGTCCCTGTGAGACTCTTCAGCCTGAGGAAGCTGGGCCAGGTTCCCTCAGTAATAGCCATCTCAAGGTGCTACCTAGACTTTGATTCTAAGTCTGAGCCTCTATCAGTGAGGAGACTGAACCTGGAGAAGCTTCCCCAGGGTCCTATAGATGCTCCAGGTGGAAGCAACTACCAACCACCTGGTAACCCAATTCCTCTTCCCCACCCAGGAGAACTGTTCCTAGGTGCCCCCCCAGACAAGCTAACATTGGAAGAGGCACGGGCCTACTGCCAGGAGCGGGGAGCAGAGATTGCCACTACAGGCCAGCTGTACGCAGCCTGGGATGGTGGCCTGGATCGCTGCAGCCCTGGCTGGCTGGCTGATGGCAGTGTGCGCTACCCTATTGTCACACCCAGCCAGCGCTGTGGTGGGGGCCTGCCTGGCGTCAAGACCCTCTTCCTCTTTCCCAACCAGACGGGTTTCCCCAACCAGCACAGCCGCTTCAATGTCTACTGCTTCAGAGGTGAGATGGAACTCGAGGGAGGACTGAGCTCTCCTAGTCCTGCCCCAGTTCTGACCAGTTTCTCTTTGTCATTCAGGATTTTTAATTCTAGGCACATCCCCTGACTTAGTCTCACTCAGCTGTGTGGACTCAGGGAGTGGTCTTATGCTTGTCCCATCCAGTTTCAAAACTACATCTCCTTAGTGGGCTTGTTAAGTTCCTGTTTCCTGAAGCTTATTGGCAGAGCTGAGATGACTGACCTTCTCTGCATCCAATGAACTATCTGCTCAAGTTCTCCCAATTAATCAAATGTCCCAGTGGCTCTCAGGAGGGTTTTCAGAACCCACAACTTAAAGGTGTCAGACTTATAACCACCAAAACTGATGCCGTTCCCCCAGAGGGAACAGAAACTCAAAGCTGGGTGCAGATTAGGAGCCAAGCACTTTCTCCTGGAGGAAGTATCAGGAGGAAATAGGGTGGAGGTGGGAAGGAAGGGAAGGGAGGAGGGGGTGAGGGAAGCGGGGACTGAGGCGGCACAGAGGCAGGACTGCCAGTTTGATGTGCAGCAAGACTCACTGGAGCAGGTGATGCTAATGACCTTGTCTCCCCTGGCTGGGCACAGATAGTTCTCAGGGCTTTTCTTGGCCCAATTCTGCATTTACTTTATGGTTTCCTGCTCTCAGTTCCTTTCCCCAAAGGACAATATAACTCAGCTTAAACCTCTGTCTGAAAGGAATGAATACCCAAGGAGATGACCCTTCTTTCACCCTGTTCCTCAATGCAGAGACCTCTTAGGAGTGACCAGAATGTTCTTCCTGCACTTTGCCCTTCAGCTGTGCTGTGGGCATGGTGTTTATCTATCCTCTTCCATTTCAAGAGTCTTGGGATGACTAGGATCCCTGGTACCTTGATCCAAGCCCAAATCCTGAAGTGCTGAGGCTACGCCATGCTTCTGCTCACATCATCTCCAGGGAATAGCTTTCACCTGCGCCCTTCCTGTCCCCTCCAAAGTAGAGTCCCAACACTCTGTTTTCTAGCTCTGCTTAATTCTTTCATATTGTAACATTATAGAATACGTTTGCTCTCTGTAGTTAGAATGCAAACTTCATGGAGGGCAGAGAGTTAGCTATTCTGCATTGTATTCTCAGGGCCCAGAAGAATGCTTGGCATTACCTTCATAGGCACATAATTAATGCTTAGGGAGAGTGGCAAAGTTCTGGTGTGTCCCCTAAGCCCTGATAGGTTCCTTTTAGGGAAGCCGTGAAAGAACTAAGAGAATTCCAGCATCCCTGACAGTTCAACCCACAGCCCGCACATACAGGCCATGGCGTGGGAGGGCCCATTTCCCATCAACACTTTCCTCCTGCCACAGACTCTGCTCCCCCCTCCGCCATGCCTGAGACCTCCAACCCAGTCTCTGACCCCGCCTCTGATGGACTAGAGGCCATTGTCACAGTGACAGAGACCCTGGAGGAACTGCAGCTGCCCCAGGAAGCCATGGAGAGCGAGTCCCGGGGGGCCATCTACTCCATTCCCATCATGGAGGATGGAGGAGGTGGAAGCTCCACCCCAGAAGACCCAGCAGAGGCCCCAAAGACCCTCCTAGGTAACTCACATCCCTCACTTGAGAGAAGTTGCCACCTGAGAGAAGGTGGGGGCAGAAGGAGCAAGCCCAGGAGGATGCTGGGGTCATAGCTGGCCATGGGTCTTCCCTGTGCTTAGTAGCTCAGTGGGTCAGGACATGACTCCTGTTCTCTCCCAAACTTTTGTCTTTCTAGAAAATTCTACCCCCTAATTCCCAAGGATTGGAAAAGCTTAGACTAAGGAGCGGGGTTCATGGACTGTTCATGGACTGTAGCCCTTTTTTTGCTTCTTCCTCTGCCTTACTTACCCCAAACAGACTAGCATGGTGACAGACCAAGACTGTCCCTGAGCTTTTATGCTCAATGCTAAAATGCTCTACAACTTGAAAACCTCCACTTCCAGCTCTTTGGTGGATAATTGTAGATAAGAATCTCATATACTGGGTGCCAATGGCTCACACTTGTAATCCTAGCTACTCAGGGAGCTGAGATCTGAAGATCACAGTTCAAAGCCAGCCCAGGCAAAAAAGTCTGTGAGATTCTTTTTTTGGCCAGTCCTGGGGCTTGAACTCTGGGCCTGGGCACTGTCCCTGAGCTTCTTTTGCTCAGGCTCGCACTCTACCACTTGAGCCACAGGGCCACTTCCAGCCTTTTCTGTTTATGTAGTGCTAAGGAATCAAACCCAGGGCTTCATGCGTGCTAGGCAAGCACTCTACCACTAAGCCACGTTCCCAACGCTATGAGATTCTTATCTCCAATTAATTACTCAGAAAAAGCTGGAAGTGGCGCTGTGGCTCAAGTGGTAAAATGCTAGCCTGGAACAAAAGCCCCAGGACCAGCCAAAATGACAGACTCCTGCCACAACTGGCTTTGAACCATGATCCTCAGTTTTTTTTTTTGTTTTGTTTTGTTTTTTGCCAGTCCTGGGCCTTGGACTCAGGGCCTGAGCACTGTCCCTGGCTTCCTTTTGCTCAAGGCTAGCACTCTGCCACTTGAGCTACAGTGCCACTTCTGGCCATTTTCTATATATGTGGTACTTGGGAATCGAACCCAGGGCTTCATGTATATGAAGCAAGCAGTCTTGCCACTAGGCCATATTCCCAGCCTGATCCTCAGTTCTTAACCTCTGGAGTAGCTAGGATTACAGGCCCTGGCTTCAGTGGTCAGCCACCCTTTCTACACCACTGCCCTTCTTTCTCTTTGTTCTAGCCTCTGGAGGGTGCTGTCCCTGGTGCTGAATTGTTTGTGCTTTACCTAGAATTCGAAACCCCATCCATTGTGCCACCCATGAGGTCCTCAGAAGAGGAAAGCAAAGTATTGGAGGAAGAAGAGAGCTACAAGGACGAAGAAGAGATAGAGGAAGAGGACAAGGAGTTGGAGGATGAGGACTTGTGGGCTTGGCCCAGTGAGCTCAGCAGACCTCTCCCCACTGACATGGACATGGAGGAGTTGCTCTCCCAGGCGTCCCCATCCGCAAGGGCTGTCCTGCAGCCGGGTGCATCGTCACCTCCTCGTGGAGAACCAGAAGCTGCCAGGCCGCCAAGGGTCCGTGGACCACCCACTGAGACTCTGCCTACTCCCAAGGAGGGGAGCTTAGCATCCCCACCACCTTCTACTCCAGTTGGGGCAAGAGAGCTGGGAGAGGAAACTGGGGGCCCTGATCTGTCTGGGGTCCTCCGAGGAGAGAGTGAGGAAACAGGGAGCTCAGAGGATACCCCTTCCCTGCTTCCAGCTACACGGGCCCCTCAGGGTACCAGAGAGCTGGAGGTCCCCTCGGAAGAGAATTCTGGAAGAACTGTCCCAGCAGGGACCTCAGTGCAGGCCCAGCCGGTGCTGCCCACTGACAGCGCCAGTCGAGGCGGAGTGGCTGTGGCCCCCTCATCAGGTAACTTTGCCCAAGGCTCAGTCTTCCTCTTCGTCCTCCTTTTCCTCCCCGTGCAGCTGTGGATCACCTGACCTGTTGGCCTTTAATCCATCGTCATCCCCAGACTCCTGTCCTTTTGCCTTCATTTTCATACCTATCTCTACCTGTGCGGGAGGGGGGTCTCCAGTCTCCAGTGTTGGATGCCCCACCTGTAACTTCCATCCCAGCTCTCTGATTCCTCACTCCATCGCAGCTCTCGGATTCCTCACCCTGTAATTTCCCACCGCACTCCACATCTCCCACCCTCACTGATGACCCTGCTGCCCTCAGGACTGTATCTCTCATAGTGAGGCCCACATTGCACTAGCCCACGGGGGCACCCTCGTACTTCCTCTGGGTGCCCTTGTCACCTGTTGTACTCATTGGGACCAAGCCCATCGTCTGCTCTCCCACCCTCCATGCCATTCCTTCAGCCACTGATCTCAGGGAAGCCTGGGAAACCATCCCTACCCTCTCAGCCTCTGGGGTCCAGGACAGCCCTCACCCCACAGAGCCTTAAGCCACTACTTCTGTGAAGTAATTTTTTTTCTCAACTGTTTCATGGAAAACAAGCCTTGGAAATAAATCTCTATTAAACCGCTTTGTAACCAACCTTTGACACCCCTTCTCCATCTCCAGCTGTCTGCCCTTCTCATTCCATGGGTCTGTGTCCTGGGCAGCTGGCTCCCTGATGCTTATCTCTGTCTCCATGACTCCTTCTTTCCTCTCTTTCTCTTGCTGCCTCTCTTCTTTTTCATATTCAGCCAACACCTTTCCTGCCAGAGTAGTCTAACAGTCCCCAAAGGCTCCCCCCAGCCTCTCCTCAGGCCAGTGTACACTCTCCCTCCAACTGAAGAGGTCTCTGATTTACTGAACCATTATCTGCCCATTTATGGGAGACTGGGAGTTATACTTCCTCTTTCCCACATAATCTAGGGTGTGTGGTGTGCATTCATATTCGTTTTTGAGCCATTTGGGGTCTCCTGTGTGGAGTGGGGACTACGCTAGTCACTGCATGGAGCCAGATCTCTGGCATCCAGATGACCTAGCTCTTCCCCTCCTCTCAGCATGAGGACAGTGCCTAACTCTCACTCATTGCCCCCAGCCACCCCCCACTTCCACTAACCCCTGCACTAATGACCGTATCTACACCCAGGAGGAATGCTTTCAATCTCTCAACCTGAAGGATCTGTTTCTAGTCCGGGAGAAGACACAAATGGCAGGGGGGTAGGTGGGTGGGAGGGAAGCTTCTGGGGTCTGAGATGAGCCCTACCTATTCGTGGAAGGTTAATATTCCCAGTGGAGGCCTCTGGAAAATGCTAGGGTCCTCCTTTAGATGGCCCAGGTGGCCTAGGGACCCATGTATCTCCCAGGCCTTGAGGTTCATGCTGCATAGGATAAGTATAAGGAGCATCCTGGTCTCTGCAGTCTTAGTCCACCTGGAGGAGGAACCAGAGGTCCCCTGTCCACTGTGCAAACAGAAGGAAAGGGAAAGCTTTCCAGCTATGTATAGTAGTTGCCCAAAGAGAGGGAGCGAGGAAGACAAGAAATCCCCCAGAATGGTCCTTTAGCCTACACTGCCTACACCTGGGGTGAGGTCCTACAGCCCACAGCTAGAGCTAAGAACTGTACCCTGGGTGGGGGAGGAACCAAGGATGCAGTTGAAGAGTCTGTGTCCCCAAACTTGGAGGGCTGTGTGGGAGGTAGAGGGAAAGCTACTGGAGCAGCAGGGAGGTGTGAGGAATGAGATGGGCTCAGGATGCTGAACCCTCAGTTGGAGGGGGCTGGTGCTTAATTGGCTAAAAGGAATGCCTGGGGTGGGGAGTAGCACTACAGGTGGACAGAACTATGTGGGCAGGAGAGGAAAGACTGATTCCTTTTGCCCCCAATAGCCAGGTCCTCCCAGCATTCTTTGAACCATTCCAGCTTCTTTACCACTCCTACTCCCAGCCAAGTGATGCCTTATGGGCCTTGGCCTTGGCTGCCAAGAGTGGGTGCTGGGTCTGAAGGGTTCTGTGCCCCCCACCTCTGGCCATATGGCTGAGGGCGCTGACTGACATTGCTGATCTAGGGAACTCTTTTCCCTGGGCGCAGGAGTGGCAGCTCACCGCCCCTTCAGCTTTCAGGAACAGCTGACAACAATCACCTCCTACCCCAGGGTCCTGAGAGAAGGTCAAGAAGCAGACCGCCTAGCAGATGGAGCCAGATTCAGACTACAGACTGCAGGTCGTTAGGGCAGTGTGGTAATCTAAGAGTGCTGCCTGGAGGAAAGGGAGCCAGAAGGGAGGAGTGAGATGACTTGGGGCAGGGAACTAGAGGACGCCCACAACAGAGCAGGGAGGAGAAGCCTGGAAAGAGGAAGAGGGAAGAACCTGGGTGAGAGACCAAGAGGATGCAAATAGGTTGCACGAAAGCTAGGCCTGGGGAGCTGATACAGGGCACAGAGAGAAAGCAAGTTAGAGCTCCACTAACAACTTCTGGGCTAATTGACTCAGCTCAGTGGATAGCACCAGAAATGATTAGCATTCACCCAGTCCATGACAACATCAGGTTCTAGGAAGGCCACATCCCCTGTTGCTGTGGTGATTCTCCCAGCCCACCTAGACTGCACAGAACTGGCACAAAGATTAGGGCCTAGGGGGTGGGGGTGGGGGGAGTCATGTCAGCATAATATGGAAGAGCCAAGTCTCATGACACCTGGTGTCTTCCCATTTGTGAGATGAGGTGAGGATTTCCCTGACCTCTTCCTCCCAGTCCCTAGTGGATTGGCACACACTGGTTAGCATGACAGTGGCTTGTGTAGAGGTGAGTGAATGAGTTAACTGCAGAAGGAAGGGAGGAAAGAACACTGGGCTGGGCTAGGCTGTCGCCAGGGGCCAGGCTCTAGGAAGAACTGTTAACTCCCAGGACAGTGAGGTCAGTACTGGGGTAACCTCTAAATTCACCCCTGGAGGGCTCAGGGTACAGACCTATGGTCCACTCCCACCTCACTTCTCTCCTCCCTCAGGTGACTGTGTCCCCAACCCCTGCCACAATGGTGGGACATGCTTGGAGGAGGAGGAGGAGGAGGAGGAGGGGGTCCGCTGCCTATGTTTGCCTGGCTATGGGGGGGACCTGTGCGATGTTGGTGAGTGTGTTGAGGGGCATGGGTTGAGGTGGGAAAGACCTGAAGCCTGGTCCCTACCCCCAATATATTAGATCCGGAAGGAGAGGGAGGTCAAGGGTTTGGGGCTTTGCCACGAATGAATCCCTACTTCAGGCAAGTTGCACAAGTTCTCTGTGCCCTACCCTGAATGTCCTGGGCTGTGAAGGAACCAAAGCTGCCTCAGAGCTGAGCACACTCCAGGCATCCGGCAGGCAATCATGCTGTTTCACCCGGCCTCTGAGAAGGCAGGAGCACGGCTGTCCTGAGAAGGAAGGCACAGCTCTCGTCTAGGGTGGATTACAGAGATCCAGACCTGACCTCCATCCAGCTCACTGTGGTGGCCCCAGGGCAGGAGCCCCGCCCCCTCCAGGGCCCCGCCCACGACGCGACCCCGCCCCCCGGCTCCAGGCCACGCCCGTGCGCGCGGTCCCCGCCCCCTGGCTCCATCTGCGGCGGTGGGAGCAGAGCTCAGCGCCCTGATCCAGGAGCCCGGGCTCCCCGCCTAAGAGGCCCGCCCTGGTGTGTGCCAGGCCTCCACTTCTGCAGCCCCGGCTGGGACGCCTTCCAGGGCTCCTGCTACAAGCACTTTTCCACGCGAAGGAGCTGGGAGGAGGCCGAGACGCAGTGCCGGATGTACGGAGCGCACCTGGCCAGCATCAGCACCCCGGAGGAGCAGAGCTTCATCAACAGTGGGCTGGGGCCGGCGCGGGAGGGGACCCTGCCCTCGCCTCTCCACACGTGCACGCACTCTCTCTCTCTTCCTTTCCCTCTCTCCACGCGAAAGCCCTGGGGCTTCCGGGAAGGCACTGGCTGGGGGTCTGCAGGACATGGCACCTGCCCCAGCCCCAGGCCTTCACTCGCACCTCTGATTCTCCTTCCTTCGCCCGATTAACTCAGCCCCATTCCTGAAAAAGCAGCATTTGCTCTTTTCCCGGCTCCCTCTTTCCTGACTAGGTTGGTAGTTTTCTTTTTCCACCCCAAACCCTTGCCTTCCACCGGTCCCTGTGCAGAAGTTGGGTAAAAGAGGTTGAAGATGCAGCTCAAGTGGTAGAGAGCTTGCCTGGGATGCATGAGGTCCTGGGTTCAAGCCTCAGCAACACACACACACACACACACACACACGCACACACACGCACCCCCCCCCCACACACACACACACAAAGGGAGGCTTGGATTTAGGATTTGGGACCCTGTGGCCACCTCCACACTACCAGGTAACAGACAGTGGCCGTCCTCTGCTGACAGCTGCACTTACTGCACGCCTCCCCTACCCCACCCCCTTTCTCCCCCAGATCGATACCGGGAGTACCAGTGGATTGGGCTCAATGACAGGACCATCGAGGGAGACTTCCTGTGGTCAGATGGTGTCCCTCTGGTGAGAGGCCTCAGCTGCCCTCAGGCCACTGAGTTCACTCTCTCAAAACACGTCTGTCTCACTCCTGCAAGGACTCCCCACGTCGCCCTTCCCTTCTTTTTCCAGCCACCTTTGCTCCCTCTTTCCCTTCCTCCTTCCTTCCTTTCTCATGTCCCTTTCTTTTCTCTCTGGCCCTCATTATCCCCCTCCCCAAACCTCTGGGTGTCCCCTAGACCCCTAGCTTTCCCTCTTCCCTCTTCTGGGTGTCCTACTAGTCCTCCCCAGATCCTTTAAGTCCATTCCTTATGGAGTTGGAGCTCCTCACCTCCTACCTTGTCTCCCCCCTCCCCCTTAGCTCTATGAGAACTGGAATCCTGGGCAGCCTGACAGCTACTTCCTGTCTGGGGAGAACTGCGTGGTCATGGTGTGGCATGACCAGGGACAATGGAGCGATGTGCCCTGCAACTACCACCTGTCGTACACCTGCAAGATGGGGCTGGGTGAGGGTGGGCAAGGGAAGGGAGAGTTGGGGAGGGAAAGGAAGAAGGTTCTGTTGACTGATGTTTACAGAAGCTACACAGAGGAGTGTATTCTAGACCAAGGGTCCATTCGGAATCCCTGTCTTTTATGTTATCTTGTGGCCATTCTCCTCCCCATTAAGATTCTGGGGACTGTCGTCCACACAGCCAGGCTCCCAGCTCCTAACTCTGTCCCTCATCCCTGCAGTGTCCTGTGGGCCTCCACCAGAGCTGCCCCTGGCTCAAGTGTTTGGCCGCCCGAGGCTGCGCTATGAGGTGGACACTGTGCTTCGGTATCGGTGCCGCGAAGGACTGGCCCAGCGCAACCTGCCACTGATCCGCTGCCAGGAAAATGGACTTTGGGAGTCCCCTCAAATATCCTGTGTGCCCCGAAGGCCTGTGAGTATCAGGAGATAGGCGAGGGGGCACTAGCTCATAGAGGCCCTGGGTTCCAATCCAGCTCTGCCTCTCACTGGCTGTGTGAGTTTGGAGTCGTCACTGCCCCTCTCTGGAACAGAGAAAGAGGCAGGCTGTGTCTGGAGTGCCCCTCTGTGATGAGGTCTGAGAACATGTCGCTCACTCTAGGCTCTGAAGAGCTGAATCAGGTCAAGCATTTTGGGGTTGGAGGATGGACTCTAAGAAACCAGCAAGAGGAGCCCAGGGTAGAGCGTGAGTGTGTGTTATCGCCCCCAGGCTCGAGCTGTGCACCCAGTGAAGACCCCAGGAAGAAAACAGTGGAGGCGCCTGGGGCATCAAAAGACACTGTTGCCACCTCCTTCTGCTCCCTAAGGGCCAGGTCTCCAACTCTGATGTTCCCAGTGCTGCCCTCTCCCCTCAACTGTTCCTCACCCCGTGTGCTCTTCCCACCACAGAGAATAACAACGTGAGAGCAGTGGAGCTGGACTCCAGACAACAGTGCCTGAGGGGCTGCTGGGAAACACGAGTGGCTCTGCCCAGCCCAGGCCCCCTCTTCTCTACCTGGGCCTCAGGCTTTCCCTCAGGGCAACAGCTAAGTCCCTAAGTGCCTCAGTTGCCCTCTCCCTCCATGCCCTCCATCCATCCAGTGTCTCCATCTCTCTAGGGGGCACTGGTGTTTACAGGATGATGTGCCAGTGAAAAACAGCCAGAAATAAAGTTGTGTTTGGGGCCAAACAAATTTGGAGTGTGTGTGTGTGTGTGAGAGAGAGAGAGAGAGGAGAGAGAGAGGGGGGGGGCGCTCATAGGATGTAATCTAATATATCTATTAGCTTCCAAAGGTCAGAGACGTCCCCAAGATGTCAGTGGAACCGTGCTTGGCAGAGAATAGCCTAGTAAGTGTTCGGGGAAGGAAGGAACTCCCAGAGGTTTGGGCAGCAGCTGTGTGTAACATCTGGATACCTGAAAAGCAGTGGGATGCCCAAGAGTCAGGCGCAATTACAGCTCAGCCTGGGGAGTGAGAGGCCCAGGTCCTAGAGAGGAAAGTGGGGGGGGGGGGAGCACTTTGGTGTTTCAGTTCTGAACTTCAGAGGGATCCTCCGGGAGAGAGATGGTGAGGGAAGACTCTGGGGGCTCTGCTCAGACCTAAGGTCTGCATGGCAGGAAGGCATATGTCGAGTATGCTGGAAGTAGAAAAAGTATGTAAGGGCAGAGAGGAGTCCCAGCCCTTGGTGAGCTGGACCTGGGGCAAGAACCTATGGGTCTCATAGGCTGTGGCCAGCAGAGGGCGCTGCCGACACGGGCATGGGGCCCTGAGAGGAGTGTGTGCGTGTTCGTGGGGGAATATGCATGCAGCCCCAGGAGGCCGCCAGGGGGTGCTGTGGTCCCTCTGTTGCATCCAGGGTGGGGAAGCTGGGTAGTTGCAGGGTGGGGGTAAGGGGTGGGGTAAGACTTCCGGCCAGGCTGAGCTGGGGGGAGGGGGGGAAGGGGGAGCTGTGAGTCAGCGGAGGTTAGAGAGGATGAGGTCATTCAGAACTGGAGAGAAAATGACTCTGTGTGTGTGTGTGTGTGTGTGTGTGTGTGTGCAAGCACACAGCTCTTCTGTGGCCATCACAGTGCACAGAACTGTAAAGTGTATTGGGTTGTGGCCTGTCGTGTTGGAGCTAGGGGTGAGTCTTTGATGAAGACCCTCACACTTAGCCTCACAGTCACACACACACACACCACATACACACTGCCATGTGTACACTCTCCTGCTTGTGCCCAGCTACACTGTATCTGTCCACACAGACAATTCTTACTCCTTTTTTTCTTTTTCCCCCCTGAAAGCCACAAACCCTGGGAAAAGCAAGGAGCAAGGAACTAGATCCAGAGATGCAGAACCCTGAGCAATAGAGAGCTGGAGGGACAGAGAGGCAGGACTGACGGCAACAGGTTCAGGACAGGTGCCAAGGGAGAGCCAGAGCCGGGGGAGTCCCAGACCATCCCTGCCCAGGATATCTAACCCCAAACAGTTGATCTCTGAGATTCCAGGACTGGCCTTCCAGACTCTCAATCACTACCTCCTCAATCCTTTTTCTTTCCACCTTGTGTCCTCCCCACAGAGCCACTCAGCACGACCAGGGAGTGGGAGCTGGTTCCTAGGGAGGTACAGGAAAGAGGCTGGTGCTGGGGCCAGGGTAGAACCCCACTTTAGCCTGCATTGGCCTGTGATTGCCCACTTAGTGCGTTTTTAGAACTATCAGAGCATTGAGCCAGAACTGTGATGGATGAAGAAAGGGGGCCTTTGAGGGTGGGGCCTGAAGAGAAGACTGGAGAGGGGGTCGTGTCTGTCTTTGCAGTCTTCCTGCAGTTCAAAGAGAACGCTACGCTTCCTAGAAACCCTGGTAGTGATCCAGCCCCCTGGTCAAGGCTACCTCAGGTGGGGCTCAAGTTCTCTGATCTGTGGTGGAAAGATTCTCAAAGGCAGCTGGAAGGGGTGGGGTGGGGGGAGGCAGGAGCTGAAATTAGAATCTCCTCACACCTGTTGGGCTCCTCGGGCAGGGCCAGGAACGGAAGCCTTCTCCTGGCTTTGTTGGGCTTCCTGGGGAAAGGGGATCTGGTCCCGGGATGACTCAGCAGCACCTGCAGAATCCAAGCCCTGGCGCAGGGTACATGCTATGTCTGTGTGTGTATGTGAAGTGGGGGGGGGGGGCTGAGAGAGGAGAGACGGAGAGAGACAGACAGACAGATAGATAGACAGACAGAGAGACAGAGACAGAGGCAGAGAGACAGAGAGAGAGACCCACCCTGGCCCTGAGGACCGTGGCTCAGACCCTCATGGAGTCAACCACATCTCTCTGGGGAGTTGGGGTAGGGGAGCCTCTAGGGCACAGCACAGATCTGACGGTGAGTCCTCTCTGACCAGGCCTTGGATGTGAGGTTCAGCTCTCAGTCTTTTTACATGTCTGGAGTGGGATCCCCTGCAGTATCCTATTCTAGGATGGATGGAGGTGCGGGGGTGTTTGTGGAGAGAGAAGAGCAGCCTGGGTATGAGGTGGGAGCCTCAGCAATGTCCAGGGGCCTGGAACCTCCCGGTGATTGCCTTCCAGAGACTCCCACCAGGTCCCCACTTCCCTCTAGGCTGCTCAGATGCATGGATGCATGCCCTCTCCCCCTTCCCCACTCCTCATTGCTGCTGCCCACAGCGAGGCCTGACCTCACTGGGGCCTTTGTCTCCGCCTGCAGGCCCTGTCTGTGGGCCTGTCTCCTGCACAGGGAGAGAAAGGACCCCATTGTCCTGGCTGCCTGTCATGACACAGCAGCGCCCAAAGACGTCCAAAACTGCTTAGCCTGTCAGGCCCTCATGGGTAGGGGGCTTTCTCGGGGCGGGGGGGTGGGCTGCAGTCAGATTCCTGCCCAAGTGAGGACCCCAGCGCCCTGTCCTCCAGCCATACAAGAGTTCCTCTCTTCCCCAGACTGGAGGTCCCTCCCCTTGAAGTCTGGTTTTCCCTTAGGCCTTCCTAACCAGAAAGAACTGAAAGATGTGGGAAGAGAGCAGGAGGAAAAATTGAGGAAGAGAAGAGAGAGAAGCAGGCTGGGAAGAAGGAGGAGAATGGAGAAAATTAACCTCACTGACATGTGGGCTTAATTCATCCTCTGAGTGGGTGGACCTGCGCTGCTGTTTATCCGGAAGGTTCTTCCTCAGTGTTTAGAGGATAGTTAGCAGAAGGAAGGCTGTTGACCACTTGGGAGTGGAATATTTAAGGAGGAGGGGGCAGCTCGCAGCCCCCCGACCCATGTTCTATAGATGCCAAGTGGCGTGTGAAGACTCATAATGTCTCTGGCAAGTGACAGAGACATTGCTGCCTCAGTGTCCCCAACAAAACTCACAGAAGTTCTCTCTGACATAACTCCCTAGCAAATGAGGTGCCTCAAGCTGGAAGTAACCCCGGAGAGATCAAGGGACTTAGGAGTTGGGAAGGGGCCCGATAGGAGGAGAAGTAGGTGGAAAGCAGAGAGGAGCAGAGAGACAGGAGGGAGAGCTAGGGCCCTGGGTGGCGAGTGAGGCTGATAGTGAAGGGTGTCTCTCCTTACTCGGGAGAGGGAGGATAGGAGGACCTAGGAGGGACTCAGAGCCAGCGGAAAGCTCCCTGGGAGGCCCCCTTTCCTGGGGCCCAGGGGCTCTGGCTTGGCTTGTCAGCAGCTGAGTCCGCAGCTGCAGAAGGGGGGTTCCTCGACAGAGGCCTCTTGGCACCTGCCTTAGTTTATTTCTGGATCCACAGCTGAGTGCTGGGGAGAGGGGAGGACGAGGCCAAGGAGGGGAATCTGTGGTGAAAAGGAGAGAAGGCTGAGGCAGAGGAAGTCTCCAGGATCGGAGACTCGGGGACCTGGGGGTGTTCCCTTCCCTGTACAGTATCAAGAACAGCGGTGAGAAGCTGGGCACACCCGTAATCCTCGGGACTCGGGAGGCTGAGATCTGAGGACCATAGTGCACAGGCAGGGAAGTCTGTGAGACTCATCTCCAAATAACCAACCAAAAGTCCTCACTGGAGCTGTGGCTTGAGTGGTAGAGTGCTCAGGTGCTTGCCTTGAAAGGAAAAGCTAAGAGACAGTGTTCAGGCTCTGAGTTCAAGGCCCAGTACTGATACAAAGGGGGGGGGGAGACCAACAAGAAGACAAGGGGACATTGACACTGCAACTCCTTTGGGCAGCAGGGCCCGACTTGGCCCCACTCGGGGATGGGGTTGGGAGGAAGAGGCTAAGGTGTTGGAGGGAAGACCAGCTCTCCTGACCTCAGGGATACTGCATTAGAAAGACTGGGAGAGAGACCTACTAGGTGAGGGGAACAGAGAGATAGGTGGGGACCCCAGGATCATGAGAGGAAACAGGAGAGCCACTTCCTCTGCTTCCCGAAGCAGACTCCATGGACCCTCCAGGTCCCCCTGTAATAACCTGGGGGGGGATGGGCGGGAGGCCTGGCCCCATGTTGTTATTGCCAGGCCCCACTGCAGAGCGTAAAAGGGGATCCCACCCCAGTATGTTGATGGGACCAGAACCACCATCCCCAGACTACAGGCAGCCAGAGGATATAAGAGGGTGGGATTTCCAGGGGAAAAGAGGAAGAGGCTCAGGGAGCAAGCAAGGCTCGAGGAGGTGCCTCATAGAGCTGAGCAGTGCCCAGGTTCCCCTCAGGCCTGAGGGGAGCGCCAGCCTGCAGACAGGAGAGGCCGAGCCCGGGCCTGTGGTGAGGAAAGGCCTGCCCCAGGCCTGAGGATGGAGGAGGCCCGTGTCTGGGCCTGCAGAGAATGGAGGCTGGAGTAGCCTAGCTCTGGGCCAGAAGGGAGGAGAGGCTTGCAGAGCCAGAGGCCTGAGGAGAGGGGACAGAGATGAACAGAGCAGAGCAGAGTCTTCTCTGAGGCCTGCTGAGGAGTCCGGAGCCTGAGGCCTGTGGGAAAGTCCAAAGCCTGGTGCCTGTCGAAGCCAGAGCAGATGCAGAGAGTGGAGCAGAGCAGAGGCCCATGGAGAGCCATGTGGAAAGTGGAGTCCCTCAGAGAGGGGAGAGGCCTATGAAGAACAGAGGCTTGTGGAGAACAGGAGAAGCCTGTGGAAAGGAAGAAAGGAAAGAAACTCACCCCCTGGAGGCTGCAACTGCTCCTAGATCTGGGGTAGCCTGGGGCAAGGCAGTTGCAAACTGACTAATAAAACTCATTTGTCACCTTTAACAGTGCTGGTGCATTCCCCGCCCCCCCATAATACAACACCCCTCACCCCCAGGCCACTGGGTCCCCTGGCTGCCCTGAGGCAAGCCACCCCCTTCCAACCCCAGGGGGTCTGGCTGCTTGTCTTTCCAAGGTGGGTCTGTGGGCTCAGGAATGGGTCTCTGGGTTCTTTCTTCAGGAAGACCCTTAAGTTTAACAACCATCCCACCATCCTCACCTAAAGGGAGAGGGGAGGGGTCCAGCAGAGACCCAGGGGCCTCTCTGGAAGCCCAGGCGGCTTCTCAGGTTGCCTAGGCTCGGGTTGGGCTTGGTTTCCACTCCCTCCTCTCCCAAAGGGCACATTCCATCTGAAATTAAATCACATTCTTCCATCCCTGCCCGAGGAGGGTGGCATTGCTGACAGCAGCTGTGACACCACAGGGTCAACTGGCAGCAGCTTGTTCCCCCGAGGAAGGGCTGGGGGTGGGGGCGTGAGGATGGGGGGGGCGGCCACTAGGGCCTTTCTTTGCAGGCAGTGAGTAAACCCTGATTCATTGACCCAAAGGCGGAGCAAAAGGAGCAGATTCTGCTACCGAGAGTGGTTAGAGCCCTGGTGACAGCCGGACAGCCTCAGAATGAGCCAGTCTAACCCTGATGGTACAGAGAGAAGACCAAGGCCCTCCAGGAAGTGAGGGGCTGAGGGTCACCCTCTGCCGGGTCCCTGGTAGCATGCCCTCTTCCCTTTGGCCATAAACAGGAAGGCGGAGGGAGCTCTTTGGGAAGCCACACTCCGAGTGCCCTTGGCTGGAACCCAAATCCTAGCTTTGATTTCCTCTGAGACTCTGGCAACAGCAGGGACAGCATCAGACCCGGCTGAGTGGAGCCTCGGCCCCTGACCTCACCAGTCCCAGGCGCCTCAGCTCGCACAGCCTTATAAGGAAAAGCCCCAAACAACCCGAGGAAGCCACCTCCGGCCCCCCACCCTGCCCCCGCCCCACGCTGAGGCTATATTTACTCAGAGGAGGCCCCAGAATAACCTCCCACTTGTTCTCCTGCTGTGTTTGTTGGGGGGGGGGTTGGGGGAGGAGAGGAGGTTTGCTGTCCCTTTTGCTTCCTCGCTGTCCCTCCCCTAGGGACTCCACCCTCACAAGTGTGTCTGGTGGTCTGGTCATTCATTCATTCATTCATTCATCTGTGCATGTGTTTCCTGACACCCCTCCCCCCCATTCTCTCCAGCTCTGGTCAGGTACTCTTGGGCAATGAGGGGAACACAAATCTTTATTTTCCCCAAGTTCTACATTGATGGATGTTTTTGGGACCCCCACAGTCCTCAGGTCCTCCTCCCCTTTGGCCTCTTCTCCAGATCCTTGGCACTTCTGGGTGGCCTCTCAGTTGAGAGTCCCTGGAGACTGCTGGGGTGTCATTCTCCCTGCTCCCTCTGGCAGCTCACTAGGCCTATGCCCGCCCCCCCCCCCCAACTCTTATTTCCAGTCGGGTCCTCTCTCTTGAGCCCCAGGTCTCTGTGGCCCTTGCTCCAGGCAAGTTGCTCCTGCAAGTTACGATTTCCTGCTTCTTCACCTCAGAAAATGGCAGAGCCGCAGGGGGCTCACACCTGTCATCCTAGCTATTCAGGAGGCTGAGATCAAAGGATGATGGTTCAAAGCCAGCCTGGGAAGGAAAGTCTGTGAGACTTTATCGCCAATTAAGCACCAGAAAACCAGAAGTGGTGCTGTGGCTCAAGTGGTAGAACTCCAGCTTTGAGCCAAAGAGCTCAGGGACAGTGACCAGGCCAAGTTCAAGCCCCACGACTGACAAAAAGAAAATGGCACGGCCGTGTCCCAGATATCCAGGCTAAATACCCTGGGAATCTCTGTTGCCCTATGCCATTCCGCGTATTTCACAGTGGCTCACCAATCCTGAAACCTCCTTCCCTCCCACATCTCCTCTCCATCCCTACTCCATCCCACTACTTCCTTGTCCTGGCCTCTGGGCAGCCTTCCCCCAGCTCCCCTCTAAGAGTTTCTATTTCTCTTAGGAAGCATGTATACATTTCCTGGCTCCCCGGCTTCCAGGTGAGGAGGCCTCTGTTTGTTATCCTTGACCCTCCTTCAGTTTCCTTTGGGAACTTCCTTCCTTATTCTCACCCTCCAGCCACATAGCTTTCTCTCTGTTCTTCAAATGCCCACCATCTCTACTCTGGCCTCAGGATCTTGCACATGCTGGCTTTTCCTTCCCCCTCCTCTTCCATCTGCCTTCCTGCACTGGCCACTCCTGCTCATCCTTCAGGTCCTCAGAGCTGCTTGTCCTGACTGCCCCCTCCCAAACTCCTCCAGCCCAAGGCAGGGCAGGTCCCCTGCTCTGCACTCCCATAGCTCAAGCCCTTCACTATGCATGAGGCATAGTAGGTGCTCAATAAACAGCTGTTAAAAAAAAAAAAAAGAACAGCTAGGGGCTGGGGATATGGCCTAGTGGTAAAGTGCTCGCCTTGTATACATGAAGCCCTGGGTTCAATTCCTCAGTACCACATATATAGAAAAAGCCGGAAGGGGCCCTGTGGTAGAGTGGTACAGTGTTTGCCTTGAGCAAAAAGAAGCCAGGGACAGTGCTCAAGCCCTGAGTTCAAGCCCCAGGCCTGGCAAACTAATAAACAAACAAAAAGAACAGCTGGGGTAGGAGTAATGGGGTAGGAGTAAAATGAGGGATGGGGTAACAAGTATGACAAGAAATGTACTCACTACCATACGTATATAACTGTAACCCCTCTGTACATCACCTTGACAATAAAATTAAATTTAAAAAATCCAATAAAAAAAGAACAGCTGAGTATTGATGGCTTATGCCTGTAATCCTAGCTACTTAGGAGGCTGAGATCTGAAGATCACAGTTTGAAGCCAATTTTCAGGCAGGAAAATCTGTGAGAATCTCTGGTTGTTTTGTTGTTGTTGTTGTTTATTTGTTTTTTTATGTTTTTTTTTGCCAGTTCTGTGGCTTGAACTTGGGGCCTGGGTACTGTCCCTCAGCCTCTTTGTGTTCAAGGCTAGCACTTTACCACTTGAGTCATAGTGCCACTTCCAGCTTTTTCTGAGTAGTTTATAAGAGTCTCATGGACTTTTCTGCCCAGGCTGGCTTTGAATTGCAATCCTCAGATCTCAGCCTCCTGAGTTGCTAGGATTACAGGTATGAGCCACCAGTGCCCAGCTTCTGTGAGACTCTTATTTCCCACTAACCAACAAAAGGCTAAAAGTGGAGCTGTGGCTAAAGTCCTTAGAGTGCCCACCTTGAGCAAAAACGTTAAGGGACAGTGTGCCCAGGCCTTGAGTTCACACCCAACACCAGCATGGAAAACAAGCCCAAAATCATTTATATTCTCACAACCAGGAAGGTCCCTTGTCACTGTCTAACTCTCATTTCTCTTGCTGCATTAACTGATTACTACTTCCAAACATACCAAACTTCCCATGATTTTTACCTTTAGGATAAAGTCCTTACTTCGGCTAACTTATAGCCCTCCTTGTTGGTGATTATTAGCAACAATGGTTTAGATAACTCTGCAAAGGAGCACAGGCCCTAGGCGGGGGAGGGGGGGCCAGGCGGGACATGGGGTACAAGGAAGTATTTCATGGCTCAGCCTCTGTCTTTGATATTCCCCTAAAATGGGTGTGCCCCAGAGCCTGGAAGGATCAAGCATAGGGCGCCTCTGTCCCATTAGAGGGGAAGGGAGCGAGTCTTGCTTGGCCTGGTAGCCTGGCAGAATCAGACAGGACCTTGTTAGCAGTGGGTACAGGAAGGAGAGAGTGGACGCTTGGGGTGCCAGGAGGGTGGGGTAAGAAAGACAGGCCCTGTACCCTGAGGGAAGGGGTGTGTATAAACCAAGGTCTCTGCCAGGACAGTCTAAATCAGAGAGAGACAGAGAGACAGAGATGAGAGGACTGGGAGGGGGGGCCTGGTGGACAATTTGGTCACCATACGCCTAGGATGGGAGGTTGTTGGGGGGGGAATCTCAGGCTGAGATTTCAGCTTTTCTTCTTCCCTAAGTCTTCAGCCTTGAGCTGAAGGACAGGAAGAGCCTGCTCCCAGAGGTGAGATCCTCTCCCACCCCCACCCCAGATATTTGGAAGTATTTCTATTTGGGCATCCTGACTTCAACGCCTTTGGTCCCGCTTAAGCCAGGAACCCTGCCACCCTGTCCCTCCCTTCCCGACACAGGGACCCAGAGAATTCAATCCGTGGGGATGTCCCAGGAGATGCAGAGGCTGGGGGCACCCCGGGCCCAACCCCCACCGTCAGCACAATCCAGAACACAGCCCCCTCCCTAGGCCTCACCCCACCCCTCTGCCCCCTCTTCTCTTTCCTCATCTTCAGCCTGTGAGGGGGAAACTTAAGTCCCACTGAAGATCTAAGTTGAAGAACTCAGAGGCTTCTCCCAGCCTTCCCCCTGCTCCCCTCCTGCCTTCAGGAGCTCCCCCCGCCCCTCCCCCACCAAATCACCAAGCCCAGCCTCCCTCATGTGTGACTGCCGCTCAGAGAGGCTGAAAGCTGACCTGGGGCCAAAGAGTCAAGAGCGGAAGCAGGCTTCCCTCCTCCCTCCTCCACTCTGCCCCCCCCCCCCCCCCCGCAGTCATCAGGACCCAGACAACTGTTTGGATTCGGGAACAAGGGGGATTATTATGTTGGCGGCACTGAGGGGCCATTGAAGAGGACACACGAGGGTGGGGATCACCCAGGATCTAATCTCTGTAATCAGTGCTGTGAGCAGAGATGACCAGCCTGCTAGAAGGTCACTGGCCTGGCTCCCAAGCTGCTGTGGGCAGCTGGAGTCTACCTTTCTCTCCCCCCGGAGGCCCTTCAGAATGAGTCTCTCTTCCATGCCAGTTTCTCTGGCTTCCCCTCCCAGGATCCTCATTGCTCCTCAACACTGGGAACCCTTTGAGTCAGGGAAGGAAGAGTCCAGACATTGCAGGTAGAGGCCCAACTTTATTAAAGCAGGGAGGGGCCAGCCAGGTCACAGGCACACTTGACCAGGTCACACCCCTGCAGGGGCAGAGCTGGGGGGGGCTCCCCTCCCACCCAGGGCTGCAGTGCCTCCCTTTGGAGCCTTTTCCAGCTGATGGGATACAGAGGAAAGGGGATCTAGTACTACAGGGGTTCATCTGACTTAAGCCTTTGGGATGGTGTGAGCAGTATGTCTCCCTGGCAAGGCCTGAGCCTCTAACTGTGGACATGGCTGGTGTGTCATTCTGTTTTAGCTTAGCCAGCCAGGCTTCTTTCTTAGACAGAAACCACAGATCAAAACATCCTCAGTTAGGAGTGCTGCCCTTGAGCAGGCAGGGCTGTGGGGGTGGGCCCCACCATGTCCTGTCTGACTGAGCAGCTTTCCCTAGTCTTCTCCTGAAGACCAGGAATCTCCCTCTACTTCCCTTGGAGCAAATCTCAGGTACCTGCCTGGGGCCAGGTGTACTGGAGTCCCTACCCATGGTGACTTCTGAACTTCCCCCTCCTCTTCCTGTAAGGGGAGCTCTTGGTCCCCATCCAGGGTCCCCTGAGTCCCGGGTCCCACTTCCTTGGACCGCTCCAGTCCATTCATCACCATTCCATTCACGTGTTCTGACTCCTCGAAGCTGGGTCCCTGACCATTAACACCAAAGATGTCCTCTTGCCCGGAGCCCATGTCCTCCACCTCTCTGGACATCTCCAAAGGACCAGAGACTTGATCCTTCCTTTCCAAGGGAACAGAATCAGCCTCCTCCTCGGAAGCAGAAGACTCAGCACTGTCCTGGGACTCCATCTCTGGGGCAGTCACAGGAGCATCAGCCACAGTGCCCCTCAAGCCACCATCCCAGGGGACACTGACATCCACTGCCTCAGGCTCCAGGAGGTCCCCTCCTTGAGAACTACCCAGAGCCTGGAGGCTGCTGACAGAGGAGCCTTGCTCCCACGGTCTGGAGCCTGGCTTTGTCCTCTCCTTTTCTTCTTCCTCTCCCTCGGACCCTGGCTCTGTCCTCTCCTCTTCTTCTTCCTCTCCTTCCTCCCCACTTTCTTCTTCATCCGCAAACCCATCAGACTCCCCATCCTGATCCCAGCCTGCAGGCTCCAGAAGTTGGGGTACCTGGCTCAGAGAGTCTGCCACCTCCCTGAGGATCCCTGGAAGATGAGAAGCCTCAGTCCTTAGGTCCTCAAATTCCTCTGACAGGTCAGAGTCAGGGCCTGGCTCCTCTTCCTCCTCTGGGTCCTCCCCACCCTCCTCCTCTTCTGAGAGCGGAGCTGCCAAGCCCTTGGAGGCTAGGACATCTGAGTCCCAGCTTTCCTCCCCAGCCTCCCCCTGAGGGCCGGGCCTCTGCTCTCCAGCCAAGCCCCAGCGAGGGGAGGCTGGGGAGCTGAGGTAGAGACCCAGAGGTGTGGAGTCTGGAAGGGTTTCCCCCAGCTCATCAGCCTCGCTCTCTTCTCTGCTCTCTTCCTCCTCCTCCTCTTCTTGGAGACCCTCTTTAGGGACGTCCCTAAGACCAAACTCCTCTGGGGTCCCCTCCTCTTTTCCCAGAGCTTCAGCCCTGCCTTCTTCCCCCCAAGTAGCCTCTTGGCCCCTCTCAGTCTGGAGCTGGGGCTCTGGAGCATCTTCTGGGATTGGACTGGGTGGCCAGTATTCAGAAGGCCCGGGACTGGGGAGAACCAGCCCTGGCTGTGTACCCTCATCTGCCTCTGTCCCTGGGGACCTGAGGGGAGGAGCATCTGCTCCCCAAGGGCCTGCAGGCACTGGCTCCTCCCAGCCCCTGGGAAGCTCCAGGGGGTCTCCGCTTGTCCTAGGCAGTTCAGTGGCTGCTACCTCCAGATCATCTGCCCTCTCTAGGTCCTTTCTGGGCTCTTCTAGGCCCTGAGCACTCTGTGTCTCCAAACTTTCCTCTCCCATAAGTGGCTGCCTCACCTCCTCTCTAGGCAAGTGCTCTGGGTCCTCCAGCCCAACCTCAGGGACCTCCTGCTCCAGTCCCACCTCAGCTCCTCCCACAGCCTCACCCTGGACTGTCTCTGATTCCAAGGTCACCTCTAGAGAGACCTGGTTACTCTCTATGGGTACATCAGCTTCCACTCGAAGCTCTATTACTTCTGGTTTTCCCTGGGAAATCCCCACATGCTGTGGTTGACCTTCACCGTCTTGGAGGCCCTCACTGCCTCCCATCCCATTAGCTCCTTCTGCTGGGACCCTCTGCTCTTTGGGCTCTGAACTCACAGAAGCCCAGCTCTCCCCCATGATGTTTAGCTGTGGCTGTCCCTGTGGTGCAGCCTCCACTTTCCTATCCTGTTCCCTCAGGTCCAGTTCTACCTCATCTTCATGTCCCATTCCAGCCTTCTCAGCCGGGAGTGCCTGAGCAAGGGTTTGGTCCTCCATCTCCATATCCTCCCACCTGGGCTGATTTGGAGACTGAGGCAGCTCCTGTTGCACCTCTTCCAGAGACCTGAGTGACTGTTGCTTCTCACCCATCTCCAGACTCTCTTCCTCTCCCAGATCCATTTGGCTTTCTTCCTCTGCCTCTTCTGGAGATGTCAGAGTCTCTAGGTTCTGCTCCTCCAGAGAGCTCATTGGTTTCTGATTCTCCTTTTCTGAGGGTCTCAGTGTCTCTTGGTTTTCATCCACAGACCCCAGGGGATCTTGAATGTCCTTTTCTAGAGCTTTCGTTGTCTCCTTATTAATTTCTTCTAGATCCCCCAGGGGCTCTTGGGTTTCTAGAGATTTTAATATTTCCAGGTCCTCGTCTCTGGCAGACTTCAGTGGTTCTAGGTTCTCTGTTTCAAAAGATCTCACAACTTCTACACTCTCTTCCTTCAGCGACTTGAATAACTCTTCATTCTCTTTTTCAAAAGACCAATCTATCTCCTGTTCTTTCCCAAAAGATTTCAGTGGCTCTGGATTTGCCTTTTCTGGTGGTCTAAATGTCATCTGGTCTTCTCCTAGAGCACTCAATGGATGTTGAATATCTTGTTTTAGAGATCTTAATATTTCTTGCTCTTGTTGCTGTTGTTGTTGTTGTTGTTGTTGTTGTTGTTCTTCTTCTTCTTCTTCTTCTTCTTCTTCTTCTTCTTCTTCTTCTTCTTCTTCAGGCTCCTGGTTCTCTTGTTCAAGAGAACTCCTCATCTCCTGGTCCTCTTCTTCTTCATCTAGAGGCTCCTGGTTCTCTTGTTCAAGAGAACTCCTCATCTCCTGGTCCACTTCTTCTTCTAGAGGCTCCTGATTCTCTTGTTCAAGAGAACTCCTCTTCTCCTGGTCCTCTTCTTCTGAAGGTTTCAGTGGCTCCAGATTCTCTATTTCTAAAGAGCTCACAATCCTCTGGTCCTCTTCTAGAGACTCTGATGACTCCTGGTTCTCTTTTTCTAGAGAGCTCACAATTATCTGGTCTTCTTCTGGAGAGCTCAGAGCCTCCAGGTTCTCCTTTTCTAAAGGGCTGACAGACCTTTGGTCCTCTTCTTCTACAGACCTCAATGGCTCTTGATTTTCTTTTTCTAGAGGTCTCTGGTCCTCTTCTTCTACAGACCTCAATGGCTCTTGATTTTCTTTTTCTAGAGGTCTCTGGTCCTCTTCTTCTACAGACCTCAATGGCTCTTGATTTTCTTTTTCTAGAGGTCTCTGGTCCTCTTCTTCTACAGACCTCAATGGCTCTTGATTTTCTTTTTCTAGAGGTCTCTGGTCCTCTTCTTCTACAGACCTCAATGGCTCTTGATTTTCTTTTTCTAGAGGTCTCTGGTCCTCTTCTTCTACAGACCTCAATAGCTCTTGATTTTCTTGTTCTAGAGGTCTCTGGTCCTCTTCTACAGACCTCAATGGCTCTTGTTCTTCTTTTTCTAGAGGTCTCTGGTCCTCTTCTACAGACCTCAATGGCTCTTGATTTTCTTGTTCTAGAGGTCTCTGGTCCTCTTCTAGTGACCTCGATGGCTCTTGATTCTCTTTTTCTGGAGGTCTCACAATCTCCTGGTCCTCCTCTTCTTGTGACTTCAGTGGCTCCTGATTCTCTTCCTCCAGAGGTCTAAAGATCTCCTGATTCTCATCTTCAAGAGGTGTCAGGCACTCCTGATTCTCTTTTGCTATAGATCTCCATGTCTCCTGGCCCTCTGTTTCTTGAGGTCTCAGTGATTGCTGGCTCTCTTTTTCAAGAGCTCTCAATAACTCTAAGTTCTCCTCTTCTAGAGATCTTACTAATTCCTGGTTTTCCTTTCCTAGAGATAAAACTGTCTCTATGCTGTCTTTAGGAGACATCATTAGTTCTTGGTTCTCCTTTCCTAAGGACTGCAATGTTTGTGTGTCCTCTTTTCCTACAAACTTAGGTAGTTCAGGAACCTCCTTATCTAGAGGTCTCTCTGCCTCCATAGCCTTTCCTTCTAAAGACTTTAGTAACTCCTGATTTTCTTTTTCTGTACTTTTAATTGTTTCTAAGTTCTCTTCTTCTAAAGACCTTAGATACCCAGGATTCCCTTCCTCTAGTGTCTTGTGGCTCTGGTTTTCCACAGACATTGCTGCCTCTTGAATCTTCTCTTGGAGAACCTTCACAGTTTCTTTTTCAAAGAGACTGTGGGAGTCCTGAATTTCCTTCATATCCAAGACTCCTTCCTCTTGCTGTGTTTCCGGCTGTAAACTACTCACTGCTTTGAACTCTATGTCTACTCCTTTCTCTACCAGCCCCCAGACTTGCCCTTTACCTTCTTGGAATATACTAGATACTTTAGTCCCACTGGGTTCTCCATCGTTAACCTCTAATTTGGGGCACTCAGAACTGAGGAGTGGGACTGAGGAGGCCTGATCCTCAAGGGACTGGCCTGCACTGGCCTCTTGCTGCTGGCCTCCAGGCTCCTCTGGTCCTGGGAGGATGCTGCCAGGGAACGCTGCCTTGGCTTCAGCCCACAGGGACTCTGGAGCCTGTTGCCTCCCATCCTGTGGCTGGAGCAGGGAGAGGGGGGCATCCTGGGCTCTGATCTCTGTACAGGTAGCAGGACAGGGAGCTTTAGGTGTGGTTGGGATGGGGGTGCTGGCTAGAGTGGGAGTAGGAGTATGGGTCTGAAGGAATTCCTGGCTCTTCAGAAAGGCTGGCACAGGTGTCTCAAGGGTATTGGGCAAGGGTGAGGGGAGAGGAGTTGGGCTGAGGACAGGGAGCAAAGGTCCCAGACGCCGGCCCTCAGGGGTCCCAGGGAAACGCAGCTCCAGCTTGGGGTCTAGAAAGGGGGAAGAAACAGTGTCAGTATGTTTTGGTCCTTTGGGGAGCCACAGGGCAGTCCTTGCCACTGGTAAGAGTGCACCAGGATGCTGCTCCTAGCACAGGACACCGGCTAGGCTGAGAGCATGCTCAGTGAGGTTGGGGCAAAGGAGTTGAGAGTTATAGGTTGGAGCCAGTGCCAGTGGCTCACACCTTTAATTCTAGCTTACTCCGGAGGCTGAGATCTGAAGATGATGGTTCAAAGCTAGTCTGGGTGGGAAAGTTTGTGAGATTCTTATCTCCAAATAACCACCAAAAAGCTGGAAGGGGAACTGTGGTTGAAGTGGTACAACACAAACTTTGAGCAAATAAACTAAGGGAGAATGCCCTGGCCCTGAGTTCAGCCCCAGTACCAGAACATGCACAAATGGGGTGGGGGGGGCGGGGGAGGGGGGAGACTTAGGTTGGTATGTGTCAAGGAAAGTCTGTCCCTGGTAAGGAAAACAAAGAAAGCTGGGTGCTGATTGCTCATGCCTATAATCCTAGCTACTTGGGAGACTGAGATCTGAGGATTGCAGTTCAAAGCCAGCCCAGGCAGGAAAGTCTGTGAGATTCTTATCTCCAATTAACCACCAGACTGAAGTGGGTGGTGAAAGTGCTGGAGTGCTAGCCTTGAGCAAGAGCTCAGGGACAGCGCCCAGCCCTGAGTTTAAGGGCCCAGGCCCTGAGTTTAAGGACCGACACCCCCCCATACCCTCTGCAAAAAAAAAAAAAAAAAAAAAAAAATGCAGACCTCCCGGACCACCCCCCCAAAAAAAGAACAAAGAAAGTAAAGTTAACCCTTCCTCTTACCCTGGAAGCCAAGGGAAGTCTTGGAACCACTGCCTGGTGCCTGCAGCCTTTCGTTCTCCGCCTCCAGCAGAGTCCTGGAGGTTGGGAAGCAAAGCTGGGTCAGCCTTCTGCCCTGTCTCAGATTGTACCCCTGCACCACGGATCCCCTCTTCATATGGACCCTTATTCCACAAAATTTGCCCCATGTGGGGGTGAAGTCACACGGGTACATATACCCACAGACATCAAACCAAGTCACACACACAGAGGACCTCCCAGACAGGCACACAAACAGATTCCCACACAGTCAGACAGTGCCACCGCACACCCAAAGATCACTCAGACTAGTCTCCTCCCCCCCCCCCATCCCAGGCCAATGACTTCATCCTCGGGGTGGGGGGCCAATTCTTATGCTAATAGCTGCCTTTGTCCACACTGCCATCTGGAGGGTCGGAGGAGGGGGCTTCTCAGAGGAAGTGGGAATTCTCAGGCAGTTCCCATGGGATGGAGCCCCCCCCTCTTCCCCTGGGCCTCAGAGCTGGTGACAGACAAAAGCAAATGAATTCAGCCCCCTCTCTGCAAATCCTTTTCATGCCTCAAAACTCTAGTTACATTCCTCAGGGCCTGTGCAGACCCTTCCTCTCAGTGTTTATACTGGGGTCAAAGCCCTCGTTCATTTGGGGATCTCAAAGCCCCTTTAGAGTATAGAGAGCTTTGGGTCCGAATGCCTACCCTGTGGAGCTGATTGGACGAAGAAAACCAGTCAATTTAACAAGCTATTCCGATGATCTGCTCCACTCCCCTGGTGACTTGTTATGACCTCTGAGGTTGGCTGGCACTGCTGTATTCTTACTTCCGTCCTCCCCTGGCAGCACCCTGCCCTCTACGCTCTGTCCTCTGTGGGGAGAGAGCCTCTCTCTTCCCCACCCTGGCTAGTTATTCACTGAACTTCCCTGGGATTGGGGAGTGGGGGGAGCCTGCCTCCCCTCCAGTCCCAGCATCTCTATCTTTTCTTTTTTTTGTTTGTTTGTTTGTTTGTGGAGCTTGAACTCAAGGCCTGGGTGCTGTCCCAGAGCTTTTCTGCTCAAGGCTAGCACTCTACTACTTTGAGCCACAGCACCACTTCATGGACTTTCCTGCCCAGGCTGGCTTTGAACTGTGATCCTCAGATCTCAGCCTCCTGAGTAGCTAGGACTACAAGTGTGAGCCACTGGTGCCTGGCCATCTCTGCCTGTCCTGCCAATAGATTCTGGGGAGAACTGGCCCTAATAATTTGTCCAGCACTGGCCCTTGCCTTGAGGCCTGGGTCCCACAGTCCTCACAAGTCATGAAGCCCCTTCTTCAGGCTCCACCACTGCATCACTAGCTGGCTAGTGTAATTTCCCAAAAGAGATGTCCTCAGAGGTCATAATGCCAATGAGAAGCAGCAGCTTCCCTCAGCCTTTCCCGGGGCAATGGGGAAAGGTGGCCAGCGAACTGGGCTGGACCTGAAGCACCAGGGCTTGAGATGAATCAGACCTCACAATACTTTGGCTACAAGGGGACCAGAAAGTCACCCAGTCCAGCTCTTAGCCCTAAACAAAGCTAACCAGTGGATTCACACAGAGACTGTGGATTACTAGCCCCTGGGGAGGAGAGTCTGAATACAGATTTCCCTGCCTTCACACTCATCCTCTCCCCACTCAGCAAGATCACCTTTTTTTTTTTTTTTCAAGGTCTCCTGGGCACAAGAATGTCTGGTTCTGAACCCAAGTGGGGGAAACACATGGGTTGGGGGAGGGCATGTTCTAGGTGTGGAAGTTACCAGCTTATAGTCACAGAACCCAGGGGTAACCAAGCTGGGTCCCCAGTTCCCTTCAGCTGAGGAGTCTCTGCCCTGCATGTGTGAACCTGCGTCAGCCCATACCTGTATGTAGCCACCTCTAGGCTGAGTGACATCTTAAGGTGTGCCAGCTGCTGCCGACCTTCCAACACCTGAGCAATCTGGCTCTGCAGGCCCTGCTTCTCCTGCTCCAGAGCCTCCACCGCCAGCTGCGGAGCAAGCCAGAGACAGTCAATGGCGCACTGAGATACTGCCTGCACTGCCTAGATCTGCTGAGCACCCTGACCCACTTCTCTGTAGAGCAGATCCCTGTCTCCCCCACCTCCACCCAGGGAGCCCCCCCTGGGTTCCCCCAGATGCATGGAGAGGGGCACCCTCCCCTCTCCCGAGCCAGCTCCCACCCCAGAGGATGCTGATTAAATGGTAGCACATGTTCTTGGGAATTGGTTTGGCTCCCACAGGAAGCAAGATGTGAAGGAGAGAGGAGATGAGTTACAGAGAAGAAGTGGGGGGGGGGGGGGCCGAGTGGAAGCAGAGGAAAAAAAACGATCCATCAAGAAGCCTGCAGTCCTGGATCCCATCCCTGCCTCCTGCTCCTCACCCTCCCCTCCCCCCCACTTCCTACATATTCTGGAATCTTCCCTCTGAGAGGAGTGGGGAGGTGGCTATGGCTAGACCACTGTCTGGCCCAGGCAAGAAGCTGTTTTCTCAGCTGTTGGTCATATCTGTGCAGTGTAAGAGGGAGCAGCTGTCCCCAGGCCTCTGGAATGTTCTCCAGGGAGCTGAGAAGCCATGTTATGGGAGAGAGGGCTGGAGGCCACTCATCCAGCGTTCCTTGCTCTTCTGAGGGGAGGAGGGCTGATGGAGACTTGGCCATTCACGTGGCTATGTCCTCAGGGCTGAAGGAAGAAGTGCTGGGCACTTTCTGAGGGGCTATCAGGCTACGGATACACACGGTGGGGGGGGGTGCGCATCCTGGAAGGAGGGCGCCATCCCGAGAGTGTGGGCTGCTTCCCTAGCCTCGACTGCAGTCTATGACTGCCTGAATCAGCACCCTTGCTCCATCCTTTCCCAGAAGGTCTCTGAGGCCCAGAACTAGGTGTTACCAAGACCAGAGACCTCCTCACCTGGAACTTTTCAGTGGCCTGCAGCCGCTCCTGCCAACGACCCTCCAACCTCTGTTCCAACGCCGCCCTGCGCTCCTGGAGGCCGCCGCGCTCCGCCCGGAGCTGCTGTAGCTCCAGGCGACCCTCCCGGGCGCCCTGCACGGCGTGGCCCAGCCGCTCGCGGGCCTGGCCCAGCGACGTCTCCATGTGCGCCACGCGCTCCTGGTAGCCGCGCACAGCCCCGCGCCACGCCTCCCCCAGCCGCCTGGCCAGCTCCTCCACCTCGGGGGCGCGGGCCGGGGGCCCGCGGGGCGGCGCGGGGCCGCGGGGGGCACAGGCGGCCTGGGCGTTGAGGCTGGCGCGCTCCTCCTCGTGCGCGGCGCGCAGATCCTCCAGCTCGCGCTCCAGCTCCGCAGCCTGGCTGCCCAGCCAGCCCTGGGCGCACTGCTCCGTCTCCAGCGCACGTCGGTGGCGGGCGGCCTCCTCGGCGACCCGCTCCCGGGCCAGCCGCACCTGCTGGCACCGGCCCGCCACGCCCTCCAGCTCCTCGGCCAGGTTGTCGCGCTCCACCTCCGCCGCGTGCTTCTCCCGCCAGCGCTGGTCCACCAGGCCCCGCAGCGCGGCCAGCTCGTCGTCGGCACGGGCTCGCCAGGACGCCTCGGCGGACTGGGCGCGCAGAGCCGCGAGCTCCGCGCCCAGCAGCTCGTTCTGCTCCTCCAGCGCCTTCACCCGGCCCAGGTAGGCCTCCAGGCGTCGATTGAGCTCCCACATCTGGAACGATTCCTCCCCCAGGCAGCCCTCCATCCTGTTCCTGCCCCGCACCGAGCGTGGAACACGCGCGCACCGGGACGCGGGAGCGGCTCGCGGAACTTCTGGGGACCTGCGGGGGACAATGGCACGGAGGGGGCGGGAGCAGCTCAGCGAGTGAGAGCCGCTCCGCGGGCGCCGCTATTCGTACTCCCGCCAGCCCCGGAGGGCGGGCTTGGGGCGGGGCCCGCGCTTTAACCCCTCCTTGCCCACCGGATGCCTGAGGATGGAACCCCCAAGACCAGCCCGACCCTGGGGAGTCCTGTCCGATGGTGGCGGCTCTCTGAGGGAGGAGGCTGTTAGGGTCAGCCCTCTTCCTCCCCCTCCCCCCCCCACGAGGCACAGAACTGGGTCCTCTGAAGGGATGCGAGTCACCATTACTCAGCACCCCCAAGAGAGCTGTCACTTACTGAATTAAGACCCAGTTTCTGGCCAGGCGCAGGTGGCTCACGTCTGTAATCCTAACTACGACTCAGGAGGCTGAGATACGAGCATCACCCTTGGAAGCCAGCCTGGGGAGGAAAGATGATGAGACTCTTATCTCCAGTTAACCAGCACAAGAGCTAAAGTGGAGTCGTGGTTCGAGCTAGCTACCCAGGCCTTGAATTCAATCTCCATTACTGCTGTATGAACGCGCGCACGCACGCGCACACACACACATGCACAGTCTCTCATCCATAAAATATTGTGAGGGTGGAACTCTCAAGCGCTGCTGTGGGGAGGATAGACAGGGTCCTGGGTTTTGCAAAGAGAGAATGTGAGACGCCGCCCAGAAATGGGAAGGACAAACATCTGATTCCTGAGACAAGTATGCAAGCCATACAAACACCCTATTCTGCCTCCATTGGGGAAAAAGAGGGACGGCGGGAAGGGATGTCCTAAGCTTGAGAACGTTTTCTCCACTTAACTTTCACACTTACTATTCCTGAACACATCTACTGAGAGTCTATCCTCGCTGTAAGGAATTCTGCTCTCTGGAAAAGGGCGCCACATCCTGTCATTTGTGGGGAATTTTTGAGCAGAGGACGCACCCTGCTGGTTGACAATTCAAGTCTGGGAGAGGCTATCTTTAAGAGTCAAGCTCTTACCATGAGTCAAACTGAGCCTGTTCAAGCCTGTAAACCTAGCTACTCTGGAGGCTGAGATCTGAGGATCATGACTTAAAGCCAGCCCAGACAGAAATGTCCATGAGACGCTTATCTCCAGTGAACTACCAGAAAACCAGAAGTGGAGATGTGGCTCAAAGTGGTAGCGTTCTAACCTTGAGCAAAAGAGCTCAGGGTCAGCACCTAGGTCCTGTGTTCAAGCCCCATGACCTACAGAAGAGGAAGAAGAAGAAGAAGAAGAAGAAGAAGAAGAAGAAGAAGAAGAAGAAGAAGAAGAAGAAGAAGGAGGAGGAGGAGGAGGAGGAGGAGGAGGAGGAGGAGGAGGAGGAGGAGGAGGAAAAGGAGGAGGAGGAAGGGGAAGGGAGGGGGGGAGGGGGAGAGGGAGGAGGAGTCAAGCTCCAAACTTATTACACTTTTATGACACACTAAATCTTGCTCTAAACCCTGCATCGTGTTGCCTACCTATAATCCCAGCACTCTTTGGAGGCTGTGGCAGGAGGAGGGGGCATTGGAGGTCAGCTTGGGCTATGTAGTGAGACCCTAATCTCAGAAAACCAAGAGCTGGGGATGTAGCTGCTTTGTAGAGTGCTTGCCTAACAACTTACTTGCATAACCTGAATTAATCTTCAAAACATTTTTTTGAAGCTTCTATATGTCAGGGAGCAGAGAACTCTCTGAGGGTGGAAGCTTCAGGAAGGCATTCTGGAGAGGGGCAGTCCTTGAGCTGGGTGGGATTTAGTGTGTGTAAAGTAAAAGAGAAGTAGGCTAGGGAAGGAGGCCCAGGGGTAAAGAGACAGAGGAGATTATTGGGGAAAGGGTTTCTGCTTAATAAAGGCAATGTGGTGTTACAAGTTTCATTGAACACTTAGTATATGAAGGCATTAGAGAGATGGCAGGAGGAGAGGTTTCATACTATATCTCATGAAGAGTGTAATGACCTGGGAGTGAGAAAAATCCATCAAGGCATGGTTAAGGATGACAAATGAGTTTTTTTTTTTTTTTTTTTTGGCCAGTCCTGGGCCTTGGACTCAGGGCCTGAGCACTGTCCCTGACTTCTTTCCGCTCAAGGCTAGCACTCTGCCACTTGAGCCACAGCGCCGCTTCTGGCCGTTTTCTATATATGTGGTGCTGGGGAATCGAACCTAGGGCCTCGTGTATCCGAGGCAGGCACTCTTGCCACTAGGCTATATCCTCAGCCCCGACAAATGAGTTTTATTAGTCGGTCTGCAACTGGCTTACCCTGGGCTACCCCGGAGCTGGGAGCAGCTACAGCCTCTGAGGGGGTGAATTTTTTCCCTTTCTTCCTTTCCACAGGCTTCTCTTTTCTGCAGCCCTCTCTGCAGGCCTCTTGTTCTCCACAGGCTTCTCTGCTCTCTGCAGGCCTCTTGTTCTCCTCAGGCCTCTGTCTCCGCAGGCCTCAAGGCTCTCCTGTCCATAGGCCCAGGGTTTGGGCCTCTCCTGTCTGCAGGCCAGGGCTTGGGCCTTTACGCTCCGCAGTCCTGAGGAGAGCCCAGGTACTGCTCAGCTCCCCGAGGTGCCTCTGCCCACTTGTCACACAGAGAATGGCTTTGATGTGTGTGTGTGAGAGAGAGAGAGAGAGACAGACAGACAAACAGACAGGCAGGCAGGCAGGCAGAGAGGCTGTGTGTGTCCGTCCACACACACCCTAGTCCTGGGGCTTAAACTCAGGGCTTGAACTCTGTCTCTGTGCTTTCCTGCCCAAGGCTAGCGCTCTGTCATGTAGGTCTCAGCTCCACTGCTGGCTTTTTGGTGGTTAATTGGAGATAAGAGTCTCACAGACTTCCCTGCCCTGGCTGGCTTCAAACCGCGAGTACTGGAGTTCTGGTGGAACTTTGAGGAATCCATCTCTGTCCTCTGCCTTACTCACCCGGTCTCTAAGCTGCAGAGGCTGGCTGTGGGACATGGCCGCCAGGGGCTGCTATTGCCTAAGGAAAGGTGGGGGGCCGCTGGTGCTGGTGGTTCACACCTGCAATCCTAACCACTCAGGAGGCTGAGATCTGAGGATCCATGTTTGAAGTCAGCCTGGGCAGGAAAAGTTATGAGACTTTTGTCTCCAATTAACCACCAGAAAACCAGAAGTGGTGCTGTGGCTCAAAGTGGTAGAGCACTAGCCTTGAGCTAAAGAGCTCAGGGACAGTGCCCAGGCCCTAAGTTCAAGCCCCAGGACCAGCACTAAAACATAACACTAAGATTTACGTAACAGGTAATATCATCAATACAGGTAATATCATCATCATCATCATCTACCTGAGGAAACAGTTCAGAGAGGCTAAATAATCTATCCAAAATCACACAGAACTTTATTTGTTTTGTTTTTGTTGCCAGTCCTGGGGCGTGGACTCAGGGCCTGAGCACTGTCCCTGGCTTCTTTTTGCTCAAGGCTAGCACTCTACCTCTTGAGCCACGGCGCCACTTCCACTTCCAGCTTTTTTCTATATATGTGGTGCTGAGGAATCGAACCCAGGACTTCATGTATTCGAGGTGAGCACTCTTGCCACTAGGCCATATTCCCGGCCCCACACAGAACTTAAACTAAGAATTCTGACTCAGTCTGTACCTTCCTCTCCCCAGAAAAAAAGGCGACTGGAGGAGGTTGAGTCCAAGGGAAACTTAGTAAATTTTTACCATCCCTCCTTTTCTGTCTATCATCTCACCTGAGACTTGGAGCTAGAGATGACCAAGTCTGGATTTAAAATCTTCTCAAGTTTGTGTGTGTGTGTGTGTGTGTGTGTGTGTGTGTGTGTGTGTGTGTGTGTGCTGGGAATATGACCTAGTGGTAAAGTGCTCGCTTTGTAAACATGAAGCCCTGGGTTCGAGTCCTCCGCACCACATACACAGAAAAAGCCGGAAGTGGCACTGTGACTCAAGTGGCAGAGTGCTAGCCTTCGGCAAAAAGAAGCCAGGGACAGTGCTCAGGCCCTAAGTTCAAGCCTCAGGACTGGCAAAACAAAACAAAACAAAAATCTAGCCTTCCTAAAACCAGGTGCTGGAAGCACACGCCTATAATCCTAGCTACTCAGGAGGCTGAGATCTGAGGATCATGGTTCAAAGCCAGCTTGGGCCAGAAAGTCTTAAGAGACACATCTCCAATTAACTACCAGATAACTGGAAGTGGAGCTGTTACTCAAAGTGGTAGAGTGCTAACCTTGAGCAGAAAAGCTCAGGGACGGCGCCTAGAGTCAGAGTTGAAGCCCCATGACTGACCAAAACCAACCAAACAACAACAAAAACCTTAGCTTTCCTATCCCACCACCACCCACCTACCCAATTGTTGGGAGGAAAGGGGTAGACGATAACTGATAGCAGGTGGAGCTGGGCAGGAGCTGGATTAGGGGCCTGAGCTCAGGCTACCACATTGGGAAGGAGCTGATGTCTGGTTTGGCAGCACTTGGTAAGCTCCCATTGGGTGTTCACTGGCTGAATATACAACCCACAGTGGAAAGACTTTGGAGTGCAGGCCCTGGAAGCATCGGGAACCTCAGCTTCTTCAGCTGTGGAATGCAACCTGAGCACCTATCTGATCCCAGTAGGAACACTGCCCTCTGCTGGTGGGAGCTAAGTCCTTTGATTTCTAGTATTGGGTTCCAGATTGGCTGTCAATACAAGAAAATGAATCAACAGGGCCAGGCACCAGGGCCCATGCCTGTCATTCTAGCTACTCAGAAGGCTGAGATCTGGAGGATTGCAGGTTAAAGCCAGCCCAAGCAGAAAAGTCTGAGAGATTCCATCTCCAAAATAACCAGCAAAATCCTGGATTGGAGGCATGGCTAAAGTGGTAGGGAGCCAGCTGTGACTGAAAAAGTGAAGTAAAAATTTGAGGCTCTGAGTTCAAGCCATGGTGTCAGAATACATGCAAAAGAGATAGAAATAAGAGAGAGACAGAGAGAGAGATCGTGTACCCAGCTACTGTAAACATTCTTACCTAACTCCCAGTGCACCTGTACATGGGGTCATTTTCCAGTCACATGTACAGACCATACATCTTCTATTTCAATGGATAGTGTTACTTCAATTGAATAATTGTCCCTAGCTGGGCGCTGATAGCTCATGCCTGTAACCTTCACTACTCAGAAGGATGAGACCTGAGAATCACAGTTCAAAGCCAGCCCGGGTAGAAAAGTCCCTGTGAGACTCTTATCTCCAATTAACCTCCCAAAAACCAGAAATGGAGTTGTGGTGTAAAATGGTAGTGCATTAGCCTTGAGCACAAAGAAGCTCAGAGTCAGCGTCCAGGCCCTGCAGTTCAAGCCCCATGACCGATAAATAAATAAATAAAAATTTAAAAATGGCCTTAGCTGGGCACCAGTAGCTCATGCCTACAATCCTAACAACTCAGGAGGTCAAGATCTGAGGATCATAGTTGGAAGCCAGCCCAGGAAGAAAGTCCGTGAGACTCTTATCTCTAATTAACCACTCAAAAGCTGAAAAGTGGGGCTGTGGCTCAAGTGGTATAGCGCACTAGTCTTGAGTAAAAGAAGCTCAGGGACAGCATCCAGGCCCTGAGTTCAAACTCCACGACTGGCAAAAGGAAAGGAAAGGAAAAGAAAAGGTCCTGCCACTCAGCTTTCCCACAAACAGAGTAGAATGAGTTTGTGTTGTCTCACATCATCCTGATATCGTGAGGGCTTTGGTTTCTTACTGCCGTGAGTTCTGATCATTCAGTGTACAACTGTGGGAATATATCAACATGGATCAGTCTCATGGATATCATGTTAAGTGGGGGAGAGGGGAGCTGTAGTAAAACACACACCGTAGATACCATGTCTATAAAAGCTCAAAACCCTGCAAACACCAGTGTCATTGAGAAACACATGTGGAATAAATTTAAAAAATACTTTTTTTGTCCATCTTGGCATTACTAAGGGTTGAACTCAAGGCAGTTTTTGGGGGGATTGTTTGTTTGTTGTTGCTTTGAGGGATTTTTTTTTGTGGTTCTGGAAGTTGAACCCAGAGCTTAGTACTAGACAAGCAATTTGCCACTTGAACCATGCCCCAGTTATTTTTCATTTTAGTTTTTTCTTCCTTCCTTCCTTTCTTTCTCCTTCCTTCTTTCCTTCCTTCCTTCCTCCCTCCCTCCCTCCCTCTCTTCTTTCTTTCTTTCTTTCTTTCTTTGTCACTTGTGGGGCTTGAACTTGGGGCTTGGACACTGTCCCTGAACTTTTTTGCTGAAGGCTAGCACTCTACCATTTTGAGCCACAGCTCCACTTCTAGTTTTCTGGTGACTAATTGGAGGTAAGAGTCTCAGACTTTCCTTTCCCAGGCTTGCTTTGAACTGTGATCCTCAGATCTCAGCCTCCTGAGTATCTAGGACTACAGGCATGAGCCACCACTACCTGGCTCATTTTAGTTTTTCAAAAAAAAAAATTTTCACCCTTGGGCTGGGATATGGCCTAGTGGTAAAGTGCTCACCTCATGTACATGAAGCCCTGGGTTCGATTCCTCAGCACCACATATATAGAAAAAGCCAGAAGTGGCGCTTTGGCTCAAGAGGTAGAGTGCTAGCCTTGAGCAAAAAGAAGCCAGGGACAGTGCTCAGGCCCTGAGTTCAAGCCCCAGGACTGGCAAAACAAAACAAAAAAAGTTTCACCCTTTTTTCCTGTCTGGCCTCAGACTGTGATCTTTCTGTCTTCATCTCCTGAGTAGCTGGAATTAGAGCCATCACTTATGCTACCACACTAAGCTACAGTTTATGATATATTTCTTCACTGATAAAACATATGCAATATTTCAAAACAAATAGATAGCTTAGAGAGGGTCATCTTAAACCCGTAAGTCTTAAGGACTCCAGCTAAAGGACCCCAAGCCTTTCTCTAATTCTTCCTTCTTCCATTCTTCCTTCCTTTCTTTTTTTTTTTTGTACTGGTTCTGGGGTTGAACTCAGGGCCTGGGTGCTGTTCAGAGACTTTTTTGCTCTACCATATGAGCCACAGCAGCAACACATCCAGCTTTTTAGATAATTGGAGATAAGAATCTCAAAGGTTTTCCTGCCCAGGCCAGCTTTGAACTGCAATCCTCAGATCTCAGCCTCGTGAGTAGCAAGGATAGGCGTGAGCCACTGGAGGCCAGCCAGACCATCTTTAAGTGGGTCCAGGAAATAGAACCAGACAAAAGGAAGGATGCTTCAGGAATGTATTCCAGCCCCGGCTGGAGCAGCTGCCACCAGAGGGCGAGAGCGCCTTGTTCTTGGAGATGTTCAGGAACACATCCTATCTTTCTTGAGCAATGCCTTCTGAGACCCTTGCTCATGGCTTCCTTAACACGAGGCACTCTGGCCATCTAGGACTATACAGAAGCCCCCGAGCCTCTCTGCAGCTGCCGTTTGTGCACTATCAATTTGCACCGTCCCCACTGGGGTTCAGGGTCAAAGCAGGAGGCCTAGAAATTTATCCCGGTCGGATTACTGCATTTGTGGGACGTGACAATGCCATGGGACAGTGGGGATGAAGATGCAGTAGGCTGTTAGCCACCAGTCCCTTCCCTAGTCAAGTAGGAGAGGGGCCCAAGAACTCAGACCAACTGCAGAAGTGTGAATTCTGTCCACATCTCCCCCTCAGGGCAGTTCTGAAGTCCAGCCTCATCCCTGAGCCACGGGAAGGGCCTTGGCTCCTTCCAGTCCCTAAAATTGAGTGTCATACCTCTAGACACCACTAGATGGAGCCAGGAGAGGGAGCCTCTCCCTCCTACTTCATTTATGGGTCTGGGGGGTGGGGGGCGGGGGCAACTGTCTTCCTGCAAAGTCCAGGGTGGGTTGGACTGATGAGAGAATTTAAGCGAATACTTTGGGGCGGGGGGGGGGGCAAGCCTGAAGAGCTGAGGGTCCCAGGGAGGGGGGGGGGTGCTCTTTGTCTAGGTTGCTGGGGACAGTTCTGTTTCTCTCCTGAACTTACAGCACTAAATGTAATGCTTTGTAACCAAAGCCCCCCAGCTTGTGGGCTGGGTGGAGACCATCCGTGAGGACTAGAAGGACAAAGGATAAGGCAAGAGTGGTCCCCTGACCTGCCCTGCCCCCAGTTAGGGCAGCTGCTGCAGGAACTGGGCAGCCTGGTGCCCCCTGGGCTAGCTGGGAGAATCCGGGAGGGAAGGAGGAGGGGAGAAGGGAGCCAGGCAGGCAGGAACAATGCTGGCTTCTAGCCAGGTTGTGAGTTGAGTGGGGGATTAAGGAGAGAATAGGGAAAGGGAGAGAATGAGGGGAAGGAGAAGACAGAAAAATGGGACAAATGGAAACAGCGTTCCTATTTGGGTGCCTTCACTACTCCTCTTTGCAGATCCTGGGTCCTAGAGGAGAGGAGGGTGTCCTGTGAGTTTCAGCTGAAGCTACAGTAGGAGGCACTTAAGTTAGCCCTTCTGAAGGACTTCCCAGGGGAATGGAGACACATTTTGGGAACGAATGAGTCAGAGGGAATTGCAGGAGGTGGACAGTCTCCTTCTTGCTGCGTCCTGAGCCTCTGCTGGGTTGTATTCATGCCCGGAGAGCTGGGGGTGCTAGACGTGATGACCTCACTTTTCTGCTTCTGTGTTCCCACAATCCCTGGGCTGATCTCGGAGTTGAGTGGGGACTGTGCTGACAGAAGGACAATGGCAGGAAGGTTCCCCTGAAAGATTGAGCCTCCATCCCAGTTATGAGAAAGGGGCTGGAGGAGGGGGTCACAGAAGCCCAGGACCAGGAGGCAGCCTGAACCTGGCTGAGGTGGGGCTGGCATCCTGCCGGGTGCCTGGGCTCGAGGTGGTCACCCTGCCCTGCACAAGGCCACCCTGGCTCTGGAGCGGAGGGGCAGAGGGGCGGGAGCCCATGGCTTGCTCTTAGTGGGAGCTCAGGCATGTTTCCTGATGGACGCTGGGCGGACCGAAGCTCTGAGTCAGGGAGTCACCATCTCTGACAGAGTGTCAGGCCCACACTTGAGGCTCCGCAACCATTTGTGGAGGGAATGAATGCAGCTGACCTACCCAAGGCGGGGCCCCCCCAAGTGGACGTCAGTCCCTGCAAACGGCCAGGCAGTGGTAGCTCACGCCTGTAATTCTAGCTACTCAGGAGACCCAGAGCTGGTGGATTGAAATTCAAAAAGCCAGCCTGGGCAGAAAAGTCCAAGAAGCTCCATCTCTGATTAACCAGCAAGATGCCAGACTGGAGGCATGGCTCAAGTGTTAGAATACCAGTCTAGAAATTGAGACCTGAGCTGGAAATGTGCCTTAGTAGTAGGTAGAATGCTTGCCTAGTATGCATGAAGCCCTGGGTCCTCAGTACCACATACACAGAAAAAGCCAGAAGTGGCGCTGTGGCTCAAGTGGTAGAGTGCTAGCCTTGAACAAAAGAAGCTCAGGGACAGTGCTCAGGCCCTGAGTTCAAGCCCCAGGACTGGCAAACAAAAAAAAAAGAAAGAAAGTGAAAGACCTGAGTTCAAAGTACTATCAAAAAGTACTAAGTTCCAGTAGTGCCAAAAGAAACCCCTGCAAATAGTAAAGACTTTGTGTCTGTGTGTGAATGACCTGGTATGGGCTGGCCTGGCTCTTCTCAGGCCTTCTTTGAAGCTGATCTAGTTTGAGGGACCAGGTTGGACTGCTGAGGAATTTTCCAGACCCCTTCTCCCCTGGTAAGGCCAGGGCATGGTGGCTTTTACTGCCTAGGCAGCTGTGGACGGGCCCAGCATCCCCTCGACCTCAGCCTCCTCCTGAAACCTCAGCCTGGGGGGCCCCACACCTGGCCAGGCCTCCCAGGGGAGGGCGAAGGCTTGCCCACTGCAGTGGCCAGTGGGCAGTCAGTGTGCAAAAGCCAACGTTTCTTTTCAACCCAGGGCTTTCCCCCCAGCTGGAAAGAAAGAGGAGATGGAGGAGCCGAGGACACCTTTGGGACAAAGCTGGTTTGTACTAAGCCTGCCGGGGCCCTCCTATGTCACTCATGATTTTCCTGTTGCCTGGGTGACCCCCCCACCCTCCCCCACCAAGAGCCAGCCACGCCCCCTTTAAGGTCCATTTTGAATGTGGTTTCTTCTCACACAAAAGAGAGGCTCAATCCTCCAGATCCCTTCCTTCTGGGACGCTTGTCTGGTTCTAGAGTTTCCAGCTTCTAAGATTCCACCAAGGGGCAGTGGGAAGGGAGGGCTCAGGGCCCAGGACTGCACAGCTGTGGCCTGCTGCTCCAGCTTGAGTCACTAGCTGGGTCTCAGCCTGGCCTGACACACCGGCTCACCCCAAGGAGTGGGAGTGTGAGCCAGGCAGACTAGACTGCTCCCAATGGATGCCCCTACCTACTTTTAGAATGTTCCTCTCTCGGCTGTGGTGTCTTCGACTCCTATGTGAGTGGCTAGATCCCAGGGGGAAGTTGGGAGCTTGCGGACCCTGTAGTTGTCTGGAATAGAAACAAGGAGCACCCTGAGGTTTTAGGGTGTTGGAAAAGACAGAGGTAAGGCAGACATTTTAGGAAGAGACAGAAGGACGGTTAGGCTGGGTGTGATGGTGGGCACCTAGAACCCCAGCACTCAGGAGGCTGAGGTGGGATGATCATACGTCCGAGGTCAAGCTGGACTTCACAGTGAGACCTTGCCTCAAAACAAAAAGAAACCAAGCCCAGCATTGGTAACTCATGCTGTCATCTACCTACTCTGGAGGCTGAGACCTAGAGGACTGGAGTTTGAGGCCAGCTTGGATGGAAGAGTTTGTTAGAATCGTATCTCCAAAATAACCAGAAAAAGAAGAAGAAGAAGAAGAAGAAGAAGAAGAAGAAGAAGAAGAAGAAGAAGAAGAAGAAGAAGAAGAAGAAAAGGTGGTGTAGCACCTGACAAGAAAGCAAACCCAACAGGCCTGAGGCATTGAGTTAAAAACCCCAGCAACACACACACACACACACACACACACACACACACACACACACACATAAATAAAAAGGAAGGAAAGAAAGAAAAGAAAAAAAGAAAGAAGGAAGGAACCGATGACCTCTGAAAGTCCTTTTCGCGGAGGAGCGGGAGGCTCTGCTCCAGGGGATGAGAACAGAGCCAGAATGTCATGGGAAATGAATGATAGCTCCAGAGGAGACCAGGAGCTGAGGTTAAGTGGGGTCAGCCCTATCTCAGCCGACCCCCTTCAGTGCCAGGGACTGTGCAGGGGCCAACCTGCCTCGGGGGCTATTGATCAGAGCAGCTATGAGGAGCTGGGGGAAGGGACAGAGGTGGCTCAGGTCCGCGCTGATGGGAAATGGAGTCGAGGCGGGAGGAGAAACACCTGGCCTGACAGAGTCCAAGGAGGCCAGAGGTGGCTGACCCTTTGAGGGGCTGGGGATGAGTCTGTGGAGGAGGTTAGACACAGGAGGCACTGCCTGGAGGAGGAAGGAGCCGGAGGAGGCTCCACAGGACTTCCCCAGAAGCAGGAGAGACCAAGGCCACAGCTGCACCTGAGGAAGGAGGGACTGTGGGAGAGACTGTGAGGAAGGGGCCAGGGGTGGGGGGGGGGCCCTCGGAAGGGCCTGTCGGAGAGATCTTGGCTGCTGGCTGGGGCGGGGCGTTGTCGGTCTGCCAGGTTTCTGCAGCCGGCTGGGAAGAGCCCAGCCCAGAGATTCTTATCCAGGGCACGAACAGAACTGGTTTCTCGGCGGGCAGTGCCAATGGGGACAGGGCAAGAGGAAGCCAAAAGGTCAGGAGGACAGTGCCAGGCCCCAGGAAGTGGGCAGACCTGGCTGGAGGACCCCTCTTCTCATCCGTCTCTGCTGGGCCCTCCCTGGTTTGGCACATGCCCTTTGCTTGTCTGCATCTGATTGGTGCTGTGGGTATTCACTTTCCGTGAAGAGTGGCCCTGGTCCCTCACCCCTTCCCTGCCCTGTCCCTCCTCTTGCTCAGGTGGGACAGATGGCCCAGCCAGGAGAAATACCTGGTTGGACTTAGTCTTTCCCCTCCCCCTTCCCCCATCCTCCAGCAGCACTGAGGCTCCAGAGGTCACTGGGGGGAGGGACTGGGGACCCCAGAGGACTGTCCTTAAAGCCACTGCTCCTTTCATCCTTCCGCCACAAAGGGCCTGGTTCCCTGGCCCCATCTATCTGTGTCTGCTGCGCCCCTTAGGCAGCTCTTTGTTAGGACCTGAGGTCAGAGGGCCTGGGGGGTCAGAAGGCCTGGCCAGCATACCCACTGTCCCCTGACCCCCCATCACTGGGGCCCTTTCTTTCCTCTCCTGCCCTCCCTGACAACCTCAGCCCTCTGGGGTCCGGATCTCCGGGCTTTCTCCTGAGTCCCTGGCCCTCCCTTTTTTCTTCTCCCTGACTGCCTTTCCTTCTCCTTTCTGTCCTTCTCCTTCCAGGTCTGTCTCTCCTAAGCCTCTCTCTTTGGGTGTGTCCTCTCATTTCTGCGTTTCTCACTGTCTTCTCCCCTCTGTGTATGTCTTCTCCCTGTCTCTGTCTTTCTATCGGGACTTTCTCACTCCATCTCTCTCTGTCTCTGTTTCTCTGTCAGGGCTTTCTCGCTCTCTCTGGCTCTGTTTCCCTCCTGTGGGGGCTCCTAGAACTTGGCCCTTCTACCACACATAAGCATTCAGTTACCCCTGGTGCCAGCGACCCCTAAGGGACACTGAATCTTGGGTTTGGTCCTCCCTGGTCTCATCCATGCCTGGCATCCTGGGGGTTTGTCATTAATGAGCCTCTTGACTGCATACCCTTGTCTCTGGGGGCAGGGAGGAGGAGGTTTGCATCTGCCTCAGTTTCTCGGAGATATTGGTGCCGACTCCCTGGTGCTTGGCAGCGTCCCTGCCATGTGTGTCAGCTTCTATACCCCAGGGGTCAGCCAGTTTCTGTTGGTGGCCTTGTCTGTGGCCTCCTGGCTGCCAGCCTGTGCCCCAGCATCTGTGGTGGCTACACAAGATATCTCCGCCTCTCCTGGGGTTGAACCTGAAGTTTGGTCCTCAGAGAGGAGAAACTTCTGTACACACAGAACTTGTTGCCAGCCAGGGACGGGAGCTTCTGGGGATTTTCTCCCAAATGAAGTAAGAAAAAAGACTTAGGTTATAGAAGGGCAACCCAAGAAGGCCTCCCAGAGGTGGGAAGCTGGAGGAACTTTCTCACGGTTGCACAGCAGGAAGAGGTGGCTCCTCCCTGATTCAATCTCCCTACTCATGAGTAACTTCCCTGTCACCTCAGGCAGGCAGGCAGGCAGGCAGGCAGGCAGGCAAGTCCTGGAGATGCAGAGCCCAGGGTAAGGGGAAAGAGGAGCAGCCTTAGCTCTGTTCTCAGGGAGCCCAGCCTCTGCCTTCAGGGAGGCCCCCCCACCCCCAGTTTCACAAGTAGCACCTGCTCCTAGGGACCTCCCAGGAAAAAGAGAAAGCTTTCCTCTCTCTGCCTTTCTCAATAATCTCCTTCCCAAGGATGCTCTGGACCAAACAGTTCTGGGTCCAGGAGTCTGGGCAGAGTGGGGAGCCAGGATAAGGAGGGAAGGGAACAGTGTGGCAGGAAGCCTGGATGAGGAGCCAGCTGGGAGTCCAGGATGGACGAGGTGGACAGAGGTGACTCGGAAAGGAGGAGACGAAGCCAGGGTTCACATGGAGATGCTGAATGCTTCTGGATTCAAACAAGAAATCAGCTCTAGGGCTGGGGATATAGCCTAGTGGCAAGAGTGCCTGCCTCGGATACACGAGGCCCTAGGTTCGATTCCCCAGCACCACATATACAGAAAACGGCCAGAAGCGGCGCTGTGGCTCAAGTGGCAGAGTGCTAGCCTTGAGCGGGAAGAAGCCAGGGACAGTGCTCAGGCCCTGAGTCCAAGGCCCAGGACTGGCCAAAAAAAAAAAAAAAAAAGAATCTTCTCCTGTCTGTGATTATCTCCACATGGTCTTCTGGGATGGCCAAGACATATGCTTTCAGGTTCAATTCCCCAGCACCACATATATAGACAAAGCCGGAAGTGGCGCTGTGGCTCAAGTGGCAGAGTGCTAGCCTTGAGCAAAAAGAAGCCAGGGACAGTGCTCAGGCCCTGAGTTCAAGACCCAGGACTGACAAAAAAATCAAGAAAGCAAGCAAGCAAGAAAGAAAGAAAGAAAGAAAAAAAGAGAGAGAAAGGAAGGAAGGAAGGAAGGAAGGAAGGAAGGAAAGAAGGAAGGAAGGGAAAGAAGGAAGGAAGAGAAATCAGCACTGCAGCCAACCCACAGGATTCATTTCTCCATTTCTGAAAATGGTGCCACCAGCCTCACAGTGAGCAAAGCCAGAAGCCTCAAGGTCGTTCTCAAAGGCCCCTTCACCCATCTCCTCCCATAGAGGCCTCGTGCATCTCGGTATCCACTCCCACGGTTCTCTGCACCCTCCACCACCTTTCTCTCTCTCTCTCTCTCTCTCTCTTTTTTTTTTTTGGCCAGTCCTGGGCCTTGGACTCAGGGCCTGAGCACTGTCCCTGGCTTCTTTTTGCTCAAGGCTAGCACTCTGCCACTTGAGCCACAGCGCCACTTCTGGCCGTTTTCTGTATATGTGGTGCTGGGGAATCGAACCCAGGGCCTCATGTGGAGGAGGCAAGCTCTCTTGCCACTAGGCCATATTCCCAGCCGTCCACCACCTTTCTCTCCACTCCCTCCTCAGGTGTCCCACCAGCCTCCGGCAGCAACCTTTTCTTTCTTTCTTTCTTTCTTTCTTTCTTTCTTTCTTTCTTTCTTTCTTTCTTTCTTTCTTTCTTTCTTTCTTTCTCTTTCTTTCTTTCTTTCTTTTCCAATCCATCTCCACCTGGCAGATAAAAAGAATGCCTAAAAATACAAATAAATGCTACCCCATTTAAAAAATCCTTTGGTGGCTTCTTATTGCTCCCCTCCCTCGTTGCTTTCAGAGTAAAATAAGAAACAGGCAGGGCAGGAAGGCCTTCAGGTTCTGCAGGATCCAGCCCTGACCAGCCAGCCAGCCTCATAGCACTCCTGTGGTGGGATCTCCATGCCCCTACCTTCCCAACCCCCCCCCCCCCACCCTCATGCTTCTCTGTTTCACAGCCGAGACTCTCTGCCCTTTACACACACACACACACACACACACACACACACACACATTTTCTTTCTTCTTTTCTTTTTTCTGCTCACCCTGGGGCTTGAACTCAGGGCCTGGGCACTGTCCCTGAGCCTCTTTGTATTCAAGGCTAGCGCTCTATCACTTGAGCCACAGCACCACTTCCAGCTTTTTCTGAGTAGTTTCTTTGTTTATTTGTTTTGTTTTTGTTGCCAATCCTGGGGCCATGGACTCAGGGCCTGAGCACTGTCCCTGGCTTCTTTTTGCTCAAGGCTAGCACTCTACCTCTTGAGCCACAGCACCAATTCTGGCTTTTTTCTACATATGTGGTGCTGGGGAATCGAACCCAGGGCCTCATGCATATGAGGCGAACACTTTACCACTAGGCCATATTCCCAGCCCTCTGAGTAATTTCTTGGAGATAAGAGTCTCACGGACTTTCTTGCCCGAGTTGGCTTTGAACCTGATCCTCAGATCTCAGCTTCTTGAGTAGCTAGGATTACAGGCGTGAGCGACGGGTACCCAGTACTCCCCATATTTTCTAAACACCTCTTCTCCTGGCACCTCCATTCCTCTCTACCCTGTGAGCTGGTGGTTGATGGCCTCTAACGATAGCTACTCAGGAGTATGAGTTCTTAGAATTGTGGTTCAAAGCTAGACCAGGCAGACAAATCTGAGAGCCTCTTCAGTTAACCAGTGAAAAGCCAGAAGTGGAAGTGTGGCTCACATGGTAGAATGACAGCTGTGAGATCGAAAGGCCTTGAGTCCAAGTCCCTTCAGGACAAGGTTTGCTCTGTTTCTCATGGTTATGCTTTCCCTCCGTAACTATAACACTTACCATAATAAGCAATTATGTGGTTACTTTTTTTTTTTTTGCCAGTCCTGGAGCTTGAACTCAGGGCCTGAGCACTGTCCCTGGCTTCTTTTTGCTCAAGGCTAGCACTCTACGACTTGAGCCATAGCGCCACTTCTGGCCACTTTCTATATATGTGGTGCTGAGGAATCGAACCCAGGGCTTCATGTATAGGAGGCAAGCACTCTTGCCACTAGGCCAGATTCCCAGCCCCCTGTAGTTACTTTTTATGTGCACTTTTTTTTTTAGCTTACATTATTATGGAGGGGTTCATTGTTGCATTTCCACACATGTTCACAATGCTTTCCAATCCATCTCAGCCCCTCTATTCCTGTTCCTTCTTTGCTTCCCCCATCCCCAAACCATCTCAATAGGTTTCATTGTTCTGTTGTCATAATTGCAAGCAATCTATTTCAACAGTATTCAACTCTCCTCCCTGCTAGCTCAACCTCCTCCTCCTAGTAACCCACACACAAAGCCCCCCTCCCCCAGACCCCATTGATCAATAGCTTTCATTGACATTCTCTATGCTGGTTTTATATCTATTTTTTCAATATCTTACGAAATCATTCATCTCCTATCATTCTTTTCCCCTTCCTCCTTGCCATTCTCCTAAGTGTATTTATCTGTCAAGGTTCCATCTCTTCACAATAAAGATCTATTTCCCCTCATGCCCCAGAAGGCTGGGGAGCTGGTTCACTTTTGCTCTTTTCTGTGTTCCTAGAATCTAGCTAGGTTTCCAGTTCCTAGGAGGCTCTTGGAAAACAACGATTGGATGAGTCAATGGAAGAGCTTCCCACTTCCCTCACCCTATGCTCAGGGAGAGAGGTGGGGGTCTCACTTCTGAAGGCCTCTCCTCTCTCTCCCTCTCTCTCTCTGTAGCCCTGGGCCTCTGTCTTCTGAAGCACGAGTACCCTCATGGGGCAGAATTGGGAAGTCCTAGCCTCAGGCACCCTGGCCTGGCAGGAAGTGGAGGTTCACCTGCCACAGAGGCCACGAAGCATGACCAGGGACCGTCAGTGCAGACATTGATGGAGGGAGAGGCTGCTTCGGGCTATGCAGGAAGCTAAGCTGGGAGAAGCACTGAGTGCCAGTGGGTGGAGAGGGTGGTGAGCCTTGTGGAAGTAGCCAAACACAGGAAGTAGGAGAGGTCATGACTTGTGTGTGCTTGTGTGAGTTGGTACTGGGGTTTGAATTTAGGACTTGGGTACTGTTCCTTAGTTGTTTTTTTTTGCTTAAGGTTAGCATTCTATATCACTTGAGCCACAGCTCTACTTCCAGCTTTTTGCTGGTTAATTGGAGGTAAGAGTCTAATAAACTTTCTTGTCTTGGCTGGATTTGAGCTATGATTCTCAGATCTCAGCCTCCTGAACAGCTAGGATTATAGGTGTGAGTCACTGGCACTTGGCTTAAAGCCATTTCTCTTTTTTTCTTTCTTTTTTTTTTTCTTATTTATTATCAAAGCGATGTACAGAGAGGTTACAGTTTCATTCATTAGGCCTTGGGTACATTTCTTGTACTGTTTATTACCTCCTCCCTCATTCCCCCCTCCCTCCCTCTTTCTTTCTTTCTTTCTTTCCTTCTTTCTTCCTTTGTCTTTCTGTTTTTTGTGGGACTTGAACTCAGGGCCTGGACACTGTCCTTGAGCCTCTTTGTGCTAAGACTAGAGCTCTACCACTTGAGCCACATTATCATCTGGTTTTTGAGTGGTTAGTTGGAGATAAGAGGCTCCTGGGCACTCTTCTGCCTGGGCTGGCTTTGAACTGTGATCCTCAGATCTCAGCCTCCTGAGTAGCTAGGATTATAGGTGTGAGCCACCAAGGCCATGTCTGAAAGGGTCCTTAATACCAGCTCTGACTTTATTCTGGACATAACAAGGTTCTTTTGTCGTTGTTTCCTTTCTTGTTTGATTTACTTTATGTTTTTGTGTGCCCAGGAAGGAAGCACGGTTTTGCACATGCCAGGCATGTGTTCTAACACTGAGCCACGGCACTGCCCTGCCCTGCTTTCCAGGCCCTTTGCTTTTCCCATAAAATTATGTTTTGACATATCATACTAGCAGAATTGCAGAGTAGATCACTTTTCTCTTTGAGATTAGTTTTCACTATGTTGTTGGCCTCCAACTTCTTTGCTCAAAGAGGCCCTCTTGAAATATGAAATATAAATGGTTAGTAGATCATCTGAAGTAATGCCCAACATTCCTAGTCACAAAAGAACTGAAAATCAATGGGTGTCAGTGCTCATGCCTAGCTGCTCAGAAGGCTGAGATCTGAGTCCATGAGACTCTTTACCTCCAGCTAATCATCAAAAAGCACGAAGTGGAGCTATGGCCCAAGTGGTACAGTACTGACTAGCCCTGAGCACAAAAGCTCAGAGACAGAGCCCAGGCGCTGAGTTCAAGCCCTAGGACCAGAAAAAAAAAACAACAAACAAAATGGGCTGGGAATATGGCCTAGTGGCAAGAGTGCTTGCCTCATATACATGAAGCCCTGGGTTTGATTCCCAAGCACCACATATACGGAAAACGGCCAGAAGTGGCGCTGTGGCTCAAGTGGCAGAGTGCTAGCCTTGAGCAAAAAAGAAGCCAGGGACAGTGCTCAGGCCCTGAGTCCAAGCCCAGGACTGGCAAAAATAAATAAATAAATAAATAAAACCAGAACTACCATATGGCTCCTTACTGTGACTCTTCCCTAGAATACTAGCTTTTCAGGAGGCTGAGAGCTAAGGGATAGAAGTTCAAAGCCAGCCCAGGTAGAAATTACACTAGATTCAACCTTTAAATCAACCAGCAAAAAGCAGGGCTGGCGATGTGGGTCAAGTGTAAAGCACCAGCTGGGCAAGTATAAGGTCCTGATTTCAAACACAAGTGCCATCAATTCCCCCTGCATAAAGTAAACAAATAAAACTATTTTATTGCAGTCAGAATGCCTGTCATCAAGAAAACAATGGCAGGGACTGGCAATGTGGCTTAGTGGTAGAGTGCTTGCCTAGCATGCCCTGGGTTCGATTCTTCAGTACCACATAAACAGAAAAAGCCAGAAGTGGCGCTGTGGCTCAAGTGGTAGAGTGCTAGCCTTGAGCAAAAGAAGCTCAGGGACAGCGCTGAGGCCGAGTTCGAGCCCCAGGACTGGCAAAAAAGAAAATAATGGCAGCAAATGCTGGCAAGGATGAGAAATGTGGGTGAGGAACCCTTACACACTGCTGGTGAAAATGTAAATAGTGCTATGCATGTACGTTCTTATAAGACTACTGTCGACATATTGTCTAATGTCGACATTACATTTAAAGTCCTAGGCGAATTTTCTTTGGCGTAGGCCACGTGGCTACTGTATATGCTCTTGGTACATTGGGTAATGTATATATGCCTGCCTGACCTAGGGAAAGGAAAGAAAAACAGGGTATAAGATATCACAAGAAATGTACACACTGCCCTACTATGTAACTGTACCCTTTTTGCACAACACCTTATCAAAAAAATTTTGTTTAATTAATAAATAAATTTAAATTTAAAAAATGTTAAAAAAGGGGCTGGGGATATAGCCTAGTGGCAAGAGTGCCTGCCTCGGATACACGAGGCCCTAGGTTCGATTCCCCAGCACCACATATACAGAAAACGGCCAGAAGCGGCGCTGTGGCTCAAGTGGCAGAGTGCTAGCCTTGAGCGGGAAGAAGCCAGGGACAGTGCTCAGGCCCTGAGTCCAAGGCCCAGGACTGGCCAAAAAAAAAAAAAAAAAAATGTTAAAAAAAAAGAAAATGTAAATAGGACCACCACTATGGAAATCAGTTTACAAGTTCTCAAGAAAACAAACAAAAAAACCCTAAAAGCAGACCTACCTATGACCCTTCCATACCACTTGTTGGCATATTTCTCAAGGAAAATACATCAATATACCCAGTTTATTGTAATTCTGTTCACAGCCGCCAAACTGTGGAATCAGCTGAGGTGCCTAAAAACCAATGGCTATATAAAGAAAATATTATAATATGCGTGCATACTATTCCCTCCAAAAGAAAAAGCCAGTGCCAGTGGCTCATGCTTGTAATCCTGGCTACTCAGGAAGCAGAAATCTGAGGAGCATAGTTGGAAGCCAGTCCAGGTAGAGAAGTCTGAAAGTCTCTCCAAATAGCCATCAAAAAAGCTGGAAGTAGAGCTGTGACTCAAGCGGTGGAACATCCGCCTTCAGTGAAAACAAAGGCTCAGAGAAGCTAACTGGCCTGAGGTTACACAACTCCCAAGTGGCAGAACCAGGTTTTGTACTCCTCTTCTTCCTACACCTGTGCGAATCATTTCACCTTCTGGCCATGGTGGGACAGCAGAACTGGCGGGCCAGCTGGAAGCTGCTGCTGTGTGAAACAGGTGGGCACCGAGGACAGGGGGCAGTGCATGGGGGGGAGGGGACTTTGAGGGAGACAGTGATAGAGTTGGGGGCAACAGTGTGACCCAAGTGCAGAGGCTCGGGGGAAGGGGGCAGGATCCAAAGGGCCTGGAAGACGGGGAAGCCAGGGGTGGAAAGAGCATGTGGGAGATCTGGGGGCAGGGAGGAAGGACAGCACACCGGGTGTTGACAGACAGGAGGCTTCTCCCAGAGACCCAGTCAGGAGCCGGGCCAGCCCATGGGTGTTGATGACCTCATTTGGAACCATGTAGGAGGCCGAAGCCAGGTGTAGGGCAGCCCTAGGTCGAGGCTGGAGGAGGGCAGGGACAATTGGAGGAGGATGCTGTTCAGACACTGTGGAAAACACGGAAGATGGAATTCCTCCCCAGAGCTCAGTGCGCTTGGGCGACCATGAGGAGGAGATGTGGGTTCCGGGGCTGGGGGGCTGGAGAAGAGGAAGGGGAGGATGCTGATGCCCTCAACACAGATGGAGGGAAATGAGCAGAGATGAGGAGGCTATTTTCCCCTCCCAGCTGCTGAAGGTGAGTTCACTGCATTTCACACTACACTTCAGGCAAGGCTGAACTCGGCCGCTTAGCTACCTACCCCAGCCCAATGAGCCAGAGACTTCTTTTTTTTTTTTTTTTTTTAACATTTTAATAAAATTAACAAATAAATATTCTAAATCGTGGAGGCTACAGGGCCAAAGAGTAGAAATTAAAGACAATCTTCCTTACTCAGCACCTCCTTGGAGGAAAGAAGAGTCCCCCACTCTAGGCTGGTGTGGAGCTAGATTCAGGCTTGGAGGAGGGGAGTGATGGCGGAAGGGGTGGGGTCTGGGCTCTTGCAATCTGCCCCTCTCCAGGTGGCAAAAGAGGAGGGGGCAGTGGTCAAAAAACAAAAGTCCCTACAAGAGGGATCCCAGCGGCAGCCCGCAGGAGTGAGGGGGTAAAGGGAAAGCTAACCTACAAGAGGGGGGTGCAAGGGAGGGTGGTTTCTATGAGTCTGTGAAGCGGTGGGTGGGTGGGTAGGCTTCAGGTGGTTCTTGGGCCATGGCTGCTCACTCTCGGACGTAAACCCTGGTGCACACAACGTCGTTTGCCGTCATGGTCTGGGAGGACAGAAGTAGTTGTTAGCCTGCAAGGCACATGGACATGGGGGAGACCTGGCCTTTGACACTGGGGGAGAAGGATGGAGGCATCGCCTCCATCCAGGCATCGCCTGGCCTCCGGGTCCAAACAGGAAGGAACTGGTCCCAGAATGTCCAAGTATCATTGGAAGGAGACAGCAAATCAAGCAGGAGCCAAGCCAAGGGAGGTCCCCCAGCGTATATCTGTTGCACACAAAAAGGACCCCATTTCTCTCTCTTTTTTGTATTTTTAGTGCTACTCTAGGGATTGAACTCAGGGCTTTGCACTTACTAAGTTAATGCTCTCCAGATGGAGCCCATGGCTCCAATCTTTACAGTCTGTTTTTCAGATAGGATCTCATGCATTTCTCTGGGGGTAGCCTCAGACCTCAGTCCTCCTACCTCATCATCAGAGCAGTTGGGATTACAGGCATATACCTTCATGCCTGGCAAGGACCACCATTCCTCATTCACATGGTATGGGATATGGATGGTGTAGTCTTATCCAGCCAGCCCGATCAAAAGGATGGGAAGACCAGCCATGGCTGCTCTTGAACCTCCTACACCCCGGATCCTCCCAGATAAATGGCAAAGGCAGCAGAGCTTTGCTAGTGGCTAGGAGTGGGTGGGACTCACCAGGATCAGCTCTCCATCATTGGTCAGTTCTCTGGTCCAGGAGGTCTTGGGGCCATCTCCTTTCAGAAGCCTCTGCTCACAGACCATTTTGTTCTCACTCTCCCACTTCACCAGACTCTGTAAGGAAGCGGGGCCAAGTGAGCTGAACTCATCATGGAGGCCAAGCCAGTGAGTGGGATAGGGAACAGACAGGTGCTGTTTTCTCAGGGACTTCTTCATGGGGAACAGAGAAAAGCACTTAGGAAAGCTAGATGAACAGTGGCATGCGAGAGGCGCGGTCATGGATGTTAGGGTCAGGAAGGAACCTTGCAGGGTCTCCCATCCACCGTCTGCTCCTCAAACTCCTCCCCGATCTTGAAGTTAATCTCTGTGGTGCGCACAGCAGTAGAAGTCTTGATGTAGAATGTGTCCCCTTCCTGCTTGATCTCCACTGCTGGCTTGGAGGCTGCAGCCACGGCGATCTTCCTCAACATGATGTTCACCCCTATGGGGAGGAAGAAGGGACACCTGCCTCACACTCTGGCAGCAGGAAAGAACATAGGAGGAGATCTGGGTGTGAAAGGTGATAGGCTTCAGGAGGAGGTCCCCTGGAAGTCCTGCTCCTAGCTATGGCCCCACCTCTGTTGAGTTATCAGATGGATAGGGGTTTAAATCCCAGATCTTCATTCCCAGAATTCTCAGGGGCAATTTAATCCAGCCTCCCCTCCCCCCAAACACACATACAAATATTCTGCTCCAGGTTCATCATGGCTCTTCTTACCTCCGTTTGGCCTTTCATCTATCCTGGCTTGGGAACTTTCATCACTATGTCTTTCCTTATGCCCATATGCAGGGCACACCTGGAAAGTAGAGGCTAATTCCCTCCTGCCCTAACTACCCACCCTTTCTGGTGCTCGGCAGGTGTTCATTTGCCCAATCTCTACCCATCTCCCAAACAAGGAGCAGGATTCTCAGCAGAGAAAAGATATCAGTAATTGTTTCTACAGAGTAGCTAGCAGGCAGGGGAAGCCAGGGGCTCTGGAGTCAGATCCAGGAAGCTGTGATTTCTCCTTCCCCAAGCCCCCTTCCAGATTGGATGACCTTGGGCAAATGGCTTAACTTCTCTGAGCCTCGGATTCCTCAATGGTACAACAGAAACATTTCTTCAAATTTACTGAATGAAATGTGTGTTTAGAACCTAGAACCAGTGCCTGGCACACCTTTAACCTGTCAGAAAATTGGCAACTGTTGTCATTGTTAATATTATTTTCACTGCTTAAAAAGTGAAAAAGAGGGACTGGGAATATATCCTAGTGGTAAAGTGCTCGCCTCGTATACATGAAACCCTGGGTTCAATTTCTCAGCAGCACATATATAGAAAAAAGCCGGAAGTGGTGCTGCGGCTCAAGAGGTAGAGCCTTGAGCAAAAAGAAGCCAGGGACAGTGCTCAGGCCCTGAGTTCAAGCCCCAGGATTGGCAAAAAAACCAAAACAAAACAAAACAAAAAGAAGAGCTGGGACAGTGCCCAGGCTCTGAGTTTAAGCCCCAAGACAGGAGGAAAAAAGTGAAAAGGAGCTGGGCACTTGTAGCTCATATTTGTAGCCAACCCTAGCTAGTCAGGAGGCTGAGATCTGAGGATTGCAGTTTGAAGCCAGTCCAGGCAGAAAATTCCATAAGACTTTTTTTTGGCAGTTGTAGGGCTTGAATTCAGGGCCTGGGCACTGTCTCCGAGCTCTTTAGCTCAAGGCTAGCACTCTACAGTTCTATACCTTGAGCTACAGCTCCTCTTTTGGTTTATGAGCGTTTAATTGGAGATAAGAGTCTTTGGGGGAACTTTTCTGCCCAGACTGGCTTTGAACCACTATCCTCAGATCCCAGCCTCCTGAGTAGCTAAGATTACAGATGTGAGCCACCCAGTAACCACTCCAAAACTGACTCTAAGTGGTAGAAGAGTAGTAGCCTTGAACACAAAAGCTTAGGGACAGTGCCCAGGCCCTGAGTTCAAGCTCCAGGACCACCACCACCATAAAACAAAACAAAACAAAAAAGTGAAAAAGAAAGGAAAAGCCAACACTCTGACTCACTAGCCTTTCTAGAAAGTTCCTGTGTCCCTCTTCTTTCTTTTTGAGGTTTTTCCAAGTACACTAAAAATTACTTGATTGTTGTTTTAGGGGTGATATACCATGGGGTTACTGCAGGTAATAAGTACATTTCCTTCCTTTGGCGTAGTATCATCTGCCCCTCATTTTCTCCCATTCTGTCCCTCCTAGCTCCACCCGTTGCGTGGCCCACTTCATCCGTATCCAGTGTAGCCCGTGGGCTCTGCTGCTGTACTTTTTTCACCTGTTTTCCACTGATTCTGTGCCCTCCCCCCTCCTTTCAAGGAAACTGTTCTTCCTGAGAAGAGAGAAGAGAACAGCAGCCATCTCATTCAGCTTCTGTGGCTTCAGTCTCTGGGTACCCCTGTGTCCTTTCCCAGCTTAGACTCCTCCTTTGGCCCCTGTTAGGAAAAATAGGCAGAAAGGACTGGCATCTCTCTGCCAGGAAAAGCAGGAGGGAGCCCAATTGTCTATGCTCCACCTCCTACCCCCTGTACAACAAGGGAAGGGAGGAGGGCTGAGCTGGCCAAACTCCTGGGCCTTCTGCAGGTCTGGGTTCCTAGAGAAACAAACCTTCATTTCCCTCAGCACCAAAGCAGAATCACCCTATTTCAAACAGAAGGGAGAGGGAAGAGGCCTTGCCACTCGGGAGCCCCAGGACCCCTCTTCTAGGCTGCTGGTGTAAGTCCGGGGAGAAATGCCTGAGGTCTCCAAGCCCACTGGATTTGTTAGGAGACATACGTCACCATATCTTCTTGGATAAAGAAGCTACTTCACTCTTTCTACCTGGGAAGTCCTTCCGCTATCTAACATCCATCTTTCCTGTGACCGGAACAGACACATGGCTGTCACACCTCAGAGGGAATAAATAGCCCCCACTACTGAGCACTCCCCACCAGATAGAACCCAAGAATAGGATTAGGGGCAAGAAGGAGCTGAGGTGTCTGCAGAGGCAAGATTGGATTCAGAGAACACATCTACCCAACAGCCTCTGGTGCCTGTGGCGCTGGAGGCCTGGCTCAGAGGCTTTGGCTGACACAGGACAGTGTTTGTCTACAGGGTCTGTTTTCAATCTGCCCCTTAGCAGGGCCTGAGGAGGACACGTGGCTCTGAGAGACCCTGCAGAGAGAACAAACAGCCTGAAGACAGACAGTGGGGTTGGCTCTTACTTTCCAGCTGGGGCCTGGGGGTGTGCCAGGCCACCACCTCAGGGCAGAATCCAGAACAGCTGGGGAAGGGAGTGGCAAATAGATTTCCTAAAAGGAAAATTTCTACGCTTTGATCCTTCTTTTCAGCAAGAGCAGAGTAAGAAAGATTCACATTGTGGTTAGATGACCGGCAGAACTAACACTGCTAACACTGCACTCTTTTTAGGTTTAGACTTATTCTATAGACCCTTGATTTTTCCAAGCACACACACTCATGCACAAGTGTGCTAAGCAGTAGTTAGGCTTAGGCTGTTCCCACTTGTTGAGGTCTATAACCTTCCCCACCTCGTCCCAGATGTTTCCCCAATCAGGGACTCCTGGCGCTCTCCTCTTTACCAATCTCTAGCCTGGTTCCCCACCCCCCCCAGGAGGCAGCAATGGGGGGGGGGGGGCAAGAAAGTTATGAGCACAAAAGGCAGTCTGAATGGATTCAGCTCTCTCCCCCCACACCCCCCCCCCCCAGACCTACACACATCATGGACCTACACACACAGATGGGCTACAGCTGGTCTCTGGCTGGAAAGAGAGGCAGGAACCTCGGCTTTTGGAAATGAAAGAATTGGGGTTTCACACAAAGACATTTGTTGAAATCCAAGAAAGTGATAATTATCCAGTGACTTTAGGACTCCGGAGCTGCCTGCAGTAGGAAAATATTTGTCTCACAGATGGGGGTGGGGTGGAGTGGTGAGGAGAAAATGGAAAGTGCAGAAGGGGGAAGGAGCGGCCCCGGGGGATGCTTCGCGGCGCTGGACCACCTGGTGGGCGGAGCCAGCTGCGGCGTAAAGACCCTGCCCCAGGGATTAGGTTTCTGCGGCGGAGGGCTTGGGGAGGGAGTTGCAACGTCTCCTAAGGGATCAGCGGAGTCAGGACCCAGGTTCCTGGCCTGGATGTGGAAGCTTTCCCAGCAGCAGTGTCTAAACTGCAAGAGAGACAGGTGCCCTGACCGCGGGTCAGGGCTGTAGGACCCGCCACCCTGCTCCACAGACCAACCTCCCATGCTTCTGGTTTCTACTTGATCCACAGGCTCTGAGTCGCCGCTAGAGTCGGCACTTGGTGGGCGCCCCACTGGAAAAAGCAGATTTTAGGCGGCCAGGTCCAGTGTTTCGGGACCCAGACGATCGGTCCATTTCAATTCTCCTTCTATAAATGTAGGCTCCAACTCCCATTAACACCCCGCCGCCGTTGATTTGGTCTCAAGTTTCTGGTCCCTACCTCCCCATCTTCAAGGATCCTAGTATCTCCATTGCCCGTCCTGAGCGCTCAAAACCCGCCTTACCCAGCTCTAAGAGCATATCCTCGAAGTTTTCTGATTTGATGATCTTCCAGTTTCCAGAAAAGTTGGGCATGGTGGCAGTGTGGATGGCGGTCCCCTTAGGTTCCTCGGCTAGAGCACTGGACACTGAGTCCTTTAGTCGAAAAATATCCTGCTGCTGCCTTTGCAGACTCCCGAGACTCTCGGGAACCAGGACACGTTGGAGGACAACGCCAGAGCCGGCTTGGGCTCCCGCGCGGGCAGTTTTTATACCGGGAGCCGGCCCGCCCCTGCCCAGGAACGAGGTGGCCCCGCCTCCCGCTCCGCCTTCGTACCCCACCTGGGGGGGTCTCCCCGGAGCCGCCCCCAACCCAGTCTCTGGTTCTAATCCTGTATGCGAGCCTGAGGGTCTCTGGGAGCCGAGATAGCCTGCCCTCGGGCCAGTGGGGGAAGCAGAAGGGGCGCGCGCCCTCGGGTGGCGCCTTTGGATGGAGATGGGGGGGGCGCCAGGCCTGGGGTCGCACGTCGTGCACGGTGAGCCTCGGGGCCACGTTTTGCCCACCCGACTCGGCGCACCGGGCTCCTTGGAGACTGGTGTCCCGACTGGAGTAAACCCCAGATCTAGATCGCGCCGGGGCCGAGCCCCGATTCCACGGGAGCCGGAACCGGACCCAGTGGGACCGCTCCGAACTCCCAGAAGCCGAGGAAGCCCGGGGTGCCGGGGTCCGCCGCGTGCGCGAGGCAACGGCGCCCTCTCCTGGGATGACCCGCGGCCGAGAGGGGAGGTGCACGGGCCGCCCCCCCAACACCTGGCCCGGCTTGGGGGTCGGGTGGTCCCCGTGGACCCTAAAAAAGAACCCCAGGCAACTGGTCTCACTGAAGGCACCGGGCGGACGCCGAAGGGTTAAGCGGGAGCCGGGGGCGCGAGGCTGGGCAGGGCAGAGGTCACCGCCAATCTCTTGCCCCGGTTCTTTATTGAGGCGCTTTTCCCCCCCGGCTCGGCTCCCGGGGCCCAGGGGGGCGGGGCGGGACGCGGAGCTCTGCGCGCCGCCGCCGGGGTGGGGGTGAGGAGCCTGGGCGCCCCGACGGGGAGCGGGGTCTCAGGTGTCGCCATCCTGAGCTGTAAACCCGGCGGAAGGAGCGGCTTTGAAGTGGGAGATGAAAGGAGGAGGGTTGGGGGGCAGGGCCCAGCTTCCCGCCGAGCCCCCAGTGGGAAGGGACGGGACCCCGGTGATGGGTGGGTGGAGGCTGGGCGGCGGGACCCGGAGACAGGCCTGGAGACCCGATGCCGGAAACCGCGGAGGACGGAATGCGGTGCGGGAGCGGAGAGCACCGTGCCCGCCTGTCAGCACCCGGGGGAGTGGGGGGGGGGGGTGGCTCCGCGGAGCACGTGGTCCCGAGGCTCGCCCCGCACCCCCAACTCCCTGCCCCAGCATTCGTCCTCCAGCCACTTCCAAGGCTGGGCCAGGAGCCCCGCCAGCCGTCGTGGCCCAGGGTGGAGCGGGCGGGCCGGGGACTGGGGGGGGGGGGGGGCCCGTCGGAGTCCTCATCCACCGGACCCGGAAGCTGCCCCCCGGGGCGGTGGAGCTGGGGAGAAGCTGAAGTCCGTCTAGCTCAGGAGAGGGATTGGAAGGTGAACCTCGGCGCACAGGCCGGGCACTGCCGGGGTCAGGCCTCTGAGCTGAGGGAGATGTGTGAATCACCGGGTGGGTAGCAGGGAGGCAGCTGGGCCGGCCGCAGCCCGGGGGAGGGAGGCAGGGACGGAGGTAACCGCGCGGAAAGCGCTTGGGGATGGGGCCCCGCCCAGCCGTAGCCAATCCACTGGCAGAGGCCGGAGAAGGGCGCTGGGTTTAAGGATCCAGGGCTGGGGGGGGAGGGAGACGCGGTCTGGGGGCCTGGGCCTCTGGAAGGGGCAGTGGGTAGCGCAGCAGCTCTGCGGGGGCAGTGGAGGGAAGGGGGCCCCGGGGAGACAGCTCAGGATCTGGGGCGGCGGGGCTGCAGCTCCTCCCCCTCTCTCCCGGCTCCGCGTCGCTGTAGGTAATGGGAGAGGGATTAGGTTCTGACAGGGAAATCCGGCTCCTGGCCAGAGGGATGAGGAGAGGCTGGAGGAGGGAAGGTGACGGAAACTCGACTCCCGCTGCCTCTACTTCTCCAACTCGGGTCATGACGTCCCTCTCCACCCGCAGCCCTCTGGAACCCCTACCCCGAAAAATCCAGTCTTCTGCTCAGCCTTTCTCCCGCTTAGAGAAGGGGGCCAGGGCAGGCCCTCTCCTGCGCATGACTGAGCCTCGGGACCGAGGCGAAAACCTCACCCCAAGGCCGGTTATCAGGACGAAGGACACCCAGCCTGGGAGAAACGCGATTCTGTCCTTGGATGCTAGCGCAGGGGAAGCACGGGCACCGCAGCTTAGCCAAAAATATCGGGGAAGCTGGAGCCGGGAGGGGGGAGTGTTCCTTGAGGTGGGGGACAAGCCCCCCTCCCTTTACTTCCTCACTCCCCCATCAGCCAACTGGGCAAGATTTCCAAAGAGACAGAAGACAAAGGGAAGTGGGGCTGGAAGAGGAATTCTTTCCAGATGTGTTTGTGGTTTGGCAGCTCAGGGCCTGAGCTCAGGCCCCAACACCCCAACCCTGACTGAAGAAGGGCGGTGAGGGTCGGAGGCAGCAGCCCACTAGCTGGGGCTGGAGGTCTCCCGGCCTAGCAGCCAGCTGTGTTACCCCAGGGGGACAGTGCGGGTGGCTCCCGGAGTGGTGGGTGCTCAGGAGAGATGCTCTGGGAGTTCGCACCACACTGAAGGGTGGGAGATGAGAGGGGGCCAACTGGAAATGGACGGAGGTCCTGGGGACAAGGAGCAGGACTAGGGACCCCGGAGCCAGGCAGTGGGGAGGAGCTAACATCAGCCACTCAGTGGCAAACAACTGGCTTTAATTTCCCGCTGGGATCAATAAGGAGAAAGAATTTCCCAGTGTTGCTGGCCTTTTAATTATGACCAAATCTGTTGCAGATCTGCCCTGGCTGGCCCCTTTCCCCTTTCTAGGGGGGCCTTGATCATAACCCTCTTGGGGCTACCCCAGGAATTTGGAGACTCAAGTGGGGGAAGAGTGAAAAGTTGACCAGAAAAATCTGGGGGAACTGAGGCAAGATGGGGGCGTCGTGTGAGCTAGGAATAAATACAAATTTGGGATAGTTAGAGAAGGAACATTCTGGAGCTTTGTTCCATTGTAGTGTAGAGAGGAGGAAAGGGGCTGGTTTTGCAACAGCAGCAGGAATGAAGATGGGTAGGGTCTAGCTGTGCGCACAATTGAGGAGTGCAGGCCTTGGAGTAGATGCCCCTACCGTACTCTGTCACTTCTTGGAGGTTGACTGTGGGAGAGGTGACCACACAGTCCAGCACAGGAGACTCATGAAGGTCCCACCCTCGCCCCCAACCAGGATCAGGGAGATTCTCCAGCCAATGTCAGCACTGGTGGAGAACCTCACCCCATGCAGTATCATTGCCTCTGCCAGGTCAGAGGGTTTGTTGGCTGGAACTCAGATAGAAATGAAAGCCAGGTGGGGCTGGACACCTGGGGTTCTGCTGCTCAGCAGAGGGGGCCAGGAAAGAAGTTAGGACTTGTACGAAGGTGGGGAGGTCTGAGAGCAGAAGAGGAGCTGGGGACCACTGGGGCAAGGCTGTTGCATTTCCTAATCCCCACCCCCACTCCTCAGGATTCTGAGCAGATAAAACATCTTGCCTCATGACTGCTCCACCCTCAGTGCAGAGGGGAGCTCTGTACCCTTGCTCTGGGCCAAGCAGGGATCCAGCTTCCTGGAATGTGTAAAGGCCAGGCTCTGATTGGCCACCCCCCCTCCCAACAGCAAACTACCACTGCATCAGAATAGATAGAAGTTAGACTAAGCTTCTAGCAACATGCTTCTAGCATGCTGAGAGACAGGATGCAAGACCGAGGGAAAGCAACCCATTTTCCCCAGAAGCACGAGAGTGGGAGGGAGAGACGCTGAGAAGCAGGGAGGGTGGAAGTAAGAGTCAAGATGGACTTGAGGAGAAAGGAAGCTCCACCCAAAGCCGAGGATGACGGTGACCCCTCAGGGCTGGCCTAGGGTGTGGCCTGGGGAACAGGTGTGGCACTGCAGGGTCAGGACCGCAGTCTGGCTGCTTGGAGGGGTTGCAGTCAGACTGGATAGGGTCTGCAGCACCCAGGCAGTGCCTGTGTTGTTCTTGGCTCTGCCATTCTGTTCCCAGCTCCAGCTGCCAACGCTGTCCTCAGGGCTGGGCTGGGCTGGCTGAACCAGGGAGGGGAGAGGGAGGAAGGAGGTAGAGATGCACTGGCTGAGGACATGTCTGGACTGAGGCTCAGTCCCCTGGATGGAGACTGTGACCTGCAGTTAAACTCATGGGCTTTATGTTCCCGAAGCAAAACCCCCTCTGCCACTCCCACCCTCTGCCTCGCAAATCCCTCCGTACCTCAGGAAGGGCAATGCTGTAGCCATGGCAAGTTTGGCTGGGTCTGGTGGTACCTGGGGAAATGGCCAGCTCTGGAAGGCACCTTGCAGCTCGGCCTCCAGGCCTGCTGCTTCCCCAAGGGCACTGGGCTTGGGGAAGGGGCCACGTTCCAGACGCCTGCCACCTTTCCAGCCCTCTGAGGGAGAAATGGAGGGAGAGTGGAGATCTGTGAACCCACCCCTCCATGCCAACTTCTGGAGGAAGAGCTGAGAGAAAGGGATGCAAGCTGGTGGGTACTGAGCCAGATAACCAGATTCTGGGATAGAAGAGCAAAGAGGATGGAAGTCAAGTCTCAAAGAGGAGACTGAGAGGGCTTGAAGTTCTGGATGGGAAGCAGAGGGGCTATTGGACTCACTATCCCTGGAGCTGGCTAGCGGGGACTGATGGGTCAGCCTCTGCAAGGTGAACAGGGCTGCTTGGGGCTCCCATCCTCTTTTCTCTTAAGCCCTCAAAATGCAGTTGTTTTCTGCAGACGATGGACCAGTAGTTTCCTGGGCCAATGGAAACAGCTATCCTGGTGGCTCCAAGGATGCTGGAGTTCCCAGTTCCCCAAACCCAGGGCCCTCCTTGCTGCCCCGCCAGGTCTGGCAGCCCCAGGTCCTTTCCTGGGGAGCAATGGTTTGGCCCTACAGAGTCAAGCCGCAGAGGGGATTTGAGCAGAATTAAGGTACCCAGCCCAAATCTCTGGTCCCTCTCTTGCCATCCCAAGCTGGCAGGGATAAAAAGGGATACAAAAGTTCAGTCTGGTCTGAAAAAGGCCTTGTCCTTCCCATGACCTCCCACTCCCACCCCTCCTTCTAAAAGGGCTAGAGAATTGAGCTGGCAGGCTGAAGGGTGGGAGAGGCCCCAGACTGACCTAGACCTAATAGCTTTCTCTGGGCAGCAGGAACAAAATGGGAAAAAGATGTGTGAGGTGGGAAGCTCTGATTTCCTTTCCCCTGCGGGCATGAACGCTGGAAAATGTCAGCTGTCAAGGAGGCTGAATAATCTCCCCGCCTCCCCCCTTCCCACCCCCCCACCCCCCGCCTGTCTGGAGTGCAAAGGACATTTGTGGGGATGCACATGGCTCTGATGCAGTCCTCAACCTCTCCCTGTCTGGGATTCTACCAACCTGGGCCGAGCCATCCAGGCAGGAGCTGCAGAACTCACAGATCCGCAGGAACATGTCTGGGGTAGGGGATCAAGGAAGCCAGGAGTTCCTGATTTCACACTGCCAGCCTCCCCAACATGGTCTCACGCCTCCTAAATCCCAGATCTCTGAGACTGGGAGGGCCAGGCTTCCAGATGATCTGGATTGCTGGTTAGTCAGTCTTCCCACTGGCCTAGAGACAGAGCCATCTGGGAGCCAGGACACTCACCAGGATCAGTGCTTACCAGTGCTGCTTTTGGGGCACTGTGTCTGTGGGCTGAGTCTCCTCAGAAACTCCCTCACCTCCAGGGACTGTTTCCAGGAGTCCAAGGGACTCCAATTGGTCCAAGGAGTCAAATTGGTTTCAGCTGGGAGGAGGCAGCTTGGAGTGAAGACTGTGTGTGTGCATGCATGCACGTCTGTGTGCCTAGCTTAAGAGAAACCCCCTTCCCCTGGTCTTTGTCCCCTTTTCTTCCCAGCTCCACCCTCTTACCCATGAGGAAACCTTCTCAAGAGCTACTCACTCTGCCAACCAGGCCTGGGTTTAGAGCTGCCAGGCTGGATTCTCTGCCTCCCTGGATCCTGGGTGTTGGCTCCGTTCCCTCCCAGCTCCCAGGGCAAGGGCAGTCATTTACTTCTTCCTCCTTCAGTTATGATTTAGATCCTTCTCATGGAATCGATCCAAAGAAGCAACCAAGCAGGATTCCACAGATGGAAGAGTGTGAGGTAGCCTTTGGAGTGTTACACTAGCCTAGGGTTGCTCTGTTGCTTGGTGCTCTGACAGGTCAGGCCAAGGACACAGCACCATCCTGGGAGCACTGTTAGCTCTGGACCCTCTACCATGTAAAAGCTTTCTATGAGCTGTGCTGGGCCTGTGACTCCAAAGCTTTGCCCTTTTTTGTTTTTGTTTTTGTTTTTGCCAGTCCTGAGGCTTGAACTCAGGGCCTGAGCACTGTCCCTGGCTTCTTTTTGCTCAAGGCTAGCCACTCTGCCACTTGAGCCACAGAGCCACTTCTGGCCTTTTCTGTATATGTGGTGCTGAGGATTCGAACCCAGGGCTTCATGTATACAAGGCAAGCACTCTTACCACTAGGCCATATTCCCAGCCCATGGAGCTGAGATCTGAGGATCACAGTTCAAAGCCAGCCCAGGCTGTAAAACCTAGGGGCTCAAGTGGTAGAGGACTACTAGCCTTGAGCTCAGGGACAGCGCCTGGGCTCCAAGTTCAAGCTCTATGACCACTAACAATAAAAAAGTTCAGAAGCCAGTGCTGGTGGCTCATGTCTATAATCCTAACTACTCAGAAGGCTGAGATTTAAGGATCTCAATTCTAAGCCAGCCTGGGCAGGAAAGTCCATGTAACTCTTACCTCCAATAAACTTCTTAGAAAAAGCTGGAAGTGGAGCTGTGGCCCAAGTGGTAGAGCATTAACCTTGAGCATGAAGAGGCTCAGGGACAGCGCCCTGCTCTGAGTTCAAGCCCTAGGACTGGCAAAACAACAACAACAAAGAAAAAACAAAAACGGATGGTATTGGTAATAAGACACACACACACACACACACACACACACACACACACACACACACACACACACACACACACACACACACACACACACACACACACACACACACGACAAAACCAGGAAGTGAGGGGTGGGCAGAAAGAAGATGCAACAAAAACCTGGGTTCTCTACTTTTCTGGGCACATGCATGCCTTGGAGTTCCCCTTGGTGGGTCAGGGCCAGCTTTGATGAAGGCAGGAAAGTCAAAGATGTCAATTTTGGATTAAGTAGTTGTTCATTACAAAACACCCCAAAGCCCCACTCTGCATGTTAGCTTAAATCTGTCCCAAATCAGGCCACTCCTCACTCCCCTGCCACAACACCTCCACCTAACCTCCACACAGGTGGTCTACTTTCATTCTCTCCTAAAGAGGAGTCCTGCATCAGTTTCTATTATTACTCTGCTCAGATCCTGCTAGGCAGGTGTCCTGTCACTTGAGCTATGCTCCAATCTTCTTAGCTTTAGCTATTTTTGAAGATGCTCTCTTGATTTGTACCCCCAGGCTAGCCTGGGGCCACAACCCCTGCATACTTACCCTAACTCAGAAGTATCCAACCTTTCATCTTATTGCCCTGATCTCCAAGTCTAGTTGCTTCTGCCTTCTTTGTGAAGCTCCCCTGCCTCTTCCCACTCCACTGATTCAGATGTCTATTGTTGCTCATTCCACAGAGCTCTTCTCCAGTGCAGCTTCCATTTGGCTGCCAGCATCACCTTTGCAGGATACACATCTGTTCACATCTCTTCCCTGCTCTGAAATCTTCCCATGGCTTTGGAGAGCACTTGCCACACTGTACTGACAACAGTTTACTGATTTTTAGTTCTCAGGCTGCTGAATCAATTCAGGAGCAAATGCCATTCCTCTAGTGTCTAACACATGCTAGACACAGAGTAGGTGCTTTATATTAACAGGAAGGTAGGAGGTGGTTAAGAGAAGAAGCTTTAAACAGGCTAACCTGTTAGGTCTAAGTGCCAACACCACCAACTTCAAGCTATTAGGCCTGGGAAAGGTTTAGTTATTTATGTGCCAGAACTGGGGCTAGAACTGGGGCTTGAACTCTTAGCTTTTTTTTTTTTTTTTTTTTTTTTTTTGCTGTCTGGCACTCTATTCACTCTACCAGTTAAACTACAATTCTATTTCTGGATTTTTCTTGGTTAATTGGAGATGAGTCTCATGGACTTTAATGCCCAGCCTGGCTTTGAATCTATATCCTAAGATCTGTCTCCAGGCTGGAATTTACAGGTATGAGGCAAATTTCCAGTGATTCCTTACCTTTTATTGGCCTCAGTTTCCTTAATTGTTAAAATTAGAACAACTGGCTGGAATGTAGCTCAGTGGCAAAGTGCTTGCCTAGCAAGTGCAATGTCCTGGGGTTGATCCCTGGTACCCAAAAAGAAAAGACACAAAAGACACAGTTGGAAAAAAAAAAAACAACAGTGCTGGGAATGTGGCTTAGTGGAAGAGTGCTTGCCTAGCATGAATGAAGCCCTGGGTTCCAGTCCTCAGCACCACATAAACAGAAAAGGCCAGGAGTGGTGCTGTGGCTCAAATGGTAGAGCACTAACCTTGAGCAAAAGGAAGCCACAGACAGCTCAGGCCCGGAGTCCAAGCCCCAGGACTGGCAAAAAAAAACCCCAACAAACCAAAAAAAACCCCAAAACAAACATCCAGCCAGGTGCTGGTGGCTTACTCCTATAATCCTAGCTAAGCAGGAGGCTGAGATCTGAAGATCATGGTTCAAAGTCAGCTAGCACAGGATAGTCCATGAGACTCTTTATCTCCAACTAACCACCAGGAATCACAAGTGGAGCTATGGCTCAAAGTGGTAGAGCGCTAGCCTTGAGCAACTCAGGGACAGCACCCGGGCGAGTTCAAGGCCTGTAACTGGAAAAAAAAAAAAGCAAAACTGACCAAACAAACAAAAGTTAGAGAATCACCTATCTTGTAAAGAATGAAATGATACACCTAGAAGGCTCATCATAGTACTTGGTACCGAGAAACACTCAATAAATGGTTGCTATCATTATTATTGGCACAACCCGCCCTTAGAAATCAATTTAGAGCCAGGCACTGGTGGCTCATGCCTGTAATCCTAGCTACTCAGGAGGCTGAAATCTGAGGATCATTCTAAGCCATCCTGGGCAGGAAAGTCCAAGAGACTCTTATCTCCAATAAACTACTCAAAAAGAGCCAGAAGTGGTGCTATGGCTCAAGTGGTAGTATACCAGTCTTGAGCAAAAGAAGCTCAGGGACAAAGTTCAAACCCTAGAGGGGTGGAGGGATCAATTTAGAACACAATCCCAGGCTTTGGGCATTAGAACCACTGAGGTTCTGTAAGCAATGTGACATAGTCATTGTCACTAATTACAGGACAACATCAGAGTGAAATAAATACTACCAAAGTATCATGCACTGCTGCTGAGCTGTTCTGTGGCACAGGGCAAGTGAAAGTGCCTTGTGAACTACAATAAGATATTGTATGACTATCTACTGTGGATGTAGGACACTCATAAACACACCTGGCATATTGCATTCACAGGTGTTTTGTCTCTCTAAATTTGAGCTTGGGCTAATGTGCCTTAGGGAAAGTTCATAATTATAGTACTGTTGATCTTTCTTATTGTCAGTTCTAATCATCTGTTAAACTAAGAGTCAAATGATTTTTCCTTGGTAACTTGGCTAGATCAGTGGTTCTAAAGGTTCTTCTTCTTCTTCTTCTTCTTTGTCAGTCCTGGACTGGGCTTGAACTCAGGGCCTGAGCACTGACCCTGGCTTCTTTTTGCTCAAGGCAAGCACTCTACCACTAGGCCATATTCCCAGCCTGTTCTCAAGATTCTTAACATAGCAGGATGAGCAGTTTCAATACTTGATCCCCTTATCCTTTAAAGAACTATTTGGGGGCTGGAGGCATGTGCCAGGTAATGAGTGAAAATATCAGGTTCTGAGTTCATGTCCCAGTCTTGGACCAAGAAAAAAAAAAACACCAAAATAAAACAAAAGTTTATTAAATAAACATTTTAGACTACCAATGTTTGGCTGGATCTGGTTCTCACACTACCTTTCCTTGTCTCACCTAGAGCAGAGGGTCTTTTAACATTAGAAAATTCATAATGCTAGCCAAGTGCTGGTAGCTCACACTTGGAATACTAGCTACTCAGGAGGCTGACATCTGAGGATAGCAGTACAAAGCCAGCCTGGGCAGGAGTCCATAAGACTCTTACCTCCAATAAACTACTCAGAAAAAGCTGGAAGTGGTGGTGTTGCTCAAGTGGTAGAGCACTAGTCTTGAGCCAAAGAAGTGCCCAGGCTGAGTTCAAGCACTAGCACAGGCTCAAAAAAGTATAATGCTATGAAAAGAATGTACCCCATTGGGGCTGGGATATGGCCTAGTGGCAAGAGAGCTTGCCTCATATACATGAGACCCTGGGTTCGATTCCCCAGCACCACATATACAGAAAATGGCCAGAAGTGGCGCTGTGGCTCAAGTGGCAGAGTGCTAGCCTTGAGCAAAAAAGGAAGCCAGGGACAGTGCTCAGGCCCTGAGTCTAAGGCCCAGGCAGGACTGGCCAAAAAAAAAAAAAAAAAAGAATGTACACCATTAGCAAGGGCTTATATTTGCCAGAACCTTGGGCAGTGATAAGAGAGGAGACTAAAGTCAGGATTTCCAGGTACCCTTGCAGGAAAGCTGGGCTTTCCCCAGAAAGTTTGATGACAGTAGAGTTAAGTATCTAAAGTCCAGTCTCCCAAGTTCTTGGTGAACACAAGTTCACTGAACTCATTCTACTAGGAACTGAGAAACTAGGTCTCTTTCTAGGCATTGGGAACAGAAGAAGGCAAGCCTGCCTAAGTACTTTGTGTGTGTGTTGGTACTCTGGGACTTTTGTTGTTTTATTACTCAAGACTGGTGCTACCACTGGAGACGTATCTTCATTTCTGGCTTTTTGCTGGTTAACTGGAGCACTCGAGTCTCTTAGACTTGTCTGGCTGGGCTAGTTTCAAACTGAGATCGTCAGATCTGTCTCCTTAGCAGCTAGGATTACAGGCGTGTTTCTATGTTTTAACTAGCATGAATCCTAAAAATGAGGTTGGATATGGTTGCACATGCCTGCAATTCCAGTACTTGGGACAATGAGGCAGGAAAATTCAAGACCTACTGTTGTCTCAGCCAGGTACTAGTGGCTCACACCTGTCATCCTAGCTACTCAGAAGGCTGCAATCTGAGAATGGTGGTTCAAAGTAAGCCTGGGCAAAAAAAGTCTGTACCACCAAAGAACCATCAAAAAGCTGGAAGCAGGGGGCTGGGGATATGGTTTAGTGGTACAGTGCTTGCCTTGCACATATGAAGCCCTGGGTTTGATTCCTCAGCACCACATAAACAGAAAAAGCCAGAAAAGGCACTGTGGCTCAAGGGGTAGAGTGTTAGCCTTGAACAAAAAGAAGCCAGGGACAGTGCTCAGGCCCTGAGTCTAAACCCCAGGACTGACAATTAAAACAAAACAAAACAAACAACAACAAAAAAACAACTAGCAAAGCCCAACTCCTGAGCAAAAGAGCTAAGGGGCAGCACTTGAGTTCAAGGCCCAGAACTGACACACACAACAAAAGACCTACTCAGACTTGCTTCCACATATGTTCTATGTTCTTGGTGTGGCCTTCAAGAACACCTGGCACCTTTTTGTGAGAAGTTATGGGCATTAAATGTGGGGCCTCACAGGACCAAACTTGCTCAGAGCTCTGCCTGTGCAAACGGATCCTGCAATGTAGGACGTAAAACCAGACCAAGTGTTGGCTCTAGTTGGGCTGCAAAGAAATTCCCTCGTGTAAGCAGCTGTGAGCCAGACTGCCCTCTCAAGAGGGCACAAGTCCTGATGTACATATGCAATCTGTGGTCTCAAGACAGTGCAACATGGTAATCCTGGACAGGTTACCCATGACTCACCATGCCAAGACAAGGGTGTGTGCCACCGATGAGGATCTGGCAGCAGTGACCCACATGGCGTCACCAAGCACTATTCCTCCCCCGCTCTACCTCTCCCTCATGCCCACTGACTCATTCTACCTCACTGTCTTGGTCACACACCCTAGAAGTGAGGGTGTTCAAATGGCTTGGGGTGTCTTTTCAGGTGTGCTTGTTGACCTGTGATAGAGATGGATGAGAACAAGGCACCATTTGTGTAACAAAGACTTGGTCCGGGCTTTGTTTTTCTTGCGGTATTGGGGTTTGAACTCAGGGCCTTGGCCTTGCTAAGCTGCATCTCTATATTTAAGGCACACCGCCAGCCCAGCTTTCTGCTGGTTATTTTGGAGGAGTCTAGCAAACTTTTCCTACAGATCTCGGTATCCCAAGGAAGTATATGTGTGAGCCACTGGCACCTGGTAGTTGTGGGCTTCTGTTTTATTTTTTAGTGGTGCTGGGAACTGAACTCAGAGGCCAAGTGCTCTACTCAAGCCATTTCTCCACCCTTTTGCTTTAGTTTCTGTGGGTTATTAACCAGGGCAAGCCTGACTACCATTCCCCTACTTTGCGGTTCAAGCCCTGCCACTGTTTCATGGACTGGCCTCAACCCTGATCCTGTCTTTTGTCTCCCAACTAGCTGAGATTAGAAATATATGCCACTATGCCTGGTCCTGATCAGTGCTTTGTGATGACTTCCAGCAAACAAGGCCCCCAAATGATGCCACCCAGAGATCTTGACACCCCCTTACGGAACTACAGAGCCCCATAAAACCTGTGACAGTGTAAAGTCAAAAAGAAACCACCAGGGGCTGGGGATATGGCCTAGGGGCAAGAGTGCTTGCCTCGTATACATGAGGCCCTGGGTTCAATTCCCCAGCACCACATATACAGAAAATGGCCAGAAGTGGCGCTGTGGCTCAAGTGGAAGAGTGCTAGCCTTGAGCAAAAAGAAGCCAGGAACAGTGCTCAGGCCCTGAGTCCAAGCCCAGGACTGGCCAAAAAAAAAAACAAAAAAAAAAACAAAAAAAACCACCAGTCTAAAATTCCAACTAAAATAAGAAATACCAAAGACTTTTAGCACCAAAAGAAAGAAACCACCATACATTTTTTTCTATTGTGAAAATTTATCAAATAATTCATTTGAATTTTTAAGAGGTTTGGTTTAGCAAATTAAATGATAAAAAAATCCACTAAGATAATCTAAGTTCTTTAACCCACCAAGTAGAACCTAAATTAATAAGTAAATTATCTTATCACTTTAGGTAAGAGACTGCTTTTACAATCAGAAGTTTGACCTCACTGCCTTGCAAGCTCTAAGAACGGAGTCTCACCTTGCCAGACAGCAGGTGGTATCCTAAACAGAATGGATACAGATGCTGAGCCATAAGGTGAGTCTGTGATATGTCATGTGACCTTACAATTATAGTGTCCAGCTAGGACACTTGTGTTTTCTTTTTTGCCAAAATGGAGATTGAACTCGAGTTTTGTGCTCTCTAGGTAAGTGTCACCTGAGTGACACCCCTAGCCTTTTCTGCTTTAGTCTGTTTTTATTTTTTATGTATTTCTACCTTCTACCACCCCCTTAATTACTGGACTTTGAACCCTGGCCTCCCATTCACTCACCTTCCTTGCTAGGCTGGTACTCTATCACTTGAGCTATAGCTCCACCCTGGTTTTTTGACAGTTATTTTGGAGATCATGATCTTAAGCTCCTGAGAAGTTAAGAAGATTAGAGGTGTGTGCCACTAGCATCCAACCTAGCTTGGCTCCAGATGGGGGCAGGGGTCTTTGCTTTTGCATGGGCCAACCTCTAACTCAGACTGGGATCCTAGCACCTCTGCCTTTCAAGTTACTGCCTTGTACGCTCTCAAGTCACAGGCATGCACGACCACATCTAATGCCAATCAGGACAGTTTTGAAAATGAAAGCATGCTGTTAGTTACTTGAAAACCAAAGGCACAAGATGAGCTTGCCGATGCATACTGGGATGTGTAGTCCCAGCTACTCAGGAGACTGAGGTAGGAGGATCACTTGCACTTCATGTGGGCAAAGAATTCAAGGTACGCCTGAACAACTAATATAGGGCCTCACCCATGGCCAGCCTAGTGGTAAGGCAGTGTGAGAAACTGTATGTCTGCTCTCAAAGTCACAAAGCTTGACTGGCACAAAAAACACCCTGGAACCTGTGATTAGCACCATATATGAGGTGAACAGTCTAAGGCTGGGTTCTTATATAAAGTCTTCTGCCTTCTATGGGCATTTAACCAGACATGGAACACAACAGCTGAGGTAAAATTTCAACGGATATTAAGTTCTGGGGCTGAGTCTCTTCCCAACAATTGTAGCTTCTACAGGTGTGAAGTGGGGAGAGGTGTGTGCTGATCTACTGCCTGTTTCTCCTGATACTGTCTCCTACAGCTGCTAGTTTGGGGGGGGATTCTGGGCCAGGTGCTGTTCCCACTCGACTTCAACCAACTTGTACAACTCCATGGTGGCCTGGGCATCTTCCACGGAGGAATGTCCGCTTTTCCCAGCCTGAACAGGGAGGAAGAAAAGAGCATAAAGCCATAAGAATTGTTTCTTTTCTTCCCAACCAACTCTGTACTCTTCCTCACCCTGCTATGTTACACACACCATATCTTCTGCAGCTCGTGCGCTGCCAAGACAGAACTCTGCTTCAACTCCCAGGTAACCTTTGCTGCCATCCACTTCAAGTCTTTTTGAAACAGGCTGTACATACCATATTAGTATTAAGTTCCAGATCAAAGACAGGACTTCTGAGTCTTCTACCTTCCCGATCATTATTTTGCCCATACTGGTACTTAAACTCAGGGCCTGGATGCTCTCCCTGATCTTTTTCACTCAAGACTAGCTCTCTACCACTTTGAGCCACAGCATCACTTGCAGTTTTCTGGTGGTTAATTGGAGTGTCTCATGGACTTTCCTGCCTGGGCTGGCTTTGAACTGCGATCCTCAGATCTCAGCCTCCTGACTAGCTAGGATTACAAAGGTGTGAGCCACTGGTGCCCGGCTCCCTAGCTTTCTTGCTCATGGCTGGTGCTATATAACTTGAACCACTCCTCCAGTCTAGCATTCTGTTGGTTAGATTTTCTTTCTGTAAGGGCTGGCTTCAAACTGTGATCTTCCAGGTCTCAATCTCCTGAGCCATTGGCCGCCAGTTTACTTTTTTTGTGTGCCAGACCTATAGTTTGAACTCAGGGCCTGGGTGCTATCCCTGAGGTTTTGTGCTCAAGGCTAGTTCTCTCCCAGTGAGCCACAGCTCCACTTGTGGCTTTTTGGTGGTTAAGTCTCACGTACTTTCCTGCCCTGGCTGGATCTGACATCCTCAGTTCTCAACCTCCTGAGTAGCTAGGATTACAGGAAGGAGCCACCAGTGCCTGGCTGCTTACCTATTTCTTGAACAGCTCTCTATGACATGTGCTTCCTACTAGGCAGCCATCATTCAATCATGTGAAATACATAAGTGATCCTTGTATCTACTCTGTGTTCTTTCAGATGACTATCACTACTTGCTTTCTTCCTTTCCTTCCTTTTTTTTTTTTTTTTTTTTTTTGGCAGGTCCTGGGGCTTGAACTCAGGGCCTGGGCATTATCTCTGAGCTTCTTATGCTAAAGGCTAGTATTCTACCACTTGAGCCACAGTGCTACTTCTGGCCTTTTCTGTTTATGTGGAACCGAACTGAGGAATCGAACCCAAGGTTTGATACATGCTAGGCAAGCACTCTACCACTAAGCCACATTCCCTTTCTTTTAGGGAGAAGAGAGCTTCTTTTCTCTTCCCAATGCACCATTTGAAATGGTCTGTGAGGTAGAGCCAAAGAATTACTATTCCTCTGTATAGACGATGAGACTGCATAACCTCTGAGACCAAAATTCCCCCACTAGACGATCCTGCTTGAAGCTCTATAGCCAGAGGACTTTTGGGATCAGAGCCTGAAGAAAGGTAACAGTAAGAACTTCCACCATGCCCAAGAGGTGTGAGGTTGGGGGTGGGGTGCAAAACACCTGAGAGAAGATACCTGTATATCCCGGTCCAGCAGCCTCTTAGTGAGATTCTTTAGAGACAGGGTGACATTCTCTGGTTGGTCGGCTTTCCGGTTGAGGAGGGGTATTTGGGAGGTATCTCGGGTGAGGGACTTCGGGTGGAAATACTGCAGGGCTTTGTAGTCATTGTGGATAGCATGCCCCACCACTATCTTCCCTGAGAGTATCTTCAAGATCTAGAATAGGGCATGGAAGAGACAAAGAAGAGAGACTCAAAGTGAGAGTTCTTGTGTCCTAAAAGCCCAATATGGCCATTAGTATCTCTGGTGTGGGTTTGTGTGCAGGCGTGCCAGTACTGGAGCTTGAACTCAAGGCCTGGGAACTATCCCTTATCTTTTTCACTCAAGGGTAGCTCTCTACCACTTGAGCCACAGTTCTACTTCTCTTTTTGCTGATTAATTAGGGATAAGAATTTCACAAACTTTTCTGCTCGACTTAGCTTCAAACCACAATCATCAGATCTTTTCCTGAATAGCCAGGATTAGAGGCGTGGGTCACTGAAGCCAGGCTCAGCTAGTTTTAATCGCCCTCATATGTACTCCATCCTTGGAGAGTCCTTTCTCACAAGGGCTCAGTCTCCTGAAATCCACCTCCTCTTTTCCAGAATAAAAGCAGGTAATTTCTAAGTGTTTGGATCTATATCACCTGAGGCTACTTACCTTCTTACTAATTCCCACCCCATGATGGATTAATCTGCCTTTTACTAGTAAATTGAACTTGTACCATTCATGTGACTGGCTTGCATTAATGTTATTACTATGGTGGCCTTACAACCATGACTGGAGCCCATAAATCAGAGATGAACTCCAGGGAGGCAATAAGAATCCCCAAATTAAATGTATGGTTACTTTGGAAGGAGAGCCTGCAGTTTTCCTCAGTATCTCAATATTTAGTTGCTCCTGATTTTACCTACAGTTTATCTTGTATAGAACTTGCTGTCTGAGACCCACCCCATCTTCTGTCCCTTTCTTGTGTGGGCCCTTTGGTGACTCCTGCCAAGACTTTTCGAACCTCCTCCAGCTGACTGTTCTGGCATATAAGGAATTCTTGGAACGCAGTGAGTCCACAGAAAGCAAAGGGCAGGACCTGAAATTGCAAAGACATGGAGCAAGGGTGCCCTCTGGTGGGCTACCTAGAGCAGCTAGTTTGTCTCTTACCTCTGCAATTTTCTTTACCAGCCTTCCCCCTCTCCTTACTAATTATTTGTTCTCTCAAATCCAGCACTAGGCTCCTGTTTGATCAGTGAGATAAGAACCCTCATAACCAGCCTGGGGTCTTTCATGCCCTTTGCAACAGGCATCTGACAATACAACTATGCTAGTCCTTGTATCAACGTTATGCTGTTCCCTAAGCATGCTCTGGGCTTTCACAACCACTGGCTCTGTCTGGTTTCATCACTAGCTCCCAGTCCCCATCAAACCCACTCAAAACTTAAATGGTCTGTGTCTTTTTTTCTTCTTTTTTGTGTATGCTGGTACTAACTGGTACTTGAAATCAGGGCCTTGTGTTCTTGCCTGGCTTTTTTTCCTTCAAGGTTGGCACTCTATCATTAAACCACACATCTTTCTACTCCCATCTTTTAACTGGTTAATTGGATACAGGAGTCTCTTTACTGCCCAGACTGACTTCAAAACCTGATACTCACATCTCAGCCTTCCAAGTAGAATTCCAGGCATGAACCACCAGTCTTGATTAATGAAGTTTGTTTCACCACCTAATTGTACCTTGCAGACTTTCACTATTGGCAGAACCCAAGGCCTTTTTTTTGGGGGGGTGGGGGTGGGGTGGTGCTGGTCCTGTGGCTTGAACTCAGGGTGTGTCTGGGTGCTGTCCTTGAGCTTCTTTTTGCTCAAGACTAGTGCTCAGCTCCACTTCTATCTTTTTTTTTTGTAACTTATTGGAGGGAAGAGTCTCACTGACTTCCCTGCTCAGGTTGGCTTTGAACCTCAATCCTCAAATCTCAGCCTTCTGAGTAGGATCATAAGCTTGAGCCACCAGCATTGGACTTAAAAGCCTCACCCACCCCCCAAGCCCTGTCCTGGGGCTTGAACTCAAGATCTGGGGACTGTCTCTGAGCTTCCTTTGCTCAAGGCTAGTGCCACTGGAGCCACAGCGCAACTTCCAGCTTTTTCTGAGTAGTTTATTAGAGATAAGAGTCTCATGGACTTTTCTGCCTGGGCTGGCATCAAGCTGCAATCTTCATCTCAGCCTCCTGAGTAGGTAGGATTACAGGCATGAGCCACCCAGGGTCAGGCAAGGCTTTCTTAATCACCTGATATTTTCCCTCCTTCCATAGTTCTCTGTGGAGTGATATTCCCAGTGTTATTCCTTGTAGAAAAAGGTCTGACTTTTTCCCACCCTAATGCCCCACGCTTCTCACCTGGCTCCGTGCAGTCTTGAAGGGTGTGGCATTCACCATGTGCTGCTTGCGGATACCGCTCCATCTTGTCCGGTAGTCCACAATGTGGCAAGGGGGACGGACATATTCATCATAAAGCACATCTCCATTGTAGTTGACAATGCTACATCGTGCCAAGGAACTAATATGTCCCTTGGGTCCTGTGCCTACCATCTCACAGTCAATTGCCACCATCTTTGTTGGCAAGTTCTGGGATACTCCAGGGCACTTATTCTCTAAATGAACTTGGGTGGAGTTCTGTGTGGCATTCTTCTGAGAGGATTTCTTCTGGATGCCATTCTTCTGGGGGTCCTTCTTGATGCCATTCTTCTGAATGCTCTTCTTCTGGGAGTTGTTTGGGTGGCTCTTAATCTTTGGGAGGGCACTCTGGAACTCTCCCAGCAAATCTATTTTAGCCACAACAGAATTAGTCTTTGAAGGTGCAGGGGTCAACCAAGATACAGCTGCTTTCTTGTCCTGGGACTGCTCTGAGCCACTGCTGGAGGCAGTTGTTTTCTTTTTTGGAAAAGGAGGAGTTTTCCGAGTGCCATCTGCCTTTTGAGTTCCTCCATTCTTTGGAGGTTCTGGGGGCAATTTAGTTACCTTGGTAGAGGGCTGATTCTTTTTATTCAGAAAGCCTCTCTGCTCCAGCAGTCGTCTCCTCTTGACAAATCTTTGGTGCTTGGCATTCCCTTCTAATGTCTTTTTGGGGGGTTCCCCAAAATCCAGATTTAGGAGTATGGAAGACATGAAGACAATGGATGGTGGGACAGCAGTTGGGAAGAATGGCTTAAGTATGCAAGGAGGATGAGGAACTCATTCTCTGTTGAATCCCATTGCCCAACATGTGGTCTGGAGAAAACCGTGGGGACCAAAGTGGTTCTGGTACCTGCATCCATAGGCCTGGGGAAAAATGAGATGTCTCGGTAGGGCTTCTGGGAGGAAAAACATCAGAATAACCTCCCAGGTAAGGGAAATGAACAAAAGTGAAATGATAAAAGGCAAAACAGTATACGCAGGAAGCCTGTCTTCTTATGAAATACCACAATGAACTATCCAAATAAGTCTTAGGAAGGTCATTCCTCTATGTCTGTTTCCTTCCTTAAACGAAGGGGCTGAAGGTTTAAGATAAGTGTGTGCTTAGCATGCTGGGGATGGAAAGGCCAATGAATTCCAACTCTGCAAGCTCTAGGAAACCAGAACGGGTGCGCTCTCGGTCCGCCTGGAAAGAGAACATCTAATTCCGTTAGAAAGCAATGACGGGCAAGGATGGTATAGACGACCTTTGAATTACCCAGACACACAATGCTGGCCCCACAAATGAAGATGCTAGGCACCTTCTACCCCGGCTCCACGTGGGGGAGCAGCCTCTCGGTACACATCACCCAAGTCCTCCCAAGCCAGGGCCTCGGAATCACATACCAGAGGCGCGGGCAGGGAGGGCTCGGACACCGAGGAGGCACACCGCGACAAGCACACTTCGTAGGCTCCGGGAGTGGAGAACTTCCCGGCATGCTCAGATACCTACCTCTTAAACCGGCCCTATTAGGAACGGAAGCGTCCAGCACCGGATGCGGAAATCTGCGCGCGCCGACGAGCCCCGGGGCGCTGGGAGCGCGGGTTGAAACGGGCCGGGGGTCGGCGCCCGCGCGCCCGTAGCACCCCCACTTCCGGTAGCGACGCCAATGATTCCGAGTGCGAGAGGAGCGGCAGGGGCGGCGGAGGGGGCGGCGGCGTGGGTGGGGGCGGGGGCGGGATGCGCTCCCCGGCCCCTCTACCGCCGTGGAGGTACAACTCGAAGGTGTGGAGAGGCGGCGACCAGCCGGAACCTCAGCGCGCCGGGCACCGGAGCCCCATTTCCGGGAAGGGACTGGGGTGGGGGCGGGCGAGTACGGTGGGACTTGTGACTTGACCTGCTCTGGCGTCAGCGAAGCGCCGCGGCTCATCTCTATGACGTCACGATAGTGTCAGCCTCTCGCGCACCGACGCCGGCAGCTTCGCGCCGCGAGACGCCACACGACTTGTGTAGTCCGGCGGCCGTGTGGGAAGGAGGGTGCGCATCTCATATTTTTAAGCTTGCTGTGGCTTCCCGGAAAGGCAGCCGTTGGGAGTCGGGTTCAAAGCTTCCCGTCGGGCCCGCGCCGCCGAGCCCAGCCTGGATCTTGAGCCAGTGTGGTGCTGACCACCCTGGATCCCGTCTCACTTCGTCCTCGCGCCAGGCGCCACCAGCTGCACCCCCGGGATGCCTGGCGTCTCTGCCCGGGGCCTCTCTTACGAGGAGAGGAGACAGCTAGCTGTGAACCTCACCCGTGTCCTGGCGCTCTACCGTCCCATCCTCGACGCCTACATCATCGTAAGGCCACGGGGATGTGGGCGGAGTGCTTTTGGTGTTTGTGTTTGGGTAAGATGGCCAGGACAAGAGAATCTGGAGTTAGCCTCTGATGTCTTCTATGATATTCGGTCTGTACAGAAAGGTTTAAAACGGAAATGATTCCTTCTTTTCTTCCCTAATTCTTAGGTTGTCCTTCTAGCTTTTTGCAAATCTAGGGTAACATGATGCATGGACAATTTGAGCTGTGCTGCAGTTACACTCCGTTGAACTTTTACTAGGAACATGCAAGGTGCTCCAAGAGCATGCATGTTCATTAGTCCAAACTTTGGATAAATTCCTGGTTTTGTGATATAGTGGACAGTTCAGATTTACAATCAGTATAGGATTACAATCTTTTTTACTGTTGACTTTAGCTTTTTTTTCTTTTCACTCCCATCCCGGATTCCTCCAACAATAAAATAAAGGATCATTGTGATGAATAATGAGTTAATGTATAAATGGCGCCATCATGCACAAAATTGGTCAGACCCCACATTCTGAAGCCACTCTTCATTTCTTTGCTTCATTGAGTCACAATACTTTTTTTTTTTTCAGTCTGCTTGGATCTATTCTGCCTTCAGAATCCATCCCAAATTCATCTGTCTCCATCTTCATTGCCCCAAGCTAACATCATATCTTTCCTGAGTAACTTCCTGTTCTCTAAATCTACTTCAACCAGATTGGTAGCTTTCACGGTGAATCTTACTGTGGCATTCCCTTGTTTCCTGGGTGACTGTAGGAAGTACTAATGCCTTCCTATTGTCTGTAAGGCACTATATGATCTGGCCTCAACAGTTGCATCATTCCCACCAAATTTTATTCTCGTTCCACATTCACTGTGCAATACCTATATTGACCCTATTTCTGAAAAATAATACCTATAGTGGTAGAGCACTTGCCTTAAATGCATGAATCAAGCCCTGGATTTGGTCCCCAGTACCAAAATATAATACCACCCCCACCCCCATACAACTTATTGATGGTATTCTTTAAAAGTACACTCTTTTAGAGTTATTTATCAAATGCATTTACAGCAGTGCTTGTGAGTAGTATCAGCTGAATGCTGAATACTGACTGTTTTGTGTGTGCACGTGTGCACTGATACTAGAACTTGAACTGAGGGGCTGGGGATATAGCCTAGTGGCAAGAGTGCCTGCCTCGGATACACGAGGCCCTAGGTTCGATTCCCCAGCACCACATATACAGAAAACGGCCAGAAGCGGCGCTGTGGCTCAAGTGGCAGAGTGCTAGCCTTGAGCGTGAAGAAGCCAGGGACAGTGCTCAGGCCCTGAGTCCAAGGCCCAGGACTGGCCAAAAAAAAAAAAAAAAGAACTTGAACTGAGGGCTGGAGCACTCTCCCTTACTCTACCACTTGAGCCACAGCTCTACTTCTGGTTTTTTTTCTGGTTAATTGGAGATCAGTCTCAGACTTTTCTGCTCAGGTTGGCTTTGAGCCTCAGATCTCACCCTCCTGAGTAGCTAGGATTACAAGTGAGTCACCATTGCCTATTGGACTGCATTTTCTTCCTCCCTCCTTCCCTCCCTCCTTTCTTTCCTCCCCCCCCCCCTTTTTATCCAGTCCTGAGACTTGAACTCAGGGCCTGAGCACTGTCCCTGGCTTCTTTTTGCTCAAGGCTAGCACTCTACCACTTAAGCCACAGCACCACTTCTGGCTTTTTCTATATATGTGGTGCTGAGGAATTGAACCCAGGGTTTCATGTATGCAAGGCAAGCACTCGACCACTATCTCTCTCTCCCCTCTCTCCTCTCTCCTCTCTCCTCTCTCTCTCTCTCTCTCTCTCTCTCTCTCTCTCTCACTGCCAGTTCTGGGGCTTGAACTCTGAGCCTAAGCTATCCCTGAGCTTCTTTTGCTCAAGGAAAGTGCTCTACCACTTGAACCACAGCACCACTTCTGGCTTTTTTGAGTAGTTTATTGGAGATAAGAGTCTCACAGGACTTTCCTGCCTTAGCTGGCTTCAAACCCTGATCCTCAGATGTTAGTTCCTGAGTAACTGATTGCAGGTGAATCACCATTGCCCATCGGACTGCACTTTCTTTTTTTTGGCTATTCCTGGGCTTGAACTCTGAGCCTACATGCTGTCCCTGAGCTTCTTTTGCTTAAGGTGAATGTTCTAAGCACTTGGAACACAGCACAATTCTGGCTTTTTTGAGTAGCTTATTGGAGATAAAAGTCTCATGGACTTTCCTGCCCAGGCTGGCTTCAAACCCTGATTCTCAGATCTCAGTCTCCTGAATAGCAATGGATTACAGATGTGAGCCACCAGCACTTGGCGGACTGCATTTTCGTTCCATGAGTGACTCCCATTTATTATTTCATCTCAGGGCTGGGGATATGGCCTAGTGGCAAGAATGCTTGGCTTGTATACATGAAGCCCTGCGTTCAATTCCCCAGCACCACATATACAGAAAATGGCCAGAAGTGGCACTGTGGCTCAAGTGGCAGAGTGCTAGCCTTGAGCAAAAAAAGAAGCCAGGGACAGTGCTCAGGCCCTGAGTCTCAAGCGCCAGGACTGGCAAAAAAAAAAAAAAAAAAAAGTAAAATGAATATTATTTCATCTCAGCTGGTGTCCACAGAAAAATTTCCCTCATTGCCTGTCTCCATTCAATTCCCTGTTACATAACTTTCATGAGTTTTGTCTGTGGTATTTGATGTTAGCTGGAATTATTGTTCCTGTTTTGCCATGCTGGAGATCAAACCCAAGGCCCAAAACACATGCTAGATAACATTTACCACTGAGCTTGTCCCCAGCCCTGATTTTTTTTTTTCAAGCAAACTGTAAGAACAAGAATTTTGTCTCTGTTGTATTCCCTGAGCTTAGAAAAGAGCTTGGTGTATGTAAAGCCCCAGAATTTCTGATGAAGAAATGAATGAGTAAAATATACAAGTTTCTATCACATGTAATGGTAAATTGCTAAATAGTAATTTATGGTAATGTCTGGGATACAGATGTGAAAAAGATGGGCTGGGAATATGGCCTAGTGGCAAGAGTGCTTGCCTCCTACACATGAAGCTCTTGGTTCGATTCCCCAGCACCACATATATGGAAAACGGCCAGAAGGGGCACTGTGGCTCAGGTGGCAGAGTGCTAGCCTTGAACGGGAAGAAGCCAGGGACTGCTCAGGCCCTGAGTCCAAGGCCCAGGACTGGCCAAAAAAAAAAAAAAAACAGATGTGAAAAAGATACTGTCCCTACCCTTAAGCTTAGCTGAGTGGAGAAAACACACACAAAATAAGTGAGGACCTTGTTGAAATGATATGTGTCCAGGTGCTGGGAATATGGCCTAGTGGTAAAGTGTTCACCTCATATACATGAAACCCTGGGTTTGATTCCTCAGCACCACATCTATAGAAAAAGCTGAAAGTGGCGCTGTGGTTCAAGTGGTAGAGTGCTAGCCTTGAGCAAAAAGAAGCCAGGGGCAGTGCTCAGGCCCTGAGTTCAAAACTCAGGACTGGCAAACAAACAACAACAACAAAAAAAAATGACGTGTGTCCAGAACGCAGTCTAGGCACTGAGAAAGAGGTCAGCCACCTTGGGAGCTGGGGGAGGCTGGAGCAGGGTTGCACGCAGAGCTGATTCGTAAAGAGCAGGTAGCTGTCAATGACAGTGGTGTTGTGAGGCAGCAGACACCTGGAAAGAGGTAGGTGATGAGACAGGAAGTTCAGATTGGGGTGGAGATTGGGAATGGCACTAGGTAGTATCCTGCTGACTGCTTCTCCCCTCTGCAGGAATTTTTCACAGACAACTTGTGGGGCACACTCCCTTGCTCATGGCAGGAAGCGCTGGATGGACTGGACCCACCACAACTGGCCACACTGCTGCTGGGGATGCCTGGGGAAGGGGAGGTGGTCAGGTATGGGCTAGAGGGGCCCTGTGCTGGGGAGCTCAAGGCACTGAGCTTTGCAGTAAACCATGGCTCAGGTCTCACCAAGTCTTCCTAGGCCCCGGGATGTAAACTGGTGTACTCAGGATGTGATAGTACTATTCATTGGTGACCTGGGCTGGACTATCTCAGGTACAGGTCGGTGTGGCCGCTCACCCTACTGGCTCTGAAGTCTACAGCCTGTGCCCTGGCCTTTACCCGGACACCTGGCTTTCAGACTCCTTCAGAGTTCCTGGAGAACCCTAGCCAGAGCTCTCGACTGACAGCTCCCTTCCGGAAACATGTCAAGCCTAAGAAACAGCATGAGATCCGGAGGCTAGGAGAGGTGAGAAGATGGCTGGATTGTAGAGCATGTCTGGGAACCCAAGTACCCTGTAAAGCCTATGGGTTGACATTTGTCTTTTGCCTCACTTGCGAGACTAGAGGCCCTCAGTGTTTCCTTTCTTAGAACCTACTTGCTATATAATCCTCAGTACTGGTGTATTTCTTTTCCCATCTGTTTCCTAAATTGAGTGCTGGCTGTATCTAAGACTATTGTCTTTTTTTCTTTTTCTTTTTTTTTTTTTTTTTGCCAGTCCTGGGCCTTGGACTCAGGGCCTGTGCACTGTCCCTGGCTTCTTTTTACTCAAGGCTAGCACTCTGCCACTTGAGCCACAGCGCCACTTCTGGCCATTTTCTATATATGTTGTGCTGGGGAATCGAACCCAGGGCTTCATGTATACGAGGCAAGCACTCTTGCCACTATATTCCCAGCCCAAGACTACTGTCTTATTTATTTTTGGTGTCCAAATTCAGGCTTAAACTCAGGATATTATGCTGTCCTTCAGCCTGTTGCTCACAGCTGGTGCTCTACCAATTAAACCACACTTCTAAGTCCAGCATTTTGCTGGTTAATTGGAGAGGAGTCTTGCAGAATTTCGTGGTCTCGGCCTTCAAAGTGACTAGGATTATAGGGTGAGCCACTGCCATCCACTTGGATCACTATCTTACTCTACTTCCATCTGCAGTCAGCTCTGGCTTTATAGCAGAGCTTTGTTCAATGGAGGGGATTGAGTCACCAAGCGGAGGGGCAAGCAGAGTAGCCTAAACCTGGCCTGGTACTGACCATTACCCTTCTCTCTGGTTTCCATACATTTATTGTTTTTTTAAGTGATGGGGATAGGACCCAGGGTCTCATGTGTGCTAAGCTAGTCTTATACCTCTTGGGCTACATCTCTAGACCTGGTTTTTTTCTCTTGTGTCTCTTACGGCACCCTTGATCATCTTCCTGTACCATCTTTGGCTCTAGTAGCCTCATTATGGCTGTTTGTTCCTGGAGTCAAAAGCCAATAGCCATGGGGTTGGAGGTGTGGCTCAGCTGGTAGAGCACCAGCCAAATAAGCAAAAGTATCTGATACCAAATTCAAGTCCTAGTCTTAGACCCCCCCCCAAAAAAAAAAATCCAATAGTTAGAAGGTCTTTATTTCTTCCTCTTTCAGTTGGTGAAGAAACTGAGTGACCTCACTGGCTGCACCCAGGTTGTGGATGTGGGCTCGGGCCAGGTGAGCCAGACCCCCTCATAATTGTCCTTTAGAGTCAGAAGGGTAGGGTTGGTAAGTTCTCAGGCCTCAGGCCCAGGGAAGCAGGTGCTGGGAAGTGCTGAAACCAGCAGGACAGAAATTAAGCTTTCTGTGAGGCCCAGATATCTAGGCCACTGATAAGGGAGGATGACAGAGGGCAATGAACAGGCTGTGTCTATTCTCTCTTTCATGATTCCAGGGCCATCTCTCCCGCTTCATGTCTCTGGGGCTGGGGCTGATGGTGAAGAGCATTGAAGGGGATCAGAGATTGGTAGAGAGAGCCCAGCGCTTGGACCAGCAGCTCCTTCAGGCTCTGGCAAAAGTGGAGAAGAGGAGCCCAAAGGTAGGTCACCTTTCTTGCTGCATCCTTTCCAAAGGCAGGTCCACTTGGCAGGAGTTGGGTACTCAGGCAGAGTTCCCACTTTTTTTTTTTTTGCCAGTCCTGGGCTTGGACTCAGGGCCTGAGCACTGTCCCTGGCTTCTTTTTGCTCAAAGCTAGCACTCTGCCACTTAAGCCACAGCGCCACTTCTGGCTGTTTTCTGTGTATGTGGTGCTGGGGAATCGAACCCAGGGCCTCATGTATACGAGGCAGGCACTCTTGCCACTAGGCCATATCCCTAGCCCGAGCTCCCACTTTTAAGACATCATTTTGAAATGATGTCATCCTTATTTCTGATGTTTTTCTCTTCGTCCTCAAAACTTTCCCCTAAAAGAGATTTTCTAGTACACAATGCCTTCTACACTATATTCTTACAATAGATTGTGAAGTGGCCAGTTGGATGTTTTTTGGCTTGATGGTGTTTTTTTTTGCAGTGGTGGAGATGGAATCTTAAGACCTCATGCTGAGCTACAACTCCAGGCTCCTGGTTTTCTTGTTCATGATTCTTAATACCTGACTAAGAACTGCTGTGTAGCTCAGTGGTAGAATGCTTACCTAGCCTGCATGAGATCCTAGGTTTGATCCCTAGCATAATAGTAATAATGGGGAGAAGGAAAATGGTCTGAAAGACAAAAGGCTTAATAATGATGGAACCTAGAATTTATGCCAGCTTTCCTGTTCCCAGAGGACAGAGCCTCCCTGTGGCCTGAGGTGGTCTGGGGCTAGCAAACACCCTTTTCCATTTGCCTTTGTCCTTTCCCCTCCCCACAGGTGGTCCCAAGAGTCCGATGCTCACCTCAGCATGTGGTTAAGTGGGTGGACCCCACAGGCCTGTGTGAGGAGCTGCTGCTTCCCCTGGAGAGCACTGGGCACAGTGGCCCCCGCTTGCTGCTCACTGGCCTCCATGCCTGTGGGGATCTCAGTGTTGCCTTACTGAGGCACTTCTGCTGCTGCCCTGAGGTGGTAGCCCTGGCCTCAGTGGGCTGCTGCTACATGAAGCTCAGTGCCCCTGGTGGCTACCCACTGAGTCAGTGGGTCTCGGGGCTGCCTGGCTATGAACTGCCCTACAGGCTCCGGGAAGGGGCCTGCCATGCTCTGGAGGAATATGCTGAGCGGCTGCAGAAAGCACACCCGGACCTGAGAACCCACTGCTATCGAGCAGCACTGGAGACGGTGATCCGACACACCTGCCCCGAACTGCAACGGCCTGGCGTGCAGGGGATCCCCAGGGTCCATGAGCTCAAGATAGAAGAGTGAGGTTTGGGAGTGGTCTATCCAACGAGAAACCGCATTCCCTGCCCACCCTCACTTGTTTGCACAAGTCCAGATTTCTCCTAAGTTGTTCTTTGCTGGGTGTGGTAGAGCTTGCCTGTAATCCCAGCACTTGGGAGGCAAAGGCAAGAGAATCTTGAACTCAAGGCTATCGTGGGACATACTGTGAGAGCCTATCTTAAATCAGCTGAGGCAGAAGTCCATGAGACTGATTTCCAGTTAACCACCAAAAATCTGGAAGTGCAGCTATAGTTCAAGTGCTTGAGCACTAGCCCAAGCTGGGAGGCAGTGGGGGAAGGACAGGGGCACAGAGAGGCTGAGGGGCAGCACCTAGGCCCTAGTACTACCACACAAAAAAATAAGGAAGGCTAGACCAGGCACCAGTGGCTCACACCTGTAATCCTAGCTGAGGAGCCTATACTCTGAGGGTCATAGTTCAACACCAGCTCAGGCAGGAAAGTCCATGAGACCCTTACCTCTAATTACACACACACACAAAACTTGAAGTAGAGCTGTGGTTCAAGTAGTAGAGCACTAGCCTTGAGCATAAAAGCTCAGGGATAGTGCCCAAGCCCTGAGTTCAAGCCTGGAACCAGCACCAATAAAACAAGGTTAAGTACTTGGGCAAAATTAGGTGAAAATAATCAGCTTGCTCTTGGACAGAGAAATATCCTCGCTGCATCCCGTGATTTAGGCAAGTTGAAAAAAAAAGCTTGGGGGCAGGGGATATGGCCTAGTGGCAAGAGAGCTTGCCTCGTATACATGAGGCCCTGGGTTCAATTCCCCAGCACCACATATACAGAAAGCTGCCAGAAGTGGCGCTGTGGCTCAGGTGGTAGAGTGCTAGCCTTGAGCAAAAAGGAAGCCAGGGACAGTGCTCAGGCCCTGAGTCCAAGGCCCAGGACTGGCCAAAAAAAAAAAAAAGCTTGCTGGCTGGGTGTGATGAATACATATCTGTAATTCCAGCACTCAGGAGGCTGAGATATGAGGGCTGTTTGATGCCATCATGAGCTACAGAGTGATACCCTGTCTCAAAACAAGTGTTACATACTAAACCAGGCAACTAGCTAAGACAGGAGAGTCATTTGTGCCTAGGAATTTGGCCCAACCCGAGCAACGTAATGAAATCCTGTCTCCTAAATAATTTGTTAAGTGTGTTTGATTAGCAAAGTTGAAATTGAATTAACAACGGGCAAAGTTTTAAGTGGGAGGTGGAGATGTCTACATCAACTGAGTGGTGTTTGACCTCACCCCACAGGTATGTGCAGCGGGGGCTGCAGCGAGTGGGGCTAGACCCCCAGGTTCCCCTGAATCTGGCTGCTCTTCAGGCCCACCAGGCCCAGGAGAATCGTGTGGTTGCCTTTTTCAGCCTGGCCCTCCTCATGGCCCCACTAGTGGAGACACTGATTCTGCTGGACCGATTGCTCTATCTTCAGGAGCAGGGTAAGGGGCAGGAGTTCTGTGGCTTATTTAAGTTTCAGTCCCCCAACCTGCTGGGTCTGGTTCATCACCTGATGGGGTAGATTAGCTAAAGCTTAGGCAGACTCCTGTCAAAGCAACTTGTAGTGCACCTCCCCAGGTCCATCAGTATCCTTGCTCCTGGAGAAATGTCTCCCAAGTCCAGCCAAGTTTCCCCATAGGGAAAAGAGGCTGTGCCCATAGACTGGGCAGGAATCGGCTGAGCCATGTCATCAGCTCTGCCTCTCTTCTAGGTTTCCACGCTGAGCTCCTACCCATCTTCAGCCCTGAACTCTCTCCCAGAAATATGGTTCTGGTGGCCACCAAGATGCCTTTGGGTCAGGCCTTCTCTGCTCTGGAAACTGAAGACAGCTGACACAGTCTGAAGACGGGCTCATCTCGGAGCCTACTTCATTGGAGGTCACTGGGAGTAGCCAATGGCACCTTGTCACCCAGAGAGCCAGCATCCTGCACATGGTTGGGATCCTGGCTCCCTGCAAAACTTCAGTTTCATCCCTTCTTTAATCTCCATGTGTACTGCAAGATTGTGTGAAGATTTATTTTTAATTTATTAAAAGTTGGAGGATATTTCTCTTCCTTTCCCATACAAAAAGTGCAGGTACTCTCCCTACAAAAGTGCTACGAGGGCTGGGGATATGGCCTAGTGGCAAGAGTGCCTGCTTCATATACATGAGGCCCTGGGTTCGATTCCCCAGCACCACATATACAGAAAATGGCCAGAAGTGGCGCTGTGGCTCAAGTGGTAGAGTGCTAGCCCTGAGCAAAAAGAAGCCAGGGACAGTGCTCAGGCCCAAGTCCAAGCCCCAGGACTGGCCAAAAAAAAAAAAAAAAAAAGTGCTACGAGTCCCATGCCTACTGCCCATACCCTCCATAAGAATGGCCTAAATGGTCACAGAAATCTTGCCTGGGTACCTCCATGGAGGGACTTCTTTTTGGCTTCCATCCCAAAACATTCAGACTGCCCATTAGGAGGACTCCCTTAAGGCTGGCTAATGTCCCCCCAGGTCTGTCCTGACACGAGGAAAGCTGTGCCTTCCCTTAATTCCTGAAGTGGCTCCCTGGAGCCACTGCAAAGGGAAGGGGGCATAGGACCAGTGTAGCACAGACAGCAGCTGCATACAGGGCTCAGGGCTCTTTATTGTTATCTGAGGAAGAGGTGCCTTGGCCTTCAAAATAAAGATAGCAGAAGGGAGCTGCTCCTCCTTGGCTCAATACCAATAGATTTTCTTATATCTCCGTGTTTCCTGGATCCCCATTGCTTCCATCACCTCCTCCTCTAGTGTCTTTAGACGAGGAACATAAGTTCTTTCTAGAGCATCTTCTACCGATGTGTCCTTGGGGCCATCTGTTAAGCCAGAGAAAGGAGATCATTAAGGTAGCTGCTAGCCTGTCTTTTTCTTTTTTTCATTGTTGGGGTAGAACTCAGGGCCTTGTCCATGTTAGATAAGTACCATGCCATGAGCTATATCCATTGTCCTTGATTACATAGACCAAGATCTTGATATGTAGCCCAGGCTTGTCTGGAACTTACCACACTGGCCTCCTTGGTGCTGATAAAGGTGTGCACCGCCACACCTAGCTGCTGCCACCTTGTATGCATACCATCCTTTCTTCTCACTCTTCCTACCCCACCTTGTTTCTGCTCTTCCCCATCCTTACCGACCCAGGTTTCAGGAACAATGCCATCAGATCTGGGGAAGTCAGGTTTGGGGATGATTCTTCCTGATCTTGTGGAGACTCGAACTCGCTCTCCTGCCTCAGTAAATCTCCACTCGATCTCTGTAGGTTTCCTGGCAGATAGAAAGTGAGTATGACCTAGAAGCCAACGTGTGTGCGCTATGCCTATGCCCCAAATTCACAAGCACTATCTGTGGTTGAAAAGACCAACGTTTCCACCTTGTTTCTCTACCTCTGCATCAGGGTTACAGAGAATTATGTCAAGGAGATGAACTCCTGAGACTCGTTGAATCTGAGTAGCAATCAGCAGAGTATGAATTGCACCATCCCATGGATAAGTGGGCTATCCACCCCTGATTCTGGTCAAGGCCCTTGTGGACTCCGAGAGTAAGAAGCCCTCCGGCCAGAGTCCCATGCGCTTGCCTGTCCACAGGATCCACTAGCTTGACCTCATTGTGGAGCAGTGGTGCTTCACTAGGGATCATGGTTCCTGGGTGATCCTGAGTCTTGCCAATGTAACGGTAATGCTGTCCAAAGGAACAGAGGAGGGTTTTAGAAAGCAAAGGAGGTGCTCAGCACATTAACCCCAAGCCGGAAAGTAGAAGGTTCTGTTGTACAACCAGCCCCTCGGCCACCCTGCCCCATTTGGTGGGGAGGAACAAGGGGTGCAGAGCATCCCACCCCTCTTCACTTACCGTGTTTAGTCCTTCAAGGACCACCCAATTTCGCTGCCGGATAACTTGAACCACTTTGCCCTGTTTTCCAGCATCCTTGCCTTTTAGGACCTCTACCTGTGAGAAGATAGGATGATGAGGGAGGGATTCTTGCCCAGGAGCCTCCCAATCACTCTGTTCTTTCTGAGGCACTCACTATATCCCCACAGAACAGGTGCCAGTCCTCATCAGCGATGGGTTCCACAGGCACTGGCCGCCGTCGACTCCATGGAGGGTTCTTCCTCTTGTCTGCCAGGGAGCCTGGGCGGTTCATCCCATAGCGGTAGTGAGGGGGTAGAGTAACCTTGGATGCCAAAGCCAGCAGGGCAGAGAGACGCATGGTTGGGGGCTGTCAGAAATCACCTAACTAGTAGAAGAATCAAATTGTCTTTGTCGGCTCTGGGGAGGAGAGAAGGAAAATAACTTACCAAAAAAAACAGTAATAACCAAAAAAAATAATCTTTCCATTTCCTGGAATTTGTTTCAATAAATAGCATTGTTTTTAAATGACCAGAGAGTTACACCTTTAGGTGAGAACACTTAAATCACTTGACTTCATTGCCCAATGGACCTTTTCTCGTTGAATCTTCACAAAATGATATCTTCACTTTATAGATGAGAACAATGTTAAGTAACTGGTCCATGGTTACAAAGCTACTACATGAGGGGAATTGACAGTCAGATCTACACGTATCTCTCCAAAATGCAAAACAAAACAACAAACAAGGACAGTGGCTGTGGTATTTAGCTCACCATTGAATACAGAAGCTCCCAGTAGTGCCTGGTTATAGCAGGTACTCAAGAGTTTATTAAATGCATAAGTAATAGCAGGATAGGAAATAAGCTGGCGATGGAACAAAACACTGGCATAGGACACACAGACAGGCAGTTATAAGGCGAAATGGAAAGGTAACAAAAAAATGGTTTTAAAATATCCCAATTCTACTGTCAAGTCAAAAAATAGCCATTACTGCCTGAGATAACTCCTTTTTTAATGGACTCTAAGGTGGATGGGACTTAAATTTCCTGACTGTTGTAAGCCTTTTAATTTTGAATGGTGGACTAAAATACTGGCTGGGAGGGATGGCAGGAGGGTCTTGCTTGAGTTTGAAACCAGCTTGGGTGAGATGGGTGTATGTGGATGCTTCAGTTTATTAAGTATGCTAGGTGCTAAGTATTTTGCTGTATCATCTTAACCCTAAGGACAGATGGAAAAGGAACCAATAGTCTCATTTATAGAATGAGGCTACTTATAAATATACCTTCAAAGTATAAGTGTACAATAATGGCATAAAAGCCCTAAACTGGAGTCAGAATCACCTCATCGGTAGCTCCATAGTGCATCTGGGTTTTAGTCCCTGCTCTGCCACTTCTAAGCATGTTTCAACAGCAGAAAAACTCTATAGGGAAGTTGGTGTCACTTAAGCTAATTTTTGTGTTTTTTTTGAAACAAGGTCTTCCTGTGGAGCCCAGACAGGCCTCCATAGGAACTTAAGATTCTGCCTCAGCCTCTCTTTTGCCAGGATTATGTGTTAGAAATAACTTGGGATGGGATGGGAATATGGCCTAGTAGAGTGCTTGCCTTGCATACATAAAGCCCTGTTGGATTTCTCAGCGCCACATATATAGAAAAAGTTGAAAGTGGTGCTGTGGCTCAAGTGGTAGAGTGCTAGCCTTGAGCAAAAAGAAGCCAGGGACAGTGCTCAGGCCCTGAGTTCAAGCCCAGGATTGGCAAAAAAAAAAAAAAAAAAAAAAAAAAAAAAAAAGCTTGGGGAGTCATGTTGGAATGACACCAACTTGAAGGCAAGGCAGTTTACTTCTGCAAAAGGGTACACTATTAGCCAAAAAAATCTGGCAAACCAAGCACACAGAGCAGGCAGACTGCTCCTTTTTAATCCCAAATCCAGCAGGCCCTGCCCCTCTGCTCAGATTGACTGAGCTCAGGTTTACAATCTGCAAAAGGATCTAACTAAAATTCATGGACAAGATGTCTTAAAGCATGGCATGAAAAAGATGTAACTAAACTATCTTTAACAAGGACCAACCCACCTGGCCAAGCAGGAACTTTTCATTAAAACAATTCACATGGCTGGGCACTGGTGGCTCATGCCTGTAATCCTAGCTACTCAGGAGAATGAGATGAGGGTGCTAGTTCAAAGTCAGCCTGTGCAGAAAAACCACTTAGAAAAATCTCGAAGTGGCACTGTGGTTCAAGTTGTAGAGTGCTAGCCTTGACACAAGAGGCTCAGGGACAGTGTCCAGGCCCTGAGTTCAAGCCCCAGGACCAGCAATTAAAAAAGAAAAGAAAAGAAAAGGGGGGCTGGGGATATGGCCTAGTGGCAAGAGTGCTTGACTCGTATACATGAGGCCCTGGGTTCGATTCCCCAGCACCACATATATAGAAAATGGCCAGAAGTGGTGCTGTGGCTCAAGTGGCAGAGTGCTAGCCTTGAGCAAAAAGAAGCCAGGGACAGTGCTCAGGCCCTGAGTCCAAGCCCCAGGACTGACCAAAAAAAAAAAAAAAAAAAAAAGTACATATATATGTATACACACACACACACACACACACACCTTGCCAGGAAGCAAACTACTTAGAAAAGACACTTTCTCAAATATCAATAAGCATTTATACCCAGCTAATATTTGCATTTTCTTTTTTCTCTGTACTGGGGTTTGAACCAAGGCCTTGTGCTTGCTAGGTATTCCTAACACTTGGGCCACATCTCCCACATCATCCTGGCTTTTTACTGTTTTCTTCAGAGATGGAGTCTGTGGAACTTTTCTAACCAGACTGGCTTCACCCTTGTGATCCTCCAGATCTCAGCTTCCTGAGTAGCCAGGATTATACGCTTGAGCCCCAGGCACCTGGCTTGCCTTTTCTAACCGTGAGCACCTTACATTGAAAATAACAACTGATTTATCTGAATAGTGAACTACTGCACCCTCCCCCCTACTCCCCGTGGAGCTAGGGATGGAACCCAGGAGGACTTTGCACATGCTGGGCAAGCGCATCCGCAGCTCCAATTTTCTTCTTTATACATTATAATACGGGCAAAAATAATAATGCTGGTCGAATTTAAGGGCTTAAGTATTTCTACTCTGATTCGACAAACTACAAACATACATACACACGATGTGACAAACCTAATGGTGGTAATTTCACTATAACCGCTGTCTGGTCTTCACATTGCCCAGGAAGGCGCAAGTTATCTAGGGCTCCAGTCTGTAGACAGGGAAACCAAGGCCGTCTTGACTGGAATGACAAACAGCTCGATTGGAACTAGGCCAATCTTAAGACCTAAGCCCTGAACGCTGTAGGGGGTGGTCCCCAAACCCGACATTTTAGATCCGAAGATCTAGAGGAGCCCAGTCGGCTAGAGTGCGCCCCCCACCCCGCCCCGGACCTTCCTTTGGTTCCCTCCACGTCGTGGAGATGCCAGAGCCGCTTCCGCAGCGGGGCTTTCGTTACGTAGAGCAAGCCAATGGGGTCCCCTATCGGGCGCTGGGGCCACCGCTCCAAAGGCTTTCCCTACCAACCCCGTTCAGGGTGATTCTAACCAGATTCTAGCCATGTCCCCAGGTCCCGGCAATCTTCAGCACACCCCTGCTCCAACCCCCCGGCGTAGAGATACCCAGGAGAGGCAACCAAGTCCCTTCCCGAGTCTACCGCCCCACCGACCCACCTCACCTCCCGCTTCCCGTGCGGCTGAGCGGCCGTACGTAACTTCGGCACTAGGGCGCTCAACCCTGCCCGCCTCGGCTCACCGGATTTCTGGGAAATGTAGTCTTCATTGCAGCGTGAACTTCAAGACCGAGTCCTGCCTCAGCATGCTGGGAGTTGCAGTCCATCTACAAAGCAAGGCTGAAACAAGAAGCTCGGCCGGAAACAGGAAGTCAGAAGCCTGTCGGGAACTGAAGGCAAAACAGGATAGGCTTGACGCGGCTGGACCTGTGCTGCGCATGTTCTGTGGCGTGGAGGCCGGTGGGATTTGTAGTCCCCAGAAATGGCCCCATTTTCTAGGTGACTGTAGCTTCCAGTTCAAAGGCCTCACTCCACGACTACAATTATTACTGTCCTCGTCCTTTCCTGCTGATTGGGCCACGGCAGATTAAAAAAAACTGTCATTTGTCTCCTCGTGACAGGGATGGAACACTGACCCTCCCAATGCTAATAAATGATCTACTCACAAAATCTCAGATCTGGAATCACATTCATCACCAGTGAAGGGCGACAGGCATTTCTACTGAAGCTCAAAACTGGACCACATCTCATGACTGACTACTCATTTGCTCTCATCTGACCCTCTCTTCCATGAAAATCAGATCAAGTTATGTTTTTTCACCACTGATCTATGATCAACAAAAAGGCCTCTCCAGGCAGCTAGGAACTTAAGTTTGTTCAACATGTAATGTCAGTAACTTAGGTGAACAAACTAAATCAGTGACAAGAATTACCCCAGGAAATCTGGAGATGTGCAGACCTGGGGAGGTACTCACAACTAACCAATTTGGATCTGTTGTCTTATTTAGCCATGTACATCCACCTATGAAAAGGGGCCCACTGTCTTTAATCATTTCATCTTATATAAACTGCCCCTAAATCATGCTCCCAGCAGATAAAACTGTGGACCAACCTCCCATCTTCTTATGGTTAGATGGTTTTTTAACTAGTTGCCTTTTTATTAGTAATCTATCATCTCTTAATTGGCTTGTCATGTGGCAGGCAGCCCATCCAACTAGCACTAGTCCTCTAATCTTTGGCCTCCCCTTGGGGCTCAAAGTTGTATCTAAAACCAGACCAGACTCACTTCTGACCTTCCTCTCAGATTCATGCCTGTAATACTAGCTATTCAGGATGCTGAAATTGCAGGACTGTGGTTCAAAGGCAGCCCTGGGCAGGAAAGCCTGTGAAACTTTTTCTTGTGGGTTGTGGGGCTTGAACTCAGGGCCTGGGAGCTGTCCCTGACCTTTTTCACTCAAATGTAGCACTTTGAGCACAACACTACATCTGGTTTTCTGGTGATTAATTGGAGATAAGACTCTCATGGACTTCTCTACCTGGGCTGGCTTTAAACAGGGACCCTCAGATCTCAGTCTCCTAAGTAGTTGGGATTACAGGTGTGATTCACAAGCATCCAGCTGTGAAACCTTTTTCCAATAAACTACCAAAAAAGTTGGAAGTGGAGCTGTAGCTCAAGTGGTAGAACATTAGTCTGAGAGAAAATTCTCAGGGCCCCTAATTCAAGCCCCAGAACTGGCACAATCAATCAATCAATCAATCAATCACAGTGCTCTGCACCCTTAGCTCAGACCTGTAATCCTCCTGTAATCTCAGGAGGCTGAGAGTTCAAGGCCAGCCTGAGCATGAAAAGTCCCAGATTCTTGCTCCAATTAACCAGCAAAATGCTAGATGAATATATGGCTTAAGAAATAGAGCATTAGGGGCTGGGAATATGGCCTAGTGGCAAGAGCGCTTGCCTCCTACACATGAAGCTCTCGGTTCGATTCCCCAGCACCACATATATGGAAAACGACTAGGAGGGGCGCTGTGGCTCAGGTGGCAGAGTGCTAGCCTTGAGCGGGAAGGAGCCAGGGACAGTGCTCAGGCCCTGAGTCCAACGCCCAGGACTGGCCAAAAAAAAAAAAAAAAAAAAAAAATAGAGCATTAGCTATGAGCAGGAAAAAACCCCACAAAAAACAAAACAGCATGCATGAAGCCCTGGGCTCTATTCCTCAGCACCACATAAATAGAAAAAGCTGGAAGTGGCACCGTGCGTGGCTCAAGAGGTATAGAAAAAGCTGGAAGTGGCACCGTGGCTCAAGAGGTAGAGTGCTAGCCTTGAGCAAAAAGAAGCTAGAGACAGTGCTCAGGTCCTGAGTCCAAGCCCCAGGACTGGCAAAAAACAAAAACAAAAAACCAACAACAACAACAAAAAAAAAAACACCAAAACTGAGAATCAGCTATTTTGCATGGCCATCTGGGCTGTGGTATATACTTCATGAGATTTTTTTTTTCATACCCTCCTCCCCCCATACAGATGCTCATTAGAGAGCTGTATTAAACCACTGGCTGGGCAGGAAAGGTAGCATGGATAGTGTGATTTATTATAAGACTGCCCTCATACAGAATCTGGATTTTAAAATTATGTTGAATTCTGGACTTCTAATAGCCTGAGACTGGAGGAGGCTGATGCTCCTACCTCAATCTACCAAGGTGATTTGAATTCATTTGTAATGCCTTTGCACCTTCTTCAATTAACCGATACCCCTCTCCCAAAGAATCAGTCAGAATCCAATAATAGTAATCAACAGGTTTTATTTTCCTAGAACTGAAATCATCTACTGGTTTTCAGAGCTAAACTTCCAAAGCTACAGTCAGCAATTTTTCATCAGAGCCCGAGAGAGAGGGGCAGGGGTGAGAGACAAAAGAGGCATAGAGACTACTAAGAAGAGACCAGGAAAGGGCATTTCCCTGTCCTCTCAGTAGGTTACAAATGCGATCTGGTGACAAACACTGAGGGAACCAAGTTGGGGCATGTGGATGGGAAATGACACTGGAAAGAACACCAAAGCCTGAGCAACAAAAAGAAAGTCATCAATCCCCAAACAGAAGGGAAGCCTCCCAGTGCACCTCAGAAATGGGGGCAACTATGGGAAGAAAAGAGCAGAATGGGAGCACACAAAGGGTTGGGGGAAAGTTAATTTTTTTTGTAATTTTCTTTTATTAAAAACATTTCCTAAAAAATTTGTCTTTTTTCTTTCCGTCTGGGTGATATATATACACACACACACACATACACACACACATATATATATACATATATGTATATATATATATATATATGACTTTTAGGCTGGCCTTGAACACTGTGGGAAGAGGGACTAGGGCAGCTAGGGGTCAGGTCTCCCCAGGTGATGCCGTCTTTGGCCCCAGAGACAGAGGCTCAACACTCTCACCCAGATGGGTGATGTCAACTCTCAAATCTCCAGGTCCTTGGCCCTACAACTTGGAAGTCTGAAGTCTTTTGATGGTAACTGCAACTCCCAAGGTAAACAAAAGAATGAGTGTTAACAATCACGAAGGATTTATGGAAGGGAGCCCCCCTTCCCCACAAGCTGTCCCACTTTCCATGAATCTAGGCAATTGGGAAAATAGATGTGGGAGTAAGAGATAGGCACTCAAGAGATGCCACCCTTCTGTCCTCCTTCTACAATCAGAGAATCGCCCCTCCCAAACCCAGGAAACCACCCTGCTGTTTGTACTCCATCCTTCCCACTCCTACCCAATCACAACCCAGGGGCCAGGGGAGGAGAGGGAATGTCAGAGAGAAGCTCTGGGAAACAGCTACAAGCAGGAAGGAACACAATGGCCTCATCTCATTCTCAAAAGCAGAAGACTTGACCCTGACTCAGATTACAAGGGTGTAGGGACCTGGAGGTGAGGCCCAGATCCATCTCCAGGGGGCTGGATTTAAAGTGGGGAAAGTGAACAGAGGAGACTGGGTTGGGTGGGAATAGGGTTCTCAGTTTGCAGGCCATGGCCAGTTTCCCCAGTAGCACCCAGACAGCAGCAGGAACGGGGTAGGGGCTCCTCTTGAAACATTGGTGGCTACAGGCTGCAGGGGAGGGTTGGAAGGAAGGATTAATCGTGTGGCCTTGACCTGGCCTTGCCCCAGCCAGTGACAGTCTCCTGGGAGAGCCCACCCAGCCTCCCAAGAGGCTGACCACTTTGACTCTTCCTCTCTGCAGGTGGCTAGACCCTTCAGCCCACTACACATAGCAACTCACCTCTCATGATCTCTGATGCCCTGGGCCTCAGCATCTTCCTTGGTAGACTCTTCCTCCTCTACTTCTTCCCCTGGAGGAGGCCCCCCACCAGAGCTTGGTTCAGAGGGGGTGCTGTTCTTCTCCACCTCCACTGGAAGGGGCCTCTCTCCCTCTAAGGCGGCTGCTTCCTTCTCCTCACCTTCAGGGTCTTCTGTCTCCTTGAGACGTTTAGGGGAGTCCTAGGCAGGATTGGCAGAGAGAATGTGGGCTGAAGCTAGAGGAAGAGAGTTGGCCACCTACCTATATCCCCTCCTGTATCCCTCTGGGGTGCTTTCTTGTGTTGATACCTATAGTCCTTCCCAGACCAGTATTAACTGGGATGCCTTCTTCTGCACCTCATCTTCTCACCTGGGGACCCCTAAAACTAGATGCTGGATTCTTCTCTCAGGCTTATATCTCTCTGCTCTGCTTCCATGGGGCTGCCCTGTGAAAATGCTGAAGATGACTAGGCCGCAGGCAGACAACAGTTACCTCCAGCAGGTCTCCGGCTCTCCTCTTCAGCGCTCCTTTCTCATTCTTCTCCTTGGTTGGCTCATCAATGACCAGCTTTCCTTCCTCATCACTGCTACCCTCAGCATTGCCCTTCTTATCGCCATCACCCTCAGTGGCTTCCGGCTCTGGCTCAGGCTCTTCCACACGGCTCTTTTTCTGGGAGGACTGCAGCAAAGATGGCAAGAGGCTGAGTGGCAAGGCAGACTGTTGTGCTGGGCCCCACCCAGACCACCCCCTCAGCCACTCGCTCCTTCCTTTCCCCACCTCTCCCCCGCCCCCCACCCAGGTGCCCAGTCTCACAAGTGATTTGAGACCCACCTCTGTTGGATTAGCCCCGGGGTAAACCCACTGGCCGGGCAGGCAGGGCTCTGTGCAGGAGGGGGGAGGGCTGGAGCAGGAGGCAAAACCTCGGGTCAACTTCTCCCAAAGGGAGCTGGGACCCTTTCCCCGCCAACCCCCGCCCCCCACCCTCCCGCCTGGTCCTGCCCGGCTCGGCTCACAAGCACCACCTCCTGGAAGCCTTCTTGAAGCCTTCCGCTGGTCCAACACAACCTGTCCCCACTTACCGCCTCCATCCTGTTCTTGTCCCCTAAGCCACTGTCTCCTTGGACCTCAACTACCTTGACATTCCCCAAAACCCACCCCTCTTTTAAAAGGCCCCTCCCCACCACTTCCCAAGTCCTGATGTGCCTGAAATCTAGGTGTCACCTGTGGGCCTGGGGCCCCCTGGAGCCCAAGCCACACCTGCCTCCCAGGAGGGTCTCCAGGGTAGATGGCAGCTTACCTGGTAGCCCGAAGCCTTGACAGTAGGGTTGTTCTCGATCTCCCACAGACCCTCGCTGAACCCTTTCCTCTTGTTGGGTTTGCCAAACTTCTCCTTGGACTCCTCGTAAGGGAAGAGGTCTTTGGGGCCCAGGAATGCCCTGGTGAGAGATGGGAGACTGTGCTCTCAAGCCCCTCACCGCCCATGAACTGCATAGCCCAACACTAAGGGCACCACCACCACCTCTCCCCAAAGGAGTCCTCCTGTGAGGTCCCACCCCTGGGGCCCTCTAGCCCCTCACTCACGTCTCATGGGTCCCAAAAAAAAAGACTTGGTATTTGTTGGCTGTTGATTTCACCGCAGCCTCAGGCATCTCATCAATCTGGGGTGAAATGGGGGAAGCGAGTGTGAGCTGGAGTCCAGAGGTCTTTAGTCTGGGGCAGAGCACCACCCTCTCAGGCATGGTAGTTCAGGTAAAGCCAAACTGAGCAGACCCCAGAGATTCTCCATGTTTACAAACCATTTTTGGCAGAAGACTTAGGTTCAAATTAAGTCAGACATGAAAGTCTAACAGAGAGAACCCAAGAATCCCTCCCTCACCTTCACAAACCACAGCACACGCTTTTCCCCAACATGGCCGAGTCCTGGCCAAACTTCACATCTCTTCTACCATCTGGTCCAACCAATGCCATCTCTTTCTTTTGTATTTGTTCTTGAGACAAGGTGTAGGTAGCCCAGGCTGGCCTCCAACTCGCAATCCTCCCACTTCAGCCTCCCGCTTCAGCCTCCAGAGCGCTGGATTTACAGTTGTGCTGCACCATGACAGGTCCAATTTTTAAAAGCTGATCTGAACTTGGCTGGGAGCCAAGTTCACACTTGTAACCCTAGCTACTCAAGAGGCTGAGATCTGAGGATCTCAATTCAAAGCTAGCCCAGGCAGGAGAGTCTGAGACTTTATCTCCAATTAACCAGCAAAATGCCAGAAGTAGAGCTGTGGCTCAAGTGGTAGAGAGCCAGTCTTAAGCAAAAAACCTAAAGGACAGCATCAAAGTCCAGGCCTTGAGTTCAAGCCCAGTACTGTCACAAAAGAAAGAAAAGAAAAAAACACTGATCTGATCATTTCACCCTCTTCCACTATACCTGCCTCTCACTGCAAGGTCTGAATCTCAATTCTGAAACCAACAGTGCTTGACCTTGGATAACCTACTGAACCTCTTTGCCTGTTTCCTCATCTGTAAAAAGGAGTCACAGCACTTAAGTCATATGACTTAGAGCTAAATGACCGGAACTTGGCTTCTAGTATGTCCCACAAATGTTTGTTATCATGGGTCCCTCCCAGGATCCTGGCCTTCTGTTCCAGCCACACTGTCCTTTAGTCTCACACTCACTAACTCCTGACCAACCGCCCAGCTTCAGCTCCTCATCTTTTCCTCCAGAAAGCTTCCCTATCTCCTGTCCCTGTTGGCTCTCCAGGGAAAACTCTCCTAGCACCTTTCCTTCACAGTTCCAAGTTTATATTATTTCATATTAATACTTGACTAATGCCTATGTGGACTATCCCCACCCCAAAATCAGAGACCAGAGCGCTGTTTTTATTCTTTTCCCCAGACAGGTCAAAAAACTTACAAGGGTCAGGTGCACCTGGTAGCTTATGCCTGTTAAGCCTAGCTACTCAAGTGGCCGAGATCTGAGGATCGCGGTTCAAAGCCAGCCCAGGCAGAAATGTCCCTGTGAGCCTCATCTCCAATTAACCACTCAAAAAATCGAAAGTGACACTGTGGCTCAAGTGGTAGAATGCTAGCTTTTAGCACAAAGTGCCTCAGGGACAGCATTCAGGCCTTGAGTTCAAGCCCCAAAGCTGAAAACAAACCTTGCAAAGGTTTTGAATTTGAGATCCTCTCATGTCAGCATCTCAAGTGCTGGGATCACAGTAATGTTCCATCATACCCAGCCTAGGTGTGCTTTTATCTCCAGCACACAATAACACTTGCTGTATGAGTCTAGACACAAAAGCACAATGCTCTGGCCGAAGTGGAGGAGGCCAAGGAACTGCCCTATTTGATTCTTGGCCCTAGAAGAAACCCCCAAAAGCTTCTAGGAATGCTTTGAATGCCAAACCTTTTATTGTTACAGATGAGGAAACTGAGCCCAGAAAGAAATGATTTATACAAAGCAACAGGGCAGGGTCTGGGGATATGGCCTAGTGGCAAGAGCGCTTGCCTTGTATACTTGAAGCCCTGGGTTCGATTCCCCAGCACCACATATACAGAAAATGGCCAGAAGTGGCGCTGTGACTCAAGTGGCAGAGGCAAAGAGAAGCCAGGGACAGTGCTCAGGCCCTGAGTCCAAGGCCCAGGACTGGCAAAGAAAAAAACAACAACAAAGCAACAGGGCAAGTGATGGTGACAGGGCAAGGTCTCATACTTTTATCTGATTTGATTCCCCTGACCCACCTGTCCTGATCCAAGAGGAGCCCGTGTCCAAGGTGGGGCACATAGAGATCTGAGGTCAGGAAAATACAGCTAGCTAAGAGGCCTAGCCAGCCTCAGATCAGATCTGGGAAACCCAAACCAAGCAGAGATGAAGGTTGTGGGGTAGGGACTACAATTCCCAGCAACACTTGCAGCAGCCCCAGCAGCCCAGCTTCCCGCCGGCCAGAGGCCAGGTGGCCATGTTGACTGGGGCCCCAGATACAGGCAGGAGACAGGCAAGCCAAGGCAGTGATTACCACACAGTGTCAGGGACAGGAGGCGATTGAGAGCCTGCAGAGACAGGGAGGCTAAGTGGATGGGAAGGAGCTCAGACACACCCAGAGTGGAGGTGGGGCTTGGGCTTAAGTCTGAGGGGCATCTTGCCCCAGACTTGGAAGTCTTCAAGCCCCAGGCACCTCCCCCTTGCCCCATGGCCTTTGGGGACAGAGGTCCAGCCCCTCCCCCCAAATACCCAACACAAATCCGGCCCTCCCAACACCAGGAGAGCTGGGGTGTGGGAGCAGGGGGTGGAAAGGCTTGCGGTTCCCCCCCCACAAACAGGATCCCCATCACCATGACAACCCAACCCCGCCCCGGGGCCACTCAGCAACCAGGAATGTGACTTCCCCTCCCCCCCCCCCACGCCCTCTATCCAGATTCAGGAGGAGGGGACACTAACATACACCCCACCCCCAAGCCTGGAGTCTGGCACCTGGGTTCTGGGCTGTGCTAGAAACTACTAAGACAGGAGCTGCTGGGAGTGGGGGGCAGGAATGTGCTCTTGTGAAGCAGGACCTGGGGAGCAGGGGTAGGGGGGTGGAGGCTGGACCAGACACCTGGCTCTGGTTACCAGCTATCTCTCCACCTTCCTTCCAGAGGGGGAAGCAAAAAACAAAATGAAGTCCTCCAGGGTTCAGAGATCCGAGGAGGCAGGCACAGGACAATAGGAAGGCTCTTCCCCAGGCCTTTCTCGCTCATAGGTGGAACTACAAAAACGGGCTTGTGGGGCCTGGAATCCTCTAAGGCTAGAGCAGCACAGAACTTTGGTCTAGGCATCTTCAGTGCCCACTCATGAGCCAAGGCATTAATATACTCATAATAAACATGTGATAAAAGAGAGAAACTTAAAACTTAGGAGGAAGGTGTAGAGTGGGTGAAGGGCTAGAAATGAGACATGAGCTCTCCAGGAGCAGATCATGAGCACCTGGCCACCCCAGCTTCCCACAGGAAGCAAACTCAAGATCTCTGGCAGATCTCTAAACCTGAATGGTGAGCAGAAGACCCAGGAGGCCACCAGCTGCCCAGCCCCATGGGTGGGGAGAAGACTGGACAGAATTAAAAATAGAACAAGACACTTCCAGCTACATAAAAGAATGGGTGTGGAGGGACAGGGGTGGAGAGCGCCTAGGCATGTGGGCATCTTCCCCAAAGGGGTCACCCCATCCCCCAACCTTGACTGGGGGTACCTGTGGGAAGGGTCAGGAGAGCCACTCTTTCCTCCCAATGGGATTCTCAGCCTCTCAAAAAGGGGGAGAAACTAAAGAGGGAAGGGTGACATTATCTGAAAAGAAATGTACTCTTTACCTTTATAATAAGAAAAAAAATTAAAAAGAAAAAAAGGGGGGGGAATGAAGTCTCTTTAGAGCACTTCCATCCCAAAAGCTACAAAGGAAAGGTGTTTTCGGTGCACTTACAATAGCCTTTCTTCCTAGATGTAGAGACTTAGGTCTCAGGGGAGCCCTGTGCCCCAAAACAGATATCTGCCTTCCAGGTGGTGCTTTATGTCCATGCTAAGTGGATCAGGGTGGGGCCAGATGTGCTGCTCATTCCACTCCACACCTCATGTACTAGCCAACAGAGAAGAGCAGCGTCATAACTACTTCAGGGATCCAGGCTGGGCCTACAGTCCTCACTCACTCCACCAGGCAGGCCTGAGGGATCTGAACTGTTCAGGTAGTGAGTGGCCGCTCTCTAAGCTTCAGACCCCAAGAGGCCCACCCAGGGTCACCTCCCCAGTACTTAGGAGGGCAAAGGGAAGGATAACCACACACTGGAGGCCAGCCAACGTTCGACCACCACACCCAGGGCCAGGCCGACCTGACCTAGGAACCACCTGACCTAGGAACCGGAAAGTCCAGGGTAGCAAGCAGTTTAGTCAGTTAGGGGTGGGAAGTGTGGCAAGCCCAAGGGGCAAAAGGAGATGGGGGGGGAAGGGCAGGAGGAGGTCTTGGGGCTGCTCAGGATCCTTCTGAGATTGTGAAATTCAAGTAGACCCAGAAGGAACCTGGGGGCAAATCTCTGAGTCTTGGAAATTAACTGTTTAAGTGCCTAGAGATCTCCCGCAAAGTTAGGCAGGAAGAAGAGAAAAGAGAAGATGTTAAGATGGAGTCACACCATCCCTCCAGGCAGGCCCTACTACCATGTGGCCCCAGAGTCTCAACTCTCCCATCCGGCTCAGCAGCAAGGGACAGACAAGGTTGTTTTCACCAGAGCTAAGGTTTCTGCTTTTCTGCTGGTCTCCTGGGGTACCCAGTTAGTCATCAAGACTCCCCCCTACCCCATGTGTATTTCAGGAGGGCCTGGGTCCCTCAGGCTCTGCCACCCTAGGGACTGAGACAGTCCAAGTTATGGTGAGGGGGACTTAGCCAAGTCTGTTCTTTTGGGACCCAGAGGGGGATGCATTTGGGAGATAACAGCCCCGGGTGTACCCCTCTTCCCAACTGTCACAATCAGGAGCCAGAGCCAGGCAAAGTGTGGTGTCCTATCTCCTTAAGATCTTGTCTGACCTCCACATCCCAACTCAACTTTATCTGAAAGGTCCAGGCCTCAGTAGAAGAAACTTCACCTCCTGTTTTACCCTTCTGCCTGGAGGCCAGGGGTGAAAACAAATGAATGGCATCTCCAGTCTGGGGGCCACCAGAAACCTGAGGGCCTTCCTCAGAGGGCCCGTGGATCCGAATCCAGTGTGTCCTTACTTTTTTTTTTGGGGGGGGGGGGCAGTCCTAGGGCTTAAACTCAGGACCTGAGCACCGTCCCTGGCTTCTTTTTGCTCAAGGCTAGATAGCACTCTACCACTTGAGCCACAGCACCCACTTCCGTTTTTTCCAGTGTATGTGGTGCTGAGGAATCGAACCCAGGGCGCTTCATGCATGCTGGGGGAGCACTCTACCACTGAGCCACATTCTCAGCCCTCCCTACTTCTTTTGTTTCTCACTTGCTACAGAAGGGGTTCCCTAAAACCCACATCCCAGCTAACACCTCTTCCCAGGGCTTAGCTAGCCTCTGGACTTTGTCTCTTCCCCAGGGGGAGAATCAGGAAAGGGACCCAGGTTCAGTTCTTGCTCAGCCCACCAGACCTTGGTATTTGGACCACAAAGCCAGTGGGATCAAAGGGTACAGTGTAAAGTACATGAATGTTTACATGCTACACACATGCACACACAAGGCTGCTTCCTTAGCCCCTTCTGGGGTCCTGAAAACCAGGAAGAGTCTGGTTTCTTGCTGGGTACCTGACTTCCATGCCAGAGACCAGGCTTTAACTGGTATCTGAATCTCAGGGAAGGAGGAGCTGAAAGCTAGTGCAGTTAGGCATGCTCCTCAGGAAAGGGTACAGAGCCAGAGCCAGGGGTTTCTCGGGTTTTCTTAGTTGCTAGACATCCTGAACCAGGACCCAGGTAAGCCTGGGGCAATTTCCTAAACTCAGAGCAGTATTAGGTCTGATGAATAGCCTGCTTGACTCTTGAAAAGAGCACCCAAAAACCACAAGGCAGTCCTCCTCCTGTCCTCCCCCTCCCCTCCTAGGATTTCACTCTACAGGAGTGAGTCCTACACTCTAGGGGGCTGAGTCATGCCCTCACCCAACACCAGAGGCCCCTCGGCATCAACTCTGAAATGTTGCCAGGGGCGCTGCCCACCCACCACACATGTATGTCCATTCTCCTCAGCCACCGGCAACCTCCTCTACTTCAGCGTTCAGTCCTTTAGGGGAAAGGTGACGAATACTTGGGGCTTGGCTTTGGGATTCCACCCTCCCACCTGGCCAGGTGCTGCCAGGGAGGTGGCCCATCCGTTGGCGGGCTGAATTAACCACATGGCGGACACGGGCTTTTCTGGCGGGAGATGCTCCTGGGGGGTGGAAGGGGGGGCAACTCATATCCCCCCTCTCTTCCCACCCAGAAGGGAAGTCTGGATCAGACTTTACAACCCCACACGGGGCCCTGCCTGCCGCCTTCGGTCCTAATTTGAGCTGGTGGCATATGGAAGAGTATTTTTTTTTTTTTTTTGCAGAGCTGAGGGGTGGCCGGGTTGTGGCGAGGAGTTTTCAAGCCAGGTAGATGGTTTCTTAGGACCCCTCCTCCCACAATTTCAGATCTCTCACCAGAGACGTCCCTAGCCAAAGTTTTCCAGAAGTGAACTCCGCCTCCTAAAATCTACTTTTCTCGGGGCTGGGACCAGATGTAGCCATTGACCCAGGAAGAGTTTGAACTGTTGGGTTGTTTTTTTTTTGGGGGGGGGAGGGGGAGTGACAACAGGGAAACTGAGGATCTCAAAGGGGTCCCCAAGGGGGCTGGCGGTGGGAGGAGTTACCAGGACGCCCCCCCACCCACACACACATCCCCAACCCAGGCCGCGCGCCCGAAGCCTCGGCGAGGGTGGGGGCTGGGGGCGGGCCAGAGCACGCGGAGCCGGGCCGGAGGTGACCCGCGCCCTCGGATCCGCGAGCGGCGAACACGCCTCGACGCGACGGCCGCCGTACCGCCAGGTGTCGGCCTCCACCTCCCCACCGCCCGCCTCCATTATATAACCGCCGGGTGGGCTTGAGGGCCACGGGGGGGACTTGGGGGGCCCCCGGACACCCCTGCCCTCCCCCTCCGCCCGCCCGCGCGCCCGCCCTCCGCGGTGTTATGCAACCCCAGGGGGGTAGGGGGGCGGCGGGCCGCTCTGCTCACCCGGGCCGGCCAGTGTGGATAGCCCTTCATCTTGGCGAACACCAGGTCCCCGCATTTGTACTCCTTCTGCCGGTTAGATCGCGACATGGCGGGGCTCCGGGCGCCCCGGGCTCCGCGCCGGGCCAGGAAGCGCGAGCCCAAGTTTGCGCGTGCGGCGGCGGCGGCGGCGGTGGTGGCGCCGCTCCGCTCCGGCCCTCGCGCAGCCCCCGCCTCGATGGCGGCCCCCGGCCCGAGCTCCGGCGCGGCCACGGCGTCTCCGCCCGCGCGCCGCACGGACGGGGCGGGCGTGGATCGAGGCAACGCTCCGGCGCGGCGCGGCGCGGCGCGGTGGGTGCGCGCTCGTGAGGTTGTTTGTGTTTGAAATTCAATTGCTCCCTCCTCTGCGCGGGGCCTCTTCCTCCACCCCCCGCCCGGTCCCACTCCTGCGCCCTCCTCCCAGCCCACTCCTCCTCCTCCCCCCCACTCCTCCCCGCTCTTCCTCCGCCCCCTCCCGCGGCGGTTTGATGCGCGCAGCTGTTGGACGCCCGGAGCCTGCCACGGCCCGGCGCCCAACCTGGAGCCGCCTGGCGGCGCGCGGCGGCGCAGACCCGAGGAGCCGATCGCCGAGCTCACCGAGCGGGCTTTGTGTGCCCGCTGTCGGTGGGTGCCCGCCCGAGAGGAGCTGGCGCCGGGCTGGACGGAGCTCGCTCCCCACCCACCCACCCCCGCCCACCCTCGCGGCCCGGCGCCGCGCCTCCCCGTGCTGTTCTTGATCCCAATCCACGAATATTCGCCGGGGGATCCTGGGGAGGGGGAGAGGGGGGATGGGGGGGGTGAGCTGAGCGAGAGGCGTGGACGCCCCGCCGTCGCCGGAATCGAGGTCCGCTCCGGGCCACCACGTGCTCGCCGTCGATGCCGTGGCCCTGGAGACACGCCGGGCATCTGAGCCCCACGTGGGCCTTGGGAGTGGAGGCACAGCTGGGATTTGATGGTCAGGAAGGGTCCGAGGGTCTTTTGGCACCGAGGGGGCCAACGTTTTAAAACGCGGGTTGCTTTCCCGGTCCTGCCGTCTAGATGAGCAGCCGGCTTCCCCTTGCCGACCTCCCCTCCCCCCACCCAAGGCTGAGCTCGGTTCTAGGGGGAAGCAACCCGGGGAAGCCAGACCCCTGAGAGGAGCCTGGGGTTACCTGGTGGGGAGGGGGAGGGGGGGAGTCAGGGAGGGCTTCACAAAGCCCCAGACCTTGAACCCAGGGCTTAAAGTAGGATTCTGCAGGATTCCGGGTTACTACATTTCGGCCTAGATAGAGCCAAAACTTGCTTGTAATTCCATCGTGTATTTGCTGTCACCTGTAATTTATTTACCCAAATTCTAGACACCGATATAGCCTTTTAGAAACCAGACATTTGGATCTTAGCATACCAAGTCCTTTAAAATTTTGCAATTAAGCTAGGGCAAACCGCAAATGCGGCCGATCCTATTTCAAAGCATATGCAAGTCTCTGTGTTAGGACGTGCGTCTTCTAGCCAAAAGGTGAGTGCCTACCTTCTACCTGCTGTTCACAAAGGATGAGAATTTGTGCAGACCCCCTGGATTTCTCTGAGCCCTGGTTTCTGAATCCCAATCCCAGGGGCATGGAATGGCTGAGTTCTGCATAACAGTTGTCAATATGGCAGTGCATTTCTCAAGCCTTGCCCATGTAACTGTGGTCTTCTCATAGTTCTCCCTTGTCCTAGGAGCCCCCACTGGCCCTAACCACAGTATGTATACCAGGCTATTGACATACTGGGATATTCTGCAAGGTCTTGTTGCAATAAAAGAGTGTAGGCCCTTAGCTATAGACTTGTCAGTTTATAGCAAAATCAGACTTTTGCAACAGAGCAGCTAGATTGTGGTTGGTGTTTACAGTGCATTCCAGTACAAAATGCAGTTGCTGTAATTGCATGAATGGTCAGGCCAATCCTCTTGTTTGTTATTACTGTTAGGAGACAACCTTGTCTCTCCTAAGTCCTTAAAGAAGTTTCAAGAGCAAGTCAAGTGTCACAACAGACTTCCTTTTAGGGTCCAGGTCAATATTGTAAATATGAACATTCCCCTGTAACATGTTTTTACACTTTTCCAATATACCTTACAGGTTACATCTTACAGGTTCTGCTTATTTCTTCCCTTTGTTTGAAGGTGGAAATAAGGCTTCTTGTTACAAGGCTGGAGATGTAACTCAGTAGTAGAGAGCACTTGCCTACCATAAGAGGCCCTGGGTTTGATCCTCAGCACCACACACAAAAAATAAATAATTAAAACGTAAATTTCTGTTAAAGCAAATCTCTTGGGCCTCTCATTCAGCCTACCATGCAGATGCTTGTTGCAGTAATACAACCAAGGTTCCCTTTGTTGCAATAATCTCCCAGGCCTTGGTTGCAATTTAATATCCAAGTTCTCCTTACATCATCAACCAACTCACAGCTGCCCCTAACAACCAAGCCAAGAGCCTCAGAGGGTCAGTTACATGGGCGGACAGAAGCCTGGTTCCCCTGGGATTCAGGTCTCCCTTTGTGCTTTGCAGACCTTAATGTGCAAATGAAACACCTGGGAATCCTAAAAAACAGATTCTAATTTCGTACATTTGGGATGGTGGGGGGCTTTTTTTTTTTCTCTCTGTGTGTGTGTGTGTGTGTGTGTGTGTGTGTGTGTGTGTGTGTGTGTGATGGTACTAGTCTCAGGATCTGGGTGCTATAACATGGCTTTTTCACTCAAGGATGGTGCTCTACCACTTGAGCCACACCTCCATTTTTGCTGATTAATTAGAAATAAGAGTCTCTCAGATTTGTCTGCCTGTGCTGGCTTCAAACGGGGATCTATCTTCAGATCTCAATTCTGAGCAGCTAGGATTATAGGTTTGAGTCCCCGGAGCTTCTTTTTTTTTTTTTTTTTGTTTGTTTGTTTTTTGATTGAAATGTTTTATTTTAACCATTTTGTTCACAAAAATCACATGAGGACTTTTTGTGATGACAGCCACGCTATTGTTCATATCCACACTTCCCTGAGCCTGGGCACTATCCCTGAGCTTCTTTCATTCAAAGCTAGCACTCTTCCACTTGAGCCATAATGGCACTTACGGCCTTTTCTACTTATGTGCTAGTGAGTAATCTAACCCAGGGCTTCATGCATGCTACACAAGCACTTTACCACTAAGCCACATTCCCAGCCCTGTCCCCGAGCTTTTGTGTTCAAGGCTAGCGCTCTACCACTTGTGCCATAGCACCACTTCTGGCTTTTTGGTGGTTAATTGGAGAAAAGAGTCTTATGGACTTTCATGCTCAGGCTGGCTTTGAACTGCAGTCCTTGGGTCTCAACTTCTTGAGTAGCTAGTATTAGAGGCCTGAGCCACCAGCACCTGGCTTATACTAGATTTTTAATAGTTTAAAATTTTAGTGCTAGTGATTGAAGCCTGTGCTAAGTACATGATGCTCTATCACCGGCTATATCATGATTTAATACTACATTTTGAGTAATATTTGATTTAAACAGGCAAGTTCTGCCCTGACCTGGCTGCAGTGCCACCCTAGATGAGGGTGGCTAGGATGTGGACCTCTTATTTGGATTTGAATTCTAGTTCTACCACTTAGCAACTGTGTGACCTATAGCAAGTTATTCAGCCTCTCTGTGCTTCTCATCTGCAAAAGGGGATACTAGTAATAAACATGCATTTTATGTAAAATGCTTCTTAGTCACTGTTAATATAGTAGTGTTAGTTATTTTTCTTTTAAAATGCTTATGTTTTATTACTCTATAACATAATAAAAAAGGTATTCTTTGTTTTAAGAGGGAAGGGAGGGGTTGAGTTTGGAGGAATGGGGGAGAATGATGAAAAGGGTGATACCGATCAAAATGCATTGTACTTATAGACTAATTTGTTGAATGATAACCCCTTTGTACAACTACTTAAAGAAAATAGAAATATAATAATAATGAAAGGGGGTTCTGTAGTCAGGTGCTAGTGGCTTACCCTGTAACCTTAGCTATTCGGGAAGCCAGCTGGGGCAGACAAATTCAAGAAACTTTTATCCCCAATTAACCTGCCAAAAGTGGGAAGTGGCTCTGTGGCTCAAGTGGTGACGGAGTACCAGCAAAAAAACTAAGCATAATTGACAAGAAATGTACTCATTACCTTACATATGTAACTGTAACCCCTCTGTACATCACCTTGACAATAAAATTAAAAAAAAAAAGAAAAAAGAAAAAAGAAAGAAAGCTGGGCTGGGAATATGGCCTAGTGGCAAGAGAGCTTGCCTTGCATACATAAAGCCCTGGGTTCGATTCCCCAGCACCACATATATAGAAAATGGCCAGAAGTGGTGCTGTGGCTCAAGTGGCAGAGTGCTAGCTTTGAGCAAAAGGAAGCCAGGGACAGTGCTCAGGCCCTGAGTTCAAACCCCAGGACTGGAAATGGAAAAAAAAAAAATAGGAAAGTGAAGTGAATGGACTATGTGGCAATTTGTGTAAAAGAAATAGATATTTTCACATTAGCTCCAAAATTATACAGAGAATATCTCTGAAAGAATACATATAGCTGCCCAACGTATGATACTGTAACCTCTCTGTACGTCAGTTTGATAATAAAAATTTGAGAAAAAAAAATACATATAGCTGGGGCTGGGAATATGGCCTAGTAGTAAAGTGCTTGTCTCATATACATGAAGCCCTGGGTTCGATTCCTCAGCACCACGTATATATAGAAAAAGCCGGAAATGGCGCTGTGGCTCAAGTGTCAGAGTGCTAGCCTTGAGCAAAAAGAAGGCAAGGACGGTGCTCAGGCCCTGAGTTCAAGCCCTAGGACTGGCAACCAAAACAAAACCAAACAAACAAAGAATACGTATAGCTGGCACCAGTGGCTCACGCCTTTAATCCTAGGTACTCAGGAGGCTGAAATCTGAGGTTCAAAGCCAGCCCAGTCAGGAGAGTCTATGAGACCCTTATCTCCAATTAACCACCAGGAAACGAAGTGGCTCTGTAGCTCAAGTGGTAGAGCACTAGCCTTGAATTGAAGAGTTCAGGGACAGTGCCTAGGCACAGAGTTCAAGCCCCATGACCAAAAAAAAAAAAAAAAAAAAAAAAGAATACATACAAAATGGTAATATTTCTGCTTTTAAGAAGAAAATTGGGCCAAGTATCCCCTGTCCCTCCAAAAAAGAAGAAAATTGGGTTGAGACAGGAAATATAATTTTTCAGTTAATTATCTCTTTTACTTCCTATATTATTATTATTATTTTGCCAGTCCTGGGACTTGAACTCAGGGCATGGGTGCTGTTGCTGAGTTCTACTACCTGAGCCACAGCTCCACTCTGAATTGTTTATTGGACATAAGAGTCTCATGGACTTTCTTGCCCAGGCTAGCTTTGAAATGCAATCCTCAGATCTCACGCTCCTGAGCAGCTAGTATTACAGGTGTGAGCCACCAGAACCTAGCTCTTACATTCCTGATGTGATTACTACTAAGCTTCATCCTCAACTCTCTAAAGTGTGTGTGTGTCTGTCCTGGGACAAGAACTCAGGGCCTGAGCACTGTCCCTGGCTTCTTTTTGCTCAAGGCTAGCACTCTACCACTTGAGCCACAGTGCCACTTTCAGCTTTTTCTGTTTATGTGGTAGTGAGGAGTTGAACCCAGGGCTTCATGCATGCTAGGCAAGAACTCTACCACTGTCACATTCCCAACCCCCAACTTTCATAAAGTTGTAAAAATTTTTTCCTTTTTTTTTTTCCCCCTTTAAACTCAGGGCCTTGCACTTGGAGGCATGTACTCCATTTCTAGAGCCAGATTCCTATGTTTTTCAGCTTTAGTTATTTTTCTGGTAGGATTTCCTGCTTCTGCCAAGGCAGACATTGATCTTTGGTCTCCTACCTATACCTCCAGCTGGGATTAGTGACTTGAATCACCACACCCAGCTTGTTTGTTGAGTCAGTGTCTTAAGTTTTGCCTGGAGTTGGCCTCTACTGCAGTTCTTCCCGCATCTACCTCCTGAATTTCTGGGATTACAAAGGGTAAGGCACCTCACTTGGCCACACAGTAAATTTATTTGAAAGCGAAAGGAAAATCTGTGTTAGCGGTTCACATTGGAAATCCTAGTTACTCAGGAGGCTGATATCTGAGGATCTCTTGAGATTAGAAGCCAGCTTGGGCTGGAAAGTCCGTGAGACTCTTATCTCCAATGAACTATCAGCAAACCAGAAGTAGAGCAGTGACTCAAAGTGGTAGAGCCCTGGCCTTGAGCAGAAAAGCTCAAGGACAGTGCCCAGGCCCTGAGTTCAAGCCCTATGACCAACAATTAAAACAACAAAGAAGTGAAGAGAGTGAGGGAAGGGGTGACATTGTTCAAAATGAAATGCACTCTTTACCTGACTTTCGTAACTGTAACCCCTCTACATTACCTTTATAATAATTTTTAAAAATTTAGGGACTGGGAATGTGGCTTAGTGGTAGAGTGCTTGCCTAGCATACCTGAAGCCTGGGATCAATTTCTTAGCACTACATAAACAGAAAAGCCGGAAGTCGAGCTGTTGCTCAAGAGGTAGCATGCTAGACTTGAGCAAAAGAACCTCAGGGGCAGTGCTCAGGCCCTGAGTCTAAGCCTGAGTACTGGAAAAAAAAAAAAAAAATCAAGAGAAAGGCAGGGTGCCAGTGACTTACACCTGTAATCCTAGCTACTCAGGTGGCTGAGATCTGAGGATTGCCGTTCAAAGCCAGCCTCTACAGGAAAGTCTGTGAGACTCTTATTTCCCATAAAACAACCAAAAAAGCTAGAAGTGGAATTGTGGCTCCAGTGGTAGAGCTCTAGCCTTGAGCACAAAGAGGCTTAAGGATAGTGCCCAGGCTCTGAGTTCAAGCCCCACAACCAATCAAAAATAAAAACAGAAAGAAGGGCTAGCAATGTGGCTTAGTGGTAGAGTGCTTGCTTAGCATGCATGAAGCCCTAGGTTTGACTCCTCAGTACCACATAAAGTGTGTGTGTGTGTGTGTGTGTGTGCACACACGTGCACGCACATACTGAACTCAGGGCCTTGAGGTTTTCTAGGCTTTTTCCAATTACAACAGGCATTCTGCCACTTGAGCCTTGAATTCAAATTTTTGCTTTTGTTCTTTGGTTGATGGCAGTGGTGAATTGGACACAGAGTCTCAAATTTATCTGCTCAAATGCTCCATACCTCAGTTCTCAAACCTCAGCCTCCTAAATATCTTGGAATATAGGTATGAGCATTAGCACCTGGCTTTAAAATGGATTTTTGTTTGTTTGTTTGTTTGTTTAGTGGCAATCTGGAACTTACGAAGATCTTAAAAGTACTTTGAGTCCTTAAGCTAAGTGTGGCATGCATCTGTAGTCCTAGCTACTGGTGAGACTGAAGTAGGACGACTGCAGTTCAAGGCAGACTAGGTAATCAGATAGGTTTTGGCACGCGGGGCAGGGGGTGAGGGGAGCAGGGCACAAGTGCCTCATACTTCTAATCTACTCAGTAGAATGAGATCTGAAGATCACAGTTCAAAGCCAGCTCTGACAGCAAAGTCCAGGAGACTGTAATCTCCAGTTACTCAGGGAAAAGCCAGAGGTGGAACTGTGGCACAAGTGGTAAAGCACCATCCTTGAATGAAAAAGCTAAGTGACAGCACCCAGGTCCTGAATTCAAGCCCCAGTACTAGTTCATGCACATGTGTATACTCTCTCTCTCTCTCTCTCTCTCTCTCTCTCTCTCACACACACACACACACATACACACACACATATAGATTACTCTTTAGACCTTCTCTTTGTATATTTTGCCAGCCCTGGGGCTTGAACTCAGGGCCTGAGCACTGTCCCTGAGCTTCTTTTGGCTCAAGGCTAGCACTCTGCCACTTGAGCCACAGTGCCATTTCTGTATATGTGGTGCTGAGGAATTGAACCCAGGGCTTCATGCATGCTAGGCAAGCTCTCATTCCCATCCCCTAGACTTCTCTCCTGACCAGGAGTTTCTAATAGTTTATTTCACTGCTTCCCTTTCACTTTCAAAACTCTCCATTCTACTGAGGTCAAATGATCACAATTCTTGTTAAGAACTAAGAAAAGGATCTAGGAATCCAGCTCCCCAAAAGTCTTCATGGTCCATTCTACAGGCAGGGGCATGTATTTTCTAGCTAGGGCTTTTTGCTCTGGCTGGGCATCTGGCCCAGCAATTCCAGGCCCCTCCACCTCTGGGTAATAAAGCTTCTAGAAGCTTACCACTACTCTCGCCCACCCTTGCAAGGATGGAGAACTTTATTCTGCCAAGAGCCATTTGTATATTTATAACATCATTTGTGGGCCAAACAAAATGATCAATACAGGCAGACAGGCCATGGTCAGCTAAGGAGAAGCATATGTGTCTTTCCAGTCATGCACAAAACGGTTTTGAAGGCCTTATATGGCCCTCTAGCTGGACATCCCCTACCCTTGCTTAATGCCTCCCGCTGTCAATCAATTGAGCATAAACTCCTTGGAATCTGGCCCAGGCATTAGTATTGGATTTTAGTTCTTCAAGTGAGTCTAATGTGCAACTCTGGCTGGCAGCACAGCCATTGCTTTGGAGCAGAGCTGTCCAATAGACTTCCCTGGGTTGTGGAACTGTTCCATCTGCACTGCCCGGGACAGCAGCCACCAGCCATACGAGGTTACTGAACACTTGAGGTGGTTGGTACAACTGAGGAACTGAATATTTTATCTGATTGAATAGAAACAATCAACTGTATTGGGCAGTAAAACCTTAGAGAATGACTCCAGTGATTTTCACTTTTTTGAGGGGGAGGGGGGTACCAGTATGGGCATTTGAACTCAGGGCCTCACAATCTGGCTTAGCTCCCGTGTGTGTGTGTGTGTGTGTGTGTGTGTGTGTGATAGAGAGAGAGACAGAGAGACAGAGACAGAGACAGACAGAGAGAGAGACAGAGACAGAGAGAGACAGACAGAGATAGAGAGACAGAGAGAGAGAGACACAGAGAGAGAGAGAACGTGAGCTTGTGCGCATGCCTGTCCTGAAGCCTAAATTCAGGACCAGGGTACTGTCCCTGAGTTTTTTTTGCTCAAGTCTAGCACTTAAACCACAGCTCTGCTTCTAGCTTTTGTTTTGGGGGGTAGTTAATTGGAGATAAGAATTTCATGGACATTTTTGCTATGGCCTTGGAACTACGACTCTCAGATCTCAGCTTCCCAAGTAGCTAGGATTACAGATGTGAGCTACCAGCACCCAGTTCCCTTTGCTTTTTAGTGTATTTAACTTTTTGTATTACTGGGGATTAAACCCAGGGCTTTATTTGGCAGTACTAGAAATTGAACTCGTGGCCTTGCACTTGCTAAGTCATGCTCCCAGTTCTGTTTATTTTTCTTCAAAATATACAGGTAGGTTGGGGCATGGTATGGTGGCCACACCTGTAATCTCCACTCCCCCAAATGGGGCTTGAACTGATCAGGCCTGGGAGCTGTCACGGAGCATTTTTTTGCTCAAGGCTAGCTACCTCTGGGCTATACTTGGCTTTTTTCTATTAACATAGCCCAGGCTGGGCTGGGAGTGTGACTTAATGGTAGAGTGCTTGCCTAGCATGCATGAAACCCTGGGTTCAATTCCTCAGTACCACATAAACAGAAGAAGCGGGAAGTGGTACCATGGCTCAAGTGTTAGAGGGCTAGCCTTGAGCAAAAGAAGCTCAGGGGCAATGCCCAGGCATTGAGTTCAAGCCCTAGGGCTGGCAAAATACAACAAAATACATGAGTTTCATATAGGAAAAAAAATACAACAGCACAATTCATAATATCTAAGCTATGTAGTTAGCTTAGGTGCCTAGCAATGGGTGAATTAATAGAGAAAGTGTGGTATACATGCACAATGGAGTATTTTTCAACCATAAAGAATAAAGTGTTGTTTGCAGGAAAATAGATGGAGCTGAGCACAGATGGCTCAGGCCTGTAATCCTAGCTACTGAGGATTGCAGTTCAAAGCCAGCCTGTACAGGAAAATTCTAGAGACTCTTTTTTTTTTTTTTTTTTTTTTTTGCCAGTTCTGGGGCTTTTGGACTCAGGGCCTGAGCACTGTCCCTGGCTTCTTTTTGCTCAAAGTTAGCACTCTGCCACTTGAGCCACAGTGCCACTTATGGCCATTTTCTGTATATGTGGTGCTGGGGAATTGAACCCAGGGCTTCATGTATGGGAGGCAAGCTCTCTTGCCACTAGGCCACATCCCCAGCCCTCTAGAGACTCTTATCTCTAGATAATGAACAAAAAAGTTGGAAATGGAGATATGGCTATCATGGTAGGAGCAAAAAATCCAAGCAAGAATGAGAGACCCAGACAGAGTTCAAGCTCTAGTACCAGCAACAAAAAAAAAAAAAAAAAAAGAAAGAAAGAAAAAAAAAAAAGGAGGGGCTAGGAATATGTTCTAGTGGCAAGAGTGCTTGCCTTGTATACATGAAACCCTGGGTTCGAGTCCTCAGCACTACATATATAGAAAATGGCCAGAAGTGGTGCTGTGGCTCAAGTGGCAGAGTGCTAGCCTTGAGCAAAAAGAAGCCAGGGACAGTGCCCAGGTCCTGAGTTCAAGCCCCAGCTCTGTCAAAAAAAAAAAAAAAAAAAAAGGAGAAGAGGAGGAGGAGGAGCAGAGGAGGAAGAGGAGGAGAAGGAGGAGAAGGAGGACGAAAGAAAAAACAAGTCATTAACAGTTTCAATAAAATGAAAATGGTCCCTAACATGGGCTGGGAATGTGTGGTAGAGTGCTTGTCTAGCATGCATGAAACCTTGGGTTTAATTCCTCAGTACCACATAAACAGAAAAGGCCAGAAGTGCTGTGGCTCAACTGGTAGAGTGCTAGCCTTGAGCCAAAAGAAGCTCAGGTACAGTGCTGAGGCCCTAAGTTTAAGCCCCAGGACTGGCAGAAAAAAAATAAAAAAGCTAGCACGAACAATACACATATGGTATACATAAAGATGTGAGAAAAAGGTATAAAATGACAATATTAGCCAAGAAGTAGGGATGTGGCTCAAGTGGTAGAGCACTAGCTTTGAGTACAAAAGCTCAGGGACAGTGCCCAGGCCCACAGCTCCAGCCCCAGGACCAGCAAAACTGAAACAAAAAAATCAAGGAACATACCTAGGTATTGGTGGCTGATGGCCATAATCTTAAGTACTTGGGAGGCTGAGATCAGGAGGATCACAGTTGGAGACCAGCCTGAGCAGTCTCCCTTCTCAACCCACAGCTGAGTGTGGTTATATGCACCTGTCATCCTCGTTACATTGGCAGACTGAGACAGGTTATTGTGGTTCCAGACCACCTACTTCAGGTGATCTCAAAGTCCATAAGATTCCATCAAAACAGAATTTGGATATGTTGGCAAATGCCTGTCATTCAAGCTAGGAGGGAAGCATGGATTATAGGGATTATGGTTCAAGTGTGTGCCTGGACAGAATGTGAGACTCCATCTCAAACCTATCTAGCACAGGGGCTGGGAATATGGCCTAGTGGCAAGAGCGCTTGCCTCCTACACAGGAAGCTCTCAGTTCGATTCCCCAGCACCACATATATGGAAAATGGCCAGAAGTGGAGCTGTGGCTCAAGTGGCAGAGTGCTAGCCTTGAGCAAAAAGAAGCCAGGGACAGTGCTCAGGCCCTGAGTCCAAGGCCCAGGACTGGCCAAAAACAAAACAAACAAACAAACAAAAACCAAAACAAAAAAAACACCTATCTAGCACACAAAAGGCTGATGGTGTGGCTCAGGGGTAGAGTGCTTGCCTAGCATGCCTGAGTTTGGTCTGTAGAAGTAAAACTAAAACAAACTCCAAAACAACCAAAGATTATGGTGACTCCACTTTTTGGGGGAGGGAGGGGATTGGTCCTGGGTGCTGCCCCTGAGCTTTTGGTGCTCAAGGCTGACACTTTACCACTTGACCCACAGCTTTCAGGTTTTTTTTGGTGGACGATTGGAGATAAGAGTCCCTAGAGACTTTCCTGCCTCTGATGCTTTGAACCTCAACCCTCAGATCTCAGCCTCCTGAAAGGCATGAACCAACTGGGCCTGGCTTAACTTTTTTGCCAGTCTTGGGGCTTGAACTCAGATCTGTCCTGGAGCTTCTTTTGTTCAAGGCTAGCACTCTACTTCTTGAGCCACAGCGCCACTTCCAGCCTTTTCTGTTTATGGGTTACTAAGGAATCGAACCCAGGACTTCATGCTTGCTAGGCAAGCACTCTACTAAGCCACATTTCCACCTCAATTTTTCTAGGCTCTTATTCACTAATTCACGTGTGAATTTCCCACCATTTCAATCTCTCTCTTTATATATGTAACATATATATATATATACATATACATATATTAATTGGATCTCATGGACTTTACTTCCTGGGGTGGCTTTGAACCATGATCCTCAGATCTCAGGCTCCTGAGTAGCTAGGATTATAGGCTTCAAAATGTGTGTGTGTATGTGTGTGTGTGTGTGTGAGAGACAGAGAGAGAGAGAGAGTCAGTGTGTGCACTGGAGCTTGAACTCAGGGCCTCAAGCTCTTTTTTTTTTTTTCCAGAGCTGAGGACTGAACTCGGGGCCTTGTGCTCACCAGGCAGCTGTTCTTCCACTGAGCTAAATCCCCAGCCCCCTCAAGCTCTTGCTTAGCTTTTCTGTTCACAACTGGTACTCTTACCACTTAAACCACACCTCCACTTTCACCTCTTAGCTGGTTAATTTGAGATAAGAATCTTAAATTTGGGGGCTGGGGATATGGCCTAGTGGCAAGAGAGCTTGCCTCGTATACATGAGGCACTGGGTTCGATTCCCCAGCACCACATATACAGGAAACGGCCAGAAGTTGCGCTGTGGCTCTAGTGGCAGAGTGCTAGCCTTGAGCAAAAGGAAGCCAGGGACAGTGCTCAGGCCCTGAGTTCAAGGCCCAGGACTGGCCAAAAAAAAAAAATCTTAAATTTGTTTGCCTGGGCCAGCTGGGAACCTGCGATCCTTAGATCTCAGCCTCCTTGAGTAGCTAGGGTTTTATAGGCCACCAGTGCCCAGGTCTGCTCTTGTTTAAGGAGGTGGGCCTAGTCTGTAAAGGCCCTGGTTACAAACAAACAAGCAGTGGTGAGCTGTAGAAAATCAACCTTGTGGTTCTGGGTCTATGTTTAATACTAGTCAACTAAATCTTTATATCATGGTTATCTGGTTGGGAAGTTTCTAGAGGGAATCCCTGGTCTCATACTCATTCCTTTTTTCTGAACAGATTTTCAGCCAGAGTTTTCTAATATCTTCTCTTCTCTGTAGGATAAAGTCCCAGTAGACTGACTACAGGAAGAAATACAGCTAGGGACCTTAGCATTCCATGTACATATTACATATTGCTTTTTTGTTTGTTTATTTAGAGATAAGATTAAAAAAAAAAAAAGCCCAGCCCGGCCTTGAACTCCATCTGACTCAGCCTCTATGATTCAAAGATTTATATAGGAGTCATATTACCACATGCAGCTGCATTCTGATTTTGTTTCATTTTGTTTGGTTTGTAAGGTACTGTGGATGGAAACCCCAGGGTCTTACCCACAAAGTGCTACATATAGCTTTATCCAGACCACATTTGTGTGTATGTGTATGTGTATGTATTGCAGCTTGAATTCAGGGCCTGAGCTTTTTCCCTAAGTTTTCCTCAAGGCATGCAGGTAAGAGTCTCGGGAACTTTTCTGCCTGGGCTGGCTTCGAACTGAGACCCTTAGATCACAGCCTCTAAAGTGGTTAGGCTTACAGGTGTGAGCCACCAGTATCCAACTGCATTTTAATTACTCTGATTTCTGAGTAGTGGCTCTATCCTGATTATGCCTCCTCTCCACAGAACAAACCCTTTGTTTTACTCCCTCTACAAGAGAAGCCCTCCTGGCTGGGAATGTGGCTTAGTAGTAGTGTGCTTGCCTTGTATGAAAGACACTCTGGGTTTGATTCCTCAGTACCACATAAGCAGAAAAAGCTGGAAGCGGCGCTGTGGTTCAAGTGGTAGAGTGCTAGTCTTGAGCAAAAGAAGTTCAGGGACAGAGCCCAGGCCCTGACTTCAAGCCACAGGACTGGCAGCAGGAAAAAAAAAAAAAAAGCAGGCTGGGGATATGGCCTAGTGGCAAGAGTGCTTGCCTCATATACATGAGGCCCTGGGTTCAATTCCCCAGCACCACATATACAGAAAATGGCCAGAAGTGGCGCTGTGGCTGAAGCGGCAGAGTGCTAGCCTTGAGCAAAGAGAAGCCAGGGACAGTGCTCAGGCCCTGAGTCCAAGCCCCAGGACTGGCCAAAAAAAAAAAAAAAAGCCCTCCAGTTTCTTCCCACAGAAGTATCAGTACTGAGGGGCTGGGAATGTGGCTTAATGGTAGAGGGCTTGTCTTGCATGCAAGAAGCCCTGGGTTCGATTCCTCAGTACCACATAAACAGAAAAAAGCCAGAAGTGGTGCTGTGACTCAAGAGGTAGAGTGCTAGCCTTGAGCAAAAAGAAGCCTGGGACAGTGCTCAGGCCCTGAGTCCAAGCCCCAAGATTGGCAAGAAAAGAAAAGAAAAAAAAAAGTATCCGTACTGTAGTCATTTTTCCAAAGAGGAAAATGAGATTCCAAATCAGCAGAGTAGGATGTGGGATGGAGAATCCAAAGCAGGTTTTAGAAGTCAGCATTGTGCAAGACACATCACCTGAGAGGTAGGACTTGATGGTCTAGTTTCTCCATCTAGTCCTCAGGAGGTCTGCTTTGCCACCAACTGAGGAGTTTTTAAAAGATTATGACTTCTTGGCCCCACCTCACAGCTGCTGATTAGGAAACTCTCAGGCCAGAGTCAGGCATCAGTACTTTTCAAAAGCTTTTTCCTTATGCACCTTGTTTTGTGTTGTTGGAGTTTGGGGAGATGGGGAATAAAACTTAGAGTGTATGCATGCTAAACAAGTACATCCCCACTGCCATAGTAAAACTTAGGGATAGGTACACAGAAAAGATGCTTTGGGCAAATAGATTTAAGCACGGGCTTCACAGAGAAGGTGGCATACGGTTGTGTGAAACCGAATGGATTTAGATGCATGGGTAGGGAGGATGGAAGCCGTATCAGGCTTGCATGATGGAGGAGGATTTAAGCTTAGGCCTCGCACTAACCCTCTTCACTGTGATCATCCTCATTGTTACCCTTCATCACCATTTCCATCTTCCTCTTCAGCATTCTCTCCAAAACTCAACAGCTTTTTCATGGGCTGATCAATAGAATTTTCTGCTCTTTGGGAGCAGGTGGAACCCAGAGAAGAAGTGGATTAACATGTAAAGGGCATGCACAGACTTGGCTGACAAGAAGAAAGCCTTCAGTCACAGGAAGACAGGAAGGATATCGGATAAACAAGAAAAGGAGACAAAATTACAGGTGGACAGAAAAAGGGCAGGTGCAGAACAAACACTTTATGAAAAGCAGACAGGAACGATCTAGAAAAGAACACTGACATTGAACAAGAGCACACACACACTCCAAACTCACAGCAAAGACCACAGGAAAGGATGTAGAGGACTACAGAAGGGCAGGTGAAGGTTACAGGTGCTAAGGATGAACCCAGGTGATTCCTGAGAACAGTGGAGGAGCCTGAGGGGCAGCTTGCTTCTTTACTGGATCCAGGAGGGATTAACACGAGTTCCAGGGGCCCTGGCTTCCCCCTACCCATCTTTCACCCCCCTCCCACCCCCCATTTGCTGTAAAACCGAGCCCAGGCTTCAGGATGAGGTGTGCAGGATGTCCACCCAGGTCATGGAGAGGGCCACCTCCTCGGTCATTACATTTTTCTTTCTTTCTTTCTTTTTTTTTTGCCAGTCCTGGGCCTTGGATTCAGGGCCTGAGCACTGTCCCTGGCTTCTTTTTGCTCAAGGCTAGCACTCTGCCACTTGAGCCACAGCGCTACTTCTGGCCGTTTTCTATATATGTGGTGCTGGGGAATCGAACCCGGGGCTTCATGTCTGTGAGGCAAGCACTCTTGCCACTAGGCCATATTCCCAGCCCTGTCATCATATATATATATATATATATTTTTTTTTTTTTTTTTTTTTTTTGCCAGTCCTAGGCCGTGAACTCAGGGCCTGGGCACTGTCCCTGGCTTCTTTTTTGCTCAAGGCTAGCACTCTGATACTTGAGCCACAGCGCCACTTCTGGCCGTTTTCTGTATATGTGGTGCTGAGGAATCGAACCCAGGGCTTCATGTATACGAGGCAAGCACTCTTGCCACTAGGCCATATTCCCAGCCCCCCTGTCATATTAAAAAAAAATTTTTTTTTTTCCAGCTCTCAGACGTTTATCCGTAGGTCTGCAAACCCTCTTCTTTCCAGTTTGCAATCACCGGGACTCTGGCTTTCCTCGTGGTACTTTGTTCCAAGTCCCAGGCCCAGCCGACTTGAGAACTTCATTTGCAGATTACTGTCCCTTTAAGCTATGGTTTCCTACTCCTCCACCTTCCCAGACTCCCTCTTTTTCCCCGCCCGCCTCCCCGCCCCCTCGCAGTTTCTAAACGCACCATATCTCCCATAAATCTTAGCGCTCACAGGACAGCCCTCGAAAACTTCAAGTACCGGAATGCTTTCCTATCTGCCTCTGTCACTACCGCGTTGGCGGGTGGGACTTGTAGTTATCTAGGAATTGTCCGGCGACCATAAAAACTACTCATCCCAGGAGCCTTTGCATCAGAGGCGGGTTTCCCTCCTGTCTTTCTGCGCGGGCCTTAATTTTCCCTAGGACTCCAACTCCCGCCGTGCCTTGCGCTGAGGTACTTGCGGAGGAGAATGGGGTTGTGTCCCAAGTGTTTCCTGGGAGTTGTAGTTCCTATGTCGGTGAGGCAAGGAGGAGGCGGAGTGACTCGGCGGCCATTAGCTGTGTGTAGTTGTCTGGGACTAGGAGCTTAAGTGAGGAGAGAGGGAAGCGTTATTCGGTGGAAGTCTACCCGTGGTCATGGGCTCCTGCCGCAGACAGTCTTAGAGTACGGAGCTAGCGAGCTTCTCGGCTCTCTGCCCCGCCCAGCGGCGGGGCCTACTAGGCCGCTGGGTATCCCCGGTCTCTAGTAGGCCTCATCTGCCGGCAAAGGCGCCCCGAAGGCGGGAGGCGCCATGTCGCTGGTTGCTTACGCCAGCAGCGATGAGAGTGAGCCGGATGAGGCTGAGCCGGAGCTGGAGGAAGAGGAGGCGGTGGCCCCTACGTCTGGGCCCACTTTAGGTGGCTTGTTTGCATCTCTCCCTGCACCCAAGGGCCCGGCCTTGCTGCCCCCGCCCCCCCAGATGCTGGCCCCAGCCTTCCCCCCCGCCGCTGTTGCTGCCCCCACCCTCTGGAGACCCCAGACTCCAGCCTCCTCCTCCTTTGCCCTTCGGCCTGGGAGGCTTCCCTCCACCTCCGGGAGTGAGTCCGGCAGAAGCGGCGGGAGTTGGGGAGGGGCTGGGACTGGGGCTACCGTCGCCCCGAGGCCCTGGCCTCAGTCTGCCCCCCTCTATCGGCGGTGCCGGGCCCCCCTTGGGGCTTCCCAAGCCAAAGAAGAGGACAGAACCGGTGAAGATCGCAGCGCCGGAGCTCCATAAGGGGGATGTGAGTATTCAGTGAGGCACCCCAAATGTACTTAGGGGTTTGAGCACACAGCTAGACCAACTACTAGGGGCGATTACCGTGCTTCTTATAAACGCTTTGGTTGACGCAAAGTCCTGTCCTCTCCAAGTGAGCTTAGTTGAGCTGAAGTTTGTTGGCTTATGGGAGTAAGGATGTTTGCTTTACCAGACATTGGCCCTCTTTCTTTACATCTCTTCACAGAGATGAGGAATGGGAGTCTAGCTTGCGAGATCTTATCTGATAAATACAGAAGAGATTTGAGAGCTTAGTTTTACCATTCAGGTATTGTCAAGCCTGGGTGAGTTAGGATGCTTGTGTTCTAGCTCTAGAAGAGGCAGCTGAGCTGTGTTGTTTCTAGATGTTGGAGCAGAAAAATACCACCAGGCCTCTTCTGGGGTGAGGGCTTTGGGATTGAAGGAGACCATGATCTTAGGAGTCCTCTAAACAGGGAGTGTTTTAGACTTTAAATGGGTGGGGAATTCTTTCCTTTCTCTCCGCTGAGAAGTTTGACTAGTCAAACCCTGGCCCACTTGATTTTCTCTTAAGTTTTTAACTGTTCCTGTCATTTCTATTTCGTCCACTAGCTGCTGCTTCATTATTTTCCTCCCAGATACCCTCTTCATTCACAGGTTGGCTGAAAATTGCAGCTACCTATCACTTGTTACTCTTCAATCCCCTTTATTGTTTTTCTTTCTTCCTTTTTCTTTGCCAGTCCTTGAACTCTGGGCTTGGGTGCTGTCCCTGAGCTTCTTTTGCTCAAGGCTAGCACTCTGACACTTGAGCCACAGTGTCACTTCTGCCCTTTCTGAGTAGTTTATTGGAAATAAAGAGGCCCAGGGACTTTCCTGCCTAGCTGGCAGGCAGTCCTCAGATCTGACTCCTGAGTAGCTATGATTACAGGCGTGAACCACCACACCTAGTTAAGGCTGGTGCTTTTGCTAGTTAATTGGAAATAAGAGTCTCACTGTCTTTTTTCTGCCAGGGCTGGCTTCAAAAACGACCCCCCAAACCTCATCCTCTTGATTTTTTTTTTTTTTTTTGCCAGTCCTGGGGCTTGAACTCTAGGCCTGAGCACTGTCTCTGGCTTCTTTTTGCTCAAGGCTAGCACTCTACCACTTGAGCACAGCACTACTTCAGCTTTTTCTGTTAGTGTGATGCTGAGGAATCGAACCCAGTGCTTCGTGCATGCTAGGCATGCACTCTACCACTAAGCCATATTCCCAGCCCCACACTTCTTGCTTTTTGATGGTTAACTGGAGATGAGTTTGTCATGGAGCTTTCTGCCTGGGCTGGCTTTGAACTGCCATCCTCAGATCTCAGCCTCCTGAGTAGCTAGGATTATAGGCATGAGCTACCAGTACCCAGCAGTGTGTTTTCCTTTCTTTTCTTTCTTTCCCATGCCTCTTGCTTTCCCTGACCTCCTGCTTTTACTTAGCATTTTTGTTGGGCACCTTACCACTTGAGCCATACCTCCACTTCTGGTTTTTTTTTTTTTTTTTTTGATAGTCATTTGAAGATAAGAATCTTGTGGATTTATCTGCTTGAGCCTTCTAACACTTGAGCCACGCTCTCACCCTCCCTCCCCCCTTGCTTTTTTTGTAGTACTGGGGTTTGAACTCAAGGCCTCAAATTTATTTGGTTTGCTTGCGATTTGCTCTGTCATTTGAGCCATGCCTCTAGCCCTGTTTTTTTGCTAGTTACTCTGGAGTCTGAGTCCCACAGACTTTTCTGCTCAAACTCAGTCTTCTAGAGTTTAGCCTTCTGAGTAGCTGGATTACAGGTATACTTGGCTGGTCTTTCCCCCCTCCCCCAATGCCCCCTTCAAGATAGAGTTTGGCACTATTATGGGGGCCATAATCCTCCTACCTCTACCTCCTGAGTAGCTGTAATTATAAGTGTGTGTCATTATGTCTGATTTTTTTCCAAACTTTTCTGTGAATCTTTCCCCCCACTTTTCACCTGAGGCTGTTGTTTTCATGTGTAGGATCCAAGAAAAGCACCTCTGAAATTTACCTTGGCCATGATTTAACCTGGGATAAAGAAAGGCTTTGGACTGAGACAAAAATATTCTTTCTCTCTGCTCTGTTTTCTCTCCTTTCTTTCTCCTTAGACTTTATCTCCTTTTTCCCTAATTGTGACATGTGGAAGATGAGTAGGGAAGGTGGCACTTGAGCCTGATGGTGGAGAGGTTCATCTCTAGTTCTGGAAAGCAGAATTAGAAAATGCTGCTGGTGGAAGCTGCAGAGTCTTTCATTTAGGTTGGCTGAAGTGTCAGGAAACAAAACCATCATTCCTTAAAGTCCTTGCTTCCTTGTGCCTGGAGCGAAGAGTACTGTGGTGAACATGACAGACTCTACCTGAAGGAGCTTCTAGTTTACGTGGGGAAATAGATTTTAGGTTAAGACAGAGAAGAGCCATGGTGTCATGAGCAGCCTATATCCATCTAGCAGGTTCTAATCCAGTGTGGGAAGATGGGCTTCTTTCTAATAGGTAGAGATGCCTCAACAGATTAGTGGCAGAGGGGGTAGAGCGGAGAAGAGGAAAATGAATGTACAAGGCCTGAGGTGAGAAAGTGTGAAGATGCTTGGGAGAACCTCAAGAAAGGCTCTGTGTCTGGAGCACATGGGGAGCAGGTGGTAAGAGATAGGGCTAGATGGGGCTGGGGATATAGCCTAGTGGCAAGAGTGCCTGCCTCGGATACACGAGGCCCTAGGTTCGATTCCCCAGCACCACATATACAGAAAACGGCCAGAAGTGGCGCTGTGGCTCAAGTGGCAGAGTGCTAGCCTTGAGCGGGAAGAAGCCAGGGACAGTGCTCAGGCCCTGAGTCCAAGGCCCAGGACTGGCCAAAAAAAAAAAAAAAAAGAGATAGGGCTAGAGAGGCGATGACAGTGGGCCTTGGGTGCTGTGCTGAGGTTTTCCTGCTTTATTATGGCCTAGATTCTGTACAGGCTGAGCCAGAATTCTTTCATCACAGAGCCATGAGGTTCCCTGTGAGGTGCTGGTGGCTGGAGGAGGAATAACGGGATAGTGCTGGGAGTATTAAAGCATATCTAGGAGATAGATGTGGTAGGTCTAGAGGAGAGCATTCAAGGTTGGTCCCTCTGCCTTTGTCTCAGGCAGTTGTTAAGTTGAGCAAATGGGGTTAAGTGGTAAAGCATACTGTGGTCCCTTAGAAAGGGCCCGGCATCAGGAACAGGATCTGCTAAGAACTCTACACATTTGATTCGTTCTTATTCTGCAGGCCACTTTTTTCTGCATCTTGTTTTTTGTTTGGTTTAAACTTTTGTTTTGGTTTGTCCTGGGGCTTGAACTCTGCACCTGAGCACCATTCCTGAGTTCTTTTGCTTAAGGCTAGGGCTCTGCAGCCACAAGCCACTTCTGGTTTTCTGGTGGTTAATTGGAGATAAGAGTCTTATGGGGGCCGGGAATAAGGCCTAGTGGTAAAGTGCTCGCCTCTTGTACATGAAGCCCTGGGTTTGAATACTCAGCACCACATATATAGAAAAGGCCAGAAGTGGCGCTCTGGCTCAAGGGGTAGAGTGCTAGCCTTGAGCAAAAAAAAAGCAGCCAAGGACAGTCCTCAGGCTCTGAGTTCAAGCCCCAGGACTGGCAAAAAACAAGAGTCTCATGGACTTTCCTGCCTGGGCTGGTTTTGACCTGTGATCCTCAGATCTGAGCATCCTGAGTAGCTAGGATTACAGGCGTGAGCCACTAGTGCCCCCGGCACCAATTTTCTTTTACTGTTATTATAAAGGTGAAGTACAGAGGGGTTACAGTTACATAAGTCAGGTAAAGAATACATTTCTTGGGCTGGGAATGTGGCCCAGTGGTAGAGTGCTTGCCTTGTATACATGAAGCCCTAGGTTCAATTCCTCAGCACTACATATATAGAAAAAGCCAGAGGTGGTGCTATGGCTCAAGTGGTAGAGTGCTAACCTTGAGCAAAAAGAAGCCAGGGACAGTACTCAGGCCCTGAGTTCAAGGCCCAGGACTGGCAAAAAACAAAAGAAAACAAAAAATACATTTCTTTTTGGACTATGTAATCCCTTCCCTTACTCTCTCCCAGTTTTTTTTTTTTTTTTTTTTTTTTTTTTTGGCAGTCCTGGGCCTTGGACTCAGGGTCTGAGCATCGTCCCTGGCTTCTTCCTGCTCAAGGCTAGCACTCTGCCACCTGAGCCACAGCGCCCCTTCTGGCTGTTTTCCATACATGTGGTGCTGGGGAATCGAACCGAGAGCTTCATGTGTAGGAGGCAAGCACTCTTGCCACTAGGCCATATTCCCAGCCCTCTCTCTCCCAGTTTTGAAACCCAGTCTTGCTATATAGTTGAGGCTGGCTTTGGATTTAGAATCCTCCTGCTTCAGCCTCCTGAGAGCTGGGACTATAGGCATCACAAGGCCTTACTTATATTTAGCCTTTGCTGCAGGTGACGGAAGATAGCTACCTCAGCCTTTGTTTTTTTTTCCAGTCCTGGGGCTTGGACTCAGGGTCTGAGCACTGTCCCTGGCTTGTTTTTACTCAAGGCTAGCCACTCTGCCACTGGAGCCACAGCGCCACTTCTGGCCATTTTCTATATATGTGGTGCTGAGGAATTGAACCCAGGGCCTCATGTATATGAAGGCAAGCACTTTTGCCACTAGGCCATATTCCCAGCCCTGCCTTTGTTTTTATTTCCTTCTTTTTACTGATCATCCCAGACTGAGCCATAATCTAGTCTCAATTCTAGTTTTCCAGATGAGAGAATTTGATTGATTTGGATCCAGTCAACTGCAATCAACATAGTACCAAATTGTCCCCCCAGGTGTATCCCATTTTTGTTGTTTTGTTGTATGAGACAGAGTCTCAATATGTACTCAGGTTGGCATTGGGTTCATGATCCTGCTGCCTCAGCCTTCTAAGTGCTGGTCTTAAAGGCATGCACCACCATTCCCAGCATTAGTCAGTCAGCTTTTGATGTAAGCAGGGAATTAGAGATTTTCTTTTTTTTTTTTTTTTTGGCCAGTCCTGGGCCTTGGACTCAGGGCCTGAGCACTGTCCCTGGCTTCTTCCCACTCAAGGCTAGCACTCCACCACTTGAGCCACAGCGCCGCTTCTGGCCGTTTTCTGTATATGTGGTGCTGGGGAATCGAACCTATGGCCTCGTGTATCCGAGGCAGGCACTCTTGCCACTAGGCTATATCCCCAGCCCCGGAATTAGAGATTTTCATCATTCTCTTTTCCCTTCTTACCCTTCTCAAGCTACCTTGGTTGATTTCATAGGTTCATGGGAGTCAGTATGTAAAAAAACTGTACTTAGTCTTTTAGAAGAGTTTTCTCTTGGACTGGAGGCATGGCTTGACTGTAGAGTTCCTGCCCAGCAAACATGTGCCCCTGAGTTCAAATCTCATATTACTCGCCCCCCCCCTCCAAAAAATAAAAAGGTTTCTTGTACATATTTTCTATATATGTGGTGCTGGGGAATTGAACCCAGGGCTTCATGTATATGAGGCAAGCACTCTTGCCACTAGGCCATATCCCCAGCCCTCTTGTACGTATTCTTTTTTTTTTTTTTGGCCAGTCCTGGGCCTTGGACTCAGGGCCTGAGCACTGTCCCTGGCTTCTTCCCGCTCAAGGCTAGCACTCTGCCACCTGAGCCACAGCGCCCCTTCTGGCCATTTTCCATATATGCGGTGCTGGGGAATCGAACCGAGAGCTTCATGTGTAGGAGGCAAGCACTCTTGCCACTAGGCCATATTCCCAGCCCCTCTTGTACGTATTCTTATACAAGTAGAAATTTCAGGGTTGGAGTCTTGGAGTGTGGCTCAGTAGTAGATTGCTTGCCTAGTATGCACAAGGCCCTGGCTTCCTTCTCTGACAGAAAAAAAAGAAAAAGGAAAAGAAAATAAATTTAAAGTTTCCAGATTAATTTTATCACACCTTTCAATTTTTTTTACACAAATAGTGGAAAGTTTGAAGCTGAGACAGATTTCAGTAACTTTGATCATTTCTAGTAACATTTCCCATAAGGAAAGTTTCTGGAAAGGAGTGTCATTCACTGACACTTAGCTGAAGTAAGTGTGTGTGTGTGTGTGTGTGTGTGTGTGTTGGTCCTAGGGCTTGAATTCAGGGCCTGAGTGCTGTCCCTAAGTTTTCTTGCTCAAGGCTATCTCTCTATCACTTGAGCCACAGCGCTCCACTTCCAGTTTTTTGGCTTTTTTTGTGTGTGTGTGCCTGTTCACCAGCCTTTGAGCTTTTTTGCTCAAGAATAGTGCTCTACCATTTGAGCAACAGCTTCATTTCCTGCTTTTTGGTATTTAATTGGAGATAAGAATCTCAGGGACTTACTTGCCTGGGCTGGCTTCAAACTGCAATCCTCAAATTTCAGCGTCTTGATTAGCTAGGATTGCAGACGTGAGCCTCTGGCGCCCAGCTATTTTTGCATGTATGCTGGCACATGGCTTTTTTTTTTTTTTTTGGCCAGTCCTGGGGCTTGAACTCAGGGTCTGGGCACTGCCCCTGGCTTCTTTTTGCTCAAGACTAGCACTCTGCCAATTTGAGCCACAGCGCCACTTCTGGCCTTTTTCTATATATGTAGTGCTGAGGAATTGAACCTAGGGCTTCATGTACAGGAGGCAAGCACTGTACCACTAGGCCATATTCCCAGCCTGGTTTTTTTTTTTTTTTTTTTTTTCCTGAGTGGTTAGTTGGAGATAAGAATCTTACAGACTTTTCTGCCCAGGCTTTTAAACAGTGATCCTCAGGTCTCAGCCTCCTGAGTAGCTAGGGTTACAGATGTGAGCCACTGGCACCTGGCAACTTCTAGTCCTTTTATTCAGTACTTTGCTTTTTTGAGATAGAATCTCACAGTTTTCACAAATCCTGGATCCTTCAGTCTCTGCCTCACAAATAGCTGGGATTATAAGTATATGCTGCCATGCCCACCTATATTTTTCTTTATAATTAAGTACTTCTAGAAAGGGGTTACAATTCCATAAGTCAGGTTATGGATATATAATGCTTCTTGGTCAGTGTCATATCTTCCTTTTTCCTCCCACATTTTCCCCTATCCTCAGGTTACATAGCTCATTTTTTACATAATGTACATTGAATATAATGACATTTGCTCACTCTTCCTCCCTCCAGTTTAGATCTGGGATTTTACCCCTGGTTTACTAAGGAGAAATCAAGTGATTAAGAAAAGTCACATAGTTCGGGAGTAGTAAAGGTATTTGAACCTAAATGTGTTTTGTCCTTGGTCCCTCCTGACTACTAAGCAGAGATGCCAGAAATCAGAAAGCAATACAAATGAGGAGTGCAGAAATGGGAGGAAAAAATGCAATTCAAACCGAAGGGTAGATATCAGCTTGAGACCAAAGTTAATGAATCTAGCTAATCAGGATAATAGTCATAGTGATTAGAGTTTGGAGCCGTGGGGGGGTGGGGTGTCTGTTCTTAGACCTTTATTTCCTCTTTGGCTCCTGGCCCTGGCAGCTAGTGATTGCTTTTTGGAGAGGGATTCTCTGAACCAGAGCCTAGGAAGATAAGAGGGAGGCCGCCATGGGGAATGAGGCTCTGATAGATTAGCAGATCCCACTGGACTCTGCTTAATGGAAAATGTCTGTTTCCGTTCTTGCTCAGCAGTCTTGGGGTATATGTATCTTGTCACTCTTGGCAGCAGGAACAGAGAGGACAGTGGTCACCATTGAGGCTCAGGCTCTTGTGAGATCAAGAAGAAATGCAATATTTCTCTCCCTCCCTCCCTCCCTCCCTCCCTCTCTCCATCTCTGTTCCCCCCACCCTTTCGAGCCACAACTGGTTTATACTTCCAAAACCCATGTGTGTCTGTTGTGGACAGGCCCACCCTCCACCTGGGCCTCCTGTATTTCTAGCATTGCCTGTCTCTATCCCATGTACAGACTGCCCAGCTCACTGCTCTTTTTTTTTTTTTTTGAGGGGGGGGGTGTTAGTCATGGGGTTTAAATTCAGGGCCTGGGCACTGTCTCTGAACTTTTGTGCTCAGGGCTAGCATTCTACCACTTTGAGCCACAGCTCCACTTCAGTTTTAGGGTGGTTAATTGGAGAGAAGAGTCTCACGACTTTCCTGCCTGGGCTGGCTTCCATCCATGATCCTCAGGTCTCAGCCTCCTGAGTAGCTAGCATTATAGGCATGAGCCATCTCTGCCCAGAACTCTATCTTTTCTTCAGTTCTCTCTAGGTCCTAGAGTCTAGGAGATGATACCACATCTTTATGCAATTTATTCCTGAGTATAACAGTTTCCTTACTGAGTTAAACAAACATAGAATTACTCTATAATCTGCCAGTTTCACCTAGAGGTGTGAAGAATCTAAAGTAGCGATTCACACAGATGCGCCAGTATGCCAGTATTCAAGCAGCACTGTACCCCGAAGCCACAGGTGGCAGCATCTTCAGTGTCCATCCTGATGAGAGCCAAAATGTGGTGTCTGCATACCCTGGCATATTATTCTGCCCTGGGAAGGGATGAGATTCTGATACAGGGACAACATGGATGAACAGTAAAGACATTACAATGAGTAAAACTGTCCAGTCATAAAGGACAGCTGTTGTCTTACTCCGCTTGTAGAGGGACTCAGATGAGGCCAATTCCTGTAGAGAAAGAAGCATGAGGGTACCAGGGCTGAGAGAGGGGGAATGGGAGTTAGTGTGTCTGTCTGAGATGATGAAAAAGTTTTGGAAATAGATAGTGGTAATAGTCCAATAACATGGTGGGTGTACTTAATACTCAGTTGTTCATGTTAAAAGTGGTAAATTTTGCCAGGTGCTGGTGGCTCATGTCTGTAATCCTGGCTACTCAAGAGGCTGAGATCTGAGGATAACTGTTTGAAGCCAGCCTGGGTAGGAAAGTCCATGAGACTCTTATCTCCAGTTAACCACCAGAAAACAGGAAGTGGCACTGTGGCACTATGGCTCAAACAGTAGAGTGCTAGCCTTGAGCTGAAGAGCTCAGGGACAGTGCCCAGGCCCTGAGTTCAAGCCCCATGAGTGACAAAAAAAAAAAAAAAGGTAAATTTTAGTGGCACTGTGGCACTCAAAATGGTAGAGTGCTAGCCTTGAGCAGAAGAGCTCATGAACAACAGGCAGGCCCAGAGTTCAAGCCCCATGACCAACCAAAACAAACAAACAAACATGAAAAATAAAATTTGTGTTATGTTGTGATAAAGGAAAAGGTTTTTAAATGCTTTGGACTTCTCAAGGATGTCACCTCAGTGTCTAAATTGAATCCTGTGTGCTTAGGCTAAGCCTGTTGCCTCTAGCCCAGTTTTGATAGGAGCTGAATTAATTACCTTTCAAATGCTTGGAGACAGCTATATTCCTCCCAGGATGATTGGAGGTTATACCACACATCTTTTAGCATTTGGATTACTCATCTCTACTTTCTGGTTCTGGGTATCAAGATTTATTTTCTTTTCTAAAATGTACAGTTAATTTCTTGCTGTACTTCTGTTTCTTGTTAGTTTCCAGTCAGGCCCCTGCATACCCCAAAGTGTGTCACTAGAATAAACCAGTGTGAGTCCTGTGTTCCCATGTTCTTCTGGGACTGGGTTGCTGGGATCAATGAAGGGCTCAGGGATAGTTTTCATTGCCTTTCCCCAACTCCCAGTCTCCTGGGTTTCCTCATGGCTTCCTTCCTGGCTCAGTGGGTACTGAAGCTCTGTTTGTCAACTCTTACAGGTAAACAGTTGTTTCTGTCCTTCCTTCAGAGGTGATGGCCATAATCTAGCAGTGGTTTAGGGTTTCACAGAGTCTGTCACTGTGATATGTGTATACATGACTTATACAGGGTTTCAATAGAAGCTCAGTAGAAGATACTCAGAAGTATTTGTATGGGTTCAGACTTTAAACTCAGATTGTCAGTGCATTGAAAACAACTTGTAACATTTGAGGAGAAATTGAATTGTCCTCCTACAGCTGATCTAGCCTTCAGTTCTATCAGCTATAGGACAGTCTGTCTCTGCTGTCACAGTAGATACACTTTTTGTTATAGGATGTGAAAATAAAGATGTGCTATGCATGTTTTTTGGTCATGGGGCTTGAATGCATGGTCTGGGTACTGTCCTTCAGTTTTTTTCATTCTACCACTTTGAGCCACAGCACCACTTCTGGTTTTCTTGTGGTTAATTGGAGATAAGAGTCTCATGGACTTCCCTACTAGGGTTGGCTTCAAACCATGATCCTCAGATCTCAGCCTCCTGAGTAGCTAGGACTACAGGTGTGAAGCACCTTAAATTTGGATTAAATTTATTTATTTTCAGAGTGGTGGATCTCTTGCGTAAGGTGTTAAAGCATAAAGGTGTCTCAGGACTCGGAAAACCTTGTGTACCCTATGGCTAGGTGCTCTCTGTGCTTGTGCTTTGCCAGAGAGGAGATGAGATAGGTCTTCAGGTCTAAAGACTCCTCTCTCTCTCTATGTGTATACCAATATGAATGTGATCAAAGTGCCTTATACACATATATATGAAAATGAAGCCCATTATTTAAAAAATTAATATATGTTCAAAGAAAAAGGTAGGTGCTAGGAATGTAGCTCAGTGGTGCTTACCTAACATGTGAGACCAAATTTTGTCCTCAGCATTAGTAAAAGAAAAAAGGAATTGTGGCTGGGAATGTGGCTTAGTGCTAGAGTGCTTGCCTAGCATGCATGAAGCCCTAGGTTCGATTCCTCAGTACCACATAAACAAAAAACTAGAAGTGGTGCTGTGGCCCAAGGTGAAGAATGATAGCCTTGAGCAAAAGAACATCAGTGAAAACAAGCTCAGGGACAGTGACCAGGCCCTGAGTTCAGGTCCTAGGACTGGCAAATAAAAAAGAAAGAAGTCATTAAAAGAAGGGAGGGAGAAAAGGAGGATGGAAGAAAGGAAGAAGAGGAGAGAAAATGACAGTGGGAGTTTGAACAGAGAAAATATAGAACATGCTGAGGTGATGTGTGCTTACCACTTTTCCTTGGTTGGAAATGACATCTTGGCTGAATAGTACTCCATTGTGTGTTTACACCATGCTTTCTTTGTCTGTTGATTTGTCGATGGGCACTTAGGTTCATTGTAAAACTTGGCTGTTATGAGTAGTGCTGTAGTGGACATGGGAATGCACACATCTCTTCAGCACACTGATTTCAAATCTTTTTGGTAAACACCCAGTCGGGATGGCTGGATCACATGTTTGGTAATTCTCTTTTTAGGTGTTCATTTACTTATTTTTAATTACTTTATTGTTGTTTAAGGGATGATTTGCAGCAGAGTTACCTTTACATACATCAGGTAATAAGTACATTTTCTTCCTTTTGCACAGTATCATCTATTCCTTCATTTGCTCCCATTCCCTCCTTCCTATCTCTGCCTACTAGTTGGCCTGGTTCATTGTCATCAGTGTGAAGTGCAGCCAGTGGGTTCTGCTGCTGCACTTATTATTTACTTATTCTTTTAAAACGCTGCTGGGTGTTGAGCCTAGGTCCTTGCATATGCTAAGTATGCGCTCTACCACCGAGCTCTGTTCTATACCTTCAGTCTCTATTTTTAGGATTTTTATTTGTTTTTTGGTGGTAGTTGGAGTTGAACTTAAGGCCTTATGCTTGCTAGGTAGCTGCTCTATATCTTGTGCCTAGGTCCTTTCTTCCTTTGTTATTTTTCCAATACTGTCTTATGTGTTACACTTAGGTTGGATGCACCAAGATCTCTACCTAGGTTTCCCATGTAGATAGGATGACAGGTGTGCATCACCATATCTGGCTATGTATTGAGATGATGAGAGCCTCATCTTTATGCCAGGACTGGCCTCCAGCCTCTGCCTCTTAAGTAGCTAGAATTATGGGTATGAGCACAGCTCTATTTTAAGTTGTTGGGGTTTTTTGAGTGCATGTGTGTGTGTGCGTGTGTGTGTGTACTGGGGCTTGAACTCAGGGCCTTGAGCTCTTGTACATCTTTTTTTTTTCTGCTTATGCCCTATTACTTAAGCAACATTTCTTCTGTGGTTTTTTTTTTCCCCCCCTTCAGTCATGGGGCTTGAACTCAGGGCCTGGGCATTGTCCCTGGGCTTTTTTGCTCAAGGCTAGTGCTCTATCACTTTGAGCCACAGCTCCACTTCTGGTTTTCTGGTAGTTAATTGGAGATAAGAGTTTCACAGACTTTCTTACTCAGGCTGGATTTGACTGCAGTCCTCAGATCTCAGTCTCCTTAGAAGCTAGGATTGTGTGAACCACCAGTGCCCAGCTTCTGTGTGTGTGTGTGTGTGTGTGTGTGTGTGTGTGTGTTGTACGGGTACTGGGGTTTGAACTCAGGGACTGGGTGTTGTCTCTGAGCTTTTCTGCTTAAAGTTAGCACTCTACCACTTGAGCCTCAGCTATTCTTTCCAGCTTTTTGATGGTCAATTGGAGATAAAGAGTCTTGAGGATTTGTCTGCCCAAAGCTAGCTTTTAACTATATCCTCATATCTCACTTTCTTGAGTAGCTAGGATTATAGACATAAGTACCTGGCTAATTCCAGTTTTTTAAAAAGTCTTTATATACTTTCCCATAATGGCATTACTAATTGAAGGATGTTTAAACCACATTTGATGCTTTTATCTTTTACTGCCCTTTATTGCAATTTGTTGTATACGTATTACTCTACTGGATTCTAAGTTCTTTTTATGTAGGTAAATAATACACAAAATCTTGAGGTCTTGAGGTCCAGGTTGTGCCTCTGACTTTTAATTGCTCAATTCCTACCTGGGACACCTGGTAGAAACTATTTGCACTATTTTAGTGTCTTGCATATGGTAGGTTCTCAGTAATTATAATTGAAAGATCCTTGTATCATACAAATTCAAAAAGGAACTTGTAGCTGGGCACCAGTAGTTCATGCTTGTAATCCTAGCTACTCATGAGGCTGAGATCTGAGGATCATGGTTCAAAGCCAGCCTCGGCAGGAAAGTCCATGAAACTTGTTATCTCTTATTAACCACCAGAAAACCGGATGTACAGCTGTGGTTCAAAGTGATAGAGTGCTGGCCTTGAGTAAAAGAGCTTTAAGAGCAGGACCTGAGCTCAACTGGAAAAAAAAAGAAAGGAACTTTTAAGATAGGAGGGTCCATATGGGGAGTTATTTAACAAACAAAATGTTAATGCTTGCTGTTCATATACATTGCATCTTCCCTCAATTCAAAGTCACCAAAGAATTGATATTGAGTTAATAAAAGTTTAGATATTTTTCATTGTGACAGCTTGTCTTAGAAAGAAATAGTTCTGTTGAGTTCGAGGTATAACACCACTCTTCTGTCTTGTCCCAAATCCTTAGTCATTATTTGCCTGTCTTTTCTGGACATGCACAATTCTGTCTGGTAGACAATAGATCATACTTGTAGCAGGAAAGGATTTCTCCAATGGCTTTGACCTTTAATGCCTCATAGAAGAGTAGTTAACATACCACTTAATCCCACTGGAGTTCCCCAGCCATGTGGTTATGTAGTCTGTGGAAGTGGTTTTAGAAATGAAGCTGAGCTTGGGTGAGATTGTGGGCCAAATCACATTCATCTTTTAGTGGACAGATTTATAGGGAGAATGGGTATAGCTTTTCCTTTCCACTGAGTACCAAATGGGGGGAAATAATATCAATTTAACATAGAAGTTGATGCCAAGAAGGCTGAGCAATAAGGCTGGGGTGAGGGGAATGGGGTCTGAGGAATGAATGACTGAGTACCCCATCCTCTGAAGCTGTGTTGTGTTTGGCTGGGTCTCTGATAGGTTCACCTCTGTACTGAGGTGGAGCACAGACTGGAGGGCCACAGTTGTCTAACCTATACAGGTCATGTTCATTTACTGTGAATGTTTTTCTACTGTCCTAAAACAGTGAGGCCTTAGTCCATTTCTTTTTTCTCTTAGTCAGATTCTGAGGAAGATGAACCTGCAAAGAAGAAAATGGTCCTCCAGGTAAGCTTGATAACTTGATAAGCCACTTCACTAACCACCTTGTTTCCTTAAAGATTGGAAACCACCCTACAGTTTTCAAGTTAGGTTTGGTGCACATGCAGGTATTTGAGGACTGTTAAGGTCTGCCTTTGGCTTCCTTTATAACAAGGCCTAGCACATCCCTTGTTTTCCTCATGAACTAATAATGATAGAGTTAAAACCTGTCTGGGAGGACAGACAGAGTAGGGACAGATCATAACTCAATTCAGTTCATTACATTTCAGGTAAAAGGATTATTTAGAGAGGTTGGAGTAAATAGATTGGTCAAAATGATGTTAGGAAGCATCTATATTTAAAAATTGTCCATCATTTCCCCTGTCTTATTTTTTAACCTGAAAATAAATACTTGAATAGCACTTACTTTGAACCAGGCACTGTTCTAAGTGTTTTACCAGCACCCAACTGATTCCATTCTCAATAATAGTGCCTCAGTCAGAGGTTAGTATTATTCCAGTTTTACCTGTGAGAAAACTAAAGAGCTTGCCAGACATTCATAGTGGGTAGAGCTGGAATAAAAGCTGTCAGTCAATCTTAACTTCAGAGTCTAAGACTGTAGGCTTCAAGCAGTCATTGCTCTTGGGTACTTCTCTGTCATCAAGGGTAGAAGACCTCAATAATGTGATCTTTCTGTGGATTGCCCGTGTCCCCTGGTCCTACTACCTCTACTCTGGCCCCCTGAAGTTTATTCCTGTTATCTTTATGTTCAGTTATTTGTTTATTTATTTCCTTGTTCTGGTAATTATTCATTCAGTGTATTATTTCAGTATTGGGGCTTGAACTCCCAGTCTCAAGCTCTTGCTCACTTTTTTGCTCTACCACTGAGTCATACCTCCAGTTCCAGTTTTTTTGCTGGCTATTGGAAATAAGTTAATTGAAGACAAAAGTCTCTTTGATTTACCTGCTCAGATTGGCTTTAAACCTTGATCCACAGCTACCTAAGTAACAAGTGCCTGTCTAAACCCTGCTTTTGTAAGTTAGTGGTCTTGGGATCAAATATATGATCCTGAAGCTGTCTCTTCCCCTCATTCTGTTGAGGTATTACTTCTACCTTTGGAGATCTTAGAAAGACAGGATCATATGGAATTTAGAAAGACAACTGATGTGGTCTTGTTTATAGTAGGTTCTAAAAGAGATGTGGAAGAACCTGGCATACTGAGCCTGAGTAAGACCAGTCTTTTCTCCTGGTATAGGTTGGCTTCTTGGAGAAAGTAGACTGGTTCAGAAGGTTCCTCAAAAGTAAAGAGCCACCAGGCGCTCATGCCTCACGCCTATAATCCTAGCTACTCTGGAGGCTGGGATCTGAGGATCATGGCTCAAAGCCAGCCTGGGTAAGAAAGTCCATGTGGCTCTTATCTCCATTTAACCTCCAGAAAACTAGAAGTAAGAGCTGTGACTCTAGAGAGCTAGCCTTGAGAAAAATTGCTCTGGAACAGTGCCCAGGCCCTGGATTCAAGCCCCACAACCAACAGAAAAAAAGAAAAACAAAAACAAAAAACCCCTCAGCACCAGGACTGTAATCCTGGCTACTCAGGAGGCTGAGGTCTGAGGATCATAGAAGCCAGCCTGGGCAGGAAAACTTCATGAGACTCTCATCTTCAATTAACCACCAATAAAGCCAGAAGCGGAGCTGAGGCTCAAGTGGTAGAGTGTTAGCCTTGAGCAAAAAGAAGCTTAGGGACAATGCCTAGACCCTGAGTTAAAACTCCAGGACCACATGAAAAGAAAAGAAAGAAGAGATCAATTTTCCAGATGGTAGGAAGAGATGATGAGTGCATAGAGGAGCTCTGAGGTGTGAAGGCAGACTGAATCCAGGCCTCCAGGTCATGATTCTAGATGGTGCAGTGACCTTATTCCACTCTCATTTTTCCAATCAGTACTCCCTAAGTTAGGCCAGCCTGGTCCTTAAGCACATAGAACTCAAAATAGGGGAGATTCTGTCTGGATCAACTGGCAAATTGCTAAGTTGAATGCTTTACTGTGCCATTGACAAGCTTGTATACCCCATGTGGATCTTTGCTTTTATGAGGGTAGGGAGGACTTTTGGCAACATATATGGGTGTCTCTTGATAGAGCCTTTTTCTTGTCTCTGGTAAGCAATCCAAAGGAAGGAGAGATCTCTTCAGGACACAGGAAGAGGTTGAATGGTCAGTTGGAGGGAGACTTAGGCTTTGGGACGTTGGGAGAGGAAGAACATTTTATTTGCTGAAGACAGTTGGGGAAGGCTTCATGATGGAGGTCAGTGGAAGTAGACTGGGTTGGAGGAGGAGAAGAATGGCATCCTTTGGGAGAAGAAGTTGTAGAAGGAGGGCCCAAGGCAAGAGGTATCAAGCCCAGATTGCATGACTTGAGTAGCTAGAGGTAAGAAGGCAACAGTGGCTGGTGAGATTTTAGGCTGGAACACAGGACTATTAATTCTTGTTTTTCAATGTTGCTAATGTATAACGTTAAATCTCACTTGTCATCTTTCTTCTGTCCTGCTCCCATACTTGGGCTCACCAGGGATCCGGCGAGGGAACTGGTTTATCTGCCTTGCTTCCCCAACCTAAAAACCTGACTGTGAAAGAGACTAATAGGTTGCTCCTGCCCCATGCCTTCTCCCGGAAACCCTCGGATGGCTCCTCTGATACTAAGCCCTCCAGATTGGCTGCTAAGACCAAGCCCGCCTCTCTTGCTCCTGTTGTGGGCACCACAACCACCACTCCATCGCCCTCTGCCATCAAGGCTGCTGCCAAGAGTGCTGCCCTGCAGGTGACGAAGCAGATCACGCAAGAGGAGGATGACAGTGATGAAGAAGTAGCTCCTGAGAACTTTTTCTCCCTCCCTGACAAGGCTGAGCCACTTGGAGTTGAGCCATACCCTTATCCTGTCCCCACTGTCCCTGAAGAGCTGCCTCCAGGCACAGAACCAGAGCCAGCTTTCCAGGATGATGCAGCTAATGCCCCCCTTGAGTTCAAGATGGCAGCTGGCTCAAGTGGGGCCCCTTGGATGCCTAAGCCTGGGGACGACTACAGCTACAATCAGTTTTCTGCATATGGCGATGCCAATGCTGCTGGTGCTTATTATCAGGTGGGTAGGGGACATGGAGGATAGGCCAGGGACTCTTAGGCATGGTAGTCAGGGAGAGATGGGGCCAGTGGTACAGATTTTGGTGCCATTTGTTTTGATTTTCCTATACTTCTTAGGCCTCAAAACACACTACCTTGTTTGGGAGCTGATTTTCCCAAGTCTTGAAGTCTGACAGGCTAGATCACATAGTTAACACCTTTATTCCTGCGTTAGCCTTTAGTTGGTAAGGTAAACGTCAACTTAAACTGAGGAAAGGTTTTGTTTTTGTTGTTGTTGCTGTTTTAGAGGTTTTTAGAGGTATGAATTTGCTTTGCCTATGATTGCAAAGCCCTGTTACTTTTGGGTCTGGGCATGCTTTTGGGGGAAGATGTACAAGAAGTCATCACTTGATGGTGGCCAGGAAACAGAAAAGAGGAAGAGGATGAGGTCCCCATGTCCAGGGACCTAACTTCCAGTAACCCCCTGCCCCTTCTTCCACCTCCCAATAACATCACAAGCTGATGACAGCCTACATGGATCTTGCAGGGGAATTTACCCAAACCATAACATTCTGAAACAAGAGACTTTCTAAGGGAGCTAACAAGAGGTTCAGGGAGAAGATGGGAGAGGAGCCAGTCATCTCTGATCTTAGATATACAAAATGCTTCTTCAAGTGCAGAGGATGAGGACTCTGGACTTCAGTTAGACTCCTAGATAGCAGTTAGTCCAGAAAGAGTTTCTGGAGGCCAGGATTCTTGAGAAAACAGAGTAGGAGGGATAGGACAGAAATCTACAAAGTCGATTGCAAAGAGGCAATGGGGAAGTGGTGAGAAGCTCCACTAGCAGAAATTGGAGGCCTGAGGCAAGTAAGTCCCTTGAGAGAAAGGTCCTGGCACCATGGTTTGTCAGAGCTAGTGAGTGGATCCTGAGAGTGATGTAAGATGTGGGTCCCAAGCTGTATGAGTTCAGGTAAATTACTTAACTGCTTCTTTAAGGCTCAGATTCCTTGGCTGTAGAGTGAGATTTAATAGCAGCCTTACAGCAGCCTTGCTGGGAGAATCTCATTAGCTTAGCATGGTGGTGCCTGGAACATAGTAAAGGCCTAAGGAATGGTTGTTGTAACATCTTATTCACATGTTTTATTCAAATGTTATTTGAAAAATTCAGATGTGTTTGTGTGGCCTCAGAGAAATGAGAGCATATAATGCCCGGTTGTAAGTAGGTTTAAAAAAGAATTCCTAGCAGTGAAAGCTTCTGTAGATGGGGAGAGCTCTGAATTGGGGGGGAAGGGGGGAGAGGCTCAGTTGATCAAGCAGAAGCACAGCTGACTTTGTGACTGGGAAGAAGCAAGTTTTACTGCCTGACTTGGAAGAAGATTTAAGTCCTCTTCAACTACTTGATTCTCTGAATGGTCCGTGTAGATCTTATTTTCATTGTGAAAGAGGTTTCTATGTTATCTGTAAATGTGACCAAATACCCTAAAAAAAGCAGCATAAAAGGAATTGCAGTGATCCCTTACTGGTCACGGGAGTTACGTTCCAGAGACCCCCCCACAATGGGTGAAAAATCTGCAAAGTAGCAGCATTATATAGTTGTCCCTTGCTAGATCGTGGTTCACTTATTGCTACTTTGTGGATTTTCAGTGTCACAGGGGTCTCTGGAATGTAACTCCTGTGATCGGTGAGGGATCACTTTATTTTTTATTGTTGATCATGAGGCTTGAACTCTGGGCCTGGGTGCTGTTCCTGCGCTCTTCAGCTCAAGGCTAGCATTCTACCACCTGAGCCACAGTGCCACTTCCGGTTTTCTGGTGGTTAATTGGAGATAGGAGTTGCCTGGACTTTCCTGACTGGGCTGTTTTATTTGTCTGTCTGTCAGTCTGTTTTTGTCAGTCCTGGGCCTGGACTCAGGGCCTGAGCACTGTCCCTGGCTTCTTTTTGCTCAAGGCTAGCACTCCAGCAGTTGAGGAGCCACAGTGCCACTTCTGGCCTTTTCTGTTTATATGGTGCTGAGGAATAAAACCAGGGCTTCATGCATGCAAGGCAAGCACTCTCCTGCTAAGCCATATTCTCAAGCCTCTGGGCTGGTTTTGAACCATGATCCTCAGAGCTCAGCCTCCTGGGTAGCTAGGATTACAGGTGTGAGCCACCGGCACTCAGCATGTTTTTTTTTTTTTTGTTTGTTTATTTTTAAACCCACAATAGGACTGGGAATGTGGCCAAGTGGTAGGGTGCTTGCCTCGTATACATGAAGCCCTGGGTTCAATTCCTCAGTACCACATAAACAGAAAAAGTGGAAGTAGCATTGTGGCTCAAGTGGTAAAGTGCTAGCCTTGAGCAAAAGAAGTTCAGGGACAGTGCCCAGGCCCTGATTCAAGCCCCAGGATTGGCAAGAAAAAACCAACCCACCCCCTAACAATGACACAGTGAAGCTATAAGTGAACCATGATATAGCAAGGGACGACTGTACTTATTTTAGAGGTTTTAGTTGAGAGAAGGATGGGGTGGAAGGGGCAGAAGGAGAGGAGAGAACCCTAGACAAGATACGGTCCCTAAGAACAGAGCCCCCGTGACTTACTTCCTCTACTAGATCCCCTTCTCAGAGTCTCTAGAACCTCCCAAAATACCTGAAGGGGAGACCAAGCCCACTACACATATAAGCACTTTGGGGTGTGGTGGGGGGGCGTTGGCATTACTTAGCCAAACATAACAGGAAGGCAGGCCAAAGATTTTCAAACAATTCAAGTCTTTGCTATTGAAACTTGTGTCCTATAGACTGATGAGTGATCATGTATTTCCCTTCTGGGTGATTGTTAAAAGAACAAGGCAGATAGCAGGCACTGGGGTTACACCTGTAATTCTAGCTCCTGAGGAGGTTGAAATCTGAAGGATTAAGGTTTCAAGCCAGCTGGGCAGAAAAGTTTCATTAGACTCCATTTCCAAAATATTCATCAAAAAGCAAGGGCGCTGCCTAGCAAGTGTGAAGCACTGAGTTCAAACCCCAGTACTGCCCAAAAGAGAAAACAAAGCCATCTAAGAAACCACTGTATTTACATATAGAAAACAAATAACAAATTGAGAGTTGATGTAGTTTTAGACACCATTGAGGCAGTATTTACAAGTTAAAGCATTAAAATATTCTAGAGGACCTTGAAATATTGAAATGCATCCTATGAATACTGCTGTAGAAAAATACATACTCTGTCCTGGATGTTTTTACTTTTTTTTGGCCAGTCCTGGGGTTTGGACTCAGGGTCTGAGCACTGTCCCTGGCTTCTTTTTTGCTCAAGGCTAGCACTCTGCCACTTGAGCCACAGTGCCACTTCTGGCCGTTTTCTAGATATGTGGTGCTGGAGAATCGAACCCAGGGCTTCATATATATGAGGCGAGCTCTCTTGCCACTAGGTCATATTCCCAGCCCTACTTTTTTTTTTTTTTTTTTTTTTTTTTTTGCTATTTTACTCTTTATTATACGCATCAATGATCTTGAAAGAAGATGGGGGAGAGACCACAAGGCTCCAAAGAACCAAGGGTGCAAATCAGTGCACTCCACTTCTCTGTGTGAGATATGGTCTGTAATACCCAGGATAATAGGCTGAAATGTAGCTATATTTGCTTCTGGACCTTTAGCCTTTCTGTCCAACTGTCGTTGACGAATGATCACCAGGCAGGTGAAGACCAATGCCACAAGCCTCCACAGCCCCTTCGAATTTCCAGAATAATTGTTCCATCAGAACTGAGCGGCAGCTTTTGAACTCATTCCTCTTAGATGAACTGCATGTGAATTTCCCCCACATACTCTGCAGAAGCACACTCAGGGGTGGTTTTAGCCTGGAAACTAGAGCATGGGGTGCACTTTTCTGCCACTACAAACTCTTCCACCAACCAGCACAGTAAAGTTGAGGTGCTCACTGACAGCTTATCTGGTGTGGATACCCCTGTTTGACTCAGGTTTTTTTTTTTTTTTTTTTTTTTTTTCGCCAGTCCTGGGCCTTGGACTCAGGGCCTGAGCACGGTCCCTGGCTTCTTCCCGCTCAAGGCTAGCACTCTGCCACTTGAGCCACAGCGCCGCTTCTGGCCGTTTTCCGTATATGTGGTGCTGGGGAATCGAACCTAGGGCCTCATGTATCTGAGGCAGGCACTCTTGCCACTAGGCCATATCCCCAGCCCCTTGACTCAGGTTTAAGATGACAGTGCAGAGCAGCCAGTAGAGGTGCCGGCCTAGGGGGAGGCCATGCCTCCCCACTCCTGCAGGTACCCGCTGGAAAAAAAGGGCCACCTGGAATTCAAGGAGTGGCTGGAAGTCTCACAGCCTAGGCTTTACTGGAAGACCCCATGGCCGCAGCGAGCAAAGTCGACACACATCTGCGGGGCGCTAGGGGTACTGAAGGAAGGGCCTGCAGGTGGGCGGGGGCGGGGGGACAGACCTAGCTAGCGCTGGGTTCTTCGAGCCTCCACCCCGGGCAGGGCCATCTTGCTCCTGGAGGATTCCTTTTATTACTTTTTCTTTTATCTTTTTTGGTGGTGGGGATTGAATTGAGAGCCTTAGTGCTCTACCACTCGAGCCATGCCCCAGTCTTTTTCCTTTTAGTTTATTTTTCAGGTAAGGTCTCATACCTTTGCATAAGCTGGCCTCTTAACTCTATCTCCTGAGTAGCTGGGGTTGTAGGAATGCATGATGATTGCTGGCTTGGAATAGATTTTTGTATATACTTTTTATGTAGTGTGAATATTAAGGCTGTTTCCTTTTTTTTTTCTTTTTTGGGCAACTAGTGAGGCCCCATCTCAAAATTAACTAGCACACAAAGGGCTGAAGGTGTGGCTCAGTTTCAGAGTTCTTGCCTAGTATGCATGAGGCCTTGATTTGGTCTCTAGCACTAAAAAGAAAACAAAAAATTCCAAAATAACCAAGAAATATGGTGATTCCACTTTTTTTTTTCTTTTGATATTGGTTCTGGGGCTTGAACTTAGAACCTGGATGCTGTCCCTGAGCCTCTTTGTGCTTACCTTAGCACACTACCACTTGAGCCACAGCTCTACTACCAGGTTTTGATGGTTAACTGGATTTCCCTGCCTGGGCTGGCTTTGAACCATGGTCCTCAGATCTCAGCCTCCTAAGTAGCTAGGATTACAGGCATGAGCCACCAGAGCCTGGCCCTGTTTCCATTTAATGCACTATAAGATGGATATTCTTAGAGGGACATTTCTTGGAGTTTTGGGCAAAGGTACCAGCAAGGAAGAAACAGTTGCTAGGTACAGGGTTTTGGCCTGTCCTCTACCTATTCTTCCTCTACTGTCTGCAATAGCACGCAAGCAGCTCACCTCAGAGGGGAATTGGCAAGTTTCTACAGTAAAAATCTGGCAACATGAACATAGTTTGTTAGCAGCTTTATATGTTCTGTAATGCTTAAATAGAAGTTTATTTTATATCAGGGCTGGGGATATAGCCTAGTGGCAAGAGTGCCTGCCTCGGATACACGAGGCCCTAGGTTCGATTCCCCAGCACCACATATACAGAAAACGGCCAGAAGCGGCGCTGTGGCTCAAGTGGCAGAGTGCTAGCCTTGAGCGGGAAGAAGCCAGGGACAGTGCTCAGGCCCTGAGTCCAAGGCCCAGGACTGGCCAAAAAAAAAAAAAAAAAAAAAAAAAAGAAGTTTATTTTATATCAGAGATCTACATCTTCCCTTCCTATTAAAAGACAGTCTCTTGGGGCTGGGAATATGTTCCAATGGCAAAGAGAGTGCTTGCCTCGTACACATGAAGCCCTGGGTTCGATTCCTCAGCACCACATATATAGAAAACAGCCAGAAGTGGTGCTGTGGCTCAAGTGGCAGAGTGCTAGCCTTGAGCAAAAACAAGCCAGGGACAGTGCTCAGGCCCTGAGTTCAAGCCCCAGGACTGACTGGCAAAAAACAAAAACAAAAAAAACAGTCTCTGTGTATGGAAGGCCTAACTAGAATGAAAGCAGGGATAACAGGCCTCATGCCCTCTCTTCCCTGCTCCTATAGAGTCTGTAGGGGTGTTCGGAGTAGGAGAGTCAGGGTAGGAGTTGCCCTTGGAAAGCAACTAAAAGAGCAGGGTGTAGATTGAGCAGGAAAGAATGCCTTTATACCTTGTCACCCTTCCCTAAAGAGTACCGGTGCTTGTGCAGTGCAGATCACAAAGTTGCAAGGTGGTGAACTAGAGGGCAGGTCCTTGATCTCTACCTTTAACTGGCCCATCTGAGGTGCTGGAGTGTGGGAATTGCTCCTGAGCCTCGTTGATGAGGTTTGTCCTGTTTCTGGGCAGACCTTGACCTCTCACCCCTGGGTCCTCAGGTTTTTGTTGTTGTTTAATTTTCTTTTTGTCTATAGGATTATTACAGTGGTGGCTACTACCCTGCACAGGACCCGACTCTGGTTCCCCCCCAGGAAATTGCCCCAGATGCCTCCTTCATCGATGATGAAGCAGTGAGTTGATAAAGCATAAGTGATCTTTTTTTTTTTCTTTTTTTGAGACAAGAGTTTCATTATGTACCCCAAGCTGGCCTTGAACTAGGGATTCTCATACCTAAAGCCTTGCAATGGTATCTCCCACCTTTCCTCCCTTCTTCTCTCCCTCCCTTTCTCCCTTCCTCCCTCGGGAACTCAGGGCCTTGAACTCTCACTCAGCTTTTTTGCTCAAGGCTGGCATGTTACCACTTGAGTCACAGTTCTACTTCTGACTTTGCTGGCCAATGGGAGATAAGAGGTTCTCAGACTTTTCTGTTCAGGCTGGCTTTGAACTGTGGTCCTCAGATCTCAGCTTCCTGAGTAGCTAGAATTATAGGCATGAGCCACCCAGCTGTGAGGTACCCAGCTATGCCTGTAATTTTTTCCTTTGTTTCTTTCCAGTTTAAGCGGCTACAGGGCAAGAGGAATCGAGGGAGGGAGGAAATCAACTTTGTGGAGATCAAAGGTGATGACCAGCTCAGTGGGGCCCAGCAGTGGATGACCAAGTCATTGACAGAAGAGAAAACCATGAAGTCATTCAGCAAAGTACGTGGGAAAGGTCTGTTGGGTAGCCAGGCCACAGAGCAAAATCTTGTCTTGATCGCACACTCGTTACTATCACAGCACCTTTAGCAAACACTTGTTGCCCATGGTACTGGAGTATTTATGGAGTCTCACAGGTACAGCCCTGGCCTTCCAGAATTTGGCAGCAGTGTAACTGCTGCCCAGCTGGTGGTAGAGACTGGTTATCGGGTGATTGGAGCAGTCCCTGGCCTGTATCTGGGAACACTTCTGATGTATTATAGTGCCTTTGCATTGAACAGACCAGTCGCTGCTGTGCCCTTTCTCCACAGTCATGTTCCTCTCTCCATCCTGTTACTCTGGGGCCTGAACACTGTGGAGCCATAGAAGTAACTTAGGGTCCCTAGATTCCAAGCATTTTACTCTTCTCTCCTTTCTCTCCATTATTTATATAACCAGCTATGAGATCAAATGCCCTTTCCAAATGCCCTTCTCTCACTTTTCCCCACTGCCTTCCTGCTTTTTCTGTGCTAGTTTTCAGTGTGATGAACATCTCATTTAGTAGCCAAGTATAGCAAATGTGGACATTTGTGAGCCTGCCACAGGGGGAGGCAGTGTGGGGAAGCCCTGGATTTGAGCCCAGCACCAGCAAGGCCAAGGTTGAAGATTTTATTCCCTTCTCCTCCCCCCATTTGCTTTGCTTTGTTCTGTGGCCACAGATGGCCATCCAAGCCCCAGCCGTTTGTTTTAACTGAATGCTGGCGGTCATACAGGACAGAGCAAAGGATTGTGGTTAGATCATCACAGATCCATCACTGTTTACGGGAAAAACCATTTAGGAAAGTGTGCTCTACTAACTGCAGGTTGAGAAGCATCATCACATAGTAATAGCTGCTGCTGTCAGTGCTCACGATGGGTCTAGAATACCACTGGATGTTTTGTATATCATCTTTATCTGTCATTTTAAATGACATACAATAACAGCAAGGAATTAGAATTTGCTCTTCTCAGCTCCTAGTTTTCTTCTACCAACTTACTGTATTTTTATTTTTTAAAGAAAATAAGGGAAAAAATAGATGGTCCCTGTCATCGAAGATTTGACAGCATAGTTGGGAAGAGACTTAAGGACACTTGAGTGTAAATGATTACAGTGCAAATTGATTACATAAGTGCTGAGGAGACTCTGGAGAGAAATTTTGAGAGTTGGGTGGGGCTGACTAGGAAGCTTCTAGCTTGAGACAACTCTGGCAGAGAACAGAAAAACCGCAGAATGAAAGCCCAGACCAATATAGACTTTGACAGTAAATCATTTGCATCAAATTTGGTTAGGGGCTCTGGAAGACTAGAAGAGAGGTGGAGTGATTGTGAAATTTATAATTCCAGGGAGCTGTTGGCACTTCCTAGAATGGAGATGGTGGGGTTTCAGCCAAAGGTGATTGATGAGGAGCTGTATGTAGGAGTCAGGTTAGACCTCTGGTCTGATTGGGGAGAAGAGGACAGAGATATAGGTTTAAGGGGGAGATGGGCACAAAGATTATGAGGGGACTTGGAAGGAAGGTAGAGGATTACCTGTACCCTGGCACTTACACTGTCTTAGACTAATTGCAGGCAACAAAACGGGTCTGAAATGTCTACCATTTATTTGCGGTGCTAGGCTCAAAGGTCCAGAGCTTAGTGCCGATGGGTGGAATTACTAAAGAAACAAGATAGTCTTGACCTCAAAATATTTCCAGTCTAGTGGGGGATATTAGTAGGCTATTTCAAGCAAGTATTTTGAGCTTTGGTTTTTATTTCTCTCTCTCTCTCTCTCCCCTCTCTCTCTCTCTCTCTCTCTCTCTCTCTCTCTCTCTCTCTCTTTTGCATAATGGCTATAATAAAAATAACTGTTTTGTAAGCATATAGACATAAAGACAGTCCAAAGCTGATATTTTCCCCTAGGATTTGGGTGGTGTAGGTGGTTTCTCTTTCCTTAATCTTGCAGTGTTTACAAGGAAAGCTTGTGTTTGTCTTCATGTGGGTTAAGGACTGTTTTCTTCCCTTGCAGAAGAAAGGTGAGCAGCCCACAGGTCAGCAGCGGCGGAAACACCAGATCACATACCTGATTCATCAGGTGAGGAGAATGAGGGCCAAGGCCCAGGCAGGATTCCTATAAATCTGGAAATTTGAGGGCTGAGCTCTGGACCAAGGAGGCCAAGAGCAGGATGAGCTTCCAGCAGGCACCTCCCCTGTTTTCCTGTGTGGCCACTAGGGGGAGATGTGTCCTTTAGCATCATCCTGTTTTGCCTCTGCTCTCTGCCCATAAGATGCATGTCCAAGCCAGGCACCAGTGGCTCACACCTGTAATCCTAGCTACTCAGAAGGCTGGGATCTGAGGATCGCAGTTCGAAGCCAGTCAAGGCAGGAAAACCTATGAGACTCTTATTTCCAGTTAATCACAGAGAAAGCCGGAAATGACACTGTTTCAAGTGGTAGAGTGCTGGCCTTGAGCAAAAGGAGCCCAGGGACAGAGTTCAAGCCCCATGACCAGCCCTCCCCCACCCCCCAAAAAAACAAACCATCCATGTACATGGGGCTGGGAATATGGCCTAGTGGTAAAGTGCCCGTCTCATATACATGAAGCCCTGGTTTCGATTCCTCAGCCCCACATACATAGAAAAATACAGAAGTGTCGCTGTAGCTCAAGTCACCGAGTGCTAGCCTTGAGCAAAAATAAGCCAGGGACAGTGCTCAGACCCTGAGTCCAAGGTCTAAGACTGGCAAAAACCAAAACCAAAAAATATCCATGTACAGATGTTTAGAATAAATACTAAATGAAAAATTTGGTATACAAAACAATTTAATAGAATAAAATAGATTATAAGTTACAAGTTCATCTAGCAATAAAAAAAATACTTAGTCGAGCACAGGTGGCTCAGGAAAGTCTGTGAAACTTTTTTTTTTTTTTGTCCAGTCCTGGGCCTTGGACTCAGGGCCTGAGCACTGTCCCTGGCTTCTTCCCGCTCAAGGCTAGCACTCTGCCACTTGAGCCACAGCGCCGCTTCTGGCCATTTTCTGTATATGTGGTGCTGGGGAATCGAACCTAGGGCCTCGTGTATCCGAGGCAGGCACTCTTGCCACTAGGCCATATCCCCAGCCCCCTGTGAAACTTTTTATTTCCACTTAACCATTAAAAAGCTCAGGGACAATGCCCAGGTCCTAAGTTCAAGCCCCAGGACCAACACACACACACACACACACACACACACACACACACACACACACATACTCTCTCTCTCTCTCTCTCTCTCTCTCTCTCTCTCTCTCTCTCTCTCTCTCTCTCTCTCTCTTTCTCTCTCTCTCTCTAAAGGAAAGATTGACTCTCAGGGACAGTGCCTAGGTCTTGACTCTTCAACTTAGTAATGCATCCACCTAATGGTGTTATATTCTCTAATACATTATTCAGAACTACAGATAATCGAGAAAGGTCTTTGAGAATTAGAATATGTAATAACTCAGTGTAACTAGGTAACTCACATCATCATTTAATCATTAGATACCTCCTGAGCCCCACTGTACTGAATGCTCTCAGAGATTACAGGCATGAATGAGACTCCCTTGTGGCCCTCATCCCAAGGAGTGTGCATTCTGGCTGGTGATTTCCATGGCAAATCTTGCTTTCATTGTCTTTGTCATCCTTTTACTACCCTTGTTAGGAACTCCTCTGTATTTTTCCCATCTTGTGGTTTGAAGGTAGGGTCTTTACATTCTTCTATTCCAAATGAGTAGGCATCAACTAACTTTGGGTGCATTGTGAGCCTCCTTTCTAGAGGTGGTGCTTGTACATTCCCAGAATGCAGGGCAGTCCAGGATGGGTTGAGGTAAGAGAGAAGTCATTATTGTACCTCTCAGGTTTTTTGTTTTTTTTTTTTGGCCAGTCCTGGGCCTTGGACTCAGGGCCTGAGCACTGTCCCTGGCTTCCTTTTGCTCAAGGCTAGCACTCTGCCACTTGAGCCACAGTGCCACTTCTGGCCGTTTTCTGTATATGTGGTGCTGGGGAATCGAACCCAGGGCCTCATGTATACGAGGCAAGCTCTCTTGCCACCAGGCCATATCCCCGGCCCCACCTCTCAGGTTTTTTTATGCAACCACATTTCAGTGGTATTAAAATGGTGTGAATTTCTGGGGTACTGTATACTCTGTGCCCAGTACAACAGCAAAACTGCATCTCTAGACTAAGTGATGGTTTATTGGTGGCTTGGTTTGACCTCCAAAGCCTTTCTTCTCTCACTTTGCTGGGCAGGTGTCTTTTCAGATGCCCTTTCCAGTCTCCTTTGTATACTTGCCCACTTGAGTGACTTGCAGACAAGCATAAGAAGTCTTGAGTTTTTCTTCTGCTTAAGTCTTGCTAGTTCTCCAGATAAGGTTTTTCTTTGTTTTCATGTGGTCTTCTAATTCAGTAAAATAGAATTAAGGTCTGGAGATGTGGTTAAAATAGTACAGTGCCTGCCTTAAAAGTATAGAGCCCTGAGCTCAGATCCCATCCAATACCACTAAACAACAACAACAAAAAAAAAACTCAGGGCCTGGGTACTATCCCTGAGCTTTTTCAAAAGGCTCAAGGCTTGCGCTCTACCACTTTGAGCCACATCTCCACTTTCTGGTTTTCTGGTGGTTAATTGGACATAAGAGTCTTGTGGAATTTCCTGTCCAAGCTGGCTTCGAACCGCGATCCTTAGATCTCAGCCTCCTGAGTAGCTAGGATTACAGGTGTGAGCCATTGGCACCCAGCTAAAATTTTTTTAAAGACTTTCAAAAGATTTACTATTTCCCTATAATTGTAATAATGGGAGGATTTTTAAGTTTGGAAAGTCAAGGTCAAGAAGAAAATGTCTTTCAGAATTCTAGTTTAAGGATTGGGGATGTAGCTCAGTTGTAGACTGGATGTTTAACATGAATAAGACCCTGGGTTTCAACCCTAGTACAAACCAACCGTGATTTCCCCACCCCCTCTACAGGCTAAAGAGCGGGAGCTGGAACTGAAGAACACCTGGTCAGAAAACAAGCTCAGCCGCCGGCAGACCCAAGCCAAATATGGATTCTAGGGCTCTGGAACTGATCTTCCAGGATCTTCTGCCAGCCCAGGTGGCCCGGCCCCCAGCTTTACCTCCGGGACCCCAGCTGCTCTCAGCCCAGGACCTCTTTCCCTGAGGACCCAGCCCTTGCCTCTGCAAGAAGGAACCTATTTGATAGATTTTTCTTAACCAGTTAGAAATGCAGCTCCTTTCTGTGCTGGAGCTTGCAAAGACTTGAGCGACGCCTCTGAAGGGGCTCTTGAGTTCTTGGATGGGAGTTCTGCTCTCTGGCGGGTATGATAAAATGTTGAACTCTCCCCGACTTTTTTTTTTTTTTTTAAACCAGGGATGTTTGTTGAAATAAAACATTCAGTCTGACAGATGCTGCCTTCCACAGGCAGATCTCTGTGTTGAGTTTGTGTGAAGTACTCCTCACTGTATCCTGAGTCATTTTTGGCCATTGTTCGGCTTCTTCCTCTCTGTCCACTATTTCAACTGGACCTGTGACCTTTGAAGATCCTAGTTGTATGCACAGTTTTGTCGGGGGCAGGATGATTCCTTTCCCTTTCCCTTTCTCTTTCCCTTCCTCCCTTCTTTCCTTTTGTGCCAGCCCTAGGGCTGAACTCGGGGCCTGGACACTGTCTCTGAGCTTTTTCACTCACAACAGCTACACTTTCAGCTTTTTGTGGTTGATTGGAAATAAGAGTGTTACAGCCAGGTGCTGATGGCTCACACCTGTAATCCCAGCTACTTAGGAGGCTGAGGTGTGAGGATTGAGATTTTGAAGCCAGCCTGGGCAACAAAGTTTATGAGACTATTATCTCCAATTAACCACCAGAAAACTGGAAGTGGAGCTGTGGGTCAAAGGGGTAGAGTCCTAGGCCTTGAGCAGAAAAGCTCAAGGACTGCGCCCAGGCACTGAGTTCAAGTCCTACAACCTAGAGTGCCTGGATCGAATCCCTCCCCTCCCCTTCTTCTCCCCTTATACAAAGGGGTTTCATTTGGCAAGATGGTCTTTAGAGGGGCCTATGATCCCAAATTCGGAGATGAGGGATGTCAGGAATTTGCTTCTGTGGCACAAAAGCCTTGTTCTTTTGCCAGTCCTGGGGCTTGAACTCAGGACCTGACCACTGTCCCTGTCTTCTCTTTTTGCTCAAGACTAGCTCTCTACCACTTGAGCCACAGCGCTACTTCCGGCTTTTTCTGTATATGTGGTGGTGAGGAATTGAATCCAGGGCTTCATGTATATGAGGTGAGCACTTTACCAACTAGGCCATGTTCCCAGCCCCCACAAAAGCCTTGTTAAACATAAAATAACATCCAGCAGGAAGTAGAATAGCACAAATACCTGTCAAAAGGTGAGAGCTAAACAGATCTCCCTGGTGACTTCTGGACTCCTAAATTTTGTTTGGGAGGGGAAGTGTCAGTGTCTGCAGACTCCAGTTAACTGGAAGAACAGTGTGTTGCTTAGCGTATCAGGGCAGAAAGCATGATTCCTCCCTGAGGGCATTGTTTAAGGATGGTCACTAAGTGTGCAAGCATATGCAGGAGGGCTTAGCTGCCATTGTTTCCTGTAGGAAAGGGCTGAAGGAGCTATTGCCTAAGAGCCTTGGGATGCAGGTGGCATCAGATGCCTGTACCCACTGCTGCAGGGAACAGAAGAGAATTAATGTTCACCAGTCCTGGTAACAGGTGTCCCAAGGCCACCAGCAGTTTGAAGAGGTTTGGGGAGAACTTGGGGCTAAGAAGGATGAGGCAGCATGAAGCATCCCACCCTGCTGCTTCTGGTTGTGTGCTGGGTAAGTTATGGAGTCTGTTTCTCATTAAGTACATTGGAGGGTTTCATCACTTACAGGAAAATCACCCGCTTATCTGAAATCTGACCTACTTTGTGTTGGAGCCAGACAGGGCTCCTGCATCCCAGGGGGACACTCGGGCTAGGCTGTGGTTGTCCAAATCTGTGCATCCAGCCAGCCTTTAGTAAGGAGCATCAGTTCTGGCCACACTCCCACTGTCCCCCAAGGCCAGGGCTGAAAGCTGAGATCTGCCCCTACACAGTGCCTTAGGTGATGGGGTGAGTTCAGCAGGACCCAGAAGATTCATGATCCCCAAGTGAGCTCCCACCCTCTTCCATTCTGTAGCTCTCATTTATTTTTGTTTATTTGTTTTGTTTTTGTTGCCAGTCCTGGGGCGTGGACTCAGGGCCTGAGCACTGTCCTGGCTTCTTTTTGCTCACGGCTAGCACTCTACCTCTTGAGCCACAGCACCACTTCCTGCTTTTTTCTATATATGTGGTGCTGAGGAATCGAACCCAGGGCTTCATGTATACAAGGCGAGTGCTTTCCGATTAGGCCATATTCCCAGCCCTGTAGCTCTCATTTAGAAGTTATCATTTTTGAAGCACTGTGATCAGGAGGGGTAAGGTGGGTAGAATTAGACTATCTGAATCCTCTTGCATCCCCCTTCAGTTCTCAAGTAGTCTTAAGCCACATTTTTTTTTTTTAATAAGCAGTCACTTTTTAGTCTTATCAGAGATGACATTTTATTTAGTGGCTGGAATTTCTTGGCCACTAAAGGAAATATTACCAGGTCAGAAAATGGAGTAATTTTACTGGGGGGCTTTATTGGAGATACTCATTCTGATTAGTGAGGGATAAAGGAGGGAGGGATGAGAAGCAATAGAATGGTATTTGGCTAATACTGGCATGGCAGCGGCAGCCAAAGGAGGAAATGGATCTAGATACCCAGGTGGGAGGTCAGAAGGACCAGCGCAAAGCCTGGGCATAGAGTATTGCTGAGGAAGCTGAAGTCTTAGGAACATCAGCCTTATAAACCAAACCAAGATGGGAACGTGTCACAATGAGGGCATTTCATGCCTCTGCGCACTGCCCCGGTGGAAGGTTCAGCCTTCTTGTCACCCAATAGGGGTGCTGGGCTTGCTGTCAGAAACCTCGGTCTGCTAGGTGCTGGTGACACAGCGTCTGAAATTCTAGCTAGTTAGGAGACTGAGATCTGAAGATCATGGTTTGAAGCCAGCCCAGGCAGACAGACCCATAATACTCTTATCTTTATTTAGGCAGTAAAAAGCTGGAACTGGAGGTGTGGCTCAAGTGGTAGAGTGCCAGCCTTCAGTGGAAAAAGCTAAAGGAGAGCACCTGGGCCCTAAGTTCAAGCCCCAATAGCATGCGCATGCACACGTGGACGCACACACACACACACACACACACACACACACACACACACAGCCCCAACCTATTGAGGGGTGAGCCTAGACTCTGGCTGGGGACAGTGGTGAGGATGCTGAAACACCCTAATTGCATGCTGCCTGTTATTTCTGTCCACCCCATGTTCAGTTTGTTTTTTGCCAGTCCTGGGGCTTCAACTCAGGGCCTGAGCACTGTCCCTGGCTTCTTTTTGCTCAAGGTTAGCACTCTACCACTTGAGGCACAGCGCCACCTCTGGCCGTTTTCTATATGTGTGGTGCTGGGGAATCGAACCCAGTGCTTCATGTATGCGAGTCAAGCACTCTACCACTAAGCCATATTCCTAGCCCACCCATGTTCAGTTTGTTTTCAGGGGTAGCTAAGGTGACAACTGGTGGAATGAGGGCAGATGAGGTTTGGGAGTTCACAGCTTTCCATTCCCCACAGACCCTAATCACAGGTTGACTTTTTTTTTTTTTTAAGGTACTGGGATCTGAACTTGGGTCCTTATACTTGCTAGGCAGGCATTCTAAATTGAGCCTTTTGCTTTAGTTATTTTTCAGAAAAGTGCTCTCTCTCTCTCTCTCTCTCTCTCTCTCTCTCTCTCTCTCTCTCTCTCTCTCTCTCTCCCAGGTCCTACTTCAGATCAAGATTCTTCTATGTGACACCCATCACAAAGCTGTAACCACAGGTACATGCTGTTCTGTCCAGCCTGTGTGCTAAGATGGGGCTTTCACTGAGGCCAGGTTGCCTTTAAACTTCAGCCTTCTTGAGACTGTCTCATATTCACTGGAGGAGCCAATGGGATGCAAAGGGAAGGAGCAGGAAAAACATGTGGAGAGCCCTAGTACCCAAGGAGCCAGGCCTGGGGGAGGAGCTAGACCATGTGGCAGGAGCAATGCTTGAAGCTCATGGCAAAGCCTTCCACTCTGAGGGGATCTAATCTGGGGTGAGCGACCATCCTGCATATAGATCTAAGAGTGGACTGAGCCGGAAAGGGACTGCTTGAAGGAAGAAGGAGGTTGACCATGGGAAGACGGAGTCAGCTGAGAGTACCCTCTCCAGGCTTGAGTCAGGGAAGTCTTAGCCTGATTGCCCAGCCTGCTCTCTTCAAGTTACTCAACCACTCCATCCTAAAGTTTCACAGCAGCCCCAGGCCTCAGCTTGGTAGTGAAGTCAGGGTGCGGTGGATGCTTCTAGGTAGGGTTTGCTGCCTTGACTTTTATCCGCCCCCCCCCCCCCCCCCTTCAGTGCTAGAGATGGAACCTGTGCATGCTAGGCCAGCACTCTACCTCTGAAATATGCCCACAGCTCACTGCCTTGGACTTCAAGGCCAGGCAGGAGCTGGAGTTTTTTTTTTTTTTTTTTGGCCAGTCGTGGGCCTTGGACTCAGGGCCTGAGCACTGTCCCTGGCTTCTTCCCGCTCAAGGCTAGCACTCTGCCACTTGAGCCACAGCGCCGCTTCTTCTGGCCATTTTCTGTATATGTGGTGCTGGGGAATCGAACCTAGGGCCTCGTGTATCCGAGGCAGGCACTCTTGCCACTAGGCTATATCCCCAGCCCCAGGAGCTGGAGTTTTGAGCAGGCCTGGGACCTCATCCTGTGGTCTACTAGGAGTCTCTTGGTATCAAAACACTGGATGGGGATCTCAGCACCTGGACCCTGGCCCTGACTGCCTCCAGCTCCCCAGCACCTCTCCTCCCTAGATCTCAGTTTCCTCTAGCTAAGTAAAAAATTGGTTATGAAGCTAGGTGCTTGTGGCTTACTCTGTAATCCTAGCAACTCAGGAGACTGAGATCAGAAGATTGCAGTTCAAAGCCAGCCCAGGCAGGAAAGCCTGTGAAACTCTAATCTCCAGTTAACCACTCCCAACCTGGAAGTGGAGCTGTTGCTCAAAGTGGTAGAGCACTAGCCTTGACCAAAACAGTTCAGGGACAGTGCCCAGGCCCTGAGTTCAAGCCTCATGACCACCCCTTCCCCCCAAAACAAACAAACAAACAAACAAAAACTGGTTATGAAAGGTCTTTGAAGTTCCTTTTGGCTCTAGCAGGCCTGCTTGTCAAAGCCCCGAGTTGGAATAGTCTCCTCTGTTCAGGAACCCAGTATGCAAATCAGGCATGAGCTCTTTGTTTATAAAGAATGTGGAGACAGTAGCACAGAAAAGGGCTCCCCGACCAAAAGGCTGCACAGCTAGCTAGCACACTGCCTAAATGGCAACTCAGGCCCCTTGACGGCCATATTCCCTGGATCCTGCTGCCGCCCCATGGAAAGGAAGAATGATAGAGGGTCCTAGACCCCACCCTATCCTGTTCTCTGCTCCTCTCCACACTTGGCCATTCTGTTATATCTGGAAGTATGGAGAAGTCCTTTAGTTTCTCACCTGATCCCATCATCCCTTGCTGTATACAACAAACCACAGTGTACCCTTCCACTGCCACAAGGAATCCACCTTGAAACAACTCCTGAGTCTCATCTGAGACTCCATTGCGATTTTAGCCTCCCTGACTCAGCAGAGCCATCTGCTCCTTGCTGCCTTCCTCCCCTCTTGCTCAGGAGGGGTCTAGACCTATAGACAAAGGAAATAGAACCCCAAGTCTGTTGACTCAGCATCATATTTCTCCTTAAGCTGATCATCATTGGAGTGGAAAGGAGTGAAATGGCTAGTCATTGGAGCTGGCCCAGCCACAGTGCCAGGCTGGGGGTGGTGTGATGATGGCAATGCCCAGGCCTCCAGAAGGTGGTTGGCGAGAATCTGCCGGACGGGCCCTGGGCTTCAGGCAGAGCGACTTGTGGAAGCAGACACAGGCATGGGTTGCCTTAACTAAACTGTTGCATGAATGACTTTGCCTAAGCTACTCCCTGCCAGCTCTGCTCTGAGCCCAGAGGACCAGGCCTCCAAAGACTCCAGTCTGAGGTGAGACTCAGGATTGGTGCGTCCAGTGGTTGAAAAGCAAGTGGGGCAGGACACTGGCCCTGAATGGGTCTGGGTAGAGAAGGGTGGAAACAGAACAAGAGGAGCAAGGGAAAGAATGGGGTCCTGAGTGAGTTCAAGCCCCATGACCACCCCCCCCCCCGCAAATAAGCCTGGTTATGAAGGGTCTCTGAAGTTCCTAAAAGAGCCTAAAAGTCCAAGAGGGTAGGAAGAGGAGAGGCTTGAAGCTGTTTTAGAGGTGCCATACTCAAAGGGTTTCATATGTAGGCTTATAAGGCCCCCTCCCTCCAAGTCTTGTGCTTGTCAGAGAGGGTAGAGAGGAGGTGGAGGGGCTGCCCCTGAACCATTTTCCTCCTTGTGTGTCTTTCTGGGTACCTCCAAATGATGCAGCTGCCCCTCTGCCTTGAATGTCCACTCAGCCACCCAACTAGGAAAGGAATGCTTTCCAAACAGAGTTCCCTGTCCCTTGCCCTGGTATCTCTCAGCCCTCAGCCCACACAGGTATAACCCTCAATCGGGTATCTTCCAGCCCCCAGGACCCCCTGTTCTCACCCCTCTGAACCTCTGAACCACAGAGAAAGTCAGAGAGAAACAGTCAGACAAAAGGAGGCTGGACAACCTGGATCTCGGTGGAGGGGAGGTTGTTGGTGATGATTTATTAGCCAGACAATCAACAAAATAAGTTCTAACATCTGTGCTCACCAAACCATTCCTCAGACAACAGCAGCATTGGACCAGGGCCCAGACTCAGAGACTCAGAAGGCCAAGGAAATTAGACTCCAGGAGGAGAAACCAGAACAGCGAGAGCCAGCAGGTCCTTCTAGCATAATTCTTACCATCTCAGAGGATTGGCAAGCATCTAGCCCTTGTTCCTAAGATGAGGCAGGCTCCACATTTGCTCCTCTGACCTTCAGGCTTCTTAGTGGAAGCCAGACCTTTCGATGTTCAGGGCCAAGCTAGTATCCAAAGGAGGGGACTGGCATCCAGGCCCCATGTGGAAAGCAGGGATGCTTTCTATCTGAGGAAATCTCTTGTCACATCCTGTGGAGAAGAGTTAGAGCATGTGCCATAAGAAACTGAGCAAGGAACAAAGGGAAGCCTGGGTTCTAGTCTTTGACCTTGGCTAAGTCACTATCCCTCTCTGCCCTTATTTCCTTATCTGCCCAGTGAGGAAGTTGAACTTGATCAGTAAGAGCAAATGAAAAACTGCTCCTTCTCTCTTCAGCATCCACAGCAGACATCACTAATCAATCACGATGCTCTTTTCTGCTGAGTTCAGATGTGACCTTAACATCCTTTCCAATGCAACCCTCTAGGCAGCCACAACCAATGGATTAGAGTTGGCATGCAAGATGACACCTCTTTGCCATCCTTGCAATTGATGAGGGCTGAGGTCCTTCCCAGCTTTGATCACCTGTGGTTGTTTCATCCACATTCCCTGAGAAGGGCATCTAGGTCTGTATGGAGGTCTGTGGACCTGATGTTTCAAGCTCAGACTTTCCACTTACTGAAGAAGGAGGCTGAAGGGGGAGTCACATCTGTCCTCTGTCCTGAAACATCTGTCTAGGCAGAATGGGGGGAAGCATGTGCCTCCATGGGACTGGGGGCTGCTGGGGCAAGGGAGGACTTTGTCCAGAAACAGAGTTCTCAGAATGCAGCTGTAGGTCGCCTGGATTCTGCAGAGAGAACACACCTAGGTCATACTCCTACTCTAGGTCTCTCAAGAGACAAGAGAAAACATCTGGTCTTAACAGTCTTTAACTGCCATTGAGGAAGTCTAAAGCCCTTGAGAAAGGGTTGGATGAGAAATCATTCAACGAACATTCCCTGAGTACCTATGTGTGCTTTGTAAACAGCTGAATAAGTCCCAGTTCTGCCCTCACAAACTCATGCTAGGGAAATGCGGACCTGGAAGGAGATAGGAAAAATCGGGAGTCTCACCAGCAAAACAAGTGTCTGTAAGCAGATGAGGTCAGGTCAGGTCAAGGAGAAGAGAAGGTCTAGAGGAGAAAGGCAAGCATGTCTGGAAGGATGTTTATAAGATTGTGGGGCAGCAGGAGGATGGGCTTGCAGGAAGTTGCAAGAAGCAGAGAGATTGGTGGGTGCAAGCCCAGGAAGTTTGAAGCTGCTAGGTGAGTTTGGAGAAATGTGAATAGTTCCAGGGTGGAGGTAGCAGGCTCTTTCACCAAAATGTGGAGGACCTAAGTGGTCAGGCAGCTTTTCAGAAAAGCCATTTTAGTTTTCGGGCGGGGGGGAGGGCAGAATGGATCAGACTGTTGCTTAGTAGACTTGGCCAAGAGGCTCTGCCGGCTGCTGGTGGCTCATGTAACCCTAGCTACTCAGGAGGCTGAGATATGAGGATTGAAGTTTGAAGCCAGCCTAGGAAGAAAAGCCTATGAGACTCTTATTTCCAACTAACCAGAAGAAATTACAGAAGTGGAGCTGTGACTCGAAGGGTAAAGTGCCATCTTTGAGTGACAAAGCCAAGCAAGAACTCAGGGTTTTGAGTTCAAGCCCCGGGGCCCATCCTCTGGCACACATACAAATGAGGCTCTTGGCAAAGTCCTGACTAGAAATGAGGGAGGCTGGAACTTGTGGGAGTGAGGAACTTAGGAAGAGATCCTGCAGAAGTTAGAGATGTATGTGGAGGGAGAGTGAAGAGGTATTGAGGAAGCCCTGTGATTTTAGCTTGGATAGCTGGGTGGCTGGAAGGAGAAGTTTAGGTGAGGCAAGGGTGACCATGGTGTTGGCTGTGTGGGGTTTGAGTGGCTGTAGGATGCTTGGGGGGGGGGGTGTGCTGGAGAGTTTTGGATGGAGATATGGCCTGCGGGGCGGGGGACCCTGGAGTCATCACAGGTAGAGAACATGGGGAAGGGCCTGGGGATGGGGGGACAGAAGCAGAGAGAGCATTTGTGAGTGTAACACCTTTCATGACAATACCACACCCTCAGTGTGTGCCTAAACATGATAGTTTGGGGGATATGAGGGAGTTAAGTGTGCAGAAGGAGACAGGGATGTGAGTTATCTGGTCCTAACCCTGAGATGGCACATGGAACCCCAAGTGCTTTTCTTCTCTAGGAGGGCAGGGCCAAGGTGGAGGGAGAGAGAGGCCCAAATGCAGACTCCCACCCTGGTCTCCATTTCCTCTGAGAAGTGCGTGTAAGGAGGAGGCCTGGGTCCAGGGAGAGGAGAGAGCGCAATCTCTGGATCTGGACAAAGGCTGCTGTCATCGATCACCAGGCTCCAACCTTCATCCCGATCTAGCATCCTATCTGAACACTCTTCACCCACCTGGCTCTAGCTTTCAGGAAGTCCTTTTTTTTTTTTTTTCCAGGAAGTCCTTCTTGACTCACCTTTTCCTAAAACCCTGTTTTACCTGGTGTCCTGGGACGGGCCTGGACTGGCACTTCCGGAGAACAGGATGCTTGATGGACACAGTCTCTGGTGGTCCTTCCACCTCGGCATAGATGTTGCTGGGGGCTTCTCCGGGGCTGCCCCACCCCATGGCATAGAAAGCTATCGGTTCATCAGGCTCATGGTAGATAGGGTTGGTGGGCTTAGGGGGTAGGGCTGGGCAGGGTCGCCGCTTGGGGCTTGCATAGACTTTGTGGGGTGGCTGAGGTTTGGCAGGGATGGGAGGCTTAGGCCTGGGTGGCTGGAAAGGCTAGATGAGAAGGCCAGGAGAATATCAGAGAGAGCAACTAAGCCAAGGTCAAAGCCTTCCCCACTATCACCTAGGCCTCTCCTCTGCCTTGGTGGCACCATTCCTCCCTTGCTGGCTTCTCCCCCCTTTTTTGTAGCCTGCCCCCCTCCTCTCCTCGGTCCTTGTCCCCTCCCTCAGACCCTCTAGTTCAACATAGTACCTCCTTAGGCTCCAGGCTGCCCTCTTTGTGCACTAGGGCTGAGTCCTGCTCCTGTTTGATGAATGGGTTGTGCTGGGGGATTGGGTCCTGGCTTTTGCATCCAGAATTTGGTTCTTCACTCCTTAGGGAAAGCCCAGCCGGGTCAGGAGTCTGCTTGGAAAGGAGGAGGCCTGAGAGATGGGGTGGAGGCGGGGGTGGGGTGGGGTGGGCAGGTGTCTCCCTAAAGACAAACAATGGTCCAAGAGGATGATGAGAAAGAGGAGATAAGACATAAATTTGGCCTGGACTGGGTTCTTGAAGTGAGGAAAAGGTGACAGATGGCAAGGAGGCCAGGGGATAAAGGAGAGAGGAAGCTCAGGTCACAGGCTATGTTTAATGTTGAATTTAATTTCATCTAGAATGCGAGGGCTAGGCTAGTCTCCCATTTGTGTTTATGGTTGTTAAAAACAAAAGCAGAGTCAGCGGTTATTTGGGGTAATTTTGTTCACTGTTATTTTCTCACTTCTAAGAACCATGCAAAGTAGCCCTTCAGAGAACTACCTGAATTTAGCCAGGCACCAGTGGCTCACACTTGTAAGCCTAGCTACTCGGGAGCCTGAGATCTGAGGATTCTAGTTCAAAGCCAGCTTGGGTAGACAAACCAAAAGACTCTTATCTCCAGTTAACCAGCAAAGAAATAAGAAGTGGTGGTATGCTCAAGTGGTAGGTAGAGTGCCAGCTTTGAGTGAAAAATTCAAGCAAAGCATGAGGCCCTGAATTTAAGCCCTCAGTACACACACACACACACACACACACACACACACACACACACACACACACACACACACACACACAGAAACCTACTTCATGGAAGCCCTCCCTGACAAGGCTTGTTGCTAGGATAAATAGCACCCTGTTCCCCGGGCATCATCCTCTCCATTACTTGATTGTCTTAGCGACTGCAAAGTAAGACCCATAGGTCTCCCAGGGCCTACCTTCCAGTCACGCTGGGTCGCATACTCAGTAAATGATGTCTACCTTGGAAACAGGACGGTGTGTCCAGCCTTTTCCTGGCCTGCAGGCTGTGGGGCTGGGCTGAGTTCCTCTTCCAACCCTACCTTTCCGGAAAAGGTGCAGTGCACGGGCAAGGGAGATGTGGCTAGGTCACCTTGGGCACGGGCTCCGAGCAGGGAAGGGGGTGGCCCCGAACCTGAGGTTTCGTAGGTGGGGGTGGGGGTGTACCTGGCGGGCGAGGGGCTGGGTAAGCGTCTCCCCATAGGGGATGAGCGGGCGCGTGGTGTAATGGCTCAGCAGGTCCTGCAGCCGCGCGTGGGCACTGTCCTCGCCCAGCACCACGTGGCGCCCGTCCCGCAGCTGGGCCAGCAGAAAGTGGCGGCAACAAGTCTGGCTCCTAAAGGGCGCCATTGCGAATCAGGTACTTACCCCTCTGTCAGGCCAAAGCATGACCCTACCCATCCCGTGCCAGGGTCTCCCAAGGTGGAGAGGGAAGACTTCCCAGCCGCTCGCGTGGGAAGGATGGGGTCAGAAGCCCCGCCCCTCAACCAACCCTCAGCCCTCACCTGTAGGTCAGCACGAAGGTCACAGCGCTCTCGCTAAACCGCACCAAGTAGCATCCCTGAGGCTGGGACTCCAGCAGCCTCTCTGCCTCCCTGTGCATGATGGAGAGACACGGTGGGACCTTGCTCTGGCTCTTCCATCTCCCCCGCCCCCTTTCTGCCTTCCTGGCTCTCACTAGGCGTCCCCATTCCCAAGCAAACACACAGAGCTGGAGAGAGAAGAGAAGGGGCCTTGTTCTCCCACTTCTAGCCCCTGTCCCAGATGTGCACAGGGGCTGGAAGTCCCACTCGGAAGACCTCCAGGAAGGCCTGCATCTTCGTGCAACCTTATCCTGGCTGGACAGCCTGGAGGGGCTGTGCCTACAGCCACAGGGATGGTAATGAGGCTTCTAGATTTCTGATGACACAAATAGACTGAGGAGCTGAGGAAAGAGGAGAGATGTGGGGCTGAGAAATGGAGGAGGAGGGAGGATGGGAAAGGTTCAGGGGAAAGAGGAGTAGACTGGAGAGAGATGGAAGAAGAGGGTGCTGGTGGTGGCTCCTTCCGGCCAGGGCAGGAAAGTACATGAGACTCTTATTTCCAATTAATCACCAAAAAGCTGTACGTGGAGCTGTGGCTCAAGTGGCAGAATGCTAGCCTTGAGTAAAAAAGTAAAGGGACAGTACCTAGGCCCTGAGTTCAAGCCTAAATACTGGAACACACACACACACACACACACACACACACACATACACACACACACACACACACACACAAATTAGAGTAAGAGAAGGAGAGAAAGAGAGTCAGGGCCTAGGCTCTAGAGGCCTGAGGCAGTAAGATAAGGAAGCCTGGAGAGGGGATAGTGAGGCACAGATAGAGCTGAATTGGATGGAGCCTTCTCAGTGATCTTTTGTGACAGGCCCAGGCATTGGAGACAGACGCCTGCCTGGCTGCAGGAGTCTGCAGGGACTGCAGGACCTGCTCCAGTGCTCTGTGGCCTGTATCCCCCGCTGTGGCTCACCTCCGAGTGATGAAGCCATGGAACCAGGCTGGGGCTGCCCCTTGCTGCAGGAGCTGGGGGGCCTGGGTCTTCTGGAACCAAGCTCGGGTCTCCGCCTGCAGGGAAGGGCTGCTTTCTTCCCCAGATACCTTTTCAGGCCTCCCAGCATCTCCCAGGATGGAGGCAGCTGCTGTGGTCTGGGCAGATGCCTGGGCAGAGGAGAGAGAGATCAAGGTGGCAGAAACAGCTGTAATCAGTGGGCTTCTGACTCTGAGCCAGCTGTCACCTTCCTACCCTCATGCCTATCCCCTTGGCCTATTTTAGGGCAGAATGACCCAGAAAGGTCTTCCCAAGGTCGCTAACTTATAGCCCTTCCTCAGCTCCAGCTGTATGTTTTCCAGGGCCTCTCCTCTCTCTGGCTCTCTGGGCCATGAGGGCCTTCAAGGCAGGGGCAGTGAGCTGCTAAGTGGAGGAGCAGAGGGGGGCGAACAAGGACCAAGGAGTTCCAGATGTGCAGAAAGTCATTCCCTAGCCAGAGGGAGGGAAAGGAGATGCAGGAAGCCACCCACAGGCCATGTGACAAAGGTTTCCCTTATGACAGGCTGTCTGAGCTGGTTCTAGGGAAGGTTCTGGATACTGAGGTGGGTGAGTGGCTGAGATGGGGCCTGGCATACACTGGACAGACAGAGGCACTGACATGGGTACCCTCTGGGACTCAGTATACTGGGCCCTGCTCACCTATGGGCTCAGCCTGAGCTCCCTGGATCACAGGAGCTAGTGCGCATCCTAGCAGCAGGAGGAGGCCCTCTCCCCTCTCCCCACCTCTGTGTCATGAACACCCGTGCTTTCTGTGATTGTGACCTGTGTCCCTATGCACATCTTTCCCCATGGGAGGGTTGGGAGTGCAGGAGGGAGCCGTACCCCACCCTTCACATTCCTACCTACCTCAGTGTGAGCAGTGGGGGCCCTGAGGCTGCGCGGAGCCTCTTCGGCCTTCCAGGTGTGCCCTCTGGGCTCAGGGGGTGAGCTCAGGCCCTGGAAGCTTCTGCAGGTCAAATCCATGGGCTGGAAGGTGCCGGAGGTTGGGGAGAGGGGTTCATGACTCCCTGTTAGCACAAAGGGGGTTCTGGAGCCTCTTAGAGAGGGACTGCCCCCCTCCCCCCCACCTCTCCCCACCTATAGGCTCAGAGTGGCCCTGGTATTCCTCTGGTGGGGGAGAGGAACAGTCAAACAACAGGAGAAAGGCAGGAGGGCTGATGCCGAGGGCTCTCAGAATGGAGGGATAAGAAACCGAAGCGTCCCAGAGGGGTTGTCAGGGAGATGGGGTGTCAGCAAGGAGACCCCCCACCAAAAAAAAATCCCACAGAGAGGCAGAGATCTTCAGGCCAGGCTCGGGAGCTTCTGTCTGCCAACTTCTCTAGCCCTCTCATGGCTTCCTCTTTCTCAGACTCAGCACCGGGCCACCACTGTCTTCAGAATGAGAAGCCATGGAGACACAGCGAGGGAGCAGGGGAGGTAGATGGCTTGTCAGTCAGCCTTCAAGCCCTGCCTTAGGGTAGGTTCCTCACCCCTGAAGTGGGATCTCAGGAATGGGTGTAGTAGGGGTCTGGAGGTCCCCCGGTCCCCCACTCACATTCTCGAACTTCATACTTACCTTGAGGGCATATCTGGGCCAGGGGAAACTCCATGGGGGCAGCCTAAGAAGGGCCCCAGGGCAGGGTGTGTGGGCCCTGGAAAGATATACACCCTCAGCAGCCCATTTCTCCTCTCACCCCGGCCCCCAGGGACAGGAAATGTCACTTCACCCACAACCTTAGCTCCAGCAACAGTCCCACGTCATGGAAAGCTGTAAAATTATCGTCCCACCCCCGGAAGCCAGGCAGTTGAAGGTGATGGTGGTAGGGTGGTGGTGAGTATTTGTGTCACTCTGGTTCAATGTTGGAAAGTCCTTCCCACTCTCTGACCTTTCTCCCTCTAGATTCTTCTACTCATTCATCCCAGATAAGCTCTGTGAGTTACCTAAGGCTCCCCAAAGACTCATACTCAGGATTATGCTTGGAGAAGACATGAAGAAGGAAGGTGTTGGGTGGCAACCGGAAGGATGTGGGTCGGATTTCTGGAAGGACCTTTTGAGGTCATATGAGATTTGTGAGGTGAGTTAAGAGAGAAGAGGGCCTGCCCTTCACCCACAAGCAGATAACAGCGAGGTGGAGCTAAAACAGGCAATCTTAGAGGAAGGGAAAACTTCCTCCAACTAAGCAGATTAGTATCTGCATCTGCACTGTTGGCAGTTATTGTTGATAAGGGAATGCCAGTATGGTGTTCTAAACTCCCAACACCCTCAGCCACATGAGAAGATCAGTTCTGAGGCAGGGTGGTGTATGGCTGGCATCTAGCTAGGACTGGGAGGCTATGATTGAGAGGATCATGGTTCCAGGGCAGTCTAGGCAGAAAAGTCCAAAGGGATTTCATCTCAACAGAAGAAGCTGAGTATTGTAGTATATGCCTGTAATCCCAGCTTGGATAAGAAGTGTCAAATAAGTGGATCATAGTCCAGCAGCAGGGCAAAAAGCAAGACCCTATCTCAAAATAGCAAAATAGGGCTAGAGATGTGGATCTGTAGTGAAGCACCTCCCTAAAGAGGATGGCGCCCAGTACCAACACACACACACACACACACACACACACACACACACACACACACACACGTCCCATTTTCTCTCTCATTTGATCTTTAAAACTGGCTGGGAAGGAGACTGACACATTGTCCTCATTTCCTAGAAGGGTAAACTAAAACTCAGAGACGTCAAGTACCTTGGCCAGGGTCTTTCGGTGTCTCAAAAGTTGATGGTAGGGGCTGGGGATATGGCCTAGTGGCAAGAGTGCCTGCCTCTTATACATGAGGCCCTGGGTTCGATTCCCCAGCACCACATATACAGAAAAAAAATGGCCAGAAGTGGTGCTGTGGCTCAAAGTGGCAGAGTGCTAGCCTTGAGCAAAAAAAAAAAAGAAGCGAGGGACAGTGCTCAGGCCCTGAGTCCAAGCCCCAGGACTGGCCAAAAAAAAAAAAAAGTTGATGGTAGTTGGATGTTGGTGGCTCACGCCCGTAATCTTAGCTACTCAGGAGGCTGAGATAGGAGGACTGCAATTCAGTCAGCCTGGGTACAAAAGTCCTTGAGACCCATATCTCTAATTAACCAACTAAAAGCCTGAATATGGAGATGTGACTCAAATAGAACAGTGCCAGCCTTGACTGAGAAAGCTCAGGGAGAGTGTTCTGTCTTGAGCTCAAGCTCCAGGACTGGAAAGAAAGAAAGAAAGAAAAGAAAAGGAATTGTCAGGTACTTGTGACTCATGCCTGTAATCCTAGCTACTCCAGGAGGCTGAGATCTGAGGTTTGAGCCAGCCCAGGCAGGAAAGTTCATGAGAGTCTAATCTCCAATAAACTACCAAAAAGCTGGAAATGGCACTGTAGCTCAAGTGGTATAGTTCTAGCCTTGAGCAAAAGAAGCTCAGGGACAGTACCTAGGCTTTCTCCCAATGAAATGGGATCTTGCTGACATTTTCCCCTGGGCTGAAGGCAAACTGCAACCCTCCCAGTTTTCACTTCTCTAGTTGCTGGGATTAAAGGCATGAGCTATCATGTCCAGTTAATAGTAGCTATCCTTCGTTCCTTCGTTCCTTTCATTTCTTTATTTCTTTATTTTTCCAGTCCTGGGGCTTGAACTCAGGGCCTGGGCACTGTCCCTGAGCTTCTTTTGCTCAAGCCACAGCACCACTTCCGGCTTTTTCTATATATGTGGTACTGAAGAATTGAACCCGGGGCTTCATGTATGCTAGGCAAGCACTCTACCACTAAGCCACATTCCCGGTCCTAGTAGCTGTTCTTAAGGGCATTCTTTGTCAGAGAGGACATGACCTTGTTCCAGGACCCTAGAGCATGTGCTACAGTTCTTCACTGAGGCTTGCCAAAAACTCCGCACACCACTTTTCTCCAGTGCAGTTATTTTTAGCTCCACTGGACAGGCAGGATCACATGGCCTGAGAGGCAAGGAAACTTGCATCACAGCTTGGAACTGCTGTGAGACTCTCTTGAACCCGCAGCCTTCTGCTTGCCCCGCAAACTGCATTGAAGCAATATTCTCAAGTCCAGTACACCTTGCCTCCAAAATCCAGAGAAGCCAAGTAAAGCTGTGCCTTTCTTTCAGTGCTAGGAAACACAATGGACACCACTCTGCCCTTTGTTGCAAGCTTGAGGCTGGGGCTTTGGGAACCAGGTGATCAAAGGAACCAGAGGCCTGTGCCCCACATAGCAAGGGGAGTGCACACAGGAAATTCCACAGGTGATGTTCTGCATGGTTTTGGTTTGACCCTATACTTTGAGGAACAAGACAAATGTATTTCATTGTACCTTACCTTGCACAATCAGTTATTGTTTGGTAAATAACTGTCTTGCCTTCTTTGGGGATTATCTAGCACTGAGATACAGATGAGAAAACAGATCAAAGTCAAGAGACTTAGCTACAGTCACACCGTGAACCTGGCTCTTTCATTTTGGAGCTTCTGGGCGATGGAGGCAGAGGAGATCTAGCCACTATACCCCGAGTGTTTGCCATGAGCAAGCACTGGGCTACGTGCAGAACAGTCACAGACTCACATACTTTAGAATGGCCCATTCTCAACGGCTGCTGTTATTATGCTATCGCAGAGAATCTAGGACTCAGGGAGGTTAAGCAACTTGCTCAAGGTCACATAGGAGGAAGTGGGGATTAGAACCAGGTAGTATGCCTTCAATCTCAAATCTTGGCCAAGACAGCACACAAGGAGTTGGGGATAACTGCCTCCTACAGATGGGTGGTTCTGCATAGCTGCTTTCCCGCAGAATGATTTCATGTTAAACATAGTAGAGGAGAGCAGAGGGGAGAAGGACCGAGTGATTACTGCAATGGAATTTCCCTGGAAAGAGCAGGCTGAAGCTTTTTTTTTTTTTTTTTTTACATTTCTTGTCATATTTGTTACACCCTCCCTCATTTTTCTTTCTCTTCCCTAGTTCAGGTAAGCATATATACAGTATCCAGTGTACCAAAATCATATACAGTAACCACATCAGGCTGAAGCTTTTAAGAAATCAGAACCTAGGATGTTTTCCTAACCCAAGCAGCCCAACCCCTACCCTTTCAACCCAGAACAGACTGTACAACCATAGTGTCTGCATGTGGCTTTTGGTACAGTACAACATGCTTTGCCAACATCATGAACTATCCTAACACCCCCACGACACCACTGAAAGCAGCAGTGATGTTTTCGATTCCACGTAATGCTTTTCTCTGATTGGTTCTAGGCCTCTGCGGAACCAAAGCCTTCCCATACTGTATTTGTCTCGTCAGCATAGATTCTATGCCCACACTGTGGGAGAACATGCTGGGGGTAAGGCATACAAAAGTAAATTAAAAACTCACCTTTATTCTGTTGGAGTTCACATCTGGGTAAAGCACTCATTGCATATTACTTTTTCAGTGGTGTGTGTGTGTGTGTGTGTGTCCTGGGACTTGAACTCAGGACCTGAGCATAGTCCCTGAGCTTTTTTGCTTAAGTATAGCACTCTACCACTTGAGCCACAGCTCTACTTCTGGCCTTTTTAAGTGGTTAATTGGAGATAAGAGTCTCTCAGACTTTCCTGCCTGGCATGGCCTTGAACACAAACCTCAGATTCAGCCTCCTGAGTAGCTAGGATTAAAGACCTGAGGTATTGGCCCCCAGCCTTTTCAATGCTTTTTATTTCTTACTAAATACTAGTAGGTAACAAGAGTAAATGCTGTAGGTATTCAGTGACTTATATCTGTAATGCTAGCTACTCAAGAGGATGAGATCTGAGGGTCCAGGTTCAAAGCCAACCCAAACAGACAAATTCAAGTAACTTTTATCTCCAACTAACCAAGTGTCCTGGTGTAGACTGGGAGGCAGGGGTCTCCTGGAGCCGTGGTAAGAACACTCTGTGTCTGATCAGTATGCCTTCCCACTGTTTCTGCTCTACCTTGCTGTGGTGATTTTCCTGTCAGGCCAGATTTGCTGTTGGGGCCAATTACAATAAGGCAGAGGAAAGACCTGGTTGGGGGGGCAGCACTGGTACGAGGACAGAGGTAGGGATTCTGCAGCAGCAGAAGCAACTGGACCACAGATACTGAAACCGGCAGTGCCTAGAGGGGACAGAGAGGAGTCACAAAGAGATCTAGGGATCCTAAGAATCTGGAGAGCCTACAGAGAGGTTCCTTATGACCCGAAAGTGAGATTCCAGAACCTCCTGAAGGCAATGGGGAAGGAGACTAGTGGAGAAATGTAGAAGACCCTGGTGATCTCAAGGGACCTCGGAGAATCCAGGCAGCTCCAGGTGGTCTGCCCTTACCACATACTGAGGGTATCAAAGGAGCCAAAGCATGGAGGACCAGGGTAGGAAGTGTTTTCAGGAATTCCAGGTCTTACAGAAGACACTAAGGGCTGGAGCTCAAGGACTAGAGGGTATGGAGGACATAAGGGGTCCCACTTGCCCTTCTCTAGCATGGTCCAAAGTGTAGACCCCGTGCTACATGGAGTCATTGCAGTCTGAACTGCAGACCTGCTGGTGCAGCCCAGGGACTGACGTCCTCTGGTGTGGTCGGCACATCAGCCTGACCACTACCAGGAAGAGGTAGGCCGGCAGCCCTACCGATGTCTTGGGTCCAGCTGACGAGGTGTGTGATGGACTCTCGTTTGATAGATGAGTGAACTGAGAATTGGAAAACAAATCACCAGTCACGGCTCCAGTACACTAGTGAGTATGCTCCACTAACATCCAATTCAGGGTTGGATCTCAAGATGGATTTTCTTTCCTCTTTTCCTCCACTCTCTGCTCCTAGCTGGTTTGTTATCATTACTTCGTCCAGCATCTATTGAAACCTATAATGTCTGTGACTGTGGATAGTTTCGAGGGATACAAAGATAAATGAGGCAGGAGGGCAGAGAGATACATAGAGGGGCAAACCCAGATGCTTTAGGCAAGCAGCTAAGCTAGAAGCATGGAGGTGGGGGAGGGACACCAGGAGGAACAGTCATTTGTCTCAGAGGAGATTGCAGGAGGGGAGGCATGAGAACGGGCAGCAGAAGAGGCTCCAGAGACAAATGGCAATGGTGGCTCAAACCTGCAGTCCTAGCTGGGACCTGAGAATTGTTGCTCAAAGCCAGCCTGGGCAGGAAAATCTGTGAGACTCTTATCTCCAATTAACACCCCCCCCCAACAAAAAGCCAGAAGTGGACCTGTGGCTCAAGTGGTAACACACTAGCCTTGAGCAAAAAAGCTTGGGGATAGCAACCAAGCCCTGAGTTCAAGTCTCAGTATTGGTACAAAAAAGAAATCAGAAGTCAAGGTGTGGCTCAAGTGGTAGAGTGACAGCCTTGAGCAAAAAGGCTAAAGGACACAGCTTGAGTTCAAGCCCTAGTGTTGGCACAGACAGACAGACAGATACCCTCCTCCCCATAAGTGTATGATAGTCTACACTCGGTTTTGGAGGAAAAGTTGAGTGGAAGGTGGGAGAAGGCAGGGAAAAGGAGACAAACCAAACTAGGGGTGTGGGAGAGATGAAGGCTGGGGAAACCAAGACTTAGGGATCTTGGAGACACCCTAGGTAGAGGCTGATCCCCGGGCACTGGGACCTTCCCTGTGTTCTATGGATTGGAAAACTCTGTTAAGTACAGAGATGACAGCTTTCCTCAGGGTAAACCCTGAATTGCTGGGAATCTCTGGAAAATGTCTTTGCTCTCTCTGCCTGTTTTATGTATCCCCAGCTGTGACACATCATGGGGTTACAGAAACATGTTGCTACTCCTACATTTGAGAATATAGACTTTATCTCACGCCAGACTATGGACAAAAAAAATGTTCTTGGAGAATATGTTTGAGATAGTCCTGTGTGTATAAAACTTGAGCAGAGCCAGGCTCCTGTCTATTCTCTCTCTCTCTCTCTCTCTCTCTCTCTCTCTCTCTCTCTCTCTCTCTCTCTCCTGTGTGTGTGTTGGGGGGAGGGGGTACTGGGACTTGTAATCAGGGCCTCATACTCTCACTTGGCTTTTTTTTTTTTTTTTTTGTCCATTGTGGGGCTTGAACTTGGCCTGGGTGCTGTCCCTGAGTCTTTTTTACTCAAGGCTAGCTAGCACTCTACCACGTTGAGCCACAGCACCATTTCCGGCTCCTGGACCAGCCTGGCTTTCAATGAGGATCCTTAGATCTCAGCCTCCTGAGTAGCTAGGATGACAGGCATTCCCTCTTTGTGTTTCTCTCTGCTCGGAACCTCTCTCACACTCCCATCCTGTTCTGTGGAAGGCCACATATGGAAGGCCAGTTATGGGGGAAGGAAAGGTAGCAGGAGATGGGGAGGAAAGCCTTGCACGTGTGAGTTATCCCCCACTGCTTTTGTCATAGGACTCTGGTCCCCATCATTGCCCAGCCTGTCCCGTGCCTCCTGCTCTTGTTTGTAGTGAGGGAGGCCACATTGTTCCAATGCCCTGTCTTTCCTGGTGGAATGAGGGCCATATTCCAGCTGGGGCTGGAATACCTCCTCAGTCAGCAAAGTTCCTGGCAGGGACTGCGTGTCCTGGCTTAGGAGGTATTAGACAAATATCTCAGGGTTAGGGGAATGCAGACGTGCAGGCCCGATAGTCACCCCTACCCCCACCACACTCACTCTGAATACTCACCCCATGGATCTCTTTTCAACAGCAACAACATCCTGGGGTCTGAACTCAGAGCCTCATGCTTACTAAGCAGGCACTTTACTATTGAGTCAGGCCTCCAGCATGGCTCCGATATTCACACTGATTATTTTGTTTTTGCTACTACTGGTGTTCAGAGAACTCGGCCTTGCATTCACTTAGCTAGCTTGGACGGCTGCTACGCTATCATTTGAGGCACACTTCCAGACTGGCTTTTTACTGGTTTCTTTGGAGACAGAATCTCATGGACTTTTCTCTCTGAGCTAGTTTCAAATCCCAATCCTCCAGAGTAGCTAGGATTACAGGCATGAGTCACTGGTACCCACTTTGCACTGGTTATTTTTTTTTTTAATTTTAAAAATTTTATCGTATTTTAGTGGTGATATACAGCAGGGTTACATTTACATATATCAGGTAATTCCCTCATTCTCCTATTCCCTCCCTCCCATCTCCACCCACGAGTCGCATAGTTCACTTTCATCAATGTCCACTGCAGCCAGTGACTTTGTCACCCTTTTTCCTCAGATCTGTGCCCCACCCCCCAGATGTGCATGTGAATACACTGTATATAAGGTAAAGAATATAGAAACTCAGAAAAAAAACAAATTAAGAAAACATCCTTTGTTTCCATATCTTTGGAATTATTGTATATATGTATGCATATATATGTGTATATGTACGTGTGTGTGTGTGTGTGTGTGTGTGTGTGTGTGTGTGTGTGTGAAGAAGCACTTTTCCCCTGGTCCTGGAGCTTGAACTCCCTGAGCCTCTCTGTGTTCAAGGCTAGCCATCTACCATTTGAGCCACAGTATGACTTCTGGCTTTTTCTGTTTATATGGTACTAAGGAAGCAAACCCAGGGCTTCGTGCATGCTAGCCAAGCCCTCTATCATTAAGCCACATTCCCAGCCCCTTGCATTCTTTTTCTTAAATTGTTATTATAAAGGTGATATACAGAGGGGTTACAGTTACAAAAGTCAGGTAAAGAGTACCCTTCCTTCCTTCTTTCCTTCCTTCCTTCCTTCCTTCCTTCCTTCCTTCCTTCCTTCCTTCCTTCCTTCCTTCCTTCCTTCTTTCCTCCCTCCCTCCTTCCCTCCCTCCCTCCCTTCCTCCCTCCCTCCCTCCCTCCCATCTTCCCTCCCGTCCTCCCTCCCTCCTTTCCTTCCTTCTTTGCCGGCCCTGGGCTTGAGCTCAAGGCTGGGCACTGTCCCTGAGTCTCTTTGTGCTCAAGGCTAGCAGTCTATCACTTAAGCTACAGTGGCATTTCTGGCTTTTTCTGAGTAGTTGGAGATAAGAGTCTCTTGGGCTGTCTTTGAACCATGATTCTCAGATCTCTGCTTCCTGAGTAGCTAGGATTGTAGTTGTGAGCCCCTGGCACCAAGCTAAGAGTACATTTATTTTTGGACAATGTCACCCCCTTCTTGTTCTCTCCCAGTTTTTCCCTTCCCATCCTCCCCCACAAGTCTTACAGTTCATTTCCAATGTAGTTTCCAGTGAGTACCACTGCTACATTTGTTCACCCTTTGTCCCTCCATTTCTGTGCCTCCTCTTATACTCCCAAAGACATAAATAAACAAGCATAAAAACAAAAACAGCAAAAAAAGAAATAAAGAACCCTTTTGTTTCCATATCCTGGAGTTCATTTGATAAATATCATTTTGTATGGTCAGATGCACATGAGTATTGCACCTTCCTGTTCCTCTCCTAAGCACATCCTCCTTTGGTCTCACTGTGTATGAATGCCTAGAGACCTGCATAATTTATTATGTTCCGATGTATTTTAGATCTAGCTTCTGCATATGAGAGAAAACATGCGCCACTTGTCTCTCTGAGCTTGGCTAACCTCTCTTAACATGATTTGTTCGAGTTCTAGCCATTTCCCTGAAAATAGACATTATTTTATTCTTTCTAATGGCTGTGTAAAATTCCATTGTATATAGGTACAGCATTTTTTTTTGATTCACTCATCTATAGTGGGGCATCTGGGATGTTTCCATATCTTGGCTGTTGTGACTAGTGAGAGTGAGACAATGAACATGGACATGCAGGTATCCTTATCATATCCTGGATCATGGTGCTCTGGGTGGATGCCAAGGAGTGGTATGGGTGAGTCATAGTTTTTTGAGGAACCTCCAGACTGCTGTCCAGAGTGGTTGTACTAATTTATATTCCCACCAACAGTATAGTAGGGTTCCTTTTCTTGCTTTATTTTTATTTAATTTTATTTTTTGCCAATCCTGGGGCTTGACTCAGGGTCTGGGCACTGTCTCTGACCTTCTTTTGCTCAAGGCTAGCACTCTACCACTTGAGCCACAGCACCACTCTGGCTTTTTCTGTTTATGAAGTACTGAGGAATTGAACCCAGGGCTTTGTGCATGCTAGTCAAGCCTTCTACCACCAAGCCACATTTCCAGCCTGAGTTAGGGCTCCTTCCCCCCAAGCCCATCCCTGACAACATTTGCTGTTGTTCGGATTCACAATGTTGGGCAATCTAAACTGGGGTGAGATGGAATCTCAGGGCTGTTTTGATTTGCATTTCTTTTATGGCTAGGGATGATGAGCATTTCTTCATACACTTCTTTGCCATTCTTATTTCTTCTTCTGAGAAGTCTCTCCTTAGTTCCCGGGCTCATTTATTATTATTATTTTAATTGAGATCATCTTGCTTCCTGCCCTGGGCATGCCCGGACTATCCACTGATTTCAGGCTTCCTGTTGTAGCTATGGGGACAGGCACATGCCGCCGCACGCAGCTATCAGATGAGAAGTCTTGAAAACTTTTTGACCCAGGCTAGATTCAAACTGTGATCCTCACTATGTCAGCCTCTCAAATAGTTTAGGATTACAGGCCTGAGCCAGCGGTGTCTGGCTGCTGTGACACATTGGAAGAACTTGAGAACTTGATCTCAGCTCTTGCTGCGTACCCTAGGTTGACCAGGTACCCTCAGCTCGGAGTGTACACCTAAGTGCCATCTGATTCTTAGTTTGAAGCCATCCAAGCCATCTCCCCAACACACCTGGCTTCCTGATTTGGCACATGCTCAATGCCCCTCCTCCTCTCTCAAGTGGAGGCTGATGCCACCCTACTGGTCATTCAGTGTAACCTAGAATGGCTCAATTTCTTGCCGATGATTCAAGTGTTGTGATGCCTGGACAAAGATAAAGTTATGAAGGGGAGTCAGTCTTGATGAGGTAAAAGGAACCCAAAACTTTCCATTGGGTGTGTAGGGGGCAGGCAGTATCCCTCTGAAAGGTTATGCATAAGAACCTCTGACTGGAAGGAAGAAGGCCTTGGCTGTGGGTTGATGGCCATGTACCTTATCCCCAGCAGGAAGTTGGAGATGATAAACCACTCGGAGACTGGGAGAAGAGTCCCTGCAGCATGTCTAAGCTAGGCCCAGGGAGGACCAATTTTCTCCCAGCATTGTCCCATGGCTGGGCAGCTAAGGCCTTTGCCATGCCCTCTAAGCTCCCCAGGAGTTTAAAGCAACTGTGTGTGTGTGTGTGTGTGTGTGTGTGTGTGTGTGTGTGTCAGAAGGCAGGAGACCCTCCCCCCACCCAAGAGCACCTGCTCTCTTTCATGTGCCCCTCTCTTCCTCCCAAGCAATGACAGCAGGAACCACATTGGCTGGAAGAGGGGCTGTGGATGCCCCAACTTGCTTCTGCTGCCACCAAGACCTGGCTTAGGGCACAGCTCTGCTGATCTCAGGTGGCCTCTACCCACTCCCTGGGTCTCTCCCCTTCTCTCCCTGGAGGTCTCCAATGTTTTCCTACCCCTACAAAGACACATCAGTTGTTCACAAGCCTAGAGGAGGTGGTCAGTGAGACATAGCTCCCAGAACCATTTTGCTCAGGCGAGGGACCTGCCATAAGACTTCAATTTCTTTATGCTGTCTCTATTCCGTACTTCAACTACTAGCCAGCTGCAGGCTACTTTAATGTTAACTTCTGTCTGAATCTGGAATAGAGAAGAAAGTCAAGAAGATGCTTCTAGGTGTTTCCCCTGTGGAAAGGAGCATATCCTTCCCTCCCAGATCCATCTACCGTCTGTTTCCCACTGCCTCTGAGGGGAGACCTTCTCTCCACAAAGCTTCTATGTATACAGGGGAAGTCCGTTCTATAGTCCAGCTCTCTTGCTAGCTTGTTCAATTCGTTCTTTTCTGGGACATGGATGGCAATAAAGATTATCTTCTAGCTTTCCTACAACGTACTCTGAAGATCAGCCACCACCTCACACACTCGAAGGAAGAACCCAGATAGCACATCGATGAAGCTGTTCTCTTCAGCTTTCCCAGCCTGCAGTTCCCCCATTCAGCATTTCCTAAGCATGTGAGATATAGCACTAGAGATTGGGGTTTGATCTATTTCTGTGCATGTGCAGGTATGACTGTGTGCTGTGATGTGCTGTGTGTGTGTGTGCGTGCGCACACGTGCATGCAGTCCAAGTCTTTTGATGGAGTCTTCCCACTCCCTTTTCCCTGGACACCCGGACACCAGCAACAGCAGTGGGGATGGGGTTAGAACCACCTTCCCTCGCGGCTTTCTGGCAGCTGCAGTTCTGCTGAGAACCGTTAGGGGTCAGCGTTGCTTCAGCCAGCAGTACAGTGCAGGCCCAGGGCAGAGAAGGGGTGTGGCTCCGCACAGGTGGCCCTTGTTGCCCTCTCTGACCCTTTCAGAGTAGTGATGTGTTATAGATGGACCCCTGAGATTCATGCTTGCTCCCTGAAGGTCCTTCCTGATGGTTTTGTGGTTTGCTGGAGTGAGCAAGTATGCTCAGTATATGTGACAGTGTGGGAGGATGGCTGCCATGGTCCTGAGGACCTGGATTCAGGAAACTAAAAAATCTTGGGGAAGCAAGGGGTGCAGCACTGTGGTATGGTGTGTGCTTGGCATGCAAGAAGCCCTAGGTTCCATTCCCAGTGTACACACACACACACACACACACACACACACACACACACACAAAATTAAAATTCCTGAGCCATGACCAGCTGCCACCCCTTTTCCAAGGTTTAATACCATTCTTCTGCACCTCTCCCCTTTCAAATGCCCTAGCATTGACATAAAGCCAGGATATTGACTTCCTGTACAACCTCAACACTTCTCAAAGGCAAATTTGCTCACAGGACAGAAGCAGAGAAATTCTGGCTTCCCCAAATAACCATAGGGAGCCAGACACAACTCTGCTTTGGCATGTGTCCTCTGCCTTGGTTGAGGGACATTTAGCTGAGATAGGTGATAGCACCAGGATTCCTCACCATCCCAAGTTCTGTCCACTTAAAATCTGTCCTGCAACTTGACTTGGGGGAAGGAGATGCCTGCCCAGTAGTCAGACATAGCAAAAGACAAAATAAAGATGAAGTACAAGGGACTGGCTAGTTCTGTTAGAAGACCAGAAACGAAGGTTCCCTGAGGGGCTCAAGCACTTCTGGCTCTGAGAGGGAGATAATAGCAACACTTCACTGCCATAGCAACCCCGGGCTGCTGGGGTCCTCATGGAGGTGGTGTTTGACAGTAGTGAATTTATCCTGTATTGCTGCCTTAGGGTCACCACCTCAAGTCCCAAAGGAGGAAGGAGGAAGTTCATTCAGTGTCAATGCCATATAGATGGAGAGATAATGGGCTGCTAGGGACCAGGGTACAAACAGACCTCCACATTTATTGTGCCTTCTCTAGACTTCCCGTGAGAGGTGGGGTGGTGAGGGATGGGGTCAGCAAGGAGAGGAAGGAAGACAAGGCTCTTAAGGACTTAATGATCCAAGGCGAATCTTGAGGGGGAAGACTGGAAAAAGGGGAGGGGAGACTGTGTACCAAGGGATGCCCCTAGGGAATAGGAAGGAGGAGCACCAAGCTCGGGGGTCCCTGGGGTGGGGGAGGAAAGAGGAAGAAGTGAGGCAGGGCCACTAGGCCCAGGCCAGAACTTGCTTGCCCAGAGCCACGGCTTTTCTCTGTACCCTCTGAAGTGTGGCCAGGTGGAAAGTTGGTATAGTGGGCAATCCGCTTTTGGGTGGAGAGGGCTCCAGGTCTGCTGCTGATTGCTCATCTGGTATTCAATACATTGACATCTGTAGATGCCTACAGGCAATCCACAGCTTCAGAGACTGTGTTCCTTCTGGTCCTGTCTCCAGGATGCACAGCCTTCTCTTACTCTGAGTAGGTCTGTTACTCTAAGGGCACTGTCTAAGGATGCCACAGATATGGCCCTGGGTATAGCCTTCTCATGAGCTCAGACTCCTGAGGAACTTCCTTGTGTGAATCTGCTCAGATGCCCCCTTCCTTTCCAGCCTCTACTCTCTGCTCCAGTTGTGGCCACTCCTGCCCTGCTTGAATGGGACAAGGGGTAGAGCCTGGACATATAGACATCTCATGGTCACAAAGGTCAGGTTCTATTTGACCATGAGAAGCCAATTGGCTGATGGAGGGTGGTGAGGCCGGATCTTCAGTGTCCTGGACCGCCATTTTGGGGGCTGCAATCTGGTGTGTCTTTAGGGGCTTGGGGGGAGTCAGGCTCCACATCGGTAGACAGCAAGGAGGCCCGGCCCCGATGGCACTCCGGGCTGTGATAGAAGGAGAGGAGACGGAAGGAGGGTTGCAGCTCTTCCTGTATGCTGTCCAGGATGTGGATGAAGGTAGGGCGTAGACGCGGGCTCTGCTGCCAGCAGCGACACATCAGCTCCTGCCTGGTGAGTGTGCAGGGGAGGGTCAGAGGGTCCTGAAGCCTCGGTCTTCAGCCCCATCAGCACTGGGAGGGTCAGTCAGTGTGTGTGTGTGTGTGTGTGTGTGTGTGTGTGTGATGGGGCATTGTGTCTGGGAGGGTCAGAGGGGAGTAAATGGAGAGTGTAGTTGGAATTTAGAATTGGGGGCCCATAGCTGGAGATGAATGAGGTAGAAACATCAGAGAAGGTGGACCAGAATCTCAGGGGTATGCTTGAACAAAACAAAGGTGCAGGAGAGGCATGAGAGATGACTCACAGCTGAAGGGGACAGCTCTCTAGCTCCTCCAGGACCCCACCATCCATGACGAACTTGAGCACCTGCTCATTGGACAGGCCCTGGTAGGGCTGTTCAGCCAAGGTCACGATCTCCCAGAGTACCACACCAAAGGACCTAGAGGATGCGTGGGACAGCCTGAGCCCAGCATCCACTAGGCAGCTCAGTGTACTAGCCCCCCCCCCCCAAGGAAGGAAGGGTCATAGGTCCCTCCCCAGATGCCACCTCCAATCCCTGGCACCCTCTGCCCCAATCAAGCCTCACCAGACATCCGAGTGTGTGGTGAAGATTCCATCTTTGAGGGACTCAGGGGCCATCCAACGCACGGGCAGCAGCCCCTTCCCACCCTTGCGGTAATAGTCTGTCTCATACACATCCCGTGTCATCCCAAAGTCTAGAAAAAGGGAGGGAGGAAGAAGAGGAGGACTCACACACCACCGCCTACCCCACAGGAATGTCTCTTCCAACCTTCTCTATCTCCAGAGTCACCAAGCATCCAGGAATGTGAGGGTTCAAAGGGCTCCAGAGCTCATCCTATCTAAAGCCCTCTGAACCTAGACAAGGAGACTAAGATATGAGGGGGGAGGTGGACTTGGCAAAGTTCTCACAGGCTATTAGGGACAGATCTAGAGGCTAGGCTCAGGTTTCATCTTAGGGGAGTCTCTCTACTCTCCAGGCTGCCCTCATTTTCCTGGTACCCTCTGTACCCCCAATTTTGACGGTGAAGTCTTGGGACACCATGCAGTTGCGGGCTGCCAGGTCTCGGTGCACAAACTTCTTGGCAGCAAGGTAGGCCATACCATCTGCAATCTCACCAGCCATCTGCATCATCTCTCCCAGGGCTGGTTGTGGGAGCCCAGGGTTGTTCTGAAGCCAAGAGAGGAGACTGGTGAAGAAGGAGCCTAAAGGTTGTCCTGGCACAGGGACTGATTCCCTTCCCCATGTGCCCAAGTCTTCTCCAACTCCCCTGCTTCTTGGCCCATGGTTTCCCTGCTTCCCACCTCTGCCTCGGGCCTCAAAGATCGGAGGTGGCTCTTGAGGTCCCCACGGGTCATTAGCTCCATGATGACAAGAGTTGGCTGCCCCTGAGACACCACACCCAGGAGACGTACCTAGGTTGGACAGAGAGCTTGGTTGTAGTTCTACCCACTTCCCTTTGACCTACCTGACCAAAACCTTGACTTCTTGACCATTACCTGACTCAGAGCCACCTTGACCCTTTCTGCAGCCATGACTGTAATCCTAATCCTGACCTAACCATGAACCTGACCTTAGTTTATAACCTTGATCATAGATAACTGTCATCACAGTCATGAACTTGGCCCAACTCTGATCTTGATTCCAATCATGATCCTGGACAGTCAATGTTGATCCTCAGCCATGACTGATTTCAGCTCTAGTCATGACCCTATTTAACCCTATGACCTATACCCTGTTTAACTTTCACACTAACCACGACTACTGCCCCAATTAAGACCCTAACCACAGTTCCAGCGCTGACCTTGATACCCTGATCTCATCTCTGATCCTTTCCTTCTTCCCATATGACCTTTACCCTAAATCTTACCCTGACAATGCCCTTGACCTTCCTTACCACATGGTGACACTTGAATGCCTTCATGACGGAAGCTTCCTTGAGAAACTCAATGCGTTCCCGTGCACTGGCCAGCTCATTCACCGTCTTCAGGGCCACTGGTGTGGCTTCCTCCCCAGCCTCCAGTCCTCGTGCCAGTCCCTCATAGACCATCCCAAAAGAGCCTTGGCCCAGCTCTCGGATTATGGAGATCTGCTCTCGAGGCACTTCCCACTCATCGGGGACATACACTGAAAGAGTTTGGGGGTTGAGAGACAAGGATGGCACTCTTTCTCATGCCTCTACCCTCTTCTTGCCTCCTCTTCTGAAGCACTCTGGTCCCAAAGCTCCCTTCTCCAAGGTCTGCTGGAAGTCTACCTCTCTGTTCTTTTTTTTTTTTTTTTTTTTTTTATAAGTGGGTTTTTACTGTTTTATTCTTTTTTTTTTATTTTATTTTTTTTTATTATCAATTGAACATAAATTTTTTTTTTTTTACAAGGTGCTGTGCAAAGAGGGTGCAGTTACATAGTAGGGCATTGTGTACATTTCTTGTGATATCTTACAACCTGTTTTCCCATCCCTTGTCTAGGTTACCTCTCTGTTCTTGTCTACCTTCCCGCACCACCTGTCCATCCACCTCCAGACCTACTCTCAGAGGCGCTGAAGTACTCCGGATTCACAGAGGTATACAGGGTGCCATTTCTGCAATGGGAGACAAGTGGTCAGACTAGAAAGGTCCTCAAGAAGAAATGGACAATGCTAGATGTTAAAGAAGAGGATTGTCTCAAGAAGGGCTACTAAGTAACCCTAGCCCTGGGGGACTCCTGAGGAGCTGTAAGAACTTCCCAAGGTGTTCTTGGTCTTAGTCCTGGGATCTGTCAGATTGTAAATGGGCAACACAGAAATAGAAGGGCTCCTGCCCCTCAGGTAATCTCTAGGACCCGGTGAATCAAGGTTCTGTCTCCACCCTCTCAGATTCAGCTGCAGACAGGTTTGACACCAAGTGCTTTGGCATATGTTTGAAAGTCTCCCCTAGCAGGACCAGATTCACTCTGTCTGGTTGAGCTCAGAGTGTGGAGACCAACAAGTTGGATTGAGGAGGTTCCCAGGATGTGGGAACCAAGGAAAACCCTTGCTAAGAGGCATCTCTCTTCCATGCCATTCCCAAGGGGAAGAGTTCTGCCTCTCAGGAAGTCCTTTTTGTTGTCTGATCTACCTTGGACTGCACTGACCAGAGGATGAGGTCTCAGGGAGAGAGCAGCGGTGGGAACCAGGAACTTATCATCACCTCTTCTTGCCATAGAAGAAACCGAGGGCAGCAAGAATGATGAGCAGCATGAGCCCCACGGGGGTGACAGTGAGGAGAACGTGCAGCCCCCCAGAATCTTCCTCCTCTGGTGGTCAGAGAGAAGCAGAGGGTAGGGTCAAAGATTGAACAGGCTAAGAGTAGGCAATGCTTCTCTTCAAATACTAGGAGACAAGAATGGTGCAGGGCTGGCGTGGAGGAGCCTGTGGAAGGCTGGAGGGTCAGGTGAGGCTCTTCCAAGTTGCAAGTGTCTATACCTGGGCCAGGAATGTAGAAGGCGATGCTCTCTGTCCAGGAGCCATTGCCAGCCAGAGAGGTGGCCCGAACTCGAGCAGAGTAGTTTCCGGGGGGCAGCAGAGCCAGATGGACCCCACCAACTTTGGCATATCGAAGTCGGGACACACACAGCACTGTGGCCTCCTGAGGGAAGCACAGAACGGCTGACTGGAATGAGGATGGAGGCCCACAATGAGGGGTGGGATAGGAGGTGTCCTAAGGTACTTACCTCTCCCAGGCGGCGGTACTTAATTTCATACTTGAGGATGAGTCCATTGGGGTCTGGTGGCTCAATCCATCGCAAGAGGACACTGTTCTTGCTGGCGGCTTTCCAGGCCACTTTCCCTGGGATATCATCGGCTTCTCCTGCAGAAGGGGACCAGCCGTTGCTCTCTCAAGTTCACACCCAAGCTAAACTGGGCTAACCTGGGAGGTTTCTGAGGCTGTGGGATTATGGGAACTAGGTGGTGTCAGTAAAGTCAGGCATTGATTAGGGGCAAACTGGAGATCAAACCCGCCAGTTAGAGCTTTGATTGGACCGAGGGCTTTGGGTCAGTGGTGGGGGTAGAAAGCGTGTCTGTGAGCTACTCACTGTGGGGCATGGTGCGTGCAAAGACGAAGGTGGCGGCGCTGCAGCCCACGGTGTGTGCCGCGTGGTTGCAGGCGTGGATGTCGATCCGATACTCCGAGAAGTGGCGCAAGTCACTCAGCACCGCTCGCTCCCGGGGAACTTTGTCCTCTTGGATTTCAAAGTCCGAGCTATTGCTCCCTAGTCTGAGGGGCTCAGAGGCCCGGCGGTGCCGCGCTGAGTCCCTGTGTAAAGCACAAGTCAGAGCCAGAGCTCCATCCCGGGATCCTCACCCCTCAGTGCCTGGTCCCATCCGGCCTCACCTTTGGGGGCTCTTGTTGATGGACGTCACTTTCCATGGGGACCTGAGGAGGCCAGGGGGACCCCTATCAGGCCCGCCTGAAAAAGCACCCCAGTGCCCTGCGCCCCTAGTCCAAACCCAACCCAGCAAGGCCCCGCCCACACGAGCAAGCCCCGCCCACAAAGCGCCTGCCACACACCCTCCAGGCCCCGTCCACACACCAAGGCTCCCGGTCCCGCCGGACAAGGCCCCGCCCACAAGAACAATGCCCGCCCACAAAGCTCTCTCACAGACCCACTAGGCCACGCCCACACAAAGCAAGGCCACGCCCACAAACTATCCCACAGACCCTCCAGGTCCCGTCCACAACCAAGGCCCCGCCCTCAGTCAAGGCTCCACCCACAAACCCTTCCCGCACAGACCCCTCCCTCCCAGACCCCGCCCATCTCCTCTCGCAGGGCTCCGGCGGCTCCGGGTCGCACTTGGGAATCGTGATGGCATTGTGTAGAAAGTTTTCGAACTTCTTCTGGAACGAGGCCTCTTGCGCCTCCAGCGGGGGCAGGACCTGCCTGGGAGGGGAGTGTTGGCAAGGGCAGCAGCCAGGCTCAGTCTCGGCTTCAAGGACTCCATCTTCGCGGTCGAAGCGAGGGTCGTGGTTGCTGGTGGGCAGACGCAAGCCTGGAAGGAAACAGAGAGGTGTTTTACCTTTCCCCCTTCCCCCGCTCCGTCCCGACACCCACCGACTCCGGCCTGGCGGCACCAATCCCTGGGGTCTGGGTTTCCTCCCTACGCACCACGGTGGCAGTAGTCATTGAGGTAGAGGTCTCCATCCTCTGCCAGCCGCTGCCACAGCACTAGGTAGTAGGTGAGGTTTCCGTTGCGCTGGTTCGGTGGCTTCCAGCGCACCAGGAGGTGGGAGGAAGAGTTGGATGTGGAGATGACGTCTTGGGGCACGGTGGGCGCTGGAGGTGTGAGGAGGGTACAACTCAGGGGCTAGGGTTCTGGCAAGGAGCCCTTCTCTATGTGGGTCCACCCTCCCCAGCCCCTTCTGAGGAATAGGTGACCTTCGACCTTCCCTCCCTAGAAATCAGCCTGCTGTCTTTACCCTCACCTGCTCTGGGCCAACGCATACCTCCTACCCCATTCTTTCTAAGACTTAAGTATCTGACCTCCCAACTTCTGTTTCTGGGCTCCAGCATTCTCATTAGGATGCAGGAATCTAAATGTGGCCCCCTTCAAATGCTTCAGCTTACCTGCAGGCAGGGTTCTCAGGTAGACAATGGGGCTCTGGGCTCCTTGATGGGGACTGTCCTCAGCAGTGGTCAGTGTGATGGCCCGCACAAACACTGCATACTGTGTCCAGGGCTTGAGGGGGGCTAGAGTCACCCCTGGTTCTTGGGTGCGGCTTAAGGGCAGCTCTACATCCAGTAGGTTCCAGCTCTGTGTTCCACAGGCATCTGGACCCACATGCTCGGTGGCATTCTGGAATGGACTGAATACCCCATGGCCAGAGCTGAGGAGTGGCTCAGCCCCATCTTTAAGCTTTAGCATCTCCTGTCTTTCTGAACCCTCAAGACTGTTGTTGCCATTCATTTATTATGCATGAGGGGAAAACAGTAATTTCAGCTAATAGCATATCCTGTAGGCCTATGATATCTACTGCTAGCCAAATTTGTGATGAAAATCTCTTCCTTATAGGAAGTATTGAGTTTTAATCTTGGTGAACAGAAAAAGTATTATATAAATAAAACTAGGAAGTGGGTGTGAAGGAGTTCCCTTTCTAGGGATAACAAGTAATGAGGTTATTCTAATCATCTGAAGTGGGATCTCCTGAAGGAAGAACTAAGCGACCATCCCCTTCTCAGAGGTAATGTTAACCCAGACCCTTACATAAGGTTTGGAGGCCTAGCTTTCAATAACTCAGATACGTCCTGATTTCCCAAAGCCAGGATCCACTGCCTCAAGGAAATGAACTGTGGCAATCTGTGCTGGCTGCCTGGGAGCCAAGGCAGAGGCAGGCTTTAAGTGGCGGTGAGCTGGTTCCTGGGGAAGATGAAAAGTGGAGCCCACACCAAGGTGGATTGTGGGAAGACTATGGGACATCACACAGATGCTATCAGTTTCTTTGAGGGAGGCAGAGGGGGTGAAATTCATCCTGAGCCAGGCACAGAACTTGAGGGGGACCATAGGGGCTGGAGACAGTGAACTAGGCCCAGACAGATTTGCAGACCTTTCCTGGGACCCAGAGCAGGATAATCCAGGAGCACGGGTGGGATGATACTGAATGGATATTAATGGTTAAATCTTAGTAACCCTTAAAACAGCTTCTCAACAGTTGGCATCGGAGAGATGAGGCAGGCTGAGAGCTTTAGCAAGTCAAGTTCATGGATGCTACGTAGGACTAACCAAATCAGAAGCGGTAAGGCAGTATATATTTAGCAAACTTGACAAGCTCCCTGAGCTATACTTCTTTTTCCTACTGTTGAGGCCTGGGAGAGCCTAGGCTATCTGAGTAGGCCGTACACCACTGACTGCCTTCCTCCCTCCTCCCAGGTCTTGAGTTAGGGGTCAACTAAGACCTCTCAATTTGAGCTCACAGGAAGTGCTCCCAAGCTTGGGGCGGGGGGCATCTTCTGCCTACTGTTGAGAGTGCCCTTCACTTCTGCCTTCCCAGCCTGCCATCCGAAATCCATTTCTCACCTATAAAGAAAAATCTCTCTTTGATTCCTAGCTGTCTGGAGAAGTCCTTCTTGTGGTCTAATCACCATCCCTCTTGTTAGGGTCAGTTCATGCTCTCCAAAGAATAGCAACTGTTCCCTGGTGATCCCTGCTCCCTCTCTCCCTCAGGCCTTAATGAAATGCTGGCAGAGATGCTCATAAAACTGGCCAAATTAGTGGGCACTCCCCAAACCGCCACTGGGCAGGAGCATGTGGTCAGTATAGAACACTAACATAGTGAATGAAAGTTTTAATTAGCCAAGCCTTCCCAGAAGAATGCTCTCCTGGGCTTTTTACAAGCCCTGACTGTCCTCTTCATTTCACTTGGTGAGGGGAAACTGAGGCATGAAAGAGCACACATACACACACACACACACGTAAGGAGAGATAGCCAGATGTGGGCCCTGCAACCCTGTGCTACTTGGGAGTCCTAGCTTCCTGACTTGGCACAATCACACTGGCTTCTGCCCTTCACCTACCTGAGTCTTGAAGAATTTGGGTTCTTCCTTTACTGGTCCTGAGCTGATGATTGTGACCCCTGACGGTCTCAGCCCTGCCCCTACTACTTACGACTCCTTGTAGTACACGATGAAGCTGAGCAGGTCACGGGCCTCCAGCGGCTCATAGCGCTCCCAGCGCAGCAGGATGCGGTCGGCCTCCGTCAAGTTGAACACAAAGCGAAGGGTACGGGTCTGGCCTGAATGAGACAAGTGAACACCTGCTTCCACTTGACATGCTTAAGCTCCCACCTGGACTGTGTAGCTTCCTGTCCCCAGAGCCACCTCTGAAGAAGCTAGCTTCTTCAAGTGTCCCCCTCCCCTGGGTAACATGGGTTTGGTATGTTTTTCTAAGTGTGAATGTATCTGTGAGCACCCAGATGAGTCACACTGTGACTGTGCTGGCTTGCTCTGAGGTTGGGGTTTTGAGCCTTACAGGCAGCACGGTCTCCATTAGTGCGGGGGTTGATCTCAGCCTTGTTTTGCCGGCCTCGAGTCCCAGTCACCTCTTCCAATCGGTAAATGTGTTCCAAGCAGAGGTGTGGATTGAAGGCAAAGTAGATCTTGCCCACGGGAATGGTGAGCCCTGCGGTCACCCAGGACCCCAGCTGTTGTAGGTTCTGGTTGTCCAGCACGTACAGGGTGTAGTTCCTGGGGTAGGCCAGGGGAAGGGCATGGGAAAGGGGGTGGGTGATGGGCTCCTCTTGGAGGGGCTGTGCTGGCCCCCGTGCAGATCACTCATGCCCAGCACATGGGAATGAGGGACTCAGACACCCTCTCCCTGTCCACTGATGAGGAGTATGATGTCCAGCAAGTCACCCACTCTCTCTGGTGTCCCCATCAGTGAAATGGTGTCAACACCTCCTTCCTTCCACCATTGTGCTGTAACTAACCTCCTGCTTTGTGCCAGACTTTGCGCTGGCTTGGGGGACACAGGAGGAGTGACACTCATCCTTGTCAGCTAGGAGTACATGACAATGTGCAAGGAGACGGGAGAAGCTACACAGGAAACTTACTGACGGTCATTTGAAGCAGTCATTTTGTTTTGAAAAACATGCCTCTATTTTTTTTTTGCCAGTCCTGAGCACTGTCCCTGGCTTCTTTTTGCTCAAGGCTAGCTCTTTACCACTTGAGCCACAGCACCACTTCCAGCTTTTTCTATATATGTGGTGCTGAGGAATTGAACCCAGAGCTTCATGTATTCGAGGCGAGCACTTTACCACTAGGCCATATTCCCAGCCCAACATGCCTCTATTATGGGTAGGCCTTGACTGGTAGGTGGTAGGATGGGCATCAAGACCAGCCAGTTCCACTCTGCAGCTGAGAGGATCAGATAACAGTTACAGCCAGTCCTCATAGACTTACATATGACCTTGATTTTTATTGTATACACCAGTGTTCCAGGCATTGTTGTAAGTGCATTACATGTAAGGACTTAGTGCCATTCACAACAATCCTAAGAAGGAAGTAGAGTTAGCTTAAGCCCTATTTTACAGATGAAAAAAAAATCTAAGGAACAAGAGGTTAGGTATCCTGTCCAGTCACACAGCTAGTAGATGGTTCCAGAGCCCATTCTTTACACTCTCTCAGGGAATGATGGAGAAAAGGAGCTGGTCAGAAGCCTGATTCTTACCCATCTACCATGGTGTCTCCGCGGATTAGTTTGAGGTTCTTGAAAAAGCCCAGAGACACAAGAGCAAAGGAGTGCTTGATTTTGAGGAAGCCTGTGATGGTCTCTACCAGGCCCAGGCTGTGTTGCAGCTCCAGTTCCAGGTTGTCTGAGGATGGGGGAAACATGGAGGCAGGAAACATGATAAGTTCTCAGGGTAGGAGCCTGGAGAGGTGGGGGGGGGGGCAGGCAGGGAAGATGGAACTCAGGGATGGAACTTAGGGTGAAGTGGTGATCAGCCTGTCATGCCAGGGGAGTGGCTGGGATGGAGAGTGTGGCCAAGGAGAGGGTTGTGTCTCTGGAGTGGATACTGACAGCCCTGGCGCAAGTTGAGGATGAGACTTCCCTCCACGTGGGTGCAGCCCACCAGGTCCTGTGCTGCCTGGATGGAGTCGATGGTCTTGGTGCCCACCTTGCACTCTTTGGGGCACAAGCCCTCACACTTGTGGCAGAATATGCTAGCAGAGGGCAAGCAGAGAGCATGAGCCTTGGACTTGGATGGGTGGCTTCAGTCCCTCCTCTCTGCCCCAAGGGTGTTTCCCCACCCTCTGCTCACCTGCTACCATTACGGGTGAATCCTGGGGGGCACTGGGCCAGGCAGCTACCCTGGTGGATGCCAAAGGTGGAGGCACGGCCGGGCAGAGAGTGCAGGTTGGCGCAGTGCTCTGCTGTGACACAGCGCCAGGATTCATACTGGTAGGTGCCTGGAGGGCAGGCCCCGTGGCAAGAGCCCTGGAAGTAGAGGTGGCGGCAAGCTACGCAGGCACGAGGGTCTTCTGGCCGACTACAACCACCAAGACATTCGGAGTGGCAGCACTCACCCCCCGTTGTGCAGGCCAACCCGTGGGAGCAGGGACACACTGCGGGCAGAGGGCTGCATTAGGTTTTACGTGTGTCCCTGATCCTGGTCCCAATGTCCCTCCTGGAACACTCAGTGTGCAGCCAGATCCCTCCCACTGAGATGTCAGTGGCTGCCCACTTTCGTTTCCCTCAGACAGGGGGCTCTTGAGGAAGGACTGCGGCTCCTTTCTGTAGCTTCACCTCCCACAGTGCCTCAGTAGGGATGTCCGGACTCAGGACTGACCAGTGACCTTGCCCATCGGGTTGCTGCTCTCCAGCCTGCTGTCCTGTCTAGGCCTACATCATTGGACAGGGTGCCAGGGTGAGTCAGCTGGCTTTCCCTGAGCACATAGGCCCAGGGCAAAGTGAGCCTGGGAGCATGTGGAGGCAGGGCCACTCCTGGGCATTTTACCTGTGCCCCTGCCCAAAGGGCCTCCTTCTTCCCCTCCCTGCCCTGGGCGGGAAGCCACCCTAGCAGCCATGCCTGAGTGCTGCCAGGGCAGCTAGACGTGTATGGCAGCTGTGTGTGGAATAGGGGTCAGCCAGAGCCTGTTGACACTGTACACCAGAGGTCTGAGAGGACCTGCCACAGCTGTGTTTACAGCCAACAGGACAGCACCAGGGAGGTGGGCCCCACAGATACAGCGGGGATCCAGTTACTCTCCGAAGCAGTGAGGTGGGGGGGCGGTGACAGGGAGTTGACTTCTGGGACAGAGGCCCGTGGAAAGGACTCCTAGTAGGCTGGAGGACCTAGATCAGCTCCTACCTTCTGAAAGATTTTCTTGTCCTCCCTTGTTCCCCTACTCCCTTCTGTTTCCATGTGTCTTCATTCCTAAAGAAGATCCTACTTCTCACATGTCTGCTCTCACCTGTCTGGGTCTTTTTGCCCTTGGTGCCCACCTCCACGTTACCCTGGTTTTACCTGCGATGAAATTGCTTTAACTGAGAATACAGAACCCCTGCCCTGTGCCAGGTCACTTCCTATTGACATTGTGATCATCTACAGAAGAGAACACTGAGGCACAGTACATCAAATGAACACAGTCAGTAAGATGCAGAGCTGAGACTTGAACCCAGGCCATCAAAATGGCTAAGTACCCATGGTCCCAAACTGTTTCTTCCATTGCTTTGTGTCTACGTGTGCCTACTGTCTCCCCATACCCACCTTTACCTGTCCTTTACCTACTCTATGATCACCTGATGCTGTCTTGTGATTACTCCTTGGCTGCCATATACTATAACAATGATTTGACTTTCCCAGTTTCCTTTTCCATGAAATGGGAAAAACATCAGTACCTGCCTCATAAGATGAATGAAGACTAAAAAATCAGTGCCTTGGGGCTGGGAATGTGGCCTAGTGGTAAAGTGCTCGCCTAGCATGCATGAAACCCTGGGTTTGATCCCTCAGCACCACATATATAGAAAAGGCCAGAAGTGGCACTGTAGCCTTGAGCATAAAGAAGCCAGGGACAGTGCTCAGGCCCTAAGTTCAAGCCCCAGGACTGGCAAAAAAAATAAAAGCCAGAAGTGGAGCTGTGGCTCAAAGTGGTAGAGCACTAGCCTTGAGAGAAAAAAGAAAAAAAGAAGCCCAGGGACAGTGCCCAGGCCCCGAGTTCAAGCCCCATGACCAACACAAAACACAAAACAGAATCAATGCCCTATCATGAGGCTACTAAGCCTCCTTTTGCCTTCCTCCTGTTGGCCCCCAGTTATATTCTATAGCAGTGCCCACCTCTCTGGCAGTGGCTGGAGGTCCAGCACCTGTAGTCAGTGTGCCCATTGAAGGTGGTCCTGGCACAAGGCTCTCCAGCTGCACCCAGTACTCCAGGGCACACGTCAGCACACTCCTCGCCCAGCTTGTTGCCCACAATGTGGTTGGCACCTGGGGCAGGCTGCAGCAGACCCCAATCAATGGTGGAGAGGTGGCAAAGCTCCTGGTTCTTCTCCACACGCACGGCCCCACGCAGCACAGCCCCCAGAGCTGGCAGTCCCACGTCTCGCAAGTGTGGCATTTCATAGATGACCAGCGCGTAGCCCAGGAAGAGGCGGGCACCTCGGATCACGGCTAGGTTGGGGAAGAGGTCACGCAGGCTCTCTAAGCCATAGACACGGAAGAGCAGCAGGTAGTCAGTGACCTGAGTGAGACGTGGGAAGCTGAGGCCGCGGAAGTCCTCCCCTGTGGCCGTGAACATGAGCAGGATCTGCAGGTGGCCCTCCACCACGCTGCAGCTCTCCAGCCGCTTCAGCTCTGCCACTTCTGAGCGGATGTCCAGGCTGGGGCACACTGTAGGCACAAGTGGCGTGCATCAGTGAGTAAGGACAGCCCAGGTCAAGTGCTGCCCCCATCTTGTCCTGTTGGCTTTGGGGGAGAGGCAGCACCTGGCATTAGGCCACCCATGGGAGGAGGGAGGAGAAATCAGCCTTTACCATAGCCTAGGAGGTCTTAGGCAATTTGGACCCTGTAATCTGATTTCTTTTCTTTCTTTCTTTCTTTCTTTTTTTTTTTTTTTTTGCCAGTGCTGGGGCTTGGACTCAGGGCCTGAGCACTGTCCCTGGCTCCTTTTTGCTCAAGGCTAGCACTCTGCCACTTGAGCCACAGCGCCACTTCTGGCCAGTTTCTGTATATGTGGTGCTGGGGAATTGAACCCAGGACCTCATGTATACGAGGCAAGCACTCTTGCCACTAGGCCATATCCCCAGCCCCCCTGTAATCTGATTTCTTATGTGTGACAGTACTGGCTGGGACTTGAACTCAGAGTTTGGTATTTTTGCTTAGCTTTTTCACTCAAGGCTGGAGCTCTACCACTTGAGCTACACATCCACTTCTGGATTTTTTTTTTCTTTTGTCTGATAATTAGAGATAGGATTTGTCTGCCTGGGGTTAGCTTCAAACCAAGATCCTCAGATCTCAGTCTCTTGAGTAGCTAAGAACACAGGTGTGAGCCACTGGTGTCCAGCTACCACTCTTAATTTTGTCCCTTTTCTTTCATTCTTCAACCACTTTGACCTCTTCACTGGCCTGCAAACAAGCCAGCCTAATTCCTGGCTCAGGGTTCTTTGTACCTTCTTTTCCCTCTGGCTAGAAGTCTTACCCCTCTCTCTACCCTCATTTCCTTAAATCACTTTTCAGTGTGGCCTTCTATCACCATTTTGTTTAAAACCATGAAACTACCTACTCCCCACCTACTTAATTTTCCTTAGAACTCCTAATACTACCTGGTGTATAATTTTATTTTGTTTGTTGTAAGTAGGTGCCGTAGGGCAACAGTCTTTGTAGAATGCTGTGTTCTAGTATCTAGTATAATGCCTGGCACCCAGGACACTGAGCACTGAGATTCAGGCACTCTACTTCTCTCCCTAGCCTAAGGGAGCTAGCTGGCTGATCTCTGCATTGTTTAGTCTCAGAGGGAAACTGTGGCACCCCATTGCCAAAGGCTCACATTTCAGTCTCCCCAATTTTTTGGGGGGGGGTGCTTGTAGATAAGGTGGTCACTCATTTGTCCAGCCTCAGAAGGTCCTGAGCCTTGGTGCAAACCTTAAGAGCTGGGCCTTTCTTCCATAACCTTCTAGTACTGAGTAACTTTCCCTTTGGGTGCAAGTACACTTAGTCCAGCAGCACTGGTTGCAAGAACACCGTTGGCTTTGTCCCCAGCACTGCTGCATATATCTCCACCACCCCTTCCAAGGAGGGTGGGGCCCCTCCCAGTCCACTTTGCATCTTCCATAGTGTCCAATCAAGAGCCAAACCCACTAGGTACTTGGGAACTGTGGATCAGGGACATTTGGATCCCAAATCTACTCCCCTTGGGGACTCAGCTGTGTCCAATTTCCTTAAGACCTAGGGTGCCCCTGCTCACTTGTTTTTCTCTCCCCAAGACTTTAGGATGACTTCCCTGTAGGGGCTGGATGCCCTGCTACATTTGCTCCTAAGGGGCTCTTGTAGGTTCCTCATGAAGAAGATGCAAGTCTGAATCCTTCAGGCTGACTTTCAGGTCCAATCTCTTCAGCCTCTGTCTGTTCTCTCCTTTTCCACCTGGCCCTCTAGCAACATAAAACACACACACACACACACACACACACACACACACACACACAGAGCCAGATTATACCATCCAGGTTCATTCCCTAATAGCTTGGGAAGACCAGTGTTGGGAGGTAAGCCTGTCTTTCCCATTGTCCTGAATTGTCCTAAGTCAGACTCTACCCAGCAAGCTGTGTGTGTGTGTGTGTGTGTGTGTGTGTGTGTGTGTGTGTGTGACCAAGGCAGGTACAGAGACTCACAAAGGAGAGGGAGAGAATGAGAAAACACTTCTATCCCCCTCCATGAAGGCCAATCAGGCTCTGCGAAGCAGATGGGGGGTTCTCTTAGGCGCCCTCTTCCCATCATGCCTCATCCTCTCTAGGGCTCCCCTGATGAGAGTCATTTGGAAAAACAAATCTAAGACCTTGGCAAATTAACCCCTGCCTTCCCCCTAGGACTCAGCTCTAGGCAAAGCTAAACTGGGAACCAACATCTGGGTCCCTTGACCAAATACTAACTCCTTCCCCCCAGGGACATGCTTCTATATCCTGGCAACTGTGCTCCTGGCTGGCATCCTCGGTAGTGTGTCCTAGCCCAGCGAGGGAAGGGCCGGGAAGGGGGTCCAGTGGGGTGGGCACTGTGCTTTTGCAGGCAGAGCCCCTGTAACTGGCACTCTTCAGAAGCTCCACCCCCACCCCAGCCCATGTGTATCACTTCTCTGTCTATGTAGGAAGGGGAGACTCTGTCCTGCCCCTGGAAGCCCCCAATTTGAAGGACATTATAAGACCCCTCAGGTAGGCACAGAGTGTTGGATTCCTGCGCTCCCTTTGTCTGGATGGAACACAGAATCAGGCAAGGGCATGCCTGAATCCTTCCCCTCTGACTCTATCCACTCCATCCCTTTTGCTTCTCCCCAAGCCCCCCTCCCCATCTCATGAGGACTATTTGGCTTATATGGTCCCATCCTCACCTCCCATATCTATCTGAGGAGAAGCACTTAAGCTCGGAGGAAAAGCAAGTTCTCCCTCAAACCAGTCCTCCTGCCCAGTAGCTGAGGCCTAAGGGTGGAACATGGAACAGAACACATTCTAGATTTAATTTCTGTTTTGTGTCTACACAATATATTCAATTACTTAATGACGCCTGATTCCTAGCTACTGGCCCCAGCCTTGTTCCTTTCCATTCAGTGGCCCTAGAAATGACCTCTAACACTCCCACAGCCTCACTGAGAGGTTCTCATTGAGACTTCACCGATTCTCATTTAGACTTTACAGGAGGCTATGATTTCACAGGCAGGATTAGGTTGAGTACATCTATTCAGCCCCTGGTTTTCAAGTCCTCACTTCCTAGGGCGTTGAGGTAGTGGAGGAGGGAAACCCACACCTTTATGTGGGCAAGAATAAACTAACTGTTCTTCCTAATGGGAAGTCTAAAGAGCTTAACCTCAGTCTTTACGATGTAGTGAACAAAAAGTAGAAGTGTTTCTGGCTGAAGGCTCAGCTAGTTGGTATCCCAGTCACATGGGAGGAAGATGGGGAGAGACAGTGCTGGGGACTCACCCTCTAGCGTGCTCAGGCCAAATTCCAAGGAGAAGAGGATCATAAGCAGCCATGTTCCCCAGGGCCACAGACTGGGTACTGCCATGGTCCCAGGCCTGGCTGGCATCCAGTACTGGCTCTCTCCAGGTGGGCTCCAGGAAGAAGGGTCTGAGAGACAATTAGAGATTACCGAGATCTAGGCTTTGGAGAGGAGGGGAAAGGCCCAGGTAGGGAGATTAGGAATCCCACACTGAGTCAGCAGGGGACAGAAAAGAAATGAGGATCACAAAGACACAGAGCCAGTGTGGGCAGCTGGAGACAGCCTCAGTGTAAGACCAGAGACAGAGCGAGAGACAAGGGCCGACACGCAGAAACGAGAAGAGCCTCCAGAGAAATGGACCCAGGGTTCAGGGCAAAAGGCAGTCCCGGAGGCCCGCAAACCCCAGGGAGGGGAGGGGAGGGGAGGGAGCGGAAGCCCCCAGGACAGCCCGGGGGAATACCCGACTGGACTGGGGAGCGTCTCCCGGATCCCAGGGGTCCGCTGCCTCCTAGGCGCCAGCCCGCTGCGCTCCCGGCGGGATCTTCCGGGGCGGGTTCACGGGGGGCCGCGCCCAGCGCGGGTCCTCCCCGCCCCCCAGTTCCAAACGGATTCGGTTTGCTGGGACCTCTTAGTTCCCTCCGCCCACCCTGTCAAGCCAAAATATTTAGCCTGATAACTGAGGAGGGAAGGGGAGGGGAGGGGAGGGGAAACAGGCCTTGTTGGGGGAAATAAGGCCAAAATATGGGGAGGGGTGGGGGGGAGGGTAAGCCGAGAGCTGAGCTTCCTTAACCTTGCTTGGCTGGGGTGGGTCCTCGGCCACCCTCACGCCCCACCCCAGGCGCCGCGGTAGATCTGGGGCGTTGTACCGCAGAGGGAAGGGCCAGCGCCGGGATCACCTGGGGAGCAGTGGCCGGCTCCACATTCGGCCAACAACAGGTGCCTTGGCACCTGCGGGGTGACTTTCCAGTAGTGTGGACCCAGGCGAACCTGCTGGTTGAAACCCAGCGAGAATGTAGACAGTGTTTCCCGTCGCCTCTGGAGACCCCTCTCGGTTTCCCGAGGCCACCTGGTTCCGTGGCCCCTTAGCGCGAGGCTCAGACCCCGCCAGCTCCCTCTATTCGGTCCACCATCCCGGTGAGAAGGGGATTCGCCTTTGTCCGGTCACCTCTCTGAATTCAGGCTGGTGGTTGGTGGCTTTCTCCCCTGCTTTGGCTTTTTGTTGGGGGTGGGGGTGGGGGAGGAGGGGACCATTCATGTTGGGGCGCTGGCAGAAGGAGAACCGCGAATCTCCCTAGAAGGTCTCCTTTTGCTCGCTCGGGGGAGACCCTCCTGAGGGACCCCTCTTCCCTCTCCTCCGCTAGAGACTCCCAGGGACTTTTGTCAGGCCCGCGCGTGGGAAAGGCTGGCACCTGCCCTCCCTCTGGTGCCCGGGGCGGGGGGTGGGGGGGGGGAGGGGGGAACGGGAAGGAGGGAAGGAGGCTGGAGATCCCCGGGCTTCCCAAAAGGTGCGCGGCCTCCGAGGGCCGCCCGGGTCCCTCGCTCCACCCGCGGGCGGCTCCTGAGTCCGAAGAGCTAAGAGAAGATCTATTAATTTCTCCGCGCCAGAAATCGATGCCCTTGTCAGGATGGCGATCGATGGCAGCTCCGCTCTACCTGACGCTCCCCGCCCCGGGCTGGCTGGCCAGTGTCGGAGAGAGAGGACCCTGGGAACGGAGGCGCTGCGCCGCTGGGGTACGGACCACGCCCCCGCCCGCCCGCCCGCCCGCCCCGGGCCCGGCGCGGACACCGCGGCGCGCAGGCTTCTAGCGCCGCCCGGTGGTCTCCTCTGGACGGCGGGGGCTCGGCTCCCGGGGCTCAGGCTGTTCTTAGATCACGTCTTCTGAGCCTCTGCTCTGGTTTTCCTCCCCAGGTTCTGCTTCTGGCTCTTTCGAGGGGTCCTCTTCCTTCTCTTGCTTAAGGTTCAAAGTGTTCCGCCTAGTTTATCCCAAGTGTCCCGCACATCCCCGCTGGCGAGTGCGTGCGTGGCGAGGCCAGGGACTGGGTAGGATGACCGGGACTCTCAACCTTTTCCCGGCTCAATCATCTCCCCTCCCCCCACCCCCACCGCCCCCAAACTAAAAATGCAGCTGTTTTACTTTGGGGGAAAAAAAAAAAATAACGTATCAACTTCCCAGCTCCCCGAGCCCCCTAAAGACACTCCCGAGGCGTTCTGCTGCGGCCCTTTCATGACTCTCGGAGGTGCGGGGATAGTCGGGCAGAAAGCTGGCACCGGGGAGGGGCAGAGGGGGGGGGGGCCCTTGAAAGGGAAGGGGTAGAGCTGGGGTCTGGAGTTGGGGCGGGGCCGCGGCCGGCGGGGTGGGGCGGGGCGGGGCCGGGCGGGGACCGCTGGCTCCGCCCTTTCCTGGCGGCTGGGTCTTTAACACCGCCGCCCTGCGCACATGTCGCTGGAGGCCCGGCGGCCGGCGCAGCTGGGAGCGCACGGACCGTCGGCCACCCGGCCCGAGCGAGGCGCGCGCCGCCGCGATGCTGCGAGGCCGGCGGTGCGGGCAGCTCGGCTGGCCTCGCCGGGCTACCGTGCCGGGCAGACTGCTGGCTTGGCTGATGCTGGCATCTGCAGGCGCTGCATCCTGCCCCGAGGTCTGCTGCCCCTTTGGTCCCTCGGGGCTGCGTTGCACCCGGGCTGGGAACCTGAGTAGCCTCCAACTGCTGGGCGCCAAGAATCTGACAGATCTGTGAGTGTCCATCGGGCGAGAGGACGCGGGGACAGGAGGGCACAGCCCTGCCCCGAGGGCGCGCACTCGCTGCCGGCTTGCTGGGTCAGGCGGGGTGGGCGCGGCAAGGCTGGCATCGCGCATCTTTGGTGGTACCCTGGGCATGTCCCGCTGTCACCGCCTGGGAGCTTCTGTGGAGCTCAGGGTGGCTAGATCACTGGTTTGAGGCAGAGCGAGGGTGAATTGCTGTCAACCAGATCTGAGACAGTCCAGCCATCCAGAAGTATCTCTCTCTCTCTCTCTCTCTCTCTCTCTCTCTCTCTCTCTCTCTCTCTCTCTCTCTCTCTCTCTCTCTCTTCTCCTCTCCTCTCCTCTCCTCTCTCTCTCTCCTCTTCTAGAGTGGAAGGGATGATTAACTAGGAGAACCCCTCAATGTGGCACCTTTACTGTCTTTTCCCTTTCCTACCGAGACATTAGCCTCCAATGTGTCATGACCAGGCTGGAGCAGCTTTTCCCATGAAATTGAGCTGGAATTGGTGGGAGGTGGTGAGGAGCCCCACCTTGGTAGTTGAGCTATCCTAGCCCCATTTCCACCCTTCTTTGCCTCCAGGTCTCCCTGATTTGAATGTGTGCGATGAAATGGACTCCCTCATCTTCTCTTCCCCCACCCCCCTCACCCTTTGTACCCTGGTCTCCCTGCCTGAATTGGGGAGTCAGGGCTATTTCTGAGAGGTGCTTCCCACCTCCAGGTCCAAAGCTGGAAAGTGCCTCCAGCATTCTGCATTACTCTGACATTCTGCAAAAAAAAAAAAAAAAAAAAAAAAAAATTTACTTACAAAATACTTCAGTACACTTTAGCCACTGCAATAACTGGCGTAGAAGTACTCAAGTATTACTTGATGGCTAGAAAATACCAGAGTATTCTGTGTGGCTGTTGGGGCCAGCAAGACTTCTAGAAGAGGAGAGAAAAATCCCCTTTCTGTGCTCTAGGCTATAAGAGGTGGATCAGGAACCCTAGCCTCATGCAGTAACAGGCTAGAAAGAGTCCAAGTTGGGGGCTGGAAGTTACTGGAGCAGCCTGTAATAATTGGCACTGAGTTACTCGAACATCTTAGGGTAATTAACGGGAAGGTACTGAATATCTCTTTCTAATGGCCCTGGGGAGACAAGAAAGAGAAGAGATGGCCTTCCTTGCCTTGGTTTGTGCCTAGATTTTCACATGAGAAGTGGGCAGGAGAGCCAGCTGTCATCTGTGGTTCTGCCCATTCATCACCCTGGGTTTCAAACTAGGACCCAGGCTGCTGACCATGCCCATCAATGTTCTCATTCCCCAGTTAATTTCTAAGCATCAAGTGAGTCTGGCCTAGGGACTGGGGGAGTGGACAGTACTGAGGACCTGAAGACACTAAAGGCGATGAGTTGAGATGTCCCACAGGGTGGGGCAGCAGCCTGATTCTCCCCCTCCCCAATCTCCCGCAGTCCTCTCCCTCCCCCTCCCTCCCCTGCAGAGCTAACAAGGAGATAATGGACTTGAACAGACAGATTAATTATGAATCCAAACGAATGAGACAGCTTTGAGTATGCTGCCTGACAGCTCGCACACACCTGCTAGCCTCACCTTCTTACCATCTTCCTGAGTCCCTACAGCTTGAAACCTTCTGGGCTGAGGGCTCAAGGGTAATCAGAACAGGGACCTCCCTCAAAGTCACTCGATGCGATTCCCTAAGGCCTTGAGACTGAGGACCTGACACCTGGCTGTCCTATGGGGCCAGGGCTGAAGGAGGGCAGCGAGGGGTCACTTATATTGGTCCTGGTTTCCTTTCCTTATGTAGGGAAAACCCAAGGGGAGAGAGGGAGAGTTTTAAGAGCTGGCAAGATGTCAGGTCCCTAGCATGCATGGATGGGGGCAAGGAGAGGAGCACACAACATGCCAGCCCAGGGGAGTGAATTCTTAGGAACATGCCAGATCTAGAAGCAAGGCGGGCAGCAGGCCGCCATCGCCATCCCCACTGCCTGCTGGCTTTTCTTTCTTCCTTTCCATGGTCTCTCTATCTTGCTTTCTCTGTCCTTATCTATCTCCTTTTCCTTATCTTTCTTCTTGCCTTACCTCTCTCCCTGTCTCTCTCTCTGAGTTCTCATCCTGTCAGTTTCTTTTTCTCCCTGTCTCTGTTTCACTCTTTGTTTTTTTGGCTCTCCTTCCCCCACCCCACTCAGTCTTCCCACAGCAAGCACTGTGTAGGCAGCCAGTCCCTGGCCTCCTTCCTCCCTCCCACCCTCCTTCTTTCCCTCCCCCTCACACTCTCCCTGCCCCTCTTCCCTTTCTGCCTCCCTTGTGGGGTAGTGGGGGGGGGTGTTTCTTGACTGATAGCCTCTATGCTTCTTGCTTGCTCTGCAAAGGCATGGGGGGCAGTGATTAGGGGTTGCTGCTTGAGTGTGGGGAGGGGCCAGATGCTTTGAGTGGGCAGACAGGCTGGGGTGTGTTCCTGTGAGTGTGTTTGTGTGTGCTTGTGTGAGTGAGCCCAGATGTGGCCCCTGAGCAGGTGTGTTTCAGAGCACACATTCACAGGGCCACAGGGATCTTCTGCGCTGTGGCACAGTGGCAGTGGGGAGGGGCACTCTTTGTGGAAGCCAGTGCCCACTGTTAAGCTTGTGCAAGCTGAGAACGGTCTAGTGTGTTTTATGAACAGATGCATGCACATTCTCACCCATGTTTGTGTGTGTGTGTGTGTAGAGAGAGAGAGAGGTATCGTTGTGCTTTGCCTGTGTGTGAGCATATGAGCATGCATCTGTGGGCACCTATGCATGTGTGAACACACACAAACAAGAGCACCTCTGTGCATGTGCTTTTGCCTCTGTGTGTATGCGCATGCTTGGTGGGTAAGTAGTGCAAGAGGTGTGTGGGAATGTGCAAATGCACAAGTGTGAGGATGCATGTGCAGGTGTGACTTGTGAGGACTTGTGCATATGTATACATGTGTGCATACACTTATTGTGCATGTGCAGGTATGTGTGTGAATGGCACATGTATGTGCAGGCATGCACATGTATAACTGAGAAGGAAGCCATGTGCTGGTGGCTCATGCCTGTTATCCTAGCTCCTCAGGAGGCTGAGATCTGAGGATTATGGTTCGAAGCCAGCCCACATAAAGAAGTCTGTGAGAGTCTTTTCTCCAATAGACTACTCAAAAAAAAAAAAAAAAAAGCCAGAAGTGGTACTGTGGCTCAAATAGTAGAGCACTAGCCTTGAGCTAAAGAATCCCAGGGATGGTGCTGAGGCCCTGAGTTCAAGCCCCAGGACAGGCAGAAAAAAAGAAAAGAAAAGTTGTGAAGGAGATGGTGGGCTTGGTGGGGGGTGGGGGACGACTCCGTGTGGGCCTGAGTGCTAGCTGATCCTCTTCTCCCTTTACAGCTACGTGGAGAACCAGCAGAATCTGCAGAGCCTGGAGCTCAGTGACCTTCAGGGCCTGGGGGAGCTGAGAAACCTGTGAGGGGCTGAGAATGTGCGGGTTGGGTCTGGGCAGAGGGTGGGCTCAAGAGTCATAAGGTCTGGGAGGAGCTGCAAGGCTGAGAACTGGGAGCCTGGGAGGTCAGGAAGTTCAGGGGTCTGAGGGGGGCAGGGTGGTTATAGGAGCTAAGGAGGCAAGGACAGCCGCAGGACCCAGTGGCACTGGGGACTTGGGGCTGGAGTTACTGCAGAGGACAGGGACTCAGAATCCTCCTTTGCCCACTGCAGCACCATCGTGAAGAGTGGCCTTCGTTTTGTGGCTCCAGATGCCTTCCGTTTCACTCCTCGACTCAGTCGCCTGTGAGTGGCCGGGCTGGGTGGTGGGGAGGTGGGGAAGACCCTAAGACTTGAACTGCTAATGGACTTGGCCTTCCCCAGGGGACTGTTCTCAAGGAGGTCAGGGATGTGTCTCTCTATTCCCTGGATAGTGCTCCCTCCAAAGTCCCTCCTGTCTCCATACTTCAGGGACTTATCTCATGTGTATCGTCCTGGAGTTCAAATGCACAGTTCCAGGAGCAAGGGATGGGAGCAGGACTCCTGGGTTCTGGCCAGAATGTCATCTTTTAGCCCTCCTAATTGGAAAGCACCAGGCCGGAGCCAGCGTGGGAATGGGGGTGGCCATACCTGCTGCTCCTCACACTCTCTCTTCCCAGAAGTCACAGCTACCTGTCCTGTTGAGGACAGAGTGTGGAGTGGACAGGAGACACTCTCAGAGTCCCTGGAAACCCCTGCTGGGCTGCCGAGCTTCAGCTCTTCTTCTTCCACGGAAGAAGCCCTGGTAGAGAGATGGAGGGGCCTGTCGTTTGTGCTGAGTCCTCTACGCTTTGGGCTGCGCTCAGTGATTTTTAACAAGTTTTGTTTGCTTGAAACACTGTTACCTCACCGACTACAGACTGGGTTAAAAAGTGTGTGCTCATGGGCTGGGAATGTGGCTTAGCGGTAGAGTGCTTGGCTAGCATGCACGTAGCCCTGGGTTCGATTCCTCAGCAGCTTATAACATAAAAAGTCGGAAGAGCCAGAAGTGGCGCTGTAGCTCAAGTGGCAGAGTGCTAGCCTTGAGAAAAAGAAGCCAGGGACAGTGCCCAGACCGTGAGTCCAAACCCCAGGATGGGCAAAACAAAACAAAACAAACAAAAAAAAAAACCCAGAAACCAAAAACCAACTGTGTGTTAGGTGATATTTCACAATTCTTATGTCAGGGTCTCTTTACAATCAACCTGGTACCAGATGTTGGTATAACCTATTTTTATAGATGAGAATTAGAGAGGCTTTTTTTTTTTTTGGTGGGGGGGAGGTGCTGAGACCACACAGCTGCAAGTGACAGGACAAGTGAAATCACACCCAGCTCTAAAGTGTCTCCCAAGTGGCAGTGTTTCTGGTCCTTGCATGGAGGTGCCTTTCCAACCCAGCCCTCACAGTTTCAAGCAGGGCACCCCCCCCCCCCCACCACAAGCATCCAGGGAGCAACAGCTGGGTGCAGTCACTCCTATGTGGGCTCATTTACCTCATCGCTCTAACTAGGGAGCTATGGTTCTGGGGTCTTTTTATTTCTGCCTGGACTTCCTCAGCTCTGTGGAGCAACAGGAAGGAGGAGGAGGGGACCTGAAGAAGTATTTTGACGTCCTTGTAGTCTGTCCTGCAGGGGGCAAAGTAGTGTGGGAGCTTGGCCCTTTCCCTCTGAGGGGGGGGAGGGGGGAGTACAGATGGAGCCCCTCCCCCAGCTGTGGCCTCAGCACTTTGCCAGCTGGGGCTGGAGGAGGGGGGAGGGGGACCGGCTGTTCTTTAGATCCCTTCCCTGGGGTCTGGGGAGGGGGTTAAGTGAGGTTAACCCTTGTTGTCCCAGGGAGAGAGAGGAGCGGACTCAAAAAGGTTTACCTGCCTGAACCTGACTCTAAATACAGGGCCATCTGCTAGTCTCCTCGCAGCCCTTCCCCGTTCCTCCTCTCCCTCCACCCTTCCACCCTTGCTCTCGTGGGAAGGGAGCCCGTGGATGTGAACTTCCTCCTGGCTCCTCCCTGGCGCTGGGTCAGGGTGAGGTCGGTGGCTCAGGGGCTCTGTTGCTTTCACAGGAATCTGTCTTTCAATGCTCTGGAGTCCCTGTCCTGGAAAACGGTGCAGGGTCTCCCCCTACAGGAGATGTGAGTGTGGGGGCTCCCTGGGCAAGGGCGGCCTGCGTGGCACGTGTGGCCCCGTGCACGCTTGGGCTTCTGTGCATGCACCCCCATCAAAGCAGACACTGCCCACCACAGGCTGAAGGGCTGCTGGCTGCATGTTCAAGGCAGGGCTGGGTTGGGAAGACCTAGCCTGGATGGCTGAGCCTGTGTGGCCAGAGGCTAGGTGCTGGCATGGTGCTGAGGTCCCAGACGAGCTGACCATGGGCCCACTGGGTGTTTGTGTATCTGGCACAGCACATCGCCTCATGCTCAGGGCAACTCACACTTGGGGTTGGGGGGTTGGCAGTGGCCTAGTGTGCACATTCAAGCCTATTTCACTGCCTGAGGGCCTGCCCTCCCTTTCCTTCTGCTCATCATGCTGAGGGCCCTTGCTGGGAGCCAGGACATGGCAATCGCTGGCTGCCTCTCTCTCCCTCTCCTCTCCTTTCATCTCCTCCTCCTCTCCTCTCACTCCTCTCTCTCTCCTCTCCTCCTTCCTTCTCTCCCTCCTTCCCACCTTTCCCTTCTTCCTTCTCTCCCTCCTCCCTCTCTCCCCTTTTCCCCCCTCCTCCTTCCTTCCTTCCTCCCTCCCTCCCTTTCTTTCTTTCTTTCTTTCTTCTTTCTTTCTTTCTTTCTTTCTTTCTTTCTTTCTTTCTTTCTTCTTCCTACTTCCTTCCTTCCTCCTTCCTTCCTTCCTTCCTTCCTCCTTCCTTCATTCTTCTTCTTTCTTTCTTTCTTTCTTCTCTTTCTTCTTTCTTTTCTTTCTTTTCTTTTCTTCTTTCATTCTTCTTTCTTTCTTTCTTTTCTTTCTTCTTTCTTCCTGTGCATGCCAGCACTAGGGCTTGCACTCAGGGCTTTGGCACTGTCCCTTAACTATCCAGCTTAAGGCTTGTACTGTACTACTTGAGCTATAGCTCTACTCCAGCTTTCTGGTGGTTAGCTGGAGATAAGAGTCTCATGGACTTTCCTACCTGAGCTGGTTTCAAACCACGATCCTCAGAACTCAGCTTCCTGAGTAGTTAGGATTACAGACATGAGCCACTGGTGCCTGGCTTTGCATATTTATTTCTCTGAGTGGCTCAGGGTTTAGGACTGGGTCTGTGACAGGTGCCTGTCCTGTGTAGCCCTGCCCCATTGCCATCCCCATCCTTGCCATCTGACCCATGCATTGCATCTCTCTGGCTCCTCAGTCCCCACATCAGTCTCTCCCTGACTCTCTTGTTGTGCTCCCATGTGTACCAGAGACCTGTCGGGAACCCTCTACGATGTTCCTGTGGTCTGCACTGGCTTCAGCGCTGGGAAGAGGAGGGGCTGGGCAGACTGCATGCCCAAAGGCTGCAGTGTACCAGATCCCTGGCCCTTGGGCACAACACCAGCTGTGGTAGGTGCTGGAGAAGTAGCCAGGGGTGGACAAAGAAGGCTACCTGCCTGGGGGCATGGCGGGAGGGTAGGGGAAGAAGTGGGCAAGGGGGTTCTGGGGCAATGACTAACACACTCTAACACCCCTGTGGCATCCTGGTGCCAGGTGTGCCCATGCTGAAGGTCCAAGTGCCGAACACCTCTGTGGAAGTGGGGGACGATGTCCTGCTGCAGTGCCACGTGACTGGGCAGGGGCTGCACGATGCTGGCTGGATCCTCACTGAGCTAGAGGGCACAGCCACAGTGATGGTGAGACGCCATGCATGCTCTTCCCCTGTCTACAAGAGACAGGATGCAGGGGATGAAGATGGGGAAAGAGAAACAAACAAACAAACAAGGGGCCCAAAAGAGTGAGAGCAGGGCAGCTCAGGACACGCAAGGAAACTGCAGGGAGGGCACTGGCCCATCTCTGCTAGATCTACTGTGTCCTTCAGGAGGGCCCTTTTCTGGAACAGAGAGAAGGTTGCAGTAGGAGGGAGCAGGTCACCATTCATGCTGGAGCTGGAAGGCACCATCCTTCCCATATGCTCTTTCTTTTTCCCTTTGTGTCAGTACTGGGGCTTGAACTCACAGTCTAGGTACTGCCCCTTAGCGTTTTTTGCTGAAGGCTAGTACTCTACCTACCATTTGAGCTACAGCTCCACTTCCAGCATTTTCATAGTCAATTGGAAGTAAGAATCTCATGATCATTCTTGCCTGGGCTCGTTTTGAACTCTAATCCTAAGACCTCAGCCTCCTAAGTAGCTAGGATTACAGAGAAGAGCCACTGGGGCCCACCTTTCTAGATCAGGAAGCTGAGGTCCAGGAAGAGGTACCATATCTGTGGCCCTGCATCTAGGGCCTGTCCCTAGGGGCCTTTGGAGTCCTTTCCTGGACATGCTGCAAGGAGCCTTCTCTTGGGTGTGTGATGAACACATTAGTAAAGTCTGCCCAGGTCTGGTTCCAGCTCTAATTACTTCTTAGTGACTTTAGGGAAGAAAATAATCCCTTAACTGCCTGCACTTTGTTTTTCTTATCAGCATACTGAGGAGGTGGACATGATGGCCTTCTGATGTCCTATCTGCCTCTGGGCATTCTCTGGCCGCTATCTGTTATCCAGACCTGTCTCTGGGCACCTTCCCAGGCTCTGCCTCTGTCCACAGGCTGGCTGTGGGCAGCTCCGCATAGCCAAGCTGACTACTGGAGGCCTTGTTCCCAAGCCCACTAAGCTCTGACATGGAGCTGTGCCCACCCTTAAAGCTGGCTGCACCTGGAGCAGACACAGAGCCCAGAGGGTAGATCAGTGGGGGGAGGGAGTGGTGTTCAGTCTGGCTTGGCTTTGGGAGGAGAAGTCAAACCCAGAATTGCTGAGGATGTGAAATGAGGGATCCCAGGAGCCCTGAGCCAGGGGTTCCAGACACAGTGGAGGGACCATGGCCCTGAGTAGTTCTACTACGCTGGAGTTCAAGGCTGCTGCCAGTGAATAGTGGAAAGGAATGGAGGCGAAGGCTCTGGTTTGGTGTGGAGATATCTTGCACCAGCTGCCTGTTTGGGAAATTCCAAACTTTTGTTCTCTCTTGGGGAAAATTTACATTTGCTAATCCAGCTTCCTATAGAGAAGTCACCCTGTAAGGGCATGACACGGAGGGAAAAGAGGCTGGTCTCCTTAGTTTGGAGAGTGAGGATAACCTGGCCTTCTAGGGGAGGAATAGTTAGGAACCAGCCCCTAGGGTGATTGGAGGAGAGGAGCAGCTGAGGGAGCCCAAGTGGAAGGCCAGGGAGCTCTTCTGGAATATTCCCAGGGGAGGCTCAGAGAAACTCCTCCTCTTGCATGTACTAAGGGGTCTCCACGTTTATGAAAGTTCCAGATAAATGACATTTATCCATTAGAGCATTTTTATTTTTATTATTTATTTATTTTGCCAGTCCTGGGCCTTGGACTCAGGGCCTGAGCATTGTCCCTGGCTTCTTCTTTTTTTTTTTTGCTCAAGGCTAGCACTCTGCCACTTGAGCCACAGCCCCACTTCTGGCCGTTTCTACTTATATGGTACTGGGGAATCGAACCACAGGCTTGCCTGTATTAGAGGCAAGCACTCTTGCCAGTAGGCCATATTCCCAGCTCCCATTAGAGCATTTTTAAACCATGTTATGAAAAGAGCTTTAAAAATACCTAAGGGTTTCCAGTCTTCTTGTAGAACAAACCCCCAAGTTGTAAGATCATATAATTTACATGCAATGCAGCCGTGGTTTCTTAGGAAGAGAATCTGAATCACATCTGTGATCTCTTCCATGATGAGTCAGAATGGAGTCACCTCCCTCTCTAAACCTCCCTTACTGTCTATCTGCCTATCTGCCAAAGGCAGTAGTGCTACCCGTTGCCTAGTGCCCCCCCCCCATCTCTCTTTCTTCTTTCCTTTTGGTGGTATGAGTACTTGAATTCAGGCCCCCTTGTGCTTCTAGGGAGGTGCTGTGCCACTTGAACCATACCAAACCATTTTTGCTCTAGCTATATTTCCAGTAGGGACTGAGAACCTTCCCCTTATGTCTCCAGAGTAGCTATGACCATGGACATAAACCACCATTCCTGGCTTATTGGTTGATTTTGTTTTTTTTGCCAGGCCTGGGGCTTGAACTCAGGGCCTGAGTACTGTCCCTGGCTTCCTTTTGCTCAAGGCTAGCACTCTACCACTTGAGCCACAGCACCGCTTCTGGCCATTTTCTGTTTATGGGGTGCTGAGGAATCGAACCCAGGGCTTCATGCATGTTAGGCAAGCACTCTACTACTAAGCCACATTCCCAGCCCTGGCTTGTTGGTTGAGATGGAGATCTTAATAACTTTTTGCCTCAGCTGTTGTGGGCCAAACTACCATCCTCTTGAGTAGCTATGATTATAGGCATGTGTCATTGAGCGTTACCTTATCTCTTTGTTTCTGACTTTCTTTGGGCGGGGCCTATGTGTGTTAGAACTGTGTAAAACAATTGACTGGGAGGCAAGGTTCTACTTGGTTCTTTAGTAGTCTGTGTGTGAATATGATACTTTGGAGTAGCTCCTCAGATGGGTGTCCTTGGTGGTTTTGCTTTGGGGCTATTTTGTGCTTGTTTCCAGGTTATAGTCCATGCCTTGGTTTTCTTGAATCACTAAATAAGTGACCCAGGAGATAGTCTACAAACAAGCTGTAAAGGAGCAAGCCATTCTCTTCCATATCCCCTTCCACCCTTTCCCCCTTTCTATTCCCTTCCCCAGCCCTCCTCTCGTCCCCATCTGGAGTTAGTGCCCTCCTCCCTCAGGCACTCCCCCACGCACCCCCCACATGCATGCACTCACGTTTGTACACACACACACTCACGCATGCAGGCATCCCCACCCCCTCACCCCCCCAGGCTCTGGCCTCTAGCCCCGGGCCACCGAAAGCCTTCTTAGTTTCCCTTTCTTCCCTGATCCAGACATCTGGAGATCTGCCTTCCCTGCAGCTGAAGCTGGCCAATGTCAGCAGTGACCTCAACAGGAAGAATGTGACATGCTGGGCAGAAAACGATGTCGGCCGGACTGAGCTCTCTGTCCAGGTCAACGTCTCCTGTAAGTCTTCACGACATGAAGGCTCCTGCACCCCCTCCCCTGCCTTCTTTCCTAGAAGGAGGCTGGTGGGTGGAGGCTGGAGAGAAGGGTGGGTAGACAGCCCCACAGCTGCTCCCTCCCAGCTGCTTCCAGATTCCCATGAAAACCCGATCCTTTGGGGGATGTCCTGAGGGCTCACCAAGGCCAGTGGGATGGAGATAGATTTCTTTTTGGCACTCTGCCCACGCTTTGCTACCTGAGGCCTTCAGCGCCAGCTGCCTGGCGTGTCCCCACTGCGCTCATGCGCGTCCCATGTCGCCCCCAGGGCCGTTGCTCCACCACCTGATTTGTTCATATGTTCTTCTGTTTCATTTAGGGTTTTATTCTAGGTTTGGGTATGACCACTTTAAAACAAGTCACTGCTAACACCCACAATTGAGTTTCCAGCTAGGCTTGGCACGTGCTGCCAACCAGTGTTTGTGGGTAGAACGAGTTAGGGCTTGAGCTTCCAGGAAAGACCATCAAAATCCAAGAGTTGCATTCGAGTTTTGAAAAAGGGAAATTCCTCTTCCGAAGAGTTCCGCTTCAGGCTTGTTATCTATACAAAATCTGCCAGCAAATTATCTTTTTTTTTTTTTTTTTTTTGTCAATCATGGGCCTTTAACTTAGGGCCTTGGGCACTGTCCCTGAGTTCTTTTTGCTCAGGGTTTGCACTGCCACTTTGAGCCATAGCACCACTTCCAGCAAATTATCTTATATTAGGTCTTCAGAGTGTTTCTCTTTTCTTTCTTTCTTTCTTTCTTTCTTTTTCTTTCTTTCTTTCTTTCTTTCTTTCTTTCTTTCTTTCTTTCTTTCTTTCTTTTCTTTCTTTCTTTCTTTCTTTCTTTCTTTCTTTCTTTCTTTCTTTCTTTCTTTCTTTCTTTCTCTCTCTCTCTCTCTCTCTCTTTCTTTCTTTCCTTTCGTTGCTAGTCATGGGGCTTGGACTTATGGCCTGAGCACTATCCCTGGATTCTTTTTGCTCAAGGCTAGCACTCTACCACTTGAGCCACAGTGCCACTTCTGGCCTTTCTGTATATATGTGGTGCTGAGGAATCGAACCCAGGGCTTCATGTATATGAGGTGAGCACTTTACCACTAGGCCATATTCCCACCCCTCTTTCTTCCTCCCTCCCTCCCTCCCTTCCTCCCTCCCTCCCTTCCTCCCTCCCTGCCTCCTTCCTTCCTTTCTTTCTTTCTTTCTTTCTTTCTTTTTTTCTATCTATCTTTGTCAGTACTAAGTTTTGAATTCAGAGTCTCAAATTTGTTGGGTTGGAGTTCTACCACTTAAGCCATGCCTTTAGCCTTATTTTATGCTGGTTATTTATTTCTTTTTTCTTTTCTTTTCTTTCTTTTTTTTTTTTTTTTTTTTTGCCAGTCCTAGGCCTTGGACTCAGGGCCTGAGTACTGTCTCTGGCTTCCTTTTTGCTCAAGGCTAGCACTCTGCCACTTGAGCCACAGCACCACTTCTGGCCGTTTTCTGTATATGTGGTGCTGGGGAATCGAACCCAGGGCCTCATGTATACAAGGCAAGCTCTCTCGCCACTAGGCCATATCCCCAGCCACTGGTTATTTATTTCTTGACAGTCCTGGGGTTTGAACTCACTGTCCGTGAGCCTTTCTGTGCTCAAGGCACTCTAGTACCACTTGTGCCACAGCGCCATTCTGGTGGCCTTTTCTGTTTATGTGATACTGAGAAATTCATTGAACCCAGGGCTTCATGTATGTTAGGCAAGCACTGTACCACTAATCCACATTCCCAGCTAGTGTGTGTATGCTTTATGCACATTTTTATGTCTATTTCACAGCAAAAGAAGAAGTACACTATAAGACAGAATATCTGTTGGGTATGATGGCCCCAACTCTAAACCTAGCTACTTGGGAGGTAGAAATTGGGAAATCCAAGTTTGAGGACAGCCCAGAGCTCCGTCTCATGATTCCATCTTAACCAATGGCTGGGCACAGTGGTGCTCGCCTGTCTTCTTCACCTATGTGGAGAAACATAAGTAAGAGAATTTTTAATTTTTATTTTTTTTGCCAATCCTGAGGATTGAACTCAAAGTTCAAGGCTTCTTTTTTTTTTTTTTTTTTTTTTAAATCAAGGCTAGCACTCTACCACTTGAACCACAGCACCACTTCCACCTTTTTCTGTTTACATGGTGCTGAGGAATCGAACCCAGGGCTTCATGCATGCTAGGCAAGTACTCTACCGCTAAGCCACATTCCCAGCCTAGTAGAAGAATCTTGATCCAGGTCTATACAGCCATAAACAAAGATCCTATCTCAAAAAATAAGCAGGGTACATAAGGCTTATCCCTGTAATCCTAGCTATGTTAGAGGCTGAGAGCAGGAAAATCATGGCTCCAGGCCAACCTATGTTGAAAAGTTTGTGAGATTCTACCTTAAAAATAACCAACATCGGGGATGGCAATGTGGCTTAGTGGTAGAGTACTTACTTGCCTAGCATGCACAAAGCCCTAGGTTCAATCCCTCAGAACCACATAAAGAGAAAAAGCCAGAAGTAGCTCTGTAACTCAAGTGGTAGAGTGCTAGCCTTGAGAAAAGGAAGCTCATGGATTGTGCCCAAGCCCTAAATTCAAGCCCCAGGACTGGCAAAAGACAAAACAAACAAACAAAATCCAACCCAGTTCTTTATAGAATATATACCTTTCACTTGTTTGTTTGTTTAGGTCTCCATCTCATCTTCTTAAGCTTGATTACACTTAACTTTTCCAGATCCTGTATCCAAAGGACTCCATGTTTAATTGCCATAAGCTGGTTCTGTTCTCCACTTTCTCTTGGGCTATAATTTACTGTGGGCCTGCCACTTAGCATTCGTTAAGCCTCTGAATTTTGTACACCCGCTGCCAGATTTATTTAAGATTTACCATCAACTCTCTTACAAATGTCACTGCTTGTAAGTGTCTTGAAGCCTGCCGACCTGCTTTTCTTGCACTGACCTCCTTGCCCCTCCCGTCCCCTTCCCTCCAGTTATCCCCTGACTCACAGCTGTCCTCTGCCCGCAGTCCCTGCCAGTGTGCACCTAGGTATGGCTGTGAGGCAGCACCAATGGTGTATCCCCTTCTCTGTGGATGGGCAGCCGGCGCCCTCCCTCCGCTGGCTCTTCAATGGCTCCACGCTCAATGAGACCAGCTTCATCTACACCCTTTTCCTGGAGTCAGCCTTGACCAACGAGACGATGCAGCATGGCTGCCTTCGCCTCAACCAGCCCACTCACGTCAACAATGGGAACTACACCCTGGTGGCTGTCAACCCTTATGGCCAAGCGTCTGCCTATGTCATGGCCGCCTTCATGGACAACCCTTTTGAGTTCAACCCTGAGGACCCCATTCCTGGTGCGAGAACCATCCTGAGCCCTGTCCCTTCCTCCCACTCCTGGGTGGCACCTGGGGTGGAGATCAAGGTGTCCAGGGAGGACTGGTCCCCTTCTTTCTCTGACCCTGACCCTAGGAAGTTGGAGTGCTTGGTCCTAGACAGAAAGGAACTGGTGTCCAGCTCTGTGCTGGCCTCCTTCCATTTCCCCACAGCCAGGACTTCTGAACCCTGAGCTATTCTATCCTTTGAGAGAGCCATGCACTAGAGGGTCAGAGTCCAGCTGGGAAAGGGCCAGGGGTTCAGCAGTCTCTCTAGTCCTCCCACCCTCTGAAGGGGTGAGTCCCAGAGGGACAGGGAGTGCCTGGCTTTCCTCCTCCATCTGATTGCTCTCTCTCCTCCCTCCTGCTGCAGTCTCCTTCTCGCCAGTGGGTGAGTAGCCCGGGATGGAGGGCAGGTTATATCTGGTCCTTGGAGCTGAGGTTGGGGCTAAGGGGACAGCTGAGAAACTAGCTTGGGACCAGGGAAGGAAGCTTCTAGAAGAGGCTCGATCTTCCTGCCCTGTGTCTCCACAGACACTAACAGCACGTCTAGAGATCCAGTAGAGAAAAAGGATGAAACACCTTTTGGGGTGAGCATGGGAGTGTCGCTTTGGGATGGGAAGGCTCATTGGTGGGTTATTTCTGGGCAGAGCAAGGCGGTCACTCAATCTGGTCTAAGCTCTGTCCAATGCCCTCACAGGCAGGCTGGGGTGTCCAGGAGGAGCAGGTGGCAGACTGGGGGGTCCTGGCTCTGGGCTCCCCTGCAGGATAGAGAGATGGTTTGCTGTGGGGAGTTCTGAGGGGCAGAAACCTCTATCTGACCCCACCTCTAGGTCTCGGTGGCTGTGGGCCTGGCTGTCTTTGCCTGCCTGTTTCTTTCTGCCCTGCTCCTTGTGCTCAACAAATGTGGACAGAGGAGCAAGTTTGGGATCAACCGTGAGTTGCTACCTGTCTGTCTGTCCTACTAGCTGTCTGCTATTGGCTTTTCTTGACTGTATAGGGGAGGCTTGTGCTCACATGGTGTTTTAGGGTGTGTGTGTGTGTGTGTGTGTGTGTGTGTGTGTGTGTATTGGGCTAGTGTGGGGGTAGTTTCAGAGGTAGCAGCTGTTAATTGGTGCCTGGATTGTAGTCAAACATTAAGTGGGTCTGGGAGGTCTGTAGGGGACTGTGAGGGGGGGGACTGTAGGGGGGGGTTCTTTGCTGCCCATGAGGCCAGGGGTTGGATAAGAGCCAGTCCAAGAGAGGCCCTGCTACCTCCCCTTCCCCCCACTCCTGCTGTCTTGCTCCCTAATTTCTCTGTCCCTCTCTTGCAAATTAGAAGGTATGGGGGATGCCCTGGCCGTTTGCAGACAAGCATGGACAAGAGCCAAGATGGGTGCCTAAACTCTGACCTCCTCCATGTGTCTCTCCCTAGGTCCCGCTGTGCTGGCTCCAGAGGATGGGCTGGCCATGTCACTACATTTCATGACATTGGGTGGCAGTTCGCTTTCCCCGACTGAGGGCAAAGGCTCTGGGCTCCAAGGCCACATCATCGAGAACCCACAGTACTTCAGTGATGCCTGTGAGGGGCTACACTGTGTCAAGGGCAAGGGCGAGTGTGTGTTTGTGTGTGTGTTTAGAAATCCATATGCTGACCTTGGTCTTAGTAATCCTTGCCTCCCTCCCTTCCTTCCCTCCCCCTTTCCCTTGCCTGCCTGCCTGTCCCAGCCTTGATCTCAGCTATGATATATCTTCCTCAAGCAGAGAGTATCCCCTGCCCAGTACCACTGTCCCCATATCATGACCTCTCTGGACAGATGTAGCCTCATATCAGGACATGGGGCTTGGGGAAGGGCTGGGAGTCCAGCCCCCAGCCCGTCCCTTGGCTGGATATCTTGTACAGCACTAGCCAGTCCTGCCCTTACCACTGCCCCCACCCCCACCCAAGACGAGGGCTGCCTCTCACCTCAAGCCCCTCCCAGGTGTCCATCACATCAAACGGCGGGACATCGTGCTCAAGTGGGAACTGGGTGAGGGCGCCTTTGGGAAGGTCTTCCTCGCTGAGTGCCACAACCTGCTGCCTGAGCAGGACAAGATGCTGGTGGCTGTCAAGGTGAGCCCTCTGCCACCTCCCTGAGTGCCATCGTGTCAGGACCATCCTAGCTACCATGGTAGCAGGATGCCTGAGCAGAAAGTCTGAGGAGACTTGAGGCAGGGCCGAGGGCTCCCTGGATAGAGAGAAGCGAGCATCCTCCTCAGTCCTGGCCCTGCCCCTGTCCCCAGGCACTGAAGGAGGTGTCTGAGAACGCTCGGCAAGACTTCCAGCGCGAGGCTGAGCTGCTCACCATGCTCCAGCACCAGCACATTGTGCGTTTCTTTGGCGTCTGCACCGAGGGCCGCCCGCTGCTCATGGTCTTCGAGTATATGCGGCATGGGGACCTCAATCGCTTTCTCCGGTATGGCCAGATGGCCCTGGTGCTGACCCTCGGCCCCTAGCTCTGAGCCTGGCATCCCTTCCCTCCAAGGGTGTCCCTGCTTTCTCTGAAACTGACACGAAGATCAGGAAGACACTATTCTTGCATCCAGGAAAACAGGAGAGGAGACAGGCGTGTGCCTGTGGGGGACAGTCCCTGCAACTGACAGTGTTAGTCAAGAGGTTGTTGTGGACCAGGATGTATGTGTGTTTGTGCTTGTGTGCATTCTTCTGTGGAAGTCTGGCCTGTAGGAACTGGCCCTGTGGGTGACTACATTATCATCAGGTACTTTCTCCACGCTTGTACATATGCATTTTTTTTTTTTTTTTGCCAGTCCTGGGCCTTGGACTCAGGGCCTGAGCACTGTCCCTGGCTTCTTCCCGCTCAAGGCTAGCACTCTGCCACTTGAGCCACAGCGCCGCTTCTGGCCATTTTCTGTATATGTGGTGCTGGGGAATCGAACCTAGGGCCTCGTGTATCCAAGGCAGGCACTCTTGCCACTAGGCTATATCCCCAGCCCTACATATGCATTTTTGTACAGTGATATACATATTAATGTCTCATAGTCTCCGAACACATAAGATAACATACTGGAAGGAACTTACACACAATTCATTTCTTTGCCTTTGGGCAAAACAAGTCTGATATGTTTATTTGTGCTGGGAATTTTCAGCATGTTAAGAAATGTGCCTGTTTCCTAAATGATCCGTGGGATGGGGAAGTGACTTGTCTCTGTCAGCCCGGCTCTGGCTGTGATGGTCAGATGCTTTCCTCACTGAACCTTTGTCCTGGAGATCGTCCCCTGTGAGAGTGGGCCAGAGTTCATCAGAAAGTGAATCAGTGTTGGGAGGCAGAGGCCACTTACTCCCTGAGCCTTCTTTGTCAAGTACCTTTTCTCTCTGACTCCACTTTCTCAGCCAGGAGGAGAGCTCACATGGGGCTGAGGCTGTGGATGAGAACAAAAAGGTGTGGTCTCTGTACTGCCCAGTGTGCCCTTGGGGAGTGAGGGGTCATACTTACAGAACTCAGCAAGGACAGACTCCTAGTCTGAGCTAACCCTAAGAGACTCTGGGGGTTACTAGAAGGCTGGTGAGGTTAGCCACGAGAGGAGGGGAGGTGGGTTGACAGTTAGAACCAAGGGAAGGCCAGGAAGAAGCCCATCTTCTTGCTCATCAGACACAGCGCAGGCTTGGTGCTGGTCTTGGGTGGTGCAGGCCAGGGAGTTGCCACCAAATGGGCCCCTGGGTATGGGAGAAAGGCTGTGAGTGGAGCTTTGAGAGAGGAAGGGAAGTGTGATAGCTCCTAAATGAGTCTGGAAGACTGAATGCTTATTGCAAGGTGGGGGGGGGGCGCTAGGGAGCAGTGGCTTCCTGTCCTGGCTGGAGTTTTAAGGTGCTGTCTGAGAGGAAGGTGTAGGTATAGGTTCTTTTTGATGGAAGCCCTGGTTGTGGCACCCCCATCCCAACCCCCAGACAGCTGGTCTCTTTCTTTCCCTTCTTCATTTCTTCTCAAGTCTCCTCCACCATGCCCAGCTCTGGGGATTCCCTTCCTCAGCTGGGTTTTGAGTGCATGTATGTGTGCACACACTTGTGTGCATGACTCCGTGTGTGTGTGTGTGTGCCTGCTCAGCCTATCCCCTTCTCTCTCTCTTTCCCACTCAGATCCCATGGGCCAGATGCCAAGCTGCTGGCTGGTGGGGAGGACGTGGCTCCAGGCCCCCTGGGTCTCGGGCAGCTGCTGGCAGTAGCTAGCCAGGTGGCAGCAGGAATGGTGTACCTAGCCAGTCTGCACTTTGTGCACCGGGACTTGGCCACTCGCAACTGTCTGGTGGGCCAAGGACTAGTGGTCAAGATCGGGGATTTCGGCATGAGCAGAGACATCTACAGCACTGACTACTACCGTGTAAGGGTCCCCCAGCTCTTCCCACAGACACCCTGAAAGACAGTCCCCTAAGACCATGCCCGCCTCTTCCTCTGAGACCCTCTGGGATCTGGGTTTTGTTTTGTGGTTGTTTTATTTTGTGTTGCTTGGACTTAGGGCCTGGGCACTGTCCCTGAGCTGCTTTGTGCTGAAGCTAGCACTCTTACCACTTGAGCCACAGCTCCACTTCAGCTTTTGCGTTAATTGGAGATAAGAGTCTCATAGACTTTCCGACCCCTGGCTGGCTTTGAACCGCGATCCTCAGATCTCAGCTTCCTGGGTATCTAGGATCACAGGCATAAGGCCCTGGTGCCTGATTTGGGATCTGGGTTTGAATGCCCCAGGAGGGACAGAAACAGCACCCCTGGGCTGGGCTGGGCCCGGCCTGGGGAGGCTCCGGGAGAGCGCCCCCCCGGAGGTGATGAGACACCTGCTCACCCCCGCAGGTGGGAGGCCGCACCATGCTGCCCATCCGCTGGATGCCGCCTGAGAGCATCCTGTACCGCAAGTTCACCACCGAGAGCGACGTGTGGAGCTTCGGCGTGGTGCTCTGGGAGATCTTCACCTATGGCAAGCAGCCGTGGTACCAGCTCTCCAACACCGAGGTCAGCCCTGCCCCAGCCTCACCAGGCCACCTCCAGCCTTTCCTTCCGCTGTGGGGCGGGAGGTGGGACCCTTCTACAGGGAACTCCTGTTCCCTTTCCCCTCCCTGCCTCCCCCCTTCCCTTCTCCTTCCCTCCCCTCCCTTTTTCTCCTCTCATCCCCCTCTCCCTTCTCCCCCCTCTTTTTAGGGGGCAGGTGGTGGTTGTGGGGCTTGAACTCAGTGCCCCGGGTGCTGTCCCTGAGCTTTGTTGCTCAAGGCTAGCACTCTACCACTTTGAACCACAACACCAATTTTGGTTTTCTGGTGGCTCACTGGAGATAAGAGCCTCATGGACTTTGCTGTCCAGGCTGGCTTTGAACTGCAATCCTCAGATCTCAGCCTTCTGACTGACAGGATTATACAGGTTGTGAGCCACTAGCACCCAGCTCCCCTTTTTTCTTCTCCCAATCCTTCCCTCACTGACGATGTTAAGTTCAGGCCCAGCTAGCTGCTGGGTGAATCTCAAAGCACGTTGTAAATGGAGTCTAGGCCCCAATTCCTGGCAGTGTTTTATTGAGCTACTAGATGTTACCAAGGGTGGGAGGGAGGGGCGTGGGAAAGATGGCCTGCAGCTGCAACAGCAAGGCTGAAGGTTGGACTCTCAGAAGGTCAGTCTTGCCCCTTCCTCCTGCTCTCCCGGCTGGCCAGCAGTCAGAGCAGGCCCCAGGTGTTCCGTCTCCCAGAGCCGCTCCCCAGCCCCCTCCTTGGCTTGCAGCTGTCAGTTTCCATTTCTCCTCCTAATGCAGTCTGTTCCCTGGAGGCTGGTGGGGTGGGGGAGAGGGTTATAGATTTTAATTTTCTCAAGCACTGAGAGGAGGAATGGAATTAGTGCTGCCCATAACCAAGTCCTCTAATGGGGAGGGGAAAGAAGGGGGAATAGGCGCCGGGCTCCTTCTCCAATCACCTCTCTGCTACTGTTTCATCTTTGAATCCCTTTAGCAGCTCTAGTGGTCCTTCTTGGACTCTCACTTTAATCTTCTGTGCTACAGTTTCTTTTCAGGGGAGCTTGATGGCCACAGAACAGCTATCCATAGAAGGGAGAAGGAAGTAGAAGCACTTTGAACTTTAAAATAAAGCCTGGCTTTTTTTTTTTTTTGTCAATTGTGGGGCTTGAACTCAGGGTCTGGGCTCTGTCCCTGAGCTTTTTCACTCAAGTCCAGAGTTCTGTCACTTTGATCTACAGCTTTACTTCCAGTTTTCTGGTGGTTAATTGGAGATAAGAGTCTCATGGGCTTTCCTGCCCAGGCTGGCTTCGAACCACAATCCTCAGATCTCAGCCTTCTGAGTCGCTAGGATTACAGGCCACCAGTGAGCCACCAGTGCCCATTTTGCCTCACTTTCTTTTTTCCTTCTGGAGCTGAGGCAGAGGCCCCTCCCGCTCTCATGGAGGCCCCTTCACATGAAGCTGGACTTGGACAAATGTCCCGCGGTCTCCTCTTCCTCATTCCACCGGGCACCTGTTTGGGTCTGACTCCAGCCTTCTGGAAGCTGTCTCACCCAAGTTCTAACTTCTCCATATCAGGGCAGAAAGGCATCTTGGGGTGTGCTGGGTACATTGAGAGTACTGGTGGCCACAGGGTCCAGACCAGCTGTGAGATGCGGGGGAAGGGCAGACGTGTGGCCGGGCAGAGTGAGGCTGAGCTCCCTCTTCTGCTCCTGCCTAGTGTGTGTCCTTTGCTCTGTGCAGGCGATCGAGTGCATCACGCAGGGACGGGAGTTGGAGAGGCCACGTGCCTGCCCACCAGAGGTCTACGCCATTATGCGGGGCTGCTGGCAGCGGGAACCCCAGCAGCGCCACAGTATCAAGGATGTGCATGCCCGGCTCCAAGCCCTGGCTCAGGCACCGCCTGTCTACCTGGACGTCCTGGGCTAGGGGCTGGGGCAGAAACTGGAATATTCCTGGCCTGACCTCAGCTACCTCCTTAGCTCCCAGTAGCCCCAGGGTGATTGCAAAGCATCTCACTCGCCCTCAGCATGTGGAGGGGACAGGTGGGGGGGGGGGGCTGGGGACGGACTATGTTCCTGCTTCTCTAGGCCAGGTTCCATCATAGCAATTATATTTATTATCCCTGGCTGTGTCTCTTGCTGATTCCTGAGGTGACGTCACTCTGGGATTGGGGCGTTGGGACTCAGGTAGGGGGAAATTCTCTCTGGGGTCCTCCTCAACCCTAGCTCTGCCTTCCTGCTTCATGCAACAGTCACCCACGGAGTGGCTGCAGTCACCTGCTCACTGGGTGGACCCTCCCAGACCTCTAGGTCCTTCTCCCCACTGCCTCTGTGCTTCAAGCTCAGGAAGCTGTTCCTGCCACAGGCAGGTGGAGCAGGGGGGGTGGACCAGGGCAGGGCAGGGCAGGATGATAGCAGTGGTGTGTGTGTGTGTGTGTGTGTGTGTGTGTGTGTGTGTGTGTGTGTGTTCCTTGTCCTGTGTGCCCAGGCTGGCTTTGAACTGTGAACTTCAGGTCTCAGCCTTCTCAGTAGATAAGATTACAGGCATGAGCCACTTCAGCAGATACATTCTTTAATTTTTTAAAGGAAAATTTCCTCTGAGCTCTAGAACCAATTCTTGCACTGGCTTCTTGCAGGGAGCATCTGGCCTTCGAACCGTTTCATTTCACTGGCACAGCTTTTTGGTTTGTCATTTTACTCCTGGGGTACACACAATCACTAATTCAATGACCTCATCCGCCCCTCGTTCCCCCCACACCTCCACAAGCACATTCTCTGCCTGGCTGCTGTAAGAATTTGGACTTGATGCCCATGAACTTGACTCCTTTCTTTTCTCCACTCCTCTATTCACGCCTGTCAGAAGCAACTATCAAATGAAGGGGTTGGAGGCATGGCTCACTTGGTAGAACACTAGACAAGTCCCCATCTCAGACACAAAAAAAGAAAGAAAAGAAAAAGGAAGAAACTATCCTCCAAGTGAACTCTCCCACCGGACAGCCTCGACACGTGTGGGCCAGCTCACGGGAGAGCCCCAACACGTGTGGGTGAACCCACGGGTGACCTCCCACACATGTGGGCCAGCCCATGTGAGACTCATGACACACGTGGGTTGGCCCCCTCGAGACCTGCGATGCACGTGGGTAAACCAATGCAAGACCTGTGACACGCGTGGGCTACCCACTCGAGACCTGTGACACGCGTGGGGCAGCCCACTTGAGACCTGTGGCATGCGTGGGAAAACCCATGCGAGACCTGTGACACGCGTGGGCCAAATTCCTTTATTCACTCTTGTAAAAAAAACTATCCAATGAAGGGGTTAGGGGCATGGCTCACTTGGTAGAGCACTAGACAATGAGAAAAAGCATCAGGAACTGAGTTCAAGTCCTCATCTCAGACCAAAAAAAAGAAAGAAAAGAAAAAGGAAGAAACTATCCTCCAAATGAATTCTCCCATGGAACAGCCTTGACATGAGCGAGCACGTGGCTGGAGGGGAAGTACAGAAGGAAGCAAGACTCCTGTTCCTGGGCTGGGAATATGGCCTAGTAAAGTGCTTGCCTTATATACATGAAGCCCTGGGTTTGATTCCTCAGCACCACATATACAGAAAAAGCCAGAAGGGGCGCTGTGGCTCAAGTGGCAGTGTGCTAGCCTTGAGCAAAAAGAAGCCAGGGACAGTGCTCAGGCCCTGAGTCCAAGGCCCAGGACTGGCAAAAACAAAACAAAAAAAAAAAAACTCCTGTTCCTTCCCCTCATCTATGCTCTGATGCTTTGCAGTGAGCCAGGACTGGGCAAGGTGGCTGTTTCCTGTCCCATTCTGCCCAAGGGGACACCCCTGACTGTTGAGCCCCAGAATGACCTTAACTGAGTGGTCTGAAGTTTCCATCACACTCAGGTTTTCCCAGGCCCATCTTATCAGGGGACCGGAGCCTTGCCTCCATCTGTCTTCCCCACCCCAAAGGCTGTGCTCTAGTCCATAGCCAGGGAAGAGCAGCTCTCCCATTGCCAGCCCCATCACTTCCAATCACCTGCCCAGCTCCTGCAATAGCACACGCTCCTACAGCTCCCCAGGCTACTTGCAGCTTCTCATGGCCCTGGGTGTCTGTTTCCTCCCTCACCCTGTGATCCAATCTGGTCTTATCACTCCCCAGGCCCAGCCCAGCGGTGTGCCTGCCTCTTGTCCAGGCTGGTTACTGCTAATGGAAATATAACCCAGGGGTGGGGGTGGGGGAGTTGGTTCCAAAGGGCCAAGTTTGCAGACCCCCCACTTTCCACTCCCGTCCTGGGGTAGGGAGCACTGAACCACCCTGGGAAGAAGGGAATGGGAGTGTGGTGATGCAGACAGTGGGATGATCAAGCCCAACAGGTGAGGCCAGGCACAGAGGTAGGGAGAGAGGGGGACAGGGCTCCAGACACAGCCTGGAGGGAGTTTCACAGATGGAGCCATGGAGGTAGAGGGGAAGGAGAGAGGGAGAGAGATAAAGACCCAGGCATGCAGCAAAGGACACAGAGGGAGTGACACCGAGATGGCTGAGTGTTGCATAGCCCACTGTGGGTCCTGGAGGGCTGGCTTCCTGAGGGCCTCACTGTCTTTGCCCCTGAGACACTCATCTGAGTGAGGAGGAGGGACCCCTTCCAACAGAGAAGCTCTGTGGGGAGAGATGGAGGGGGGGGAGGGAGGGTTCGTGCATATTGGGCAGGATCAGGGCCGTTGCTGACGTACTGGAGGTCAGGTGACAACCTGCCCGGGCATCTGAAACGTTTCCAAGGTCAAGAATATGAGCGTCAGGGGCTCCTAAACCTGGCAGGAGACAGTGCTGGAAAAGCTTCTGGGAGAAAGGTTGGGATACAGGGAAAATTCCAGGAGAGTTGGGAGAAAGAACTGGAGAGTGTTCCTTCATTGATCCAGGAACAGGAGCCACATGCCAATCCCTTCAGGCCACAGGGACCTGGGGCCTTGTGCTGGGGCTCAGGCGTGGCCTCCCCCACCTTGCTGGCTGGTGATGGAAGGCCCTGGTCCCCTTCATGATGGACTTGCAGATGTGCACCTTGCCAGGGACCCTGGCCCACCACACACAGCCCAGTCACAGTGTCCCCTTCCCGTCACCATTGGTTTCCGGTGCCATTCCTAGTGCCTTCCACCCTGTGGTGGCCCCTGCCCCCTCCCTGTTAATTACCTCCTAGCTGTGCCAAGTCCATTAGCTTCCCCACCACCCTGCACCCCCAGGGGCTGAGCACCAGCTGAGATGGATAGCTGCAGGGGATCGATGGAATAGGGCCCCTGAGAACCCCAGGGTGGGTGGGGGGGGCTGGGAGCAGAACTTGGACCTGAGGCTGTGTGATGGGGCATCTGGGTCCCCTAGACCTGGCTTAGGCCCCTCCCTCCACCCTTCCTTCTCAGGAAGACTGTTCCCAATGGTAAATAGAGGCTCATAAAGGCTTGGGGGGGGTGGTGTCCAGAAGTACTCAGGATTGAAAGAAGTACACACAAACACACACACACACTTTAAGTGAGCCTTGTTCAGCTCTAGTCTAGAAAAAAGGGGTCCGTGGGGCTCTGGGATGGGGTCTCTGAAGAGCTGGGAGCTTCTCCCCCCACGTCTGTCTCCTTCCTGCCCTGCTCCCCAGGCTGGCTTCCCGACAGGAGAGCAGCACAGATCATCTGTTCACATTCAGCTTCCAGGAACGGGCAAGCCGAGCTGCCTGGGGAGACACCCTTCACCCCCGCCCCGTGCCCGCCTGGGACTCTAGGCCACCAAGGGCATTCCGGAGTGCCTAGGCCCTGGGGGCTCTCAGTCCCCGCTGGACAGAGCCTGTCTTGCCTCATGCCTGAAGGGTCTGGACAGGCTATTCTGAGGGGCTTCCTCCACAGAGGAGCCAGGTCCCCAGGATCCTGACTGTGCCGGGCCACCTAGGCACCCCAAGTAGGGAGCAAGGTAGCTTCATTGCTTCAGCATCATTCTCTACCCGCTATCAGAACACCCCAGCTCTGACAGATAGCATCAAGGGCTGGTGGTGGTAGGAAGAGATTCACAGTAGGCCAGACAGACACTGAGAGGGCAGGAAAGACAGCAAGGCAACTCTGAGCCACACCTGCATGGCCAACATGGAGGAGAGCCCAGACAGCCCCAATATTAAGAAGCAGGCTCGGGGCTGGGGATATAGCCTAGTGGCAAGAGTGCCTGCCTCGGATACACGAGGCCCTAGGTTCGATTCCCCAGCACCACATATACAGAAAACGGCCAGAAGCGGCGCTGTGGCTCAAGTGGCAGAGTGCTAGCCTTGAGCGGGAAGAAGCCAGGGACAGTGCTCAGGCCCTGAGTCCAAGGCCCAGGACTGGCCAAAAAAAAAGAAGCAGGCAACTTGATTTTCTCAGAGCTCTGTCTCCAGTCCAGCACTTGGAGCAGAAGGCTGCACCCCACCTCCCATGCCACTGAGCCCCGCTTCCTCTCCTTACAGGGCTGTATTCCCTGGTGATGATGCTTTTAGATTCTGGAACCTGGTGACTAGCTGTGTGACTTGGGCAACTTAATCTTTCTGGGCCTTTAGCATTCTCTTCTATAAGATGGCGCAATGAACCCTAACCTATCAAGGCTCTTCTGAGGTTTAAGCAAGTCCAATGGGTAAAGCTCTTAGGGGTAGGACCTGGCCTGTGTGGCAGATAACTTTGAAAATGTTCCTGGTTCTTTTGCTGGATCTGGGGCTTGAACTCAGGGCCTGGGCACTGTCCCTGAGCTTTTTTTGTTCAAGGCCTAGCACTCTACCATTTGAGCTACAGTACTGCTTCGGGCTTTTTTTTTTTTTTTCTTCTTCAAATTTTTATTATCAAACTGATACACAGAGAGGTTACAGTTTCATACGTTAGGCATTGGATACATTTCTTGTACTGTTTGTTACCCTGTCCCTCATACCCCCTTCCCTCCTCCCCCGGGCTTTGTTTTTTTTTTTTAATGCATATAAGAGTCTCAACTTTCCTGCCCAGGGTAGCTTCATACTGTGGCCCTCAGATCTCAGCCTTCTAAGTAGCTAGGATTACAGGTGTGAGCCACCAGTGCCACCTCCGACAAAGGTCCCCTCCTCCTCTCTGCCTCGGGTAGTGAGGACCCCCTCAGGCCCTGAGCTGTAGTTGCTTCGGAGAGTGGGGAGCTGAGCAGGTGAGGTGTGTGTGAGGGTGGTGGTGGTGGTGGGGAACGGTGAGCTCTGAGACTCCGCACTGCACATGAGAATGGAGCTCAGGGTGCTGTGGGGAGAGAGGGCCAGAGCCGCCCCCTCCCACTGTCCCTGCCACTCAGCCCTCTGAGGCCCTGAATTTCTGTTTGTTTGTTTTTGTTTTTGTCAGTCCTGGGCCTTGGACTCAGGGCCTGAGCACTGTCACTGGCTTCTTTTTTGCTCAAGGCTAGCACTCTACCACTTGAGCCACAGCGCCACTTCTGGCCGTTTTCTATATATGTGGTGCTGGGGAATCGAACCCAGGGCTTCATGTATAGGAGGCAAGCACTTTACCACTAGGACGTATTCCCAGCCTGAATTTCTCTGTGAGAACGTCTCTCTGGCTCACCTTCACTGGACAGCTCTCAGGAGGGATTCCATAAAGACCTTAAAACCCATCCCTGTCCCCCACTCCCCACCCCAGGGTCACAGATCCTCACAGACTTGTGCTGTTGATATGGGAATGGAAAATATACTTGCAGGGCTTTCTATCCCTCATCCCTGTGGCCTCCCATTCCTCACTGCCAGGAAGTCCTCCCTGCTGTCTACCCTCTTGCTTCCCACCTGGATCTGAAGGGGTTACTCAACGCCAGGCCTGCCCACGGCAGGTCTCAGCTGTCTGGGGCCTGTGGTCAGGGCTAATGTAGGCGAGAGTTGGAGGACAAGAGGGGATAAAGTTATTAGCGTCTTCATCTTTGACGGCTATCGATTGTCAGGTCTCCCAGCTCACTTGGTCTTATAATGGGGTACTCAGGGGGTGGGGTGGGGGGAGTGTTTGGAAGCAGGCAGAAAAACCTCATAGAGCCTCTACCTTATATCCTAGCGTGGGAGTTGGCCTGTCCAGGTCTGCCCAGGTGAGGGCACATGGAGATGCAATTTGGGGGCTAAGGGCTCTGGGGAGTCAGGGGGAAGAGGGACTAAGCGGGGGGGTCAGGGCTGGGTGCTCTAGGCTGGGTTTTAGTAGCTCTCTGCACTTGCTTTAAGGTAGAGGTGCGTGTGTGTTTGTGTGTGTGCACGCACATGCACGTGCATGAGAGTTCACAAGGGGGAGAGATAGTGATCCCCACTCCTAAGAGTCATAGACTCCCAGCGCATCACCCATCAGCTCCAGCCCCCACCCCCCCAAGCACTTGCTGTCCTGGGGTGCTCTACCTGCCTCCCCAGCAGCAGCATTCTGTGAACAGAATGTTCTCTGGCGAACCATAGGGGCAAGGGTGGGGGGGATGGGGGGAGCTCAGACTGCAGAAGACTCAGGGGTGACAGCCCCAGCAGGGAGGTGTGGGAGAGCAGCCCGGCTGGGCTGGGCATGGGGATGGCTGGAGCACACATCAAACTTCCTCCCTTCCCTCCCTCTTCCCCTCTCTTCCTCCCTCCCCCTTGGAGACAGGAAGGGGCAGGGGTGGCTTCTCTGGGCAGGGGGTCAGAAGCTCTGGTTCTTTTGCCCTAGAGGAGCCTGCTGGGCTGGGAGAGGAGGTAATTAATGACAGGGAGACCGGGGTGGGGGTGGGGGTGAATGTTCAGGGCTAATGTTGGTATTAATCAGGAGTGGGTCCCCAGCGAGGGATAGGATTCAGCTGTGTGTGTATGTGTGTGTGTGTGTGTGTGTGTGTGTGTGTGTACGTGTGTGTACACACACAGGAGTACTGGAGGTAAGGTGATGGGGAGCTAGGTGCTCCTGACTCTTCCCATAGCACCCCACCCCATCTGGCCCTCCTACTCCCGGTCCCTTCCCCTAATTTTTCTTGAGGTCCCTCCTGCTGTATCCTGAAACCTCCTGCTAAGGGAGGAGCAGACCCCCTCTACCAAGTCCATTTCTGGAGGTGGGGGTGGGGCAGGCCACCCCCTCCCCACCAGCCCCTCACAGCCCTTCCTGCAGGCAGGCACATTAAGGTGATTCCCAGGCTGTCAGCCCAGCTAATTGCCTCTCAACCTTCCCCTCATCACCAGGGCGGCCCCCCACGAGCTCCATTAGCCGCCCCCCCCACTCCCTTGATAGCCCCTAAATCAGCCCCGATTATTCACAGGAGTGGTGAGGGGAGGGGTGGTCCAGGCTGAGCTGTGATTACAGCTAGAGTGGAGTCTGAGTGCCAGGCAGGCTGATGGACATGCAGTGGCCCACAGTGGTAGGGGATGGGGGGGGGGAGGGGGGGAGGCCTGGGGCCCTGTGGGCAGATTCAGACCCAGGACCACCCAGGGGTACAGACCCAGGAGTTCAACCTAGTGGGGTGGAGGCCAGGCTGCAAGGGAGGCAGCTGGGGGTCTTGGCATGTGTGTCTGGCATTCCCTGCCCCCCCCCCCCCCGGCCCAGGAGGGTGAGGTAAGGGTCAGCTAGGCATGGCCTATGAGAGCTCAAGCTTGTCACCATCATTCATGACAAGCTTGGCTGTCCAGGAAGGTGGAGCAGTCAGAAGGCAGTCTAGTCCAGGCTGCCCAGCATGGGGTATGTGTGTGTGTGTGTGTGTGTGTGTGTGTGTGCGCCATTCTGGCTAGCCCATCGCTGAGGGGCTGCCAGGAGTCGGAGTGGCGTGCTGATGAGTTCAAGGTCAACCTACTGAGTGGAGCTGCGCCCGTGGCAGACAGTGAGACCAGCCTGGCTTCAGGAGTCAGGATACACGGTAAAAAGTCCCCGAAGGCAGCCATCCCTTGGACTTCTCCAAAGACCTTTTGCCCTCTACATCTGCCCCTGGCTTCCCCCTGTAGCCATGGCTATGGTGTTTTGAGCCTGCCTGGTCCCCGCGCCCTGACTGCAGTTCCTGATCCCCACCACCCTCTTTGCTTGATTAGCTTTTTAAATGTTTTATTGTTATTATAAAGGTGATACACAGAGGGGTTATAGTTATATAAGTCAGTTAAAAAGTATATTTCTTGTTTTGGACAACATCACTCCTTACAACAATAATTCTTTGAAAAACGTAAGCTGGATCATGTTCTTCCTCTGATCAAACTCCTCTAGTGGCTTCTCATCCCACATAAAGCAGAATCTGACAGCCTTATCACAGTCTAAAAGGCCCTGCAGGAAGAAATGACCCCCACTACACCTTCATGAAGGCCCCTTCATGATGCACCTAGATCCACCTCCGTAGAGAGTTATTCTTTGAACGTGACATCTGCTCAGGCCTCAGCGCTTGTTGCTTCCCAGAATGCTTTTTTCTAGAAATCTGCATGGATTCCTCCTTTACCTCCTTTCAGGTGTTCCCTGGAGGTTACCTTTCCAGTGAAGTCTTCCAGGGTTGCTGGAGCTAGAACCCAAGGTCTTGCATGCACCAGACACATGCTGTACTATTGAGCTAAAGACCATGCCCCAATGCATCCTGTTCCCTCCCTGACTTGCTTTTGCTTCTTCTGTGTTGCTAGCAGGGTTTGAATTCGGGGCTTTGGGCTTTCACTTGGCTTTTTCACTCATGGCTGGTGCTCTGTCACTTGCGCCATGTTTCTACTCTGGCATTTTGGTAGTTAATTGGGGATAAGAGTCTTCTGGACTTTTCTACCCTGGCTACCTTTGAACTAGGGTCATCAGACTTCGGTCTCCTGAGTAGCTAGGATAGCAGGTGTAAACCACTCAGCTTTTTTTTTTTTTTTAAGTGATTCTGGGGGTTTAAAGTGGTTCTGGGCCTTGTATACACTAAGCATGTGCTCTACTTCTGAGCCATACCACATTCTCAGCTTTATTCCTTAACTTTGCATGTGTAGGCAGATTTTTTTTTTTTTTGAGGTTTGAACTAGGGCCTTGTGCATGCTACTAGGTAAGTACTCTACCACTGGGCCACTCTCCCAGCCCTACGCAAAAATTCATGTCTGCTTCTTTCACAGCTGTAGCCCCAACGTCTACAAATACTAAGTGCTCAATAAATATTTATTCAATAAAGAGAATAATTGCTCCTCCCCCTGTGGGGTTTTTCTTTTTCATCCTGAGGTTTGAGCTCAGGGCCTCATGCTTGATAGGCTGGCACTGTGCCACATGAGCTATACTTTCAGTCCTGTTCCCCCCCCACCCCACACTGGGGCTTGAACTCAGCCTGAGCACTGTCCCTGGCTTCTTTTTTCTCAAGGCTAGCACTCTGCCACTTGAGGCACAGCACCACTTCTAGCCTTTTCTGTTTATGTGGTACTGAGGGATGGAACCCAGAGCTTCATGCATGTGAGGCAAGCACTCTACCGCAAAGCCACATTCCCAGCTCCTGTGTTTTGCTAGTTTTTTTTTTTTTTTTTTTTTTTGCCAGTCCTGGGCCTTGGACTCAGAGCTTGAACACTGTCCCTGGCTTCTTTTTGCTCAAGGCTAGCACTCTGCCACTTGAGCCACAGCGCCACTTCTGGCCGTTTTCTATATATGTGGTGCTGGGGAATTGAATGCAGGGCTTCATGTATGGAAGGCAAGCACTCTTGCCACTAGGCCATATCCCCAGCCACTTGCTAGTTATTCTTAAGATAGGGTCTTGCTTCCTGCCTGGGCAGCAGTCTGGACCCTATCCACCTATTTTTGGCTTCCCAGAGTTGTCATAATGACAAATTTGAGCCACCGCATCCAACTGTGCTCCACTGAGATGGAATCTAGTGTACTTTTCGGCCTGGGTTGGCCTTAAGCCAGGATCCTCCTGATCTCAGCCTGTTTAGCTAGGATTACAGGTATAAGTTGCTCTCACCAGACTAGCCTGTAAGATTTTTCAGGACAAGTAATTTTAAATTATCTCCTAAATGAGGGCTTGAATGTAAAGGTCTTAGAATAGTTCATTCGATAAAAGAGGTTGTTATATCACCATCACCATCACCATCATTTTTCTCTGTCCTGAGGATGAGGTAATCACAAAATGGTGCTTGTTGAACAAAAGTATGGGCCCCCTTCTACCTTTCTGGTGAGCTGCAGGGGACTTCTATTCTAGCTATAGGCTGGAATTTAGGGAGGTAGAAGAGAATTGCCTCTGGTGCCTTCTATTCACTCCAGTGTTTACTGAGTCCTTCATTTGTATCAGACCCTGGAAGCACAAAGATGATTTTGGCCAGCTCTTTGAAAAACAAGTCTTTGAAAAACTTGTCTCTGTGTGTTTTAGTTTAAATCTTAAGCTTTCATGAACTGTGGGGGGGGGGGGGGAAGGGCATTAGAGCAGATTGTTCAAGGATGAGAAGAAGGAACCCAGTGGAGGAAGGGAAGAGCGCGTGTTCATGCCCCGCTCTCGCTTCACCCTCCTTATTTGACCCTTCAAAAAGGCTTAGGCTATGAATATACTCCAGCTCTGATCCTTGGCTACATGCCCATGAACTGTATCTCGGCTTCTGCTGCCCCCTGCTGGAAATTTCCAGTAGCACTGAGGTCCGGGATAGTTTCTTCCTCAAAGCCATCAGCACCATCCTGTTTGCCTGCCCATATCTCCTTTCAAAGCAACAACAGCACCCATTAACTCTCGGAGGGAAATTGTCCAGATAAAGTTTTTTCATCACATATTATAATCAACAAACTGGAAACTAGAATATGTAAAAAATACGAAGCACCATTCCCAGTAGCTATGAAACTCAATGCAAACGGATATTCACACAAGACACATAATACAAATATCACAATAACTTAACTTGCAGCTGTCTTAAACTGGAGAAGGCTCAGGGCTGTAAAGTGGTATAAGGATAAGATACATCCACACAATGGAATACTGCTCCAGATTAAGAATAATGAACTACATACAGAAAGCTTTATGATAAGGGGCGGGGGAAGGTGAGCATAAGTAAGCACCTATTGTGTGGTTCCAGTTATATGAAAATTCTAGAAAAAAAAAACACCCAGATCTACAGTGACAGAAAGCAGATCAGAGATTGGGGGGGGCTTGGGTTGTGGGGGGGAGGGGGCGGGATACAGTTTAGGGGAATTACCTGCAAAGGAAACATGCAAACTCTGAGGATTATGGACATTTAGAAAATGCTTTTACGCTGTTGAGCATGCTTGTCAAAACACATCAAATATTATGTTAGGTGAAATGATCCAGATGCAAAAGGATAAATACTGTCTGATTAAATGTAAAGGTACCTGGTGTAGTCAGAAAGCAGAACAATGGTTACCAAGGGGCAAGGGAGGGAGGAATTGTGAGTTATCATTTACTGGATACAGAATTTCAGTTAGGATGATGAATAGTTCTGGAAATGGATAGTGGTATTGTATACAATGTGGCACACTTAATGACATTGAACTATTGACTTAAAAATGGTTAGCCAGGCACTGGTGGCTAAAAAGGTTCAAAACCAGCCTAGACAGAAAATCTTGAGAGACTTCATCTCTAATTAGCCAGCAAAAAGCCAGCCCATGGCATGGCTCAAGTGTAGCACATCAGCTTTGAGCAAGTTTGAGGCCCTGAGTTCAAGCCCCCATACCAGCAAATTTATGTTACAACTTTTACCAGGAGAATATATTTTTTCAACTCATATTCATGGGCTTGTTTATTTATGACTGGCACTCTACCATTTGACCCATGCCTCCAGCTCCCATGCTCATCAGACTGTACATGATTGATTGATGAGATTGTGCCCCTGAGCTCGTTTTCCCAAAGCTCCACTTCCATGTTTTGTGGGTATTTTTTTTGCCAGTTGGCATGAATCCACTTCTGGTTTTTGAGTGGTTAATGAGATATAAGAGTCTCATGCAAACTTTTCTGCTGGGGCTGAGTTTAGAACCATAATTTTCAGATCTCAGTCTCCTGAGTAGCTAGGATGTGAGCCTACAGGTGTGAGCCACCAGCACCCAGCTAAACCATACACTTTAGGTTGGTGCATTTCAGTGTACCTCAATTGTATCTACATGAAGTTTTTTTCTTTTTTATTTTGTGCCAGTCCTGGGCCTTGAACTCAGGGTCTGAGCACTGTCCCTGGCTTCCTTTTGCTCAAGGCTAGCACTCTGCCACTTGAGCCACAGCGCCACTTCTGGCCATTTTCTGTATATGTGGTGCTGGGGAATCGAACCCAGGGCTTCATGTATACAAGGCAAGCTCTCTTGCCACTAGGCCATATTCCCAGCCCTGTCCCTGAGATTCTTTTTCTCAAATCTAGCACTATCCTACTTGAACCACAGTGCCATTTCCTGCTTTTTATGAGTAGTTTATTGGAGGTAAGAGTCTCACAGACTTTTCTGCCTAAGCTGGCTTCGAACTCTGATCCTCAGATCTCAGGCTCCCAAGTAGCTAGGACTACCAGTATGAGCCACCAGTGCCTGGTTATGTTTTTTGTTTTGTTTTGCTCATGATGGGGATTGAACTCAGGGCCTCAAGCATGCTAGGCAAAGGCTCTACTATTGAGCCACACCCTCCAGTTCCCAAGTTGACTTTTTAAAAATTGCTATTATGAAGGTGATGTACAGAGGGGTTACAGTTGCATAAGTCAAGCAAAGAGTTCATTTCTTGTTGAACAATGTCACCCATTCCCTCCCTCTTTTTTTTTTTTTTTTTGCCAGTCCTGGGCCTTGGACTCAGGACCTGAGCACTGTCCCTGGCTTCTTTTCACTCAAGGCTAGCACTCTGCCACTTGAGCCACAGTGCCACTTCTGGCCGTTTTCTATATATGTGGTGCTGGGGATTTGAACCCAGGGCTTCATGTATGCGAGGTAAGCACTCTTGCCACTAGGCCATATTCCCAGCCCCCCCCCCCTCTTTCCCAGTTGTTCCCTTCCATCCCCACTCACAAGTTGTATAGTTCATTTTCAACATGGTGTCCAGTGAATACCATTGCTTCTCCGGGTTGACTTTTAAAAGCCACCTAGGGGGAATGCTCCCCCTTTGCACTTTGAACTAGGGTAGGTTTTTCTGTGGCAGATGGTGTTGGTTTGGAGCATGAGCCCTGTCTAATTAGACGTCAGCTCTGGGTTCAAATCTTGCTTCGGGCACTTACCAGTCAAGGGACCCGCGCACAAGGACCAATCTCCAGTTACACTGGAAGGGTTACGGGGAGGAAAGGCAACACCCGTTACCAGCCAGACGCAGAAAGGCTGCGGGCTGGTGGTAGGCCGCCGTCGCCGCTGGCCACTAGGTGGCGGTGGCGGGACCCGGTCAGCGCGGAGCTGGACATCAGGGCCAGGGCCCAGCACCGAGGGGGCGGGCTGGGGTGGAGACGGCTTCCCAGGGTCACACCCAGCGGCCAAGCGACTTGGGGCGTCAGGAGGAGAGCAGGGGCCCCTCCCCGGGGTGGGTCTCTGATAAGATCAGTGTCCAAGAGCACTGACTTTGCCAAGAGGGAAACTGAGGCACGAGGCGTTAAGCTAGCGGACAGCCGTGGGGTAGGGAAAGGGGGCCTGGCTACCTGCCCTCCTCTCCCCTCCCCTCCTGGCCCCCTCTCTGATCCCACCCCTAGCAGTTTTCCCTCCTAGGCCACTCTGCACGCCCCTCCCCTGGCTCCCGGTTTCCTTGTCAAAACTTCCTGCCTTGGCTCAGGCCCGAGTCCCCACCCCCTTCCTGCCCCCCTCCCCCGCCCGCCCGCCCGCCCGCCCGCCCCTCTCCCCGGGCTGCGAAGCACGGCTGCGCTCCCGCCCCTCCCGCAGTCGCAGTCGGCTGGGGTTGCTGGCCGGGACCCTGGCCGGTCCTCCTCCCCTCCACCCCGCGCCCCCCGACCAGGCAGGGGGAGAGGCAGGTGAGTGACCCGCCACGGAGTCCGGGGCACTGGGCCTTGGAGCTGACCCGTTCCCTGGGAAGGGGGGCTGGACCTGAGGTGGGTCTAAAGCCCTAGACCCCCTAGGGGGATAGAAGGGAGGAGGGGCAGACCTGGAGAAGGTAGGGGGCAAGGCCGAGAGAAGCCAAAGGGGGAGGGGGGGAGTGATCAGAGGTTCCCACCCCACCTCACAGGGTGTGTGGAATCCTGGGGTGCTGGACCCCCTCTGGCTGGCGGGGCTCAGTGCACACTGGGAGCAGTACCATGTCCTCTCCTTGGCTCTAGCAAAGTGCAGGTGGAGAGGAGGACATTGGGCCCAAGGCCAGTCTTAGTGAAGACTGAACCTCTGTGCCTCAGTTTCTCCTTTCCAAAGGGAGATAATACAGCGCAGTGCTTACCTACAGTACGGGGTGGTTGTGAGGCTTTCATGAGCAACAACATGTCTGTTCTCGGAGCAGAGCCTGCTCAGTGCTTGTCCCTCATAGTGCTTCCATCCCCACCAGGGCGAAGCAGGATGGGGTGCCCGGAAGGGACGAGGTCTTTTGCCATGAAGGAAGACTAGGAAGTGAGCCTTGTCTGGGACATCAGAAAGGCCCCTGAGAGCGCTGGCGGCCAGGCTGCTTAAAGATGAATGCCTCATGTGGGCCCAAGAGTCTCAGCAAGGCAATGCCCCACCTCTCCCCATTTCCAGCTTCCAGCCCCAGACTCCCCCTGATCTGGCCTTTTAGGAGTGGCCTCTTCCCGGCTGGGCTGTGACCCCGGTCCCTGGGGGACAGGAACAGCTTGTGTTGGTCTATGGTTCCCAGGCTCAGCGAGGCCTAAGCTCCAGGCAGGATTGGACATGGGATCAACTTTCAACTCTGGCCTAAGTTGGGCCTGTGGGGTGGGGGGCTGTTCTCTGAACCCCACCCGCTGCAGGGTATGATGGCTGTGTGCGTGCAAGCCAGGGTTTGGCAGCCCTCCATGCCCTCTGGTGTCTTTCCCCTACTTTGCTCTCCCACTTCTGAGACCTTCCTCAAGGACGGCGCCATATCTCCCTCCATGGGGGCTGCCCTCTTGACAGAATGGGGGCTGGGCAGCCCACTCCTTTCTCTCCAATGGGAGATGCAACAGGAGGCCTGGTGTTTGCTCCTCTGCCCTGTTCTAAGCCAACATTCCCTATCAGACTTTCCCAGAAGAGGAAACTCCCTCTCCAGGCAGCCCTATCCACCAGCAGGGAGAACTGAAGAGAGATATAGCGCCTCCGGCACCCGTACCTCCTTCCTAGCTGCTCCTCCAAGGAGCCACTGGAGAAGGAGCACTCCTGAGACCCATCATCCCTTAGAGAACCCTAGCTCCAGGCAGAGTGGTGACCCTTGGCATCTAAGCTGCTAGAAGCAGCAGGAAGGGGAGGAGAAGGCTGAGAAAAGACACAGACAAGACATAAATACTGAAGCCGGTGGACAGAGGCACAGACTCAGCCAAACAATAAATACAGGACACAAAAAGTGGACTTAGAAAGCCCAAGCAGAGGCCTAGAGATAGAACACACACAACAGAAAAGTCCAGAAGTCACTAGTTGCTGGGTAGCCCCAGGGGCAGAAAGGCAAGGGCAGCACACACGCTAGTGGGGGTCCAGGGGGGACCTGCTTGGTTTTGTGACCCAGGACAAATGACTTAACCTTTCCGGATTAAGTATAAAATGGCAGGCATCTGCTGTATAGAACTGCTGAGAAGGCCTCTGGCTCACAGTCCTCATTTACACATTTAACAAGGTGGTAACCAATGGTGCAGAGCCACAGGTGGCTCACCCACAGGCCCTGGGGGCCCCTTGCCCTGGGCTTCTGCTCCCATCCAAACCCCCAGGGAGCCACATCTGGGGCCCTACACCCTCTGCCTGGATGGTGGAGGGGTGAGACCCTGGTCACAGGAAGAGGACTCAGCCTGTGCCACACCCCCGACCCGCCAGGTGACTCAGTCCTGGCACACTCAGCCTAGGAACTATGAGGCCCCCGAGGAATTCCTGCGTGAGGTCAGCTCTGGAGCTGACGCAGCCTAGCTACTCAGCCTCCTGAGGAGCTAGGATTACAGTTGTGAGCCACTGCCTGGCTGATTGGCTTTTTTTTTTTTTAATTTAAATTTTTATTGTTATTAGGAAGGGGATATGTAGAGGGGTTACATAAGTCAGGTAATGAGTACATTTCTTTTTGAACAATGTTACCCCTTCCCTTGCTCTATCCTAGTTTTTCTTTCCCATTCCTACCTATAAGTTATATATATATAGTTCATTATCAACATAGTGTCTAGTGAGTACCACTGCTGTATGTTCATTCTTTTACTTCGCTTTTTGTCCCATAAGGTTGGTGCTCTACCACTTAAACCACAGTTGCACTTCTGGCTTTAAAAATATTATTATTTTAAAGGTGATGTCCAGAGAGGTTACAGTTACCTAAGTCAGATAAAGCATACATTTCTTGTCTTTTTGGTGGTTAGTTAGAGATAAGAGTCTCATGTACTTTCCTGCTTGGGCTGGCTTTAAACAGTGGTGCTCAGATCTCAGCCTCCTGAGCAGCTAGGATTACAGGTGTGAGCCACCAGTGCCCAGCTGGGAATTCTTACTGAATGCCACCTCCCACCTCCTCTCCAGTGACACACAGCATTGTTTTCAGGGTCCTGTGAGAGGGAGTGTTCTGCTCTCTCATGAGCTGAGGGAAAGCCAGAGCTGCTTCCCCTTCCCTCCTGAGAAGGTGCAGGCTGACTGGACTTAGTTCATGGTGTGTCCCATCATCTCCTCCACACAAAGGCATAGTTACTGCCTGGCCACTGCAGGTCCCCTAGGTGGGTGCTAGGGACTGATTAAGAAGGGTCCCAGCCCCTGGGGGTCCAGAACAGTGGCACACACAGCTGAATAAGTCTCATGGCCAGGCTGGGGTGTAGCTCAGTGGTAGAGTACTTGCCTGCCATGTGTGAGGTCCTGGGTTCAATCCCTAGTACCACAAAACAAACACAAATACAGCACCGTACGGGCTGGGGATGTGGCCTAGTGGTAGAGCACTTGTCTAGCATGCATGAAGCCCTGGGTTCGATTCCTCAGCACCACATAAACAGAAAAAAGCCAGAAGTGGCGCTGTGGCTCAAGTGGTAGAGTGCTAGCTTTGAGCAAAAGAAGCCAGGAACAGTGTTCAGGCCCTGAGTTCAAGCCCCAGGACTGGGGGCAGGGAGGGGGAACCAAAACAGCACCGTAGTTCATAGAAAGGGAGTCAGGAGGAAACAGCGTATGAATAGAGCATTAGAGGAGTGAGATTGGACAAGCCCCAGCCTTTGGGGGGCAGCCATCCCAGGTGTGTGTGTGTGTGTGTGTGTGTGTTCATCAGCTCATCACTTGGAGTATGTGGGCTTTGTTCTACTTGGTCCCCAGAGTCAGGCCGCTGAGCCTCTGGCTGGGTCAGGCCTCTGGAGATGTCTCTGTGTCCCAACTGGAATCAGCCTCCTGGGCAGAGGTAGGGGAGAGGATTCAGATGTCCTTTGGGCCAAGGGGTCCCTGGTGACCTCAGAGCCTGCAGCACAGTGGGGAGATGGGGAGGCTTGAGCACTGGGAGAGACTGGCCTTGAAGGTTGGGGAGGCCCTCAATATTCAAGGGGCCTGGGCCAAGGTGGCTGTCTGGTTGAGGGGCGTGTAGGGGCAGTGGGCTGTCCTGCACACGTCTCACACAGGCGTAGGCCATGAGGTGGAGCTGGTCTCTGCTCTCTCTTGTGGTAGGGAGCCACAGAAGGCTGCGGAGCCCTAGAGTAGCCAGTGCAGAATGATGCTTTCTGAAGGTAGAGATGAGGGGGTGGTTGGGAGGCAGAGCCAGCCACGGGTGTTGGGGGTGGGGTGGGGGTTGTTCTCTAGTCTGTGCAGCCTTGTCTTTGGTGTAGATTGTAGTGCCAAGACAGCCCTTGGACGAGCCATTTTGCCAAGACTCCCCACAGCCTCGTCTGTGAGATGGGCAGTGGTGAGGGCTGGGACTGGCGCTGGTGCCCACCTCCAGCAGGCGCACAGTAGCTGTTCCGTGAGTCAGAGTCCCTGCAGTGTCCCTATTTCCTGAAGAGTAAACAGGGCCGACTGCAGACCCTCTCACTTCTGTTTCCTGAGCCACACAGTGCACAAGGCCGGTTCCTCACCCCTGCCCCTTCCCGCCCGGCCTCTGCTGCGCGCTCCGGCTTCCTGTCCCTCTATCCGGCTGACATGCCTGGCGTGCCGAGGGCCCGGCTTCTCTGGATGTAGGAGGGGCTGTCTGTGTGCATGTGTCAGGATGCATGCGTGTGTGCCCTATGGTGTGGAACAGGGCAGCCTTGGCTCTTGGTGGAGGTCCCTGTATGGGGAGGGAGAGATAGGGTCTTTGGACAGACCTCACTGCCCGGTGGGGGAGAGTGAAGTGACTTTTGTCTTTCATGGCAAAGACAGGTTAGGAAAGGGCACAGAGAAACAGACAGGAAAAGACAGAGAGACAGCACCAAGCTAAAATGTACAGTCTGGTGAGTGGTTCATGGCTGGAGCTCAGCTACCACTCCTTTTTTGTTGTTGGTTATGGGCCTTGAACCCAGGGCCTGGGTGCTATCCTTGAGCTCTTTTTGTGCAAGGCTAGACTCCACTTCTGGTTTTCTGGTAGTTAATTGGAGATAAGAGTCTCACAGCCTTTCTTGCCCAGGCTAGCTTTGAACTGCGATCCTCAGATCTCAGCCTCCTGAGTAGCTAGGATTACAGGTGTGAGGCACCAGCACCCAGTTTTCCACTCCTCTTTCGAAGGCGAATGGCTTTGTGCAGTGAGCAGAATTCCCACCTGTGCACAGCAACAGAAGCTCTCCTTCATCGATAAAGAGGAAGGAGAGAGGTAGAAAGATCAAACCTGAGAAACTGGCGAAGGAAGGGAAAGAAGGCAGCTTTGCTTTGGGTGCAGCACAAGGGAAACACTGCCCAGCAGTGGCATGTCTCTGTATCTCAGCTATTCAGTGCGGAGGCAGGAAGATTTTCAGTGTGAGGCCAGACTGGGCAACTTAGCAGGATCCTGTTGAAAGAAAGAAAAGAAAAGGGGGAGGGAAGGGGGGAGAGAGAAACAGAAAGAGTCAAAAAGGAAGAGGGAGAAAGCAGGCTTTAGCACAAGGTTCTGATCCAGAGTGCTTGCTGGAACCTCACTGAATCCTGGAAGATTTGAGGGGGACTCCCACTTTACAGATGGGGAGATGGAGGCTCAGAAGGATCAAGCGATGGAACAAAGGCCACAGTGACAGACAGGACTAGAACCTTGTACCACAAGATGAAAAGGGGAAGGGAGTGGGGAAGGGAGGGGGGAAGAGAGGAAGGGAGAATGGAGGGGGAGGGGAGCAGGAGCTGGGGCTGGGCGGAGAGCTGGGGTAGCAGAAGCCAGGCATCTTGCCTTGTCAACCGCCTCTGGCTTGAAGATGTACCTGGCTGGCAGCCCATCATTCTGGGGGGATCAGGTTCGGGGGTGGAGTGGTGGGGTGGGGAAGAGCCTGGCCCCCTCCCATCCCTACTTCCTTTCTCTCTGTCAGCATTTTCGGCCCCATTCCCGGATCATCCTGGGGGTTCTTCAGAAAAATAAAAAACCCACAGTTTTTCCTGGAATTAATACTGAGAAGCCGTGGAATTAATACTGAGAAGCCATGATGCTTCTCATGAGGGAAGGGGCCCTGTGGGGTGCTGGGTAAGAGGGGGGGTGGCGGCGTGATCCTGAGGACAGCTAACCTTAGAGGGGATGGCTCAAAGCACATGATCTATGGCACCCCCATTTAACCTGCACAGTAGCCCAGGTGGAGGAGCACTGACACCCTTTCCATCCCACAGAGCTGGGAGCTGGAGTTGGGTGGCAGATGCAGGAACTGTCCTTAAAGTCCCTCCTGCTGTCTCACTCCCATCAGCCCCAGTGTTGCTGCTTTCTGTAGAGGTAGGCCCTCTCCCATTGACCCAGAATTCTGCCAGCTCCCAGAGGCCCCAGACTCATTTTCTCCTCCCAGGGGCTGGGATGTATTGAGAATAGAGAGGTTTGGGAAGAGCAGGACTGGGATCTGGGCTGGGCTCTGTGTGGGCTGGGAAGAGGAGAGGCAGGAATGTTGGGCCCAGGCAGGCGGGAAGGGAGGGAAGAGGAGCCCCAGGGCTGGCCAAGGCCCAGCTGATTTGCGTGTGGAGGTGGAGTGAGACTCAGCTCAGTCTTATGTACACGTTGCAATTCCCACGCCTCTGATCAGGCAGCCCACCATTCCCTCCCCTTCTGGCCAACCCCCTGACAGCTCCTCACTCCCATAACTCAGGCTGTTAAAAAAGCCACACAAAGCCGCTGGGCTTTCCTTCTGGGCTCGGGAAAGACTGGAATCATTGGGGGGCCTCTTGGCAGCTGTCTGAGTGTGGATCCTCTTCTGACATGACTGGCTGTGTGGCCTTGGGAAGGTTTCCTACGTTTGCTGGCTTGCTGTGCCTCCTGTTTCCTTATCTGTAAAGTGTTCTCTAGTACCCACTGCAGGGCTTGATGGGGGCTTTAAAGGAGATGACCTATGCAAATCGTTCAGTACTCTTTCTCTCCCAACACACAGAACAATAGATATCAACAGTCACATTTTTATACTTTTTTTTTTTTTTTTTGCCAGTCCTGGGGCTTGAACTCCTGGCCTGAGTGCTGTCCCTAAGCCTCTTTGTGCTCAAGGCTACCGTTTGAGCCACAGCGCCACTTATGGCTTTTTCTGAGTAGTTTATCAGAGATAAGAGTGTCATAGGCTTTCCTGCCCAGGCTGACCCAAACAGTGGTCCTCAGATCTCAGCCTCCTACTGAGTACCTGGGATTCCAGGTGTGAGCCACCAGTGCCCAACTCACATTTTTATTCTTGTGAAAGGTTGTTTGGGCTTCTCCAACCAGAGGTTTTGTGGAAGATAGGGGTTGAAGAGATGTTGGGGAACTGCTGGGAGCTCCAAGGGAACTGTGGGACCCCAGGGCAGAGAAGGACAGGAAGGCAGATACTGATGGACTAAAACCCCTTGGGATGTAGTCACATGGGCCCAATGTTTCTGGGACTGGAAGATTGTTCGGGGAGCATGGGACAGGGTCCCTGATGCCCTAGCCTCTTGGGGACAAAAATTCAAAGAAAAACAAGCGTGGGAGTCCAAGCTTGGGAGGCTGTGTGCTCCTGATCTGGATAGGGGTGGTCAGGCCAAACCCTATTCCCTCCCAGGACCCCCCTCACTTCACTTCTCCCCAGTGCCTACTCACTGGTCTCCCTTGGCTCCCAGCCCTCTGGATTGAGCAGCTGCTGCCTCCTCCGCACTGCTGCCCTACCCCAAGGTAGCTTGAAATAAGTTGGAACCCAGTCTCCAGCCTGCTAAACGTTGGCCAGCCAGAGTCATCTCGTCCCCATGCAGCCCCCTCTTTGGCCTTCCACAAGTCCATCCCAGAGTTCCCAGGTGAACAGTGTCTTCTAACAGTTGGTGGCTAGGAGGTGATCTTAGGGCCTGTGGAC